>NC_135154.1:11497272-12122272 GCF_050948215.1 Halictus rubicundus
CAGGGGGAGAACTCAAATATTTAATTGTATCTTGTTTCTTATTGTCCGCGGGGATCACCCTCTGTGTACCCGCGCAGCTAGACGAAGTCCTGGCGCGGCCGGGGGACGAGAGAGAAGGCAAACAACGCCGTGACACTTTCAAAACAAGAGGAACTGCTGGCTCTCAGACTCGCGATTACTTTATTCGTCGGCTCTTCAAACAGGGCTTGATGGGATGTCGTTGTGGTTAAGCACTTGTCGCGCTTTCGACCGCTCCGAACCGTTCTCCGCTCTGTTTTCGGATAATCTTCAGACAGACAGATGATCGGCACAACCATTTTTCTTGCTTCGTCGACCTCCTTTCAACTGCAATTTGTTAACAATCAGTGCACGGGTTACCCCAAGTCTATTCAGACTGATCTTAACAGATTTTCAATGGTAATGCAATTTATATACCTTGTTCTGCCTAAGAGAAAATTTTAGAAGAAACAAGCACCAGATGAATTCCCACTTCCACAAATAGAAAGATCCATCGAATTTTGCTACTCCCGATTTTTGTACTTAAAAAACAGTGTCAGAAATATTCTAACAAATTCTGTACCTTTACAAATTTAAACACGGAACGAATATGAACCAACACACGTTGTCTCCGCGAGATTGTCTCCCCTGTGTCTTCGCGAAACGGAAGTTGCGTGCAACAGACAGAAGTTGGAGTTCTTAGAGAACGGTATTAAAGTTTCCCGGAACGATATTCATGCGGATTAATTGTAAAAGTTCGCTCGGTACGATGCGCAGAACGATACGATATGTTAAACGCGTGAAACAAACATTCGTCGTTTCCTATGTCAGGAGTCCCAGCCAGTGAAATCCCATTCATATCCGATCCGCCCCCATATTTGTCAAACAAAGTCTCATAATTTCTTGCCGGGAGCCGCGAGCGCGCTGTTTCATTCCCTCCGAGGTAAAAAGTTAAAGAGAGCTCATAAGTCGTGGGCGTCGGTAAGAAAGGAAAGGAAAAGATAAAAAGAAAAGAATCACCGTTCGTTCTTACCGCGGCACCTGTTGAATACGCGTCCACGTATCTACCTGTGCCTCTTTCCCCTCTATCGTCAATTACTCGATCGTGATCCTCGCGCCGGGATCGAGCATCGTGCGTCCTCGAGCCTAACCGCGTTGCTCGAACAGCCTCCAAATCGTTCTGGAAAGGAGGAACGACTCCTGTGAACAAAATACGGCAGTTAGACAATTTTTAATTGAGGACAATAATAGAGTCGAGATTGTGATATAATTTACGTAGCTCGTTTGGGTCGAAGGAAATTTTTCTTACTGCTCACAATTTTTGTACATTGCTTTTCTCCTGTTTTACGATTTATTGGCAATGATAGGGGGTTTAGGACATTTCTAATGGGTGGAAAATAATGAATTTCTTTCACAATTTTTGTACGTTGCCACCCATCTGTTTTACAATTTCATAATACAGTGGTTTCTCTATATATGTCGCCAATGCCTGGACGATAAACGTCGCGGCATTATCCCCACTACCGCGGGGTGTAACATAACACGGCTCGGGCGTGTTTCCCGGACAATACATAATCTGTAAAACATTGTAAACCGACGTATATAATAAAAGACACGACTTCGGCTGATATTAGAGATTTCTTGTGACTTGTGGTTTCAAATTTGGAGGTTTTGTTGAAAACCTCGAACGGTTGATAATTTTTGTTTAAAACGTGACATGAATTTTTTGCGAAACGGGAACGACCAAGACGGAAGCTGAATCGAATGGTTTCGGGGAGCGTGTATCGAGCTACGAGTTTCAAGTTCGGACGGCAATCGGGTGTGGACAAGGCCGAAAGTTAAGAGACAGCTCGAGCGGACAGTTCGATCGATATTTAATGCAAGAGAATGCCGATGCAACGAAAGCTATCGTCCCATTTATCCTCGTTCCAGCGGCCATCAAGGTCAGCCGTGATCCTGCCACGTCATATATCATCGTTACGAGCTAACCGGAATACCAGTTAAGGGTTAAAAGCTGCCTTTATCAATCCCGGCCGAGCCCCCGGGTCTTTCTCATACATCTATCGCCTCGGCCTGGGCCCCGGACGTGCATTTCCATTAATCCTCCGCTGCTATAACCAGACTTTAAAAGCTTGACGTTAGAGGATCACTGTCTTGGCCAGATATTTTCGTTAGGAAGAAATGATCCCGGGTTCGCCCCTGGTGATTACGCGTCTGAGCAGGAAGGGGAGGCGCGAACTCGTGGAAACCGTACGGGGTTCTTCTGTTTTATTTCAGGAGACGAACAAAAAAATTCATCAGAAACGACTGTGTAATTCATCCCACTGGAAACAATCCTCCTGTATCTTTTATCATTACTCATGATCGTAATCTTATGAAGACTAATGACCACCACTATTTATTTCATTATCTTCATCTGAAGAGACAGTTTGTATGGAAAATTGTATATGAGCTCTTTCAAATTCTTTTTAAATTCCGTTGCACTGGAATGTGCAGAAAGGTTGCTGAATAATAGAGAATTTATACTTTGCACGAAAATCTATATTAACCTCGCCCTCGTGTCCTAGCGTGTACCCCGCGGTAGTGGGGATAATTCCGCGACGTTTACCATCCAGACCTTGGCGACGTATACAGAGAAATCATTTGTACTTGAAAGTATCGGATGAAAGTTTTGGCGAATCTTCGAGAGATGTAGATAGTGACGCTGCACAGTTCTCGATGGAAGAGCGTGGGATGGAAAAATCGTTTGGGAAATAGCCGGACAATTTCGAGTTCGATCGAAAGTGTGTTTGCCACTCGAGCCTGGAACGATCGAGCGTGGAGCAAAAACTGTTGATGGAAGAAAGGTCGGAGTGCGATTATACGTGGGTGGAGGGGCACCTTGTGTAGATCGACTCGACCTCGGCCGACGATCGTCGAGGGTGTTCGGTGCTCTTCAGCTCTCCTTTGTCTCCCGGGGCCGGTTTTCGGGCTCTCCTTGTCTCGCGCTCGCGAATCATCTCTCGAGATCCTCCCCGCTCGCTGCACAGCTCTGCGCCGCTCTGCAACGGGCGCGCACAATGCACCTGCACGCGAAAACAACGAGCTCCGAAAGCATCTCGAGGGCCTCGATGTAGCAGGTGACCGCGAGCACGTACATAACTTATCCCCCTTAAAGTGGTTTGTGGCCAAGCAACACCGGGAATAAAGGATACCGCGCGCAGTTGTTGCGGTCGAGCGCACGTAAATCAAAATTACCTGCACGGTTAATTAGGTTTTCGGGGGGCCTAGCTACGCCCTGCAATCTCTGCTCCTCTCCGCGGAGCCGAGATCTCTCTCCTTTTTTCCAATTTCCTGATCTTCGCGGCATTCCTGCTCGATCCATATTGCGTCTAGGCTCTATTGATGCGTCCGATGCAATTCCGAGATCATTCGATTCCGATCGCCCCGAATAATAGGAAACTTGATTTTTCAGATAGATATCTTATTCTTCAGATAGAAATCAATCATTGTTGCGCTATTTGCGTTCACGACGCTTCTGCATGCCTGCGCGTAACACTTTGATTGGCAAAGCAGCAGCTTCAAACATTCCATAAATTCAAGTTAATTTATTTAATCAGTGAAAATCGGAAATTTGAAACGTGTGATGGAGAGTGGTGCTTCTTGCACTTGTCAGCTGTTCACCTTTGACGTATAATGAATATATTAATGTAAAAATGTGAGTGACGCGGAAAATCCTCCACCTCTTGATCTAATTTTCCGTAAAATTGCTCAGAATTCGGAGGAAAATGAGTCAATCATCGCATGACTCACCAAAACCCTCGTACTATCTGCTGATCCTGGAGGTAAATCATTTTCGCACCGTGTCATCGCCAACACCCATGATCCAACAGCCGTGAATCACCCCATAGATAGTCCACGGGGAGACAAAGGGCGATTTTCTCAGTTTTCGATGGGATTTTCGTAACCGGAAGTGACGATGATTGTTTCGAGACACCTCGGGCCCGGTCCCGAGTGAGTCACGAGCCGTGTTATTCAAAAGCGAGCAGCCCGATTGTCCGCGGTGTATTTAGAGGATCCGGGCGTTATTTTCTCATGGTCGTGGATCGGATACCTCTTCGAAAGAATCGACCCTCCCACGAATGACTCGGAGAGCCCGCGGCGAAGGTCATTACCGGAGAGCGCAGGTAGAATGATGGATACACCTCGGCGAATTATCATGATCGTCCTGGAACTTCTCCCCCTCTCTCTCTCTTTCTCTCTCTCTCTCTGTCTCTCGAGTCCGAACAGATCGCCTAATCGATTCGCGTAACAATCTAATCCATGTGCCGCCACGCTCATGGTGACTCATGCGGACCCAATAATTACAGGCCTAAAAGGAATCATTAGCTCGCGGTAAATTGCGCGGATAGAGCACCGGACGGGCCCGGCATTCCAGCGCAATTACTCCGGGGTTTCGCATGATTTCGGCTGACCTTTGCTTGTTAGAACGGATGCAGGCCTTACGCATAAACTGCCGAGGCTGCACCGCCATAGTAATTCGACCCGTTGTTCATCCTTCCGACTTACTGCGAAATTAACGAGCCCATAGAATTCGGAGAGATACGTCCATCAACATTTTTATGGAACACCGAATATGAAAGATTTTTGTACGAATTTATTTTTGGACTCGATTTTCATTCTTGTTCGATGGTTCATTGGATTAGTTAATGTCTCCTTCGAGTCCAGTCGAAGGAAAAAATTCATTCGAGCCCTCGACGTCATTCGCGATCACTGATTACTCGAAGAAACACCTTAACTTTTCTTGTTCTGAAACCTTTATGAAATAATGCATTTAATACATCGTCGACTGCATTCAATTCACACAACACCACAACATCTCATTGTCAAACTATTTTCTATCACAGAGAAAAAAGCAGTTGTATCAACGGGAAACAAAACTTGCTGGAGAACGACTTCATCCCCCGTGTTTGCACTATAAAATAATGCACTTAAAATGACTGTATTGAATTCAAAAAATTCGGAAAGACTTTAGAGACCTTCTTCCATAACTAGACAATTTTTATATAATTTTTGAACTACCCTTTATCGTTTAAAAAAATACTTGTGTCGACAGCCAATAAAGCTTCCTGTAGAACGACTTCAACCCTCGTGTTTGCACTATAAAATAATCCACTTAAAATGACTGTATTGAATTCAAAAAATTCGGAAAGACTTTAGAGACCTTCTTCCATAACTAGACAATTTTTATATAATTTTTGAACTACCCTTTATCGTTTAAAAAAATACTTGTGTCAACAGCCAATAAAGCTTCCTGTAGAACGACTTCATCCCCCGTGTTTGCACTATAAAATAATGCACTTAAAATGGCTGTATTGAATTAAAAACATACAGAAAGATTCTAAAAACCTTGTCCGACCACAAAGCAATTTTTATGTCACTTTGAAAGTATCGTGTACCGAAAACAAAAACATAATGGTGTTAATAACGAGGAACGGCGCGGTACATGGCGGTGGTCGCAGCGGCTTGAAAAATGTATTCGAAATCGCAGAAGTTTGTGCAGAATCACGGCGTAACGCCGCCAGATCGTCGCCAACTTACTTTTCCCGCCATCTTGTTGAATATTTAACGTGCTCCGTCTGATTCCGGCGGAATGCTCCGCGGCGAAATGAAAAGGTCACCCCTTTTTTCGTCCCCCGTGGTCCCATGGGAAGACGGTTGTTCGTCGGATCTTTTTTGTCTCGTCAGAGGGGCGGAGGGGGAGGGGGACGGTGGCGTGTGGTTTGTTGTGTGCGCAAAGTGCAACAGACTCGTGTAGCGAGTCAGGGGTGGATGCCGGAGCGTAGCCAGACACGAATTAACGCGGGTTGGGGGTTGTGTTTTAATCTGAGACGCGTCGCGTTGACTCTCCTGTATGACTCACGCTCAAACCGGACACTTTGCGAGAGTTCGGAGAACCTTGAACAGCTCTACCGGGGGATGGCAAGCAAGCCTCTCCGGTCGCCTGTTCGCCAACCCTAAAGATTGATGGTGACAGGCGGAGGGGTGGAGTCATCGATCCCCGGCCGAGGGAATTTTCAAGTTTTCTCCGAACACGTATTGCCTCTTAAATACACTTAAGCTGAACAGCTTTTTTAGCCGAGGACCTGTTGTCGGGCTAAACCGCACTCTCCGTTTGGTCCACGGAAAGTTCCCCCGACCTGAGAATATTAACATCTTCGTTCTTTAAATATTAAACGAGCGAATCGAATTTTAATATTTAACCCTTTGCACTCGACCGTCTCCTCTAAAGGGACCTCGTAGATCCAGTCAGCAAACCTTTTGAGAGCACATGAAAAGATAACCTCAATTACAAACCCTAATTTAAATTGTAGAGTTAAGTGTTTCTATATACGAACGATTGAATTAACATGTTTCCTGTTTCGATTGTTGCAGGTACGTACTCTCGATTTTAGAATACGATGCACACTGATGCGCTCCACTAGTACAGACACGGACGAGACGTCGTGTAAGTATATCCGAAGATTTTATACGTTTTATAGGATAAGTTCGTAGGCTCTTAGGCCCGTAAGTCATCGTGCTTTCTCCCCTAATCATTCGCGCGCCTCCTCGTCCTTTTTTCATCGCACCACGCGAGTTTACGTCAAAGCTACGCCGGCCGATGCGATGGCTTCAAACCATTAAGCTGTTTCACGAAATTGTTCGAGAAACTCTTGAAACTCTCCGAAAGAAATTAGCAAAAGTTTGTTGGCAACTCTTTTTTTTTCACTCCAGAACAACGTCAGGCTATTTTCTTTTTTCTGGTCGTGAACTGAAAGACAGGAGCCGGGAGCCTGTGCCTAATCGACGATTCCTCAGATTCGTTGCAAACGGGTTCGAGAGATCGTTTCAGGTCGATTTTCTGGATCTAATCGTCGGAAGGAAAAAATCTCCGCGACATACGGAAAGCGTACGGATAAGTAGACGACCGACGATGATGCAGCCCGAGGAACGATGACGGTTCTTAACTGCAACCTGCCTGCCCCGACATCTGCACTATTTCGTAGGCGACCAAAGCAATCATCGAGTCGCTTTGTTTGTTTACCAGCTCCCTAAACAGCGAACGGTGATTTTCCAACCTTCCTGTAAACGGGTTCCTCTCCCTGACGACATGTGGCAGACTCTGGCTCAGCCTCTTTAATGGCGGAACTTTATGGCTCCAGCCCTTCCTGTATATTTATACTGATTTCTTTTTGAGTACCGCGCAACCGTAGATTTTACTAGCCTGATTCAGCTTTCTCAATAATAATGCCTCGTATGTACAATCTTCTCTTTTCTCCCCTCTGAATCCAAACTGTGTTTTTATTCTCCGGTTGACATAATCTTACTGCTGAAATCAGCAACAAAACATAGACGTTTTAGACCCATCTAAAAAATTTTAGAAACTTATAAAATCTGCCATGTTCGTTCCCCACATAAATAAATTAATAACTGAATAAGTACACGTGACAACTATTAATTAATGGAATCGATAATTGTTACTTCCACTCGTTACTTGCACTCTCAGTGCATCGGGGTAAAGAATTTTGTTTAATTTTTATCTCCTGAAATTTTTTCTAAAGAATTCTTTTCGATCAAACAGAGGCATCTAGAAAATAGGGAGGTTGGCAGTTCGGCGAAAGATGAAGTTTACTGAAAATATTATTGCACGGGATCAGCGAGAGCGTAGAACGCGCTCTCGAGGACACGAGGCAAGTGGCACAATGCCGCAAAGACTATTGTAGGCTAACCTGCTTAGGTTCGTCCGAGAGTTTTACCTGCGCAACAACTCGAGCACGCTCGGCCGAGGAACGAAGCTGTTTGTGCAGCCGTTCCGCGTCTATCCGAACAAGAATCACCTGGACCCGCGACTCGAAAAGTCCCGTCTTGCTCGCGCCGTGTTTATCGAAGCAATTTTCCGCTAACTGGCCGGAATGGCGCCGGCACGGTTGTCGTGTCCATTTAACGATACTTTAACGCTCCGGACCCCGAGCCCCGGAGAAAAATGTTTCCGGTCCCCTGCTCTCGATGATGTTTACTCTCGTCCTCGATATAATTGTCTTGTCTCTCGGTTGTTCATTTCGGGTACGCAGGCTTTTTCAATCTGCGCCCGACCAGAGAGAGAGAAAGCACCGGCTAGATTAAAACTCTCCTCCCCCGAATCGTTCCTTGAAATTAAATCCGGCGAAAATAATTCCCGACGATTTTCGTTTCCGACTGCTTCGAACATGCTCGACGGTGTTTACCAAAGACCAGTTAACAATCTCATGAGATTGGGTTTGGGTTGAGTTTCTAAATAATTATCGAGCTCCTTTTATTGGGAAGTAGAGGAATCTCGGTCGTCCTGGGAAACCTTGTCTTATAAAATTTAGTTTAATTTTAAATATAAAATCCCTTTTTAACGAAAGTGAGTGGTTCCTATATCCTTGCGTAGCCTATACTGAAGAAAATATAGAACAGCAATAAAAGTCCTGACAATATTTTCGCGCAGATTTTGACGCATTTGAGTAGTGCGGTAAAAATTCACAGAGCTTGCTGTAAATCATCCAGCAGCGAAAATAGAGATACTAAAGATGAAGTGCTCCCTAAGCTTCCTAATTTATGTAATTAAAGTGGAAGAGGTCTGATAATAATTTCTTGCAGATTTCCGACACGTTTGCTTGACCGAGGTGCACGGTAAAAATTCGCTCGTTATAAATCATGTGGCAAACAAAATAGAGGCACACTGCTAGGAAAGAGGACGAAATGGTGCCTAACGCTTCCCAATTAGCGTAATTAAGGCGAGAGGGATGCGATTCGCACCTCAGGCGACAGATCCAGGGTATAATAATTTTTGGGAGAGCGGTTCCGCGAACGATCGTCACCGGGTCGTTCGTTAAGGCGGGACGAGCTCTAACACTATTTTCAAACAAGCGCCGGGGTGGTCGTCTCGCAGACCAATCAACTCATCCCTGCTTCCTAGTAGCCCCTTGAGGTACCGAAAATTACGAGGTCCGACGCTCACCGAGGTCCGGCCTATCGGTCGCTAACGACTCAATTTCCCATCTACGGTACGATCATCGTTGTTTGTTTTTCCAATTTCCCGTGTGGCCTGAGTAAATAAGTGTCACCGATAGCGTCCGGCTCGATCCGTGTCGAGGACGTTTCGACCACGAGCTGCCTAAAAGGGGCTAATTGTGTCTACCAAGAATCTAGGACCGTTGAGCCGCACGCCAAAGAGTCCCTCTTTTCGACCTGGGACCCTAAACGCTGTCTCTACGGTCGGGGAAAAAATATTCACGCAGCAGGAGACATCCTGATGCCTGGGGAGCCTTCCTGTGTCTTCGGCTGATCCTTTCGGGGGTCCTGGAACCTCTCGTGTGGAAGCCTCTTCCATGTTGTATGAAAAACGCTGACTATCTGAGAGCCTGAGGATCATTGCAAAATTTGATAGAATGTTTTCTTGATGATGAGAGACAATCACAATCTGGCTAAAACAATTTAAACATCTTCAGTGTACTAATCGTAATGCATTCGTGGTCAAAATGGGTAGATCAAACACGATACAGAGAAAATATTTAAAGCGTTCAGAGCCACTGTTCTATCATTCCCAGCCCCTTCAAATTGTTAAGAAAATAGATGGATGTCTGCATACCACCTGCGTCATTTTCTAAAAATTGCCACCCCTTACAAAAACAGAAATCAACAAGAGGGTCCATCACGTTACTCGTAGGACGCTCTTCTCGAAATCTCGCCGAGTTTGAAAAAATCCTAGCCCGCTGTAAACAGAAAATTCGTTCCAAAAACAATGACAGGGCGGTTTCCCACGGCCTCCGTAACCAAGATAAAAAGTATCGCTTATTTGCGCAGCCTGGAACAATTTTAACGAATGATTCACCACCAGAAGACCAATGCCAAGGAAGGTTTGTCCTCGAAGAAAGTATCGCAAATAAACAGGGTCGCGAGGACGAATTTGTTTACGTTGGAGGCTTAGTTTCGAGGCTGGTAGCGTAGAGCCGGCCGCCGAAGGGCTTACTAATTGTATCCACAGAGAGAAAGAGAGAGAGAGAGAGAGAGAGAGAGAGACACTAAAACTATCGAGGCGTACTCCAAACATTCCACGGCAAAAGCGGCCCCGGTTTCCAGGCGGGCTTTCAAAAACATCCCCGCAGAGGGTTAAAAAAATATCGAGCCAGCGGGAGATGGTCGGTCTGGCATGCAGAAGGGCCGAGGCGAATGTAAACGGGCATTGTCCTGCGTCCAGGCACCCCGTCAGGTCTGTTTAGGCTTTAAACGCGAGTCCTTCGCGGGCACAATACCTGGCGAGATTGGCGTGAACTGTTCGCTTTGGGTGGCTCGCAACGTGCGCAACAGACACCGATATTGCGCAGACCTTTTCCTTCTTCCCGAACCTCCTGCAACATGGAGAGACCATAAAAAGAAAGAGAGAGAGAGAGAGAGAGAGAGAGATTTTCCAGAGTCGGCCAAATAGTTGTATCGCGCGGCATGCGTACCACGTGCCGCTCACCGGTGCGACGGAAAAGGCTGGTCTCGAAGCGGAACAGGAGTCTGCTACGTGACGAAGAACAATCGGGGACAGATCCTGGAACAGATGGATCGACGATACCGCACCTTGGATCCAGATGGAATCTGGTAACACTCGGCACGTTCCGCTACGAATAAAGGAACACCGTGCCGCCGAAGATTCTGCCGCGTTCCATGCGATAACGAATCCTGCCTCCTCCCGGAGCGCGTCTTGAACCAGATTCGAAAAAGTTTCGTAACTCCTGCTGGCTAGAAAAGAGAAATCGCTTGCTCTAGACTCGATGCAGGGGCCGATAAACGCGGCGGAAGTGTCGGAAGCGTTATACACGCACGTTGAAAGCTTCTGGAAACTCTGTTCTCTTGTAGTTTATTTCTACCCTTGGGTGTACCACTGCGGTCCACTCATAGCCAAGTTGTTTTAGTAATAATTAGATTCTGGATCTCTGTGCAAATTTCAGAAGACAGAATAAATATTGTTTATCATTTAAGGCCTCTTAGATGTCCAGTAGACTTATGTAGTATGCTCAGTTTTATTGCGAGCCAGTCGTGCAAATTCCGCACCGCGAATATTTCTGAAAGTTGTGACCGGATTTTTGCGGAGCATGAAATCGAAAGCAGTTTGATCGCTCCAGCACGGATTCCGACAGGACTGTTAAGAATTTCACGGGATTTTGTCACCGTTCTGGCAGGATAGCGGTGTACTATGTTTTCGCAGCGGTACTGGCAAGTATTATTTCGGTCGTGACACGTCGTACAAGCGTGGATGTCAAAACCAGGGAGTTCTTCTTCGCGCTTTCCTCGGTCACAGCTGGAATTGTTTGCGTTAAGAAGTGTCGTGTTCTTGCGGCCCATCTGGATGTCGGGTCAGGGATCATGCTTCAGGTCTGCAGGATGTACAACACGTACGTGACTCACGTACAAACCGACGCTTCCACCGGAAATGGAATTAATCTCGGACGGTCTCCGACAAATTTTATATGTGCAACCGGGGAGCGCTGCAGTGATATTCAAATTAAAATATGCTGCTGAATTAATGGCTTTTCATCGTACCGTCAATATCTTACCACAGGAGACTCAATTTTATAAATTATTGACCCACTGTCGTCGACCACATTTTTTCTGCGTACTCGATGAAAAATTCACGATTTCTTCGATTCAAAAAATCGGAAAAAAATTCTGTAGTTCTGGTATCTTTGTTTGAATTGCACAATCGTTGGAACGTCGAGTGTTTAAAGAATTATTTTACTGGGGTTAATTATATCATAGACGCCACTGTTCGACATTTTTTTTTTGTGTAGTGTCCATTTTGCTGTAGTATGATTATTTGAAATCGAAAGGGAAAGCAAAGTAACCACTGCACGGACATAGATCGAGCGGGGAATACACAATGGGGTGCGTTTGTCAATCTTAGGAATCTTAAGCGAGCACTCCGGGTAAAGTATCGCCGGTTATTATCCGAGAACGGTCGTTTAGGGCGAGAAGAAATTCCTGACGCGTAGCATGAATATAGCGGACGGCGTAAAAGCAACACCGGGAGAAAGTGAGGGAAACAGGGAGAAAAGAGAGAGAAAGAGAAGGCTTGTCGAGGGGTGCGGGATGCAGGGGATTAGCAATTTCTCCAAGTGCGGCTGTGTTACGTCCCCGGGGCATCGTATTGCGCCCCCGATAGCAATCGATGGTGCCATCGATCACTCACACCCTGTACTCAAAACAGGAATCTTTCCTTGGATTTCTCACTCGGCTGCGGGCGAGTCGCGTGCAAAAATATCGATCCCCATTTTCCACGGAATCTCCCAACGACGCTCCAAGCGCCTGCGTCCGACTACTTCAACACGTTCATCGTTTCACTATCGTTCAATAAATTGTAAATACAGCAGACTTTCTGCTCTCCCCGAAGAGCCTAAGTCCTGGCAAGTATCCACGATTTTTGCGAGTACTCGATCACCGGAAGCGAGCAACCAGCATCTCTCCAATTACTCGTGGGACCCACAGCGCCGGCTTTGGAAATTCAGCACGCATCGGTGCGTGGCAACGGATACCGTCTTCAGGGTATGCGGGGAAAATGAATACTGGGCTCACTCTCTCTCTCTCTCTCTTCACGGTGTGTAACGTCCCCGGCCTCACGCACAAAGCTGCCGATGAATGCGAGACTAGGCGAGGCGAGACGAGACGAGACGAAACGAGAGAGCCCCCAGCCAGAAAAGGGGAGCACTTTTAAACCGCGCGTGTTTGAATAAGTGTCCCTCTAATTCCTTCGAGCACCGCGACGACGACGTTCAAAGTCGCAAGTATGACAAACACGTTTGCGTGGCGGGTTGCGTGGAAGAAGCATCCGGTATGCTCGAGACCCCGTAACAGATGTCCTCGGCAACCGAAAGTCCGATTAGTCGCGGTGAACACGCCGATTAGCCTCCCGAGGGCCATCTTTCCGTCTTGTTACAAGGCCCTTCTCTCTGTTCATGCCGCTCTCCACGATACTAAATCTGGATCATCGGATAAATAGACGATCTCACCGCTTGCTGGCCAATCGACGCCCACCGGAACCTCCGTCACGCGATTTCCCTTCAAAATTCGAGTTTCTTTACCGTCCTCCATTTCCTCGCAATTTTTATATTTTTATTGCTGGCAGATTTAAACAGCTGGCTGAAATAACATTATTCTTCAATTGCTGGGCATTCCAGGAAATTTTTGACTCATCACCACCAACCGGGGATGCCAAAATTTCATCATCTTGCAGTTGCTAGTAAACTGTGGCAAATAATTTATTAACAACTTTTGGATGATCCAGGTGCCACAATTTCGACACGGTACTATTGCTAGGCCTTCCAAATAATTTTTGAAGACTGCAACGAAGAACTTGTCAAGACCTCCTGTGCTTGCAAGCCAGTTTTCTCAGAAGCTAATATCTAAATATTTGGCACGACTGTGTTTCAATCTTCTGATGGTTTCAGAAAAATGCGTAAAAATATTTTGAGGCTTGTTGGTGTTGGGACTGACGTCTGTTTGCGAGTAGCAGGCTGATAGGCGTTGATACGTCGCGCGGAGAAAGGGAAAGGTAGAAAGAAGAGATAACGGCCGGGGGAATGAAAGTCGCGAACGGCGCGGAATACGAAATTCACGGTGCACCACCCTCGACGGAGCCTGGATCGGATTACCACCCTTCTCTATGCATCGGCCTAACCGACGCCAGGCATTTGTTCGGTATTCGCGGCGGGTGTTTGCGTGATTCCACGGGCCGAAACAGACGCACGCCGCTATGCCGCACGCGTGACGAAGATTTCACCGAATCTACGCATACCCAGACAATTACCCGCGCCTCTCCTCTCCTCGCCGCTCCGCTCCGCGTCGGGAATATACGAGGGTCCTTAAATCCTCCCTCGGCCTAGCAACCGCGCAAAACACTGAGCATTAACGCACACCTTCCCACTGCACAATGAGATCTAAATATGCTTAGGGGACGCCGCCGGATTCCGATAAAGATTCCAGGTGATTACGAACGTTTGACCGGTCGGTATGGATTAGTCGTTGCCAGGTAATAATTAAAATAAATCCACCCTTTTGCGCTTTCCTGGCGGAAACGTTAGTACGGTGGTAATTGGTAAGATTTGTTGGGCAATGCGAAGAGGAGGTGAAAAGAAGAGAAATAAATTCTGCCGGGACGACGGCACAAAAGTCTCGGTATAAAAGGTTCTAAGGGTGCAAAGAAATAAAGAAATTGTACTATTGTGGGGGGGCCAGGAAACATTTTTTTCGGTCCCTTGGTCCTAGCGATGTTTCTTTCACACTAGGAAATTTATATGTGGAAGAAGAAGCGAATTAGGGCGGGCGCCGGAGAGGTTTGCAACTGCAGTTGCAAGGAAAAATCTTCTTGACACAGTATTGTTATTTTTCTGACGAACTTTGTACCGTAAACTTGAGAAAGAGATGGGAATAGATTGAATTTGCCTTTTTAGGGGAGGTCCCATTAATCGTCTCGGCTTATTAGATCGAACTTTCCATTTTTCCATTATACAGATCAAATATATTCGATATCGATTAATGTGCGGGGCACGTGGATGTTTCAAGTTTCCGTGGTCGTTTAAGAGCCAAAGCGAGTAAGGAAATAAAAATTTTGTTCATCCGAGTTACGGTTTTCCGGCGGACAGCAACCGGGACAGAAAAATGGAGGAATTAACGCGGAAAAAGAAAGCCAATTAGTGGGCTTTGGCGTAATGGCCGTCGCTAGTTCCGAGATATAATCACGATTGTCCTTTCGGGAAACTGGACTGCACTTGTGAACGATTGCGTGTGCGGCGAACGTGAGCCTCCGAGCCGGGAATCTTTCTTCCTAATTATAGAACAATTTCCTGAAAATCCCCTGGGCGCTGGCAACCTCCATTTGACACTTAAAAAATGGCTAGACGAATCCCCGAATTGAACTCGGAACATCGGAGAATTGTTCAGACCGTCGCGTCGCAGGAGTTTTTGTCACGGAGTTTTCGGAAGAGGAAAATTCCCGTACGATCAAAGAGAGCGTGTAGTTAAAGGTGGCGCGGCACCGTGGCCCTTCGAGGTTCCCGCCCTTCCATTTCACCCCCCATTTAAGACGCTGCCCGGCCCTCGAACGCGACGCCGCAATACGAAACTAATATTCAAGCTAAAAGAAAAGCTCCGTCGACACTCGAGGCTTAACGATAGGTTAGCGTATCGAGGGCATTGAATTTTTCCCTCTCGGTAGACGTCGTTACGTGACAAACGGCGGATCGGGATCATCGGCGGAACGCATTAGAGCCGCGTGCTCCTTCCTCTCTCGATTTTTTTTTATTTTTTTCCCCCGGTTGGCCGGTTCCATTAATCATACGAGGCTCCAGCTGAGCATCGAGATCGACGTGACAAGTTTTGAAGCAATTAGACACCCTTCAAAATTCCTAGCTGAAGAGTCATCCTCGTCGAACTGCTACCGCCCCTCTCGGGCCATCGAAACTCGTCCTCGATGGGACCCGATAGGTCCGAACGGAATCATCAAACACGTCCCTGTCGGACCGAGCTCCACCCTCGAATTGAAAAAAATCGTTCCCCGAAACGATCCCCGGCTGTCTTGTTTTAACCTATCGGCATCGGGTTCCACCTGAAAATATTTTAAACCGCATTTCTATCCTCCGTTCTGTTATTTCCCGTGCGCAAGAATCGTGCAGGCTAAGTGCTCGGCCAGTGTGCCAACATTTTATAATTTATATGCACACAATGGTGTACGCGCACGGTCAATTGTAAAAAATCCCGATATTCGTCATTCATCGGCGCATCACCTTCAATGTTTGCGCGGAGCGCAAACAGCACTAACGTCATGGAATATCCATTCGCCTGTTAAATAGTCACAAGATAATTATTCAAACATACAAAATGAATAGTGCAGGATATAAACACAGCGCGTTATACGATCCCATTAAATTTACACGGATTATACGTCCATTCGATCGATAGCGCCGGCCAAACAGGGGACGCAAACTATTACTGGCTCGCAATAACCAATAACGACACGGTAATTCCGTCGCGGCTGCAAATAAATCCTGAAACTTAAAAACCGGTTACGAAACAAGGACCGGGTATGCTCGAGCCACCCACACTCGGAGACAATGACCAATATTCTTATAGTTCTATTCTAGATCTTCCTGCAAAATGAAAATTATTTGCATCAGTCACAAGGGAGCCAGATGTACATTTAGTTCTCCCTTAAATAATTTGAACACTTTGATGAAGATTGTGAGGACAGTCTGGCGAAAAGTGTTTTGTGCGTTTATGACAAAAATTGTTAGATCACAGCTGAAACAGTGAAAATATTCTACGAGTCTAGAAGTACCGTTTTATTATTTCTAAGCAAAGAAATAGATCCTGTATGTTACAACGAGCGCAGACGATTTTTATTTTGCATATAAATCCGCAGTCTACTGATAAGGCTGCTCAAGTTGTGGAGAATGAGGCATATCAGTGACAGTATGAATGAGTAATTGAGTAAGAGGTATTGTGATCGTCAGAGCGGAGTTAGCCAGCAGCGATTATTTCCTCGGACCGAGCGATTCGGTTTTATCGGCCGCGTTTGAGTTTGATATTATGGGGGCGGGTGTGTCGGCGGCAAGAAAAACGGTTCTCTCATTTTGTCATCGCGTCGGCCGTGGAAAAGTGCTTACTCGGTACAGTGCAGCAGCGGCGGCAGCGTTGAATAAGGCGTACAGGGTGGGAGGTGGGGGAGGGGGAAGGCGGGGAGGGGAGGGGGGGTTTCTCATTTTGTCTCCGGGGGCCCGGCGCCACCTAAACGTATTACGATCTCCACGTTCCTGGCGAGTACCTTTCGCGGGCAAGAAGAACGAGAAGAAAGAGGACGGCGCGGTCAATAAGAGACCTCGTGCGTGCTGATACGAGCATATTTCGTCGTCGAGAGGGTAAAGTCTGCGGTGAAATAAGGATCCAATAACGGGCCGAGTGGACGGTCGCCCTGTGCTCGCGCTACTGCGTCCAGTTAACTATCCGACACGGGACAAAGACAGCGGAAACCGGCGAATAAAATTGCGAGTGCCCCGACCCAAAGAATATCGAGCCCTTGCCCCCCTCTCCCTCCTCGCCCCACCCACCTCTTCCTTTCTATTTGCTCCCCCTTCGACACTCTCGTTTCAACGCGTTCGGACACTGTCCTGTCGATGGATTTTCTTTCGACCTCTTCCCCCGTCCCCCCTTTCCGTCGCGTTCTTATCACCGACAGCGCTCGATGCACCTGACAGTGGGATCCGACACAGAACGGGGAATGGAAACGAGGAGGCATTGTCTAACGATTTTCCTCCGTAGCGTCGCGGTTCACAATTTTCAAGTGTAGGAAACTGGAGTTGAATGGAAATGCATTTCCTCCGATACAAGTCGGTATTCGACCGATCCAATTTTGTGATAAACGCATCAAATCTACAGGCTAGAAAAACGGCCGTGTCCGTATGTTATTAGTATTTCGAATGATTAGTTTTGAGACTTTCGCCGGTTTGAAAAGCGAATCACACTCGTGTTCCAGCCGGTTGCCGACTAATCAAAGGCTTTTTAGCCGGTCAACTGGCTCAAATTTCTGATTAGTAGTTATTCAGGGGTCGATGAATTTTTCATAAAAGTTAATGAACTCATTAAAAATTCATGCCACAAACGACACCGAGACCCGCGGAGTAACTTAATATTAGCGTAAGGAGCCTGGTCATTCGTCGAACTTCGACGGTTCCGGGAATCTGAAAGTTTTAAAATACGACCCATCCCCTTTCGCTCTCCTCTGTCTTCAGCCCCCTCTATATTCCCCCCACCCCTCTCTCTCTCTCTCTTTCACTTTTTCTCTTCCACTCTTTCTCTCTCGTTTTATCTCGTCGACACTCTTCCCCCACGGTCTAAATGGATTAAAATAACTAAAGCGGACAGGCGGACCGATAATTAGAAGGGTTTTTACTAGTGGAAAACCTTGTCCACGGTAAAAGCGTTTCCAGACAGATATACGGAGCTTTCGTGGAACAAATTATCCAACTTTTGAGAACGCTGTCGGGGCACGGTCCTGTGAAATTGTTTACGTTGCTCGTTAGGATCGTTTTATGGATTCGTTTCGCGGCTGATTGTCGTCTGCGAAAAAACCTCGTTGATTTATACAGATATATAAAATATTAAGATCCACTCCGCCTCTAACATTCCATTTCACGATTTTTCTTCTTGGTCGTTTATTTGCTATTAACTTCTACATGTTCACTGATGGTTAAATAGTCACCGTAGGGAATTTCCAAGGGGAATGGATTAGTTTTCAGGGAACTTCTAAGGAAAAATTTTGAGTGCCTCATCGAATGCAGAGGAAAATAATCTATGGGGGCGTGTGAAGTAGAATATCCGCTATCGAGGCGCCACGTTGAACCGACGCAGAAGCATCGGAAGACAATATCCCCCGGCAGGAACAAGGAAAACAGACACTATTAACCATTGTGCTTTGAACGACCGGCCGTGAAACCTTTCCGAGGTCTGTCCGGGACGTCGATGATAAACAAGATCGGTTTCGCTAGTCGGCGACAGGTTCGACCTGGCTCCGTAGGAAATCCTCGCCCCGACTATTTCGCCTTTTTCGCCCATCTAATCTCGCCGTTCGCCTCCGGTTGACGATTTCCTTCGAGGATCGTCTGAAGATTCAATAACTGACAAGAGAATCGAATCTTAGTTCGGGGAATAATAGAGCGGAGAGGAGAGAGAATCGATTCGGCGCGACTCGGGAGTCGAACTGTGTTCTATGTTTAAAAAAGGGAACGGCTCCTCTCGAGGGTGCGTCGTCCTACTTCCAATTTCGAAGAGGGTAAACACACTTGACTGTCTAATCGTGTCGTTGAATTTCCACCCCCTGCCCCCTATTTCCACTCTGAAGAAATCGAGGAATTTACCGTGTCACCCCCGGGGGGGGGCGATAATTAATTATTTACAGGGAAACGTAGAATGCGATTTCCATTCCCGTATGAAACATTCGACAGACTTTAAATTTCCGTCTGAAAAGGTCGCAATGGTCGTAGTTTCATTTCCTGTTGGATAAAATACATAGAAAGTAATCCTTGATATTATTAATACCTTCTTGAACAATAACGAGTAGGACTCGAGATAAAGTTATTCATATTTAACCATCGAATTCAACGTAGGAAAGAATTTACTACAGCCGTGAAGAAAGTACGGCGAGGTGTTGAAAGTCTCAGAAAATGGATTGTTACGTAATATTTGACAGTATCATCGCCTAGAACCTTCCTGGAAAAGTAAAGAACATAATTGTTCGTTCATTTACAATTTTTAAACGGTTGCCGATGTAGTCGAGGACAAAAGTACCAAGGGGGTAAGGAAAAGTAAATGTAGAATAATTCCAAGGCTCATTGATGTTAAATAATAAGAAAAAATTAAGGGGGGGGATAGACGTTAAGGAATTAGCCTGCATTGTCCAAGGGCTTCTCGAATCTCGTCTCGCTCGCGTTCCCAGAGAAACAGGGAGCCGTTTAACCGGGCAACGGTCTCTTCCGGTGTCTGGCCATCGAGATCTCGACAGGTGGCCGGCGTCAGTTTCCATCGAAACCCACGTAAAATCGCTACAATGTGTCCCGGCCTTAAATTAAGCCCAGAACGGCCCTCTAAACACAGAAACTCGGTCGCAAAAGGGGGGCGTTACCGACGTAGGTCCTGTCCCCCTCGAAATATATAGAGAGAGAGAGAGAAAAAAAAGAGGTAACACGAGACCGGTAGAGTGCCGGCACAACGCTGACAAATGTCTGGTAATAAGGCCGATTGTTCGTTGCCGGGCCAATTTGAGTGGCAGCCTAGCAATTTCGATTGCGGGAAGCTCCCATCGGAAAAGGCGATCCCCTCTACCCCCTCTTTGTGGACCTGGCCAACGGAGCGCGACGTCACAATGCCGACAAACACAACCAGCCTGCCCGAAAAAGGGTTGTCCGATATGCGTGTACAACCCTGTTTTTTCTTCGGCTTTCCATTCGACGATCGCCCCGGAACCCGGGCACCGTATGTCGCCCCGTAGACAACGATAGGGGATCCGAAGCGAACCGTAGTTTCCGAAATGTTGCTCTTTCATCGTGGCTCACCCTCTTCCACGCAGGCTGCAGTGGAAAGTAATTTTTGTCGCAGCGGAAACTATTCTGCGTTAGCTTCTCGATGTATGTCAACAACACGGGTCTTGCCAGCGTCGTGTTTCGTCCAGGGGACATACTCGAGACGCGTTATGTTTACACTCCTCGGCGTCCGAGGCCTCTCGAGCTTCCTGGCCCATCACCGGGTATGCAAGCAAAATGTCCTAGGCATGACCTCATACGAATTTTGATATCCAAACTCCCCTGCAGTGGCACGATCATTGCCACGACAATGCCCATAAAAGTCACAAATAGAAAAGACAAAGTTTATCATAACAATAACTTTTGTAATATTCTCAAATCTTGTAGGTGGTAATAAAATTTGGTTTACTTAATAGATTGTAGTAATAATTCATTTTTGAGTTTAGTGAAACAATTGTGTCCGTCATATATTACCAACCTGGCACCGAGAGTGTTAAATATGATTCGAAGTCATCAAGATATTCAGATACATTGCGAATGAGTTGAGCTCGCGCACAAAAATGGCACAAATGGTCCAGTAAACATATTCTGAGGTTCCTGTGAAGCCGGATTGCGGTCTCTGGTAGATTGCGCGATTCGTAGTAAAATAAGTGAATTAGAGAAGAAGTTTCGACGAAGGACCACGCCGGGGACGAAGCAGAAGGGCCGATCGGGTCGTCGCGTCGGTTGGCATACAAAGAATTCATTTCCGTGGTTGCAGGGGATGCGCGACGTCTGTTGACGTGCCCGGGAAGGATCCACGGCGGTTTTCCATTTATATTCCGCTCGGTATCCAGCGACGAAACATCGGATGCGGAAGTAAGAAGTCCTCCAAGGACAAAAACAATACCACACGAGACTCCCCCTTTCTCTCTTTCTCGTCTGGTGGTCCGATCGTTTCGCCGTAGTAACAGAGACAAGCGCCACGCCATTATCGACGTTTTCCTTGCCGGTGCAATTGATTTCCCTGGAAGACTCCTTGGACTTGACGCTAAATGAAAAGCGGCCGGAGGCAACGAAGGACGAGAGAGAGAGAGAGAGAGAGAGGGAAGGATGAAGTAGGGAAGAAGAAGGGCTCTCGTGGAGGGATCGTTGCGAGCGTGTATGTGTGTGCTTAGTCCTTTGCATGGTCCCGGTCCGGCTGCCTGGCTTGGCTTCGCTGACACCGGCCAACAAAACGAAACAAGTTTTCATTGATTGTTCGCCTCAAATGGCCCGTAAACGAAACCGATGGAACAATGCCAAACTATCCGGCAGCCGATCTCTTTCTGTTCCGCCGCCAAGTGCACAATTGTTCTTGCTACGATTTCCGAGAGAGTCGCTGCACATACACAGAGAGAGAGAGAGAGCGAGAGCAAGAGAGAGAGAGAGAGGGAGAACAGATTCGCAGGACGGTCGATCGAGCGTCACGAAAGAGCCTGGGCGACGGGTGTAGTGTAACATTAATGTGCTCGTTGACATTGTGTTTACCCTGGCGTGTACACAAGGGCCGAAGAACATGCCGAAGAGAGAGAGAGAGAGAGAGAGAGAGAGAGAGAGAGAGGAAGAGAGGGAGGGGGGAGAAAGCGACAAAGAGGAAATTTTCGAAAGGGAAGCCGTGAACAGGTCCAGCATCGACCGGCCGCTCCATGAACCAGGGGGAAGAAATCCCCTCCACCCGTCCATGGATGATGAATGGCGGGACCTTTCAAGTCTTTCTAGCGACAGACCCCCTTCTACACCCCCTCCGCACCCCATGGCCCCCACCCCACTGTTCTTTGGTGATTATCTAATACGGGACGAGGCCTACGGCGAAGGGGATCGCAATTCTGCTGATCGTCGCCAGCACGAGACACGGGATTCGACAATCGAATCTGTAACATACTGCGCCCCGTGCTTGTTCCGCGCTCCGAAACGAATATCACTCTTCACCCCTGATATTTGCGGATGAATTTGTCCAGTCGACACTTTTTCAGTTGTCCTGCATTAGGCTCTGTTTGATTTCGTAGCCGGTTTTGCGGGAAAAGAGATTTAGCGTGGTGCGTTCATGGTCAAACAGGTCCATTTTCGAGTACAGAATAAATAGATGCTTCAACGATTGCTGCAGATTCTGTTCTGCTCGATATTCTAGCCAACTTTGCGGAAATACGATAATTTAGAAACCGATAAACGTAGAAACAGGGCAGTAACCGGTGATTCATATTGAAACATGAGCGTAAAAATACGTCAACGCTCGCGAAAACGCCAATATATAACCAGACTGCAGACTTTACGCATTGATAGCGCAATTTATCACTCGAAAGTCGGTCAAATAAAATGTTTAATAAAGCTTCGTGGCGTTCTCATCGTTTCTCCATCACGATAACTTCTCTCGTACGAACGCAAATTTTTTAGAATTACCATTTCCCTGAGGATAGTTGCACAGTGCATTTTCTTCGCTATTTATCTGACGTAGATTCCACATTCCAAAAGATGTTATCCCTTAACTTTGGCGAGTTTTCTAACTCGAAGCAAATCTAATTGCAACGGCAAAGCAAAATGATAAAAGGGACTTCAAACCCGCGCGACGTAATAAATAAATCATTGTTAATGTTGGTGCTCAGGTGCCAAAAATCCAGAAATCGGCGAAAATAATGGCGCCGCTCGAAGGTTAACGATCCCAAGTTCGCAACACTTGGGAGTTTTTCATTTATTGCGAGGCGCGCGCGCTCGCATTTTCCAGCGAGAAGGATAGGAGACTCGTTCCCGTAATGGATATGTAAATGTAATTTAATTGCGAGTTTGAATAACAAGTTATTCGGTCGTGCGCCAAAACACACGGCGAAACCGAACTTCCCGTAATGGAAAGCCCCGCCATTGAGGTAGAACTGTATTCGCCGTGCGTACAGAACAGTTTTAATGGAAATGTAACTCTTGCCTCAACTTTAATCGAAGATCTTACGTATTCGCATAAATATCCGCGCGGAGGGAGAAGTTGAAAAGCTCGCAGTGAGCGGAGTGAGCGTGTGCGGGGGAGGCTTATCAGGCTCAAATTTTCTGAGTGGCTTAGTCGCTAAGTAACTCCACTAATAATGGAAGATTCCGGGAAGCTCATACATATTTTCATGGAACCGATTAGCGATACATCGTTCTCGAACGACGAATAGAAACCTTTTGCCGACACACGTGCCCTGCGGCGAACGATTACCCGCGGAATTTTATTTAAACGAATCCTGACGTTTCAGTTTCGTCGAATATGACATCCAAACTCCATTTTCTGATTTTTAATACTCTGCAATTTTTTAAAAGAGGGATAGCTCGTCCTGCCGAAAAATACAGTGACTACTTGTTACAATTTTTCAGTTCTTTTTCAATGTAACAAAATTCCCAAGAAAATTAAACGCATTAAAAATTCGGGGAATTTCAAAGATCGTTGAAATCGTTTCGAGGTTCAAAGATTATTTGTTCTGCAATTTTCTTGAGAGCGTCTCATACCGAGGAAATGTTTATAGAAACATTTTACTGCAAGTCTGCTTTGATTCATCAAAGCCATTCTTAATTGACTTTGCTACTTTTAAACTCGTCTGTGTTACAAACGTCATTAAGATAGACCGTTCTCTTTCCCTTTCTGCTTCATTTTTAACGAGTTCGGAGGACGTTCCAAGATGCGCTAATTGAGCAGGCTTACGTCGATATTGACCGAAAGAAATGTATTCCTTCCAGTAATATAAGCACTCGGTTTTTAGTCAATATTATCGGCCAGCACGAACAACTGTTTAATTATTCACGTATCGACGGTGTGCAAACAATAACCGTGCCGGACGACGCATTGTTTGCGAACCTTAAATTCCTATATACATAGTTTCGAAGGATTATCGTGAAACCATTATTGTAACACTGACCAAAATTTTCATTAAACTCTTATAGTCAGAGATTTGAGATTATAGTCGATAAAATATTCCAGAAGTGTCAGAAATTTTTCATTGAACTGTTTTAAAAATTTCCAGAAACTCGATTTAATTTTGAACCAAAAATGGCCAAAGGGGGGCTGGAAAAACGGTGTCACGCGACTAAAATACACTGAACAAAATTTTCATTAAACTCTTATAATGAATTAAATATTCCAGAAGTGTCAGAAATTTTTCTTCGAACTGTTTTGAAAATGTCTGGAAGCTCGATTCGATTCTGAACAAAAAACGGACAAAAGTGGAAACGGAGAAACAGTGTCACGCGACTAAAATACACTGTCCAAAATTTTCTTGACGTTATAATCTGTGAAACGTTCCAAAGTTGGCAGAAGCCTTTCATTGAACGTTAAAAGTGCCGGAAAGCTCGCCTCTCAGCGTGCCCCAAAAATGGCAGACGAGGGAAACAACGAATCGGGCGTGACACGAGCGAAATTGTGTTAAAAATTCAAGGGGATGCACGGTTTCGCGGGAAGGGAGGAAAGAGCAGCGGGTTACAAACGGTCGGCAAACGTCGTTTAACGAGAAGTTAGAAAGATTATTGCCGGTGAAAAAGAAGCCATTTCCCGGGGCTAAGAGACAGCGGAGGATATTCGTTGGTGTCGCGGCCGCGGGTATGATATAATAGCAGAAACGGCACGTGACTCACGTGCAAAATTCGAAGGAAACGGATGGGGATGCGTGATACGGTAGCGGCGCTGGCCGAGCTTCCTGCACGTTTTACGTTTCCGTGCGTGTTCGCGCATGAAACAGGCCAGAAGGACCGAGAGGACCGAGGATCGGGGACATCGGGGCTGTTCCTCTGTTTGCAGTGGTGCGCCGTGTCGCCTGCCCGTTTTCCGAAATCACGGCTGCCCGCCACCAAGAAAAGAGGGAACACGGAAGACGAAACCTGGCTGCCAGACGTCCAACTTTCGCGACTCAGACCGAACGCACCCCCTCGAACCCAGTATCTGTAACAGATTTATCATCCGCTGCCGCGATTACCAATTCAATGCGTTTGTCCTGGCCCCACGAATTCCCAGATGTTGCTCCCGGAACCGGAAACTAACTTGTTTTCAACCGTTCTTCCGTTTTTTTTTTTTTTGAATATTCCATTCGACTCTCGAACGACTGACCTTTTTCACCATTGAACCGATAGTACCCCAATTCGTTCTACGATAAAACGCACTCGATAAGCAGCAAACGAATTCTGGTTTTGAATATTTTTCTGTATCTTCGGTTCTCCCGCATTCCTTTCTCCGTTCATTCTCCTCGCACGCATTAAACAGTCACTCCGTTCCCTTTCTTGCACCATATAGGAGCCATTGTTTGCCCCATTTACATAATAGTAACCTCTAATTCGCTCATTTCCATATGAACCATTTCTTCCCTCTCTTTTGTCAAACATCGAGTGGTGGAAGTTGGAGATATGCGCATATTACTGATCAAATGAGAGAATATATTATTTCGTTCGAAAACAGACGAGACCGAGCATCCCGATTTTCTTTTATGAGGCCGTTCGGTCTGCTATTCGTTCCATTTCCACCGTGGCTTTTCTTCCCGGCCATATAAACATGTGCGTCACGGTGTTCCATATTCAAGACTATTGAAAACAGGGAAGACCACACAAGTTTTTCCTGTCCACGCTGAAATAAATTTCGAAACCTTTCGGAATTACCTGCTGTTAACAATTACCGCGAGGGGACGCCGAGGACTGTAAACATAACACCGCTCGGGTATGTCTCCTGGACGATACATGGCGCTGGCAAGACTCGTGTTGTTGACATGTATCGAGAATTCGTATGAAGTGTCCCGGGTGCGTAAACAGTTCGTCACCGAGTTTTTGTTTCCGAGTAGCGGGCCACAGCGGGCGAAGGTTGTTTCCAGGAAATAAGACAATACCTTGAAGAAACCTGTACTACCCAGGAACAGAGAGATTGTCAGGTTGAAACGTATTGTCACCGATACGGGAGGGAGGGGCGGGCATGGCCAGACGTTCGTAAATGCCCGGTCGAATCGGTAACGTGGGTGAGAGCATTAGCATAATTCAAGCGGAGCCTAGCCGCCGCAGAGATTCCTCCGGCTCGCTCCGTGGAAGCTGGATGTCAGATGGCCGGCCTATGAAGAAGCCGGGGATCTCCCGTAGGGCCTCCACGTCTCTCTCTCTCTCTCTCGCGCGCGCGCGCGCTCTCCTCGAGATTAGCATCGGCGTCCGTAAACGCCAGAAAATAACCGACACCCCACCCTCGCCGTCTACTCGCTCGCTCGCTCGCGCGCGCATTGTCGACCGCCGAAAATTTATTCCAATCCTTTGTTCTCGGACGCCCGTTAGTTATCATTAGTACGCCGCGCGCCTCGAGCACTTGTCAGGTAGGCACCGAGTATACCTGAGACTCTCCGAGGCACTCCGAGACTTGCAACGAGACGGCCACGCTCGTAAAGAAGCGTACGATTTTCTGCTTGAAGTATTTATTAGCGCGGTTAAGTCCCTCGCGTACGAGAACGGTTAGGCTGTTAGAGACTCCTCCGCGACCTAAACGCGCGCGCGGTTGCTAACCTGACACCTTCGTGCTCCTTCATACTCAGGCAGGTGGAGCCGATCGGAATTTTTTCATACTTTTCAATCTTCTCCGCCCCCGCGAGGCAGTGGAACGAGTTCGTAACGCGTCAAGTGCCCCTCGTTGGTCACGTGTGGGCGACACTCATTTTTTAACAAGCTGAGAAATTTATTAACAGGCACTCGGTAATTAAATGTTAGGACGATAAAGTTGTTCTTCGAACAGAACTGGGTCGTGCGGCAAGTGAATACTCTTTCAAATATCCACGGGCAATTAGAAATTCGAGTACAGAAAGTTAACGGACGTTTAAGAGTCCGTAATTAGCAGTCGGGAATTTCTCCAGGAATTTTTCCGTGCCGACGAACATTATAATTATGTGTCGCTCGCTGAAAATATACAGCTCGGTAAATCTTTAGTATTTTTATGTAATTTACAGGTTGCCCCACGGTTTCGAAACGACAGAAATATTTGGTAAACGGTAATGAGCCGTTAAAGTTTTACGAAGCTATAAAGTCGATGTCAAAGGGATGCCCGCGGTGAATTTTTCTACCGGGGTTCCGAGCCGAGGGAAAATCGAAGTATTTCTCTCCGATATCAATTTCCGTGAGAAAATGAAAGGGGTATACCGAAAAATCATCGAGCCGGCGATCAAAGCTGTCGACAGGTCCGAAACTACTGGTCCCGCCAGTTTTTAGTTACCGGACATTTAATCTCTCGTATCTGGTGGTCCACGAAGAATCCTCAGGCCCGTAGAACTAGCTCCGTTGGTGGTCAGAGAAACACCTACTGTCTTTTATTTACCCGTCAGCCAACGGGACCGAGGAAATCCTCTCTGCGTTATAAATAAAAACCACCGGCGAATTTCACATAAATTAGACTCAGCTGATTCTAACATCGCTCATCCTCCTGTTATCTGGGATCCGACGGAATTACCATTCACAGCGTTTATTAATGTAACATTTTAATGAATAGCGATGGCGCGTGGGATCTTTTTCGGCTCGTTAACTATTACTTTCACCCTCCCGGGTACCTCGATTAACTTTTACGGGCTTTTGATTCCTCGAGACGCTATCGTTGCACGTAATAAATTTCTTAAACTGACGTCTAGAGATCTCAGATATTATTAAATCTACTGCATTCGAGTGCTAGTCAATTTTTTTATCTTTCTGAATGAATTGCTCGCCGCTGGAGAACAACCGCGTACTCTTTTATCTCCTCAATCATTTTTTGGTACGTATCATTCTTGCATCTCAGTTCTCTTAAACGAAAGAATAATTTACAATAAGGTACTATTAATATACTACCATAAAGACTTAGGAAACTATTCTCACCAGACCATTGATCTGTTGGCCTGTATCAATATTTCCGTCAAGAATTTCATAAAATCTAAATACTTTATAATTAGACTGCTGCAACTGGTTAAACGCTTGAAAATTTTCGTCAACTGTCCTAATCGCAAAAGTCCCACTAGAAAACCTAATTCAACGATAAATGTGAAAAGAAAAATAGTAATACTCTAAGTAAGAGTATCGTTAAGACGATCATTGCCAACTGGTTCTAGTGGAGGTATGAAGAGCCTAATCAAGTGTCCCAACCGCACACGATGTCGCGAAAGCCAGCAGCGGCAACGGAGCTAGCATGAAAAAGCGAGGAACGGCATTAGAAGCATAGTTGGAGCGACTCGTAAAAAGCAAGGGTCAGAAAATGCGTTTTCTGCGGCGAAGGCGGTTGCATCGTTGCAGCAGGTATGCCGAAGCAGGACTCGCATAAGCGCCGGGGAACCGGGTTAGCTTTACGAGGGCGAGCTCGTCGGCTGCCTACCATCTGGCCGATGTGCAATCTGACTTAGTCCTTTTTTTTTTACGTAATCCCAGACGTTCCAGAATCTCGGATGAGAAACTCGTTCTTCCCTGGGCCCTTTCCTTTCCGTCACCCGTTCCCCGAATGGAGGCCGGTCTCTCCTCCATTGAAAACCGGGCGATGTATCGCGACGAAAAACGAATTCGGCTCTCACCCGGCCGGCATTAAACCCCTTCGCGCAACCCCTACGTGAGAAGAACTCCCTCCCTCTCTCTCTCTTTCTCTCTCTCTCTCTCTTTCTTTCTCCCCCTTCGCGATGAAAGTGTCTCCGACCCCGACAGGCGTCCCCCATTGTGCTCGGATTTTCGCATCCTCCTATTCCACCTTTTCCTTCCTTCCCCGCTATTCGAAAACTATTTTCGAAGATCTAAATCCGCGAGACGCCGTTCACCTCGGATCCTACCTTTCTCCCTCATTTTCTTGACCCATTATTGTGCCGTACTTTTTTTTTTTTTTTTCTTCTCCCGGTATTACGCCCAGGAAACTGCGCCCGAGATTTTATCCGAAATGCCCTGGCTCCCTTGCCCCTGACGCTCGCAGAATCGAATTTTGTACTCGATTATCCTCGAATGGTAGATTTCTGTCAAGTTTGTGAAATGTTGAACGAAGGATCGATTGGTAGAAACGAACGGTGTTTTCGAGAAATAATTTGCCATGGTTTTCGTAGAAGGACTCGCCCGGTATGGAATTGCTGGAGCGACGAGGTGTCGGTATTTTTAGCTGTGCTTGTTATATAATGTTCTCGAGGGCGATATTGATTTCCGCGTCCACGTAATTATCGATTCGCTTGTGTGCCGTCTTAATTAACCATATTAATTAAGTACCCCGTGGCATCGATCGTCGGCAATACATGGCGATGGATGGAAGAGCTGAACGAAGGTCAGGAAATTGCTGCCAACATTTCCCCGGTCTATATCCACACAAGAAGCCTATTAAAAAAAAAGTAATGTAGAACGAACAGCAACGATGCGTCTCGCTTTCCACGTTTGTAACGCCTTTCTTGGCATTTATTCGCAAACGACAGGTTGGAAACTCGTGGACAATGAATTCTCGGAGCTCTGAACATTTTTTGATGTCGCGAGCCACTTTGTTGCAGGAAAAAAATTGTTTCGCTTTTGGGGGGGGGGGGGTAAGTAGCAGGATCTAGAACGTCGGGGGACGCAGCCATTCTTTTCTAGAGGACAATATGGGTAATCGATTATATGATTGCTTCCTGCGAAGGCTATTGAATCGGACATCTGGTGGCCGAGGATGCGTTTAAAGAATTACTCTGCCCGCTGGATCGTTCACCCTTCGAAGCGCTACTTGCTAAGTCACGTTGAACCTGTTCGATGAACACGGCTAACTATTTTTCACTATCGTCGCCCGGTAAATGGAACGCGATGACAAGCAGAAAATTACGAATCCCGGCTCATGTCGGACCCTCCGAACTGAAGGAAAAGCGCACGCCGTATTTTACCGAACACGTTCAGCGCAAATCCTTGCGTGAATCTGCATCATGACAATTCGCGAAACCAGAATACTACGATCATTATACGATACGTATCCCGCTAAAGCTTCTCCGTGTGTGCTCGTCAGACCTTTTCGAAGCTCCGTGTAAAATCTAACAAAATCAGCTTACCGGAATGATGTAACCGAATGTAAATTGATATGCGCTGCATTCGGACTTCTATTAATTAACTCGTGTGCACTGGATCCGCATCGGATCACTCGAGAACTATGAAAATCAATTTAACATCTACAGCGTGCACGGGTTGCACGCGAATTAAAAACTAGACGGACTGATAGAAATTAAGTTACACTACTCGGATATCCTGATTGCCAAAACGAGACAGAAACTCTCTAAATAAAAGTGGCTCTATCCCGATTTGGCTTAGGCCTGGCAAAGTCCGGTACAGGAGTAAAAACTGAGCGGAAACGGCAGAGAATACAATGAAAATTCCGTTGTCGCGTTAATCGTCGTTTGCGTCACAGGCATACGAATGCGAGGCAAAATTGTATTAAAAATTGCTCGGTCGATTTACGGAGGTAAGGTAGGGGAGAAAAAATGGCGGCATTTGCAAGGGACCGTAGGTTTCCCCGGCTCTTGGGGATATAGTGTCCCTCCCCCGGCCTCGTCCCACGCAACCAGTAAACCTCTTGACGGCGAAGGGATAGCCGGAACTGGCCGTACGGACTGAAATAAGGGACGACGAGCGTCGGAACCCGAGGGAAAACAATGTGAGATACGGGCAAACTCGACCGATAAGATCTTCTGTTTGTCGTGAGGAAAGGGAGTGTATTAAGGAAGTCAGGATCCCCTGGCGTTCGACTGCTAACCGAGAGACAGAGAGAGAGAGAGAGAGTAGTTGCGCGGTATTATCAGCCAAGTCTAACTACGCACAGCTAGATTAAAACGAGAGCCAATGGCCGGGCCTTGGTTCCATTGTCCTCGATTGTGTGCAATTTATTACTAGGCTGCGGACTTTTATGGAAAATTCAAATTTTCTTCATCAATTCTAAGACATTGGAACCACATAAGAGTTTCTTTTCTTCTTCAATCATTTCAGCAAGACGAACAGTATAGGTACAGTGATTTCTCTATATATGTCGCCAAGGCCTGCGTCATGAACGTCGCGGGATTATCCCCACTACCGCGTGGGATACCCCGTGAGGGGCCTCGGACGCCGAGGAGTGTAAACATAACACGGCTATGCCTCCTGGACGATACACGACGCTGGAAAGACCCGTGCTGTTGACAAATATCGAGAACTCACTGTATTTTGAAATTCTTTTCGCTTCTCTACTGATCGAAATTACATCCATTCAATTTTGTCGCGAACGCATAGTAACGAAGCTATGGAGGCGTTAGAAGAATTTAAGAATATCGCATCGTTATTGAATTTGTTGGGGGAAGAAATACATTTTCGTCAAACTCCCATTTCGTAGCTAGAAAAATTTCGTTCCCCAGAAAAATCCGCGGTGGAAAACAGCGTGGATGGCCGCATCGAAATTCGTCTTCGATCGCAGCGTTTCGGCTCGCTATAAATTGTCCGAGAACGCACGGAGGGTGTCAGGGGGTTGGGACTAGAATTCATTCGAAGAAACCGGTACGCGGCGATTACTGTAAGTTGCGCGATTAATCACCGTGAACGGGCCCAGCTTTCTCTCCCTCTCTCTCTCTCTCTCTCTCTCTCTCTTGCGTGGTTGTTTTCTCAGAGAACTATGCGTGACATTTTTTGATCCGTGCGCACGCTTCTCCCGGAGCCAAGTTGCCCGGACAAGATTCGCGAAAGTTAGCGTCCCGGTGTGTTCTTGCGCAGCGAACGGGGCGAACACCGAACACGTGTTTAACCAAGGCTAACAGTTATGAAGCATGACGGGGACGTGCCGGCGGAAGTTTCGCTAGTCCTCGAGGAAGATTCCCGGCGCGTTCCAGTTGTGTGTCAGCGTAGCCGGCTACAACAAATGCGTAAAGTTCACGGAAGCAAAACCCGGGCGAGTTCCGGCGCGGAAAGGTTTCATAGCGGGAGAGAGAGAGAGAGGGGGGAGGGGAGGGGTGAGAGAACGGCGAGTAGAGAACTCGATCGGAAGATTCGGTCATTCCGATTTCTCCATTTATCTTCCCAAGGCATCCGAGCCTGCTCTTCTCCCGGGAGAAGCTGACTTCATTTCGTTCCCAGGCGAAAGAGAAAAAGCCACGATTGTTCTCTCGCGCGTCTCAACACTCGCCTGACCGAGCCAGCTCGCCTCTGCCGCTGGCTACCTCGCCGTTTCGTTTATTATATCCTCAAATGGGAGTGGTTCGTTGCCGGCCGGGGATAAAAGTTGTTCCGGCTCGTTCTGTCTAGCGATTTTTATTGACGAACGCTCGACGAGTGATCCCCTTTGATATAGATGAAACGTGCATGCATCATAGAACCGAGGAAATATAATGTTCTCGGTGGTATTTGCGTGCAGAGGAACTAGCACCGGGAAGAAGTTGTTAACCCTATATTTGTATCCGTTAGTGTTGCTTCAAATGTGAATCAATTCCTCTTTCAGTCTATCACTCTATCAAATCCTAGCCATTCATGCCACAGCTTCGACGATTAGCTTCTCACGATTAACGATTATTCTAAACGTGAAATAAAAATTTTCTGAATTTGTTATAACATACGCAAGCCACTTAAGAACGTTTTTCTTTCTTTAATCACTTTCATTGGGTCTATCATTACGGTCTATATCGGCTACCCATTTTTGTCATAGACCGAAGTTAACGCTCGCGTGTCTCTTTAGCACCGAACAACGTTAAACGAAGGGACAATTTGGAACTATATATTTTTGAGAAAGCACGTCACATTCGGCTCCTATTTTGAACAGCATTTTCCTCGGCAGCGTTCGGACAGATAAAGGAAAATATGCGGCTTCCCGAATTCCTGTTTGAAAAGAAAAGCACAATGCGCCTTAACGATCCAATCGAGTTTCTTTTCAATTTAAGTCGTACGTGCCCGGACCTCCAATCTAAGCTCTCGACTTAAAATTTCAGAACTATCTATACCCGGGTGCGATATTTTCCTAGACCGCCTGAACAGTAGCTAACTTCGCCGACCAAGGCAGTCGGGAAGAAAGAAACTCCCATAAGATCGCGGTGTTTACGATTAACAGATTGCAGCCGCGGAACTTCCGGTTTGGCTCGAAGGCGCCTCACCCCGGAACCAAAATGGCGGGGACGCGGGATCAGGCTCGGCTCGGTGTTTGAAAAGAAAGCTTTCAGGAACGATCCATTATTATACTCGGCGTTCTCGCGCATTATAACCGAGGGAACGCGTGTTTATCCAGGCCCGTGGCTACGGGATGCACCGTGCACCGGTGCGGTGTGTGCGCTATGCGCATCGTGTTGTGCACCGTGCGAGAAACTTTTCGTGGCGAGGAATTCTCCGTCTGACCGAGAACAAGCGGCTCGGTCACGGTGCAACGGAGAGGAGTCACTGCCCAGGGCTCCGTAATTTACGAACCAATCATTCCCGTATGCAGATGCCACGGGGCCCCGGAGGGTTGCCCCCGAACCCCCTCTCCTAGAACCCGAAGTGGCAACCCTTTTTACACCGTTGCTGCTCAACAGCCCCGGCTCTCTTCAGCATCATCACACACGACTTGGCCGGACCTCCCGCGCGGCCCCGGACCGTGCTTCACGGTTTTATTGGCTTAACTCACTATTTTACAGTCGATAGTGGATTAAAGGGATTTAGCGCGGATAGAGGGTCGCCTGTGTTCCCGCCGAGCTTCCTATAAAGACATTAACTCGTCCAAGATACGACGATTACCCTGCTTTCCCAGTTTTTCTCGTCCATGGCTTACCGCCCCTCGATCCACGGTCCGGTTCTCGCCGTGAAAACGCGGCTACGATGATCCACACGGGTGGCAATACTCTCTGAAGTAGCGTGGCGCTGCTACGGAATCACTATGCAAGAATTGCTGTGCTTCTCTGCGTGGTTCTTAGGCATTTTTGCGCGAATTTTTAGGAATTTCTCCCAGTATAATTATTCATCCCTCTGCATTGGACTTTAGCACATACGTTTATTAGTGTTTGGAGTACACGCATGATTTGTTTCAAGTTAAAATAATGAAAATTATTTGAGTTGTGTATTTTTTTATCATGGGTCGACGACCGCCACGATTCCAGTCATCCTACTAATAGGAAACAAGAAAAGATTTTGTTATATTTGAAAAAAACCTGTAGAACTGCTAAAGCAATCGAGCGTAGCGAGATCAATGAAGGATCTATTATATTAGAGGTAAAAAGAAATCTTCCGAGTGTTAATGACGCGTTTTGCGCAGCGCGTTAATTTTTGTTCGGCGAGCCGGTGGCAGTAGGACGAGCTGGAATAGGTGAAAAACGTTATTACCGTGGGATTGATTAAACAGAGGAATAAAGAGCGCAATGTGCGCAGCAAAATCGTGCGGCGTTGCAACGGTAACGGTCTAAAAAACAAAAAAAGTATTCCTCCGGCGTGGATTAAAACTAATGCCGCTTTGTTCGCTAAATCCTCGAAATTCTTCGTTTCAATATCGTGCCGAAAAAAAAAAACAAACACCGGAAGGGAAAACAGAAAAAAACAATTTCGTATCCTGTGTACCGCGAGATTGCGGGAAAATTTTCAATTTTCCGGAGGAACAGAGCCCGCTGACCGATTTTCATTTGCGCGACCCAATTCCTTTTCTTGCTACTTTACTCGGTCACGGTGGTCTGTATCGTGACAGGGACGATCCTCCGGCCTTCCGATTTTTCGAGGGAAACCGACCCGTTCTCCGACAGGGACCTAAAGATCGTTTAGGGTATTCGGAACGCGGCCGATACTGTACCGGCGCGCGGCCTGCCGTAGTAATTCAACCTCGAGGAACGAGAACCATACTGCTCGAGGGAATAAAACGAATATTACCCTCTCCTATAGATTTTTATGCGGAGTACAGCACGAAACAGACAATTTTTCGAATCGCTGAATCGCTGCGTTAACCAATTATACGATCTGTACCGTTACATAAGAGCGGCTATCTATCTCTTTATTATGTCGTTTGCTTTCATTTTGTAGCCGAAAGACACCCCCGGGATCCATCGTGGCCCGTGTTTAAGAATTATGCGCGTTTAATGCATTGCTTCGCTTGTTTAATGATTTCCACGATTCTTTAGACCGTAACTTGTAGCATTAACACCGGTACGAACATTTTACACGTTCGGTAACATTGCACAATCATTTTTAAAACGTCTGAGCTACTTTCTGTTACAGTGTAACGACCAGACTACGGATCTTTAAGTTATATTAAAAAGGGCCAGCCTAGATATTGATTTCTTCCCTTAATAATTTTAACCAGTTAACTGAGGAATTTAATTTTAAAAATCCCTCACGGCGCGGAATTAAAATCAAGCAACGACGTATATATACGTCGAATGCAGGCCAAATGCCGCTATTGTAAATTTTACGACAAAAGGAAAGCAAAATGAGAAAGAATTACATTTTTATTCGATAAGAAATTAACAATTCATTAACGTTAACCGCACCGCGATAGAATTTTCGATGACGTGTATACACGCGAAACGGGCTTGACTAGTTAATAAATCACAGATAACATGTCTTGTGCTTCACCTTCTCGTTTTTGTCATAAATGCATAAAATTAACAGTCTAATAATGCCTGAGGACGCTATTATGAGAGTAATAATAATTGAACCATTAAATGAAATCGTATGGAATATTTGTGTGGCAGCATTCCGGTAATAAATCGCGTCGGTACCGAGTTTGGTTCGGAGTAATGGCTACTTGCACCCATAAATAACAACGCCGTGAAACTACGCGCTTGAAAATATTTTTCAGTGTTTCGACCACCTGTCGACTTCCCACTAGCCTCGATGAACTTGTCTAGCAAAGACGACGCGGCGGGCTAACACATCACGGGGACGACGAAATAGATAAAAGTGATTCGCGTAATTGTGGCCGGAAATGGGTCAGAACGATAACAATCACGGCGGTCGGTAAAATCCTGCGAATCGCTTGTATAATTTATTAGATCCAATAAATATTGCTATCTCTCTCTCTCTCTCTCTCTCTCTCTCTCTCTCTCTCTCTCTCTCTCTCTCTCTCTCTCTCTCTCTCTGTTTCACTCGCTATCCCTCTTCCGTCTTTGCTATTGAAAGTTCTTGCAAGCAGAATTGCGTTTACCAACCCCCCGCCGAAGAGATGATCGCGTCTCGAGGCCAACGCTGTGATGGATCATCCGGGACCCTCCGAATCTATAATAGGGTTCGCGTATTTGCGAAACAGAATACACTTTCTTCGGCAATCTCGTTCTATTCGCGCCCTCTTTTGCATCGCATTTATTATACGCCGAGTAACAATAGCAATTTATTCGGCTCCTTTAGCTAAACAAATTCTCCGCTCCTCCCGGAGTTTCCACGAGCTATTTACTTATTATTATTAGACTGCGGATTGTACGCATTTATCACAGAAGTCACCGTGCGAGACAATGACTGTTCCACTTTCAATTTATTGAGATCCTTTCAACGGAAAAGAAATTTCTCTTCGACTCCCGCTCCCTGCGGTCTGCTGACAATGACATTAAGTATTTCAGCGCATCGATGTTCACGCATTTTGGTTCAAGAAATAAACATGTAGAATCCATCGGACACGATTCAGAACAAAAATCCTCTACAAAAGGAGGCGCGTTTAAAAATGAAAGAGAACAGTGTTTACTCTATATATGTCCCAAATGCCTAGCCGATAAAAGCCCCACCGCCGCGAGGTATACCTCGTCAGGGGCCCTGAAACGAGGCCTCTAGATCCTCGTTGTTCTTTTCTGTGTTCGGCGTGAATCAAAGAATAGTATCTCCTCGCCGATATATGTCGGACATATATCGAGTAAACCTCACAAATCACGACGCGCTCAGAAAAGTAATTGTTCAAGAACGAGGTAGAAATTTTCTGGTAATGTGGAGAGGAATGGAATTGTGTAGAAAGCGAAAGCACACTATAGTGATTAAACTCCGGTAATTCTTGACGCCCCGAATGGTCCGAAAAGGAAAGAGTAGACTGTTTACGAGCGCGTATCCGAGCGGTCCATTCGAATCTCGTTATACTAACCATTGACTCATTATTTCCCTCTCTTTCGCTCTCTCTCTCTCTCTCTCTCTCTCTCTCTCTCTGGTTGCTGGGTCATTAATTCGCGATGCATTACGAGGGCATTAAGTTGACTGTAAATTCCATGAATGGGGCAGACCCCGTTGGAAATATTGAAAGAACTCTCTCTCTCTCTCTCGCTCTCTCTCTCTCTCTCTTTCTCTCTCTCTCTCTGCTGCTGCTGGTGCTGCTGCTGGTGCTCGTAACAAAGCGAAAGGAAAACCGACGAAAAAGAAGACGTCGACTCTCCTCTCTGGCCGCGCTATCAACCGACAGCCACTTGATAAAAGCTTCACTCGCTAATAATAAGAAGAGCGCGATGTCAAAAACCGGGACGGGACGCGCAAGACTGGGCAAATGACGTTAATAACTCTTCGGTTATCAGCGGTTCGCTGCGGATAACGTTATCGATATATGCCCGGGACGCTCAATGCGAGCACTGTTTATGAATGGCAAGTTTCTATTTCGATGAAGATGAGGCTCCTCTGTTAATTACGCCACGGTCGTGCGAGCACTAAATCGATTAAATGTCGTCTCGCCGTGTGTACGAACGCGAATACATTAGGAACGAACGATCGTAAAATTACAGCGTTTCTTTGAACCGCTAATTGCCGTTGTGCTCGGATTTTTCGCGGCTGTTAGATTCCCCTTCTAATATGACTTCAATCTACCGGAACAAATTCGAAAATGTTCGCAAGAATGATCGAACAGACTTGGAAGATTTTATTCCACAATTATTGTCGTCCTCGGAGACTTCAACCAACGGAACCTTGTAAATTTTATGAGAACACGGAGCACACAAGTGTACAGGGATTGACGTGAAATTCATTTAATAATCGCTAATCATTGCTAATCATTGCGAACCAATACCGAAAGCGACAGACTTCTTCGAGAACTCATTTTCCTCCCGTCCGAAAGTTTAAAGAAAATACGGAAGAATTGACAGGGATTGTTAACCCCGTGAGGCGATTATTATGCATTGTTTCCCGCGTAGGAGCGTGAACGAAAAGAGGTCGTGCTCTCGAAGTCGTTTCCCGTGGCGGATACGTCGGTGAAAATTCTCGGGGGACAAAAACGATCGTGTGCTTTTAAATTCTGCATAGGGGGGTCAGGTTTCCCGCGACGCATCGAGAGGAACGCTTCCGCGACAAGTCAATTTATCGCGGCTTGTCGCGGAGGCGTTCTCGAGCGAGCGAGTCTCGACCGATCGTTCCGCTTCCAAACGAGTCCGGGTAGAATTTATTCTTACAAAAACAACCGACCTGTCTCTCGCGGAGAACTCCACTCTCTCTCATTCTCTCCCCCGGCGGCACGGAAAAAAGACGGGAAGAAAGGATGGAAGAAAAGAATAGAAAAGACGAGGGAGAGGAAAAAAGAGAGAGAGAGAGAGAGAGAGAGAGAGAGAGAGAGAGAGAGAAGCACAAAACGGAGAGAAGAGATCACGCAACAGCACGGCACCGAGGAGACTGCGAAGCCACCTTCGACTTTCACCGTGGCCACGGGATTCGTTCGCGATACCGGCTCTAGATCGTTCGTGGAAGTCGTTCGTAGTCGAATGAAAATCGCGAATGAAAATCAAGCGGAACGAGGCGTGAAACATAATTGCCCGTATAAAACCACTTGGTAAATCTTTGTGACTCTCTGTCGCGCCTCGCGTTTTCTTCCCTTTCTCTCTGCTCGGGCTTAAACGCCCTGGATAATGAACACCGTCGTATTCAAAACTTGTTTATTGCTTGTTACTGTCCTTATGGGTTCGTTCGAAAAGTGTGGGAATTCTCATGACAATTTTAACACTAGGTTTACGCGGTTCTAAGAGTGACTATTTTGCGTTACTTTATAAAAATAACAAGAACGTGCTACCCACCTTTCTAGCAACATTTTAAAAATAATATATACCCAAAGAAATAAATTTGCTAAATAATTTGTCACGTATGCATTCTTAGAGGCTTAATAATTTTAAATTAAAAATATTAGAACCCGTCATTTCGACGGGTCCCGTAAACCCAGTTCTAAGAGCATCTTCAAATTTCAAGCTAAATGGAGGGTTTCTAACCCTTAAATTAAAATAGAGCTGAAATCTAAAGGGTAATGTTTCAGTGTAATTGAATTCTACGAACACTTCGGTTGAAACTTGCTACTCTATTGTTAAATGTTATTTAATACATTGAACGTCATGGTAGTCTCACCGGCGCCATTGTATCGCTCCAAAATCATTGTCATAAAATTAATAGCATCAAACGTAAATTTATTACTGCCGACATGAACTATATTTCAGTGTAAGGTGAGAAATTCGTTATCCAGTAACCAACTAACGCTGATCACTTCTATAAACGAAATAAATTAAACTTGTACCAAGCACGCAAAATTCACGCAGCATTCGACGTGTTAACAAAGTTTACAACTGTGTAGAAACTGACTAGACTTGCCAAAGACACGTGCACCTCCTCCAGTTTAAGATTCGAGGAATCCAGTTTACCTGGGTCGAAGGGCAAAAAGAGGGAAAATTCGCGGTCGTAAATTCGAGGTATCTGGAACAGAACGTACACAACGGTTTAAAATAATTTTCATTCGTCCATCACTGATCTGCCGTGAAGGTGGGCAGTCTGTACATGATTCGCAAACAAAATTGCTCGAAAAATAATGTCTTCCGGTCCAGTTAACACGTTGACTGCCATGTGGGTGACGGAATTATTTGTCCAGGTTTTAAAATGAATTTTTTTACGTTAATATATTCGTTGTACCGAATTTGATTAGGATCTGTAAAATGCAAGAAAGTTGGAGCACTACTCAATATCACACATTTAATTTTTTTCAATTTTCATTTCACTAAATAACTGACTTCGATTTTATGGAATTTTTGAGGTTTCTAGTTTGGCAGTCAAAGTGTTAAACCTACTCCAAAAACTGCTCCAGAATCGCACAATCTAAAGACCGTCGTCACACGGAAGTGAACCAACCGAACGAAATGCTCGAACGACACTGTCACTCTGAAAGCGGGATAAAAAATCGACGGACGCCAGCACAATTCGTTCCGCAAAACGCTCCCACACACGTGCACTCGGTTCTAATCTCTGGATCCAATGGGACCAGCTCGATGGAACGGGGATCTATGGCGGAGGATCGAAAGAAGTCGGCGCGATGCACGCGCTATCGTTCGGCCCGCGTTAGCATCGCGCATCAGCGTGGTTCGACGCTATCCGATGCAGCATCGGTGAAGTAGTGGTCGCGACGATCGTCGAGGACCGGCTGTTGACCTCCCCTCTTCCCTTTTCCCTTTTCCCACCCTTTCCCAACCGCCCCCGAGCGAACGTCGGGCCGCCCCTACCCCAAAAGATCTGGCCGCCGCTCGTTTGCCCCCTCTCTTCTTTCGGCTCCATCCGCCACAGTGTCGGGAGTCATCGGTGCTGGCCCTGTATCCTCAGTCTGTCAGTAACCGCGCAAGCGTGCGGTTCGTCTTTGGCTTGATACACGGCAGGCAGGGTCGAGCACAGCAGAGTTTAGGGGCAACTCTTGCCCCCATAGCGAAATCGTTTCCACTCGATCCCTGGAAAGCGCGACGCGTCCCGAATCGATCCGATCCGATCCGATCAGTTTGATGCACGCGGTGCATCCCCGGTGCCCGGTGTGCAATTTATCCACCGGATCTGGTCCACGTGCTCCGAGTGAAATCGAACGTCGCGCACAGTGTACTAATAATATTGTGAATCTGAAACGGGGTTCCCCGTGGAACTCTAATAGGTGTTCTTTCGCGTGTGATGAGGTGAGAGTTCCAGCAAAACAGGATACTAGCTATCGATTTGTTTCTGTCAAGGGGCGAGACTGATCTATGAATGATCGTGAAGACACCGCCAGCATATCAGCTCGGAAAAGTTGCTATTAGTTGCGCTTCGAGTCCCCGCAACCCGTTTACGTGCAAATCCGCCCTCGTGGCCAGCCGGCGGGGGTGCGCATGCAAATGTCTGGGATACTCGTCGCCGGGAACTTTCGGTGATCGAATCTGTTGGCCGATTCGTGTAGAAAGAAGCGCACATTGTTTTCGTTCGGTTGTTTTCGTATTCTCGGTGCGTCAGTGTCTGAGAATAATCGTATGCTGCGATTTATAACGAGGAACCGCAGGTCGTTCGGTTCAGTTCAATCGGGGTGGTAAATTTCGGTTTCGAACTGCGAGTGTGCAGTGCGTGAGTGCATGCCCCCGGAGTTTCCGTCGGGGGAGGATCGTTCGTGGGTGGTTGACGAGCCCGGGGAGAGGATCGGGAACATGTTATTCGCTCGATGACCAAGGAGGATCACGGGAAGTTCGTCTCGATGTGCGATCCCACGGCGTTGCTGGACCTGGTGCCGAGCGAGGGATTACTCAAGAGGCCGTCCATGGACTATAACGAGTACACGTACTGCTACGGTGGTGGTCGAGGTGGGTGGTATTCTTGCGTCCCTTGCCTTCCCTTTGCCCTTGCCCTGCCCTCTTCTCTTCTCTTCTCTTCTCTTCTCTTCTCTTCTCTTCCATCTCTCGCCCCTTTCCCTGCTGTGACGTGCTGTGCCGTTTCTGCTCTCTCTCTCTCGCATCTTCCTCGAAAGAGGGAGAGGAGTTTTTCTCCGTCCGGAAACCAGTCCGTGCGGTCCGCAGGACGTGCAGGATTTTCTGCCGTCGTTCGCGCCAATTTCTTTCCGCCGATTTTTCTACCGGACGCGCGGTTCCGCGAGGAGTTATACGTGACCAGCCATATTCGGCCCGATCATTGTCGAGAACCGTCCCCGGCGACTTCTTCTTCTTACGCCTCCTGTAATTCTCTTTTCACGGTTTATTGTGCGATCGGGAACGACAGGTACGCGGCAACCTCTGATCCTCCCTGATTGCCCCGGTTTTTACACCGCGCCGATCATTATTGCGAACCCCGGGATCATGCTCTCGTCTGTTTTCCATCGGCGGAGTATGGGAAACTATGTCGGCTCTCGCCGGTGATCCATTTTTCCGTTTTTGTCGAGCATCGGTCAACTCTGTATAATTTCGAGAAAATGAAGGACAGAAGGATATCTTTTTGTTGGAACTTGCGTGCTTACCGAATTCTTCTGAAAAGGTACAATCATTCTGGAGTCTTCGTTTAGAAGAATTTTACGTCACGAAGATTTGTCTGTGATTGTAGACATTCATTTTGGAGTAGTTGGATCGGTTCCGAGAATTTTTTCGTTACTGTACTTTGAGTACAGTGTCCACGATACTGTGGAATATTTAATCAGAACATTATTGGTCCACGAAGAAATTGATTTTGGAGCAGGCGATTCGAATAAGATGTCCATAATGATGCAGTACATTTACTTGGACGTTTTTCAAACCACGAAAAATTGTGTACGATCATAAAAATGAGTTTCGAAAAAAGAGAAAATTTTCCCCACTCTTTCCCCAATTGTCGCTTTAGTTTCCCGTCTAGTGTATCTTCGTGCGGGATATTTATTTGGAGAGCACCAAACGGCGAGAAATTGCGCGATCGTGAAAATTAATTTTGGAGCACACGGACAGATCGAGGTCGTCTCCCAATTTGTCTCTGTCTCGGTCGGCAAGTACATTTTTGACAGTTGGAAATAACGTTCGAATGGCGCGCCCAGAAAATAGTGCACCAAGAAACGTGCCGCGCCTTACGAAAAGAATAAAACGGGGCATTTTTGACTGAAATTGATTGCATCCCACGCTAACCTCGAAAAAAAGAGCAGAATGAAGAAAACATCCCTTCGGAGTAGCAAGGTGGTGTCACGCAACTGCATTATCACGCCGAACATATTTGTCACGCTGACGTTTTCCAAATCGTGACGCGTTGAAATTTTTCATGCGTCGAAGCAGGAAATAGAGAGACCCGTAGGCGAAAATTCCGCGAGATTTCGAGCCGGTGAAACAAAATTCTGTTGGGTCGAACGAAATTGTATTTTTATGCCGGAGTCTCTCTTATCGGCGACGTTGGCCCGTGGAATTTTTAAACGAATTGCACATGGAAATAAAAACGATGTAATTCCGCATTCTATATATTCGTCTTAACAGTTTACACTGAATTTTTCACGAATCCCCTGGTGTTTTCAAAAATTCGTGAAAAATGATAGATTAACTTGAATAGATCTGTATGAGGCGCTTTAAAAAATTGCGGTCATTGATGCGCCCATGCAATCGCTGCAGCCGTTCTCGAATGGATAACTTTAGTCCGTCTCATGTTTTATCGAAGAACAGACTTGTTGTCACTTGAGACCATTCGTTATGTATGAAACGGTCTATACATGGAACAGCTCGGTCACGAAAACATTTCCCGATGTACGAAATGTTCTCAACCCGATGAATATTTACAATGAAATGACATTTTGGTCAACCGTTTCCCTGTAGATTCTAAATAAAGTGTCGAACACTTAATTTTTAAAAGTCGTCGCCTGTCAACTTCGATTTCACCGAATGTACTATGCAGAGACGGTGTTTTACAATTAAAAATTAGAAATCGTGGATTCTCAGAATGAACAATGCTCCCTCTATCGAACTGCGGTCGTCATTATCAACAGCTGGCAATTATTAAATAATTTTTCAACGTCTCCGGCGGAAGTTATTCATGACCCGAGCCGATCGCTCAAGGTGGACACGCAACGCGCAGTGGTTTTTCGCTTTTTACGTTCGAAATCTCGCCGGGCGGGGTTCGAGACGTTTCGACCGGGCAGCAAGTTAATAAATCATAACGTCGTCAGGTAACAGCGATGAAAGTTCGAAAGAGCCGCTCGCGGGCAATTAAGCAGGTTGGATGACGTAGTTGCTGCCCGATGGACGCATCGCAGCGTATTGCATCGCATCGCATCGCATCGCATCGCATCGCGACGGGGGCGCACGTATTTTCCTGAAACAGCCACGGCGGCACTTATCACCGTGGTGCATGCAAATCGCTATACGCTAAATTTATCCCCGTGTAAATTCATGCGCCGGGGCTCTAGACCGCGTGTATCGATTACCACCACGAAATCTCGGCTTATCCAGCGATCGGGCCGCTCTGTTCGCGTGATAAAAGCCTCCTCTCTATTTCGAGCGCGGATCGATTTTACCCGGAGCAACACATTCGCCGGTTTTAAGAACCCTGTGGAAGGGAAACTTCCGTTTAGCCGGCGATTCACTGTGTCGCCAACCTCGTGATTGATCCTGCCAGAACAATACCTGACACCTTTGCTTTCGAACCACTCGTTTCGCTTTTTACGCTGCGCACCTCCGAACAAAGCGAAACTCGTGAAAGCGTCCGGCGAAAATGAACAAATTGCATATTGATAAAACACAGATTTGCTAATGTCAGCCAATCTGTACGAGAACCTGCAAAAATCTAGTACATTAACGATTTTATATTTGATTGTATAGAAAGGTCCAAATGTTTCCAATTTTTAGAAGACACACTTCTAATAATTTGGGGCACAGAATTATGCATTGGAACTACAAAATGCAACATCAATGAATATCGTAGAAAATTAGTCGATAAAGGGTTCGAAAGAGTATTTGCAAGTAAAAATTTGTACGACTGTATTCTATAAAAAGATCCGACAGCATTTGGGGGTAGTCAATTGGCAGTCTGTGGTCGTAGTCGTTTAAAAAGTTCACCGTTGGTGTTCTCCAAGAGCGGTGGAAAAAATAGTGTGCCGTTGTAGGGCAAAGTGACTCGGGTGACGTTTTCCTTTCCGTAAGAAATTCGCGGAGGCCGCCGGTATTTATCAAGCTGACATTTCCAAATGTCGCGCGGTTTATCAGGTGTTCCCGGGGCGGAAAGCTTAAGCCTCGGTCACACGCAGGCGCGACCACGTCCATGGGAACGGACGGGCGCGCGCGTGCATCGAATCGTCGACGTCATTAAATTTACATAATAAGGCATCGCGTGGTCGAGTCAGGGTTGTAACTACCACTGCTTCTGCTTTTGCTGCTGCTGCTGGCTACCATCGTTCCCTGTATCCATTGACACTCTGATGATGATATTCGCGAGCAGCTGCGCCGATCGCTGCCAATCGAGAACGAAACGAGTTTCGACCGAGCTTCGAACGAGGGCTAATCGCCATCAGAAGTACGAATTATCATGATCAGGCGATAATCTTTCCGGACCGATCCTCGAACGCCTATTCTCGCGTCCGATTGCATCGCTGCGAACCGTTCCGATCGAACGTTGCACGTTTCAGAATGATAACGTTGCAGATTTTCATTAGAACACTCACAAGACTTTATTGAAAAACGTCCCCTAGAGTACACCGATGTCCTCGATGTGTACCTACAGTACCAGAACGGATTGATAAAGGTTCAATTTCATATCTAAAAAGAAATTTAGAAATTTTTGAATTTACTTGTGAAGAGTTGTTCAATAGATTCGTTTCTCTGAGCACAAATTACAGTAAAAATGGCTGAAAATCTAAGTAACTAGAATTTTGTTAGTTTTACAATGTAAAATAGTAACTTTTAGTGCACCATGAACCTAGTGTACCATTTATCTTCTAAATAACGTATTAGGTACCTAACCGAGCTTCCTAATTGCTGAAGTGAGTTACTGAAGTTGTAGATCCGCGTCAAATTCCCTTGGACAATTTTTAAACCCGACGACCGTCCCCCAAATTCGAACGACACCACGGGGGTGGGTAGATCGGTAAAATAATTCGCAGCAGCAGGATTTCGTGCTTTCCTCCGAAATTTCAGAGCGGAATAGATTCCAGCTAATTCCTGTATCCGCCATGTTCGTTCTCCTCGCCGAAGAGGAATCGTTTCCGGAGGAATAAGCGTTCGTGTCCCGGGACGAGAGACGTCGTCGTCGTCGTCGTCGTCGGTGGAGGAGGAGGAGGAGGAGGAGGAGGAACGTGGCCAAACTAAGTCCGCAAAGCCAAGGTTAAAATCGATGCAGTAATCGTTTCGATGGGACAGCCGGGGGACTAACGTCGTAAAAGAAGGAAGGATGGAGGAGGGAAGGAAAATAAAGGGAGGAGATGAAGCGGAAGGGAAGGTTAAGGAAAGAGAAAGAGGGTTTCTGCGTTTGGCAGATCGTGGATATTGGGAGGAGGCCCGACGAGGTCACATAAGACGATCTTTTGGGGTAGCTGGCCCCTGCCCCACGATTCCTCCTCACGTTACCCGGACTTCTGCTCTATCCAACTTTCGCTCGGGCAATCACATTCTGCGAACCGACTGCCGGTAACGTGCGCGGATAACCGATATAATCGTCCCCCGTGTCTTTCATAAGAGTCGAGCCCTTCCCTCGATCGAAAACTACAATTTTCGGCGATTTTTTTATAGTCACGGGCTGGTTATCTCGTCTGAAACACCCTTCAACATTTCCTAAAAGTGGAAACATTCGGAATCCACGATTGAGTACGGCTGTGCAATTTTTTTAAGAGCTTTAAAAAAATGTATCCGGGCTCCACAATTTTTCTGTATGTCCAGACATCTTTCCTACCGATCCTGGAATTTTTTCGGAAGCCCCAAAATTTGTTCATGTGCTGCACAATTTTTGTTGGAGCACTAAAAGATTCTAGAATTTTTCGTAGGCGCTAACGTGTACCTATTGCATGTCGCATTGTAGCTTGGTTTCGATCGTTTTCGTCCGGGAAGAAGGTTGGCAAGCCGTGACGGGATTTAGACTGTAGAACGTGTCTATAAAAATGATTTCGGCGCGAGCAACGGTGATCTGATTAACGGGGCGGGTTGGTCCGACGCGTCGTTTACCCGAATTAATCCAATATTCAGGGGATCCCAAGGTCTGATAGCGGCAGAATTTATCGGGAGGGATTGCAGCCTCTCTGCGGAGTGTAATCCACGTGGTCGGAAACGAGCGGTGGAATAATTAATGCCCGCGGCTGTACTCTTTTTTGGCGGATAGCCGCTGCGCAACGACGTGAGAAACTGAAACATCGCGAGGAAGAGACGCGCCGGCAAACGGGCAAAGGCAGCGGGCGGTTCTCTTTCTCGCTGTCTCTCGAAACGACCAGCCGACCGACCGGTTCCATGCTCGTTCGCGTGCGATAAACGTTAATACAAGACCGACAGGCTCGTCTTCTGACCATGTATGCTAACGTCAATGCGAGCCTCTTTTCTGTTTCCGAGCCGGGAAACAGCCGACTCGTTCCTCGCCCACGTGTCCGACCATTATCGCTGTTCGATCCTATCTGCATGGAGACGCTCGGCGCGCGATGATGGTGGGCGAGATTCGCCCGGCGAAATGTTATAATCGGGACGGCGGATACTTTCTACGCTTGTTAGCGGCCTTTCCGACAGGACGCCTTATCCGTTCGGCGCTTTCGACGCCGTGCCTAGGGCCTATGAAAACTTGAACAACCGCGAAAGCTGCTCTCGCGAAACGATCCCACGAGAACCGAACAGGAAAACAACGTTCCAGTTTCGTCCTCGGAATTTCAATGCGGGGAAATAAAATTTTGACAACCGTGTAGACACGAAAAACATGTCCTCGCAGTCCTGAGATGTGTTTCGACTCGTTGCACAACCAGCAACGGGATCCTTTCTCATCCGGTTACATCTAAAAATGTCAACACGTTCTTTATCATCCGAAATCGTCTATTTTACACACGTGATCGTGTACAAAATTAGGAAGACAATCAAAATTCTGAAGCACCGAAGGACTGACTCTCCTGTCATCGCTGTTTTAATTTTTCCACGTAAAGAGCGTGGATCGGGTACGGTCAATTTTTATCACGCGTCGCGAACAACGGCCCGGCGATATTCGATCCGCCTAAACAGATTATCGAGGCCCGATTTCCCTGGACAATCGCGCTCAAACGGAACGTTCAATTAACACGGGGCCGGGAATCACGAAGTGTCGAATGTAGCGTTAACGATTATTCGCAATTTGAACGGTGACGCAGTGCATCGCCAATGAATCACCATCGCGCGGCGCGTCGTCGCCGGACTCAGGATATTCCTGTTACAATGAGCGGCGAGCAGATAAATTGCTCGTTGAAACAAAACGGTCTTGTCAACTGGCAGCCTGGCAAGGTTGCGTGGGTGCGAGCCTCGGATCACAGTTCGGCGCTTTTGAGCAGAGGATTGCGCTTCGTTGCTCCCGCGAAAAGACACGCCCGCGTGTTAAACGATCACGGCACCGCATCATGGCTTTCGCTCTTGACATAGTCACCGACGATCAAACCCGGGCAACGTCGCTTCGCGTTCTATTTCTACGCCAGCGAACATTAGATTAAATAATCTGTTGAAGATTGAACGGTTGCGCGTTGAGTGCGCCTCGATTCGAATCGGAACTCTGTATCGCTGTATTTGGATTAGTAGGGCATTATGCTCTTCTTTTTGGAGCGGAGGAGCTTCGGAACCGATCGATTAGGGTTTAAGCACCCGGAGATATTGTTAGAGTTGTATTTAGTGCTATGAAATAGCGAAAATATTTTTATTTTGAAGAAACAAGCGTTTAGGTGCCGTCTCCATGAATCACCAAGTGAAAGTCCCCACGTTTCGCGAGCGGATATGACGGCGAACAATCCATATTGTTAGTTTAGCGAGCCGCAGGGTGCAACAAACCGGCGAGTGGGCAACCTTCGCGCGAAAATTAATTGAAAGCGACAGATGCGCGTAGGCGCGTTGCACCATGGTATTTCTGTGGACCTCGCAAAGTGTTCCTAGACCGGGTCCGCCATCTAAACGGATCTCCCTAATTATTCGGGGAAGCGTGGAAAACGGGGATTTGTGGATTTCCGTAAATTCTATAAATTCGATAAATAGCCGATGGAAATTGAAACATTCGCGAAACCATCGTTAAATTACACGTATCGTCGATATGGCGGCTCGTTTTAAAAACGCGGAGGAATTTTTTCTTGAAACGTCGCGTTCGGTGGTTAGGCAGATCGTTGACCCATATAGCCCGTAATGTCCAACATTTTACACTTTTTCCGCACGTGACAGATTGCCGGCTCCACGCGGCTCGTAACTTGGAACACTTAACGCAGCGATAACAGCGGTGTAATAATATGTAACGTTAAGTAACGCCGTGCACCACTCCGCGGATTCGACCACGCTAGCCATTTTCCAACGCGGCGGTGCACTTTGAACAAAAAAAATTCTCGTTCGACGATAATTGTAATAAAAAACCGATGCGATTTTTTTTTTGCGACAGATAAAATTAACCCTGGGCCCGCGAAACGTTCGCGATTCCACAGCGAAACTTTTACGAGAATACCACAAATTCGAACGGCTCTGAAAACACTGAAAAATTTTTCTCGCTAATGAATCTACCACGGATTCGAAGATTGAAGCCTCCTCTTTGCAACGAGGCCTTGAAAATTGACCTACGATTTTTTTTCACTGTTTTATAGAAGAAAAATGGGAACCCTCGTGGTGTACCTCATATTATCGTGAAGTTGTACATTTTCCATTCAAAGCTTGACAAATCGACTAAAAAAAAATCGTACGCGAAGTTTTTTTATGGCTATATGAAGACAACATTTTGGTCTTCAAATCCATGGCAGATTCGTTCCCGAGAAAATTTTTTAACGTTTTTTATACGTGCGAATTTGTAGCATTTTTTAGGAAACATTTCGAATTTATGAAAAGCGAAAGGTGCTGGTGTTTTGGTAGCAGGGTAGCTGTGCCAGGTTTTTATTGCTCGACCGGGTTCCCTTTACATCTGTATTCGGGTGCGGGTTTATTGTCCGCGTGCTCGGACAGAATTCGCGTTGTGTTTCGCGTTAGCGGAAACGTCGGCGGCATTAAAGAGGAACACGGGGGAGGGCTAATGCAATTTCCTATACGAAGCGATTTATTCCTCGGCGACGAAGTAGGACGCGTTTCCATTTTCCGCGTTCATAAATCCGCGATCCGAACGCGAAACGACGGGGCTCATATTCAACCCGGGAGGATACAGGCTCCGCGCTTGGAATTAATTAACGGAGAGGCAGAGGGGGCGACACGTGGGCGTTAACAAGCTCCGGCGTGCTTTTGACATCGGCACTCGTTAATCGATGCCATTAACAATCGATAAGAATCGTACGATCTCTCGGTCCGCCTTGGCTTCCCTCCTCTCTCGCGTTTTATCGTCCGGCGCCGATATCTGCGTTCCGTGATCAGCTGCGGCTTGTGGAGCCCTCGGCTCCGAGACCATAACGTAATCCGGTGATATAGAATCTGAGAGCGCGGTCCAACTATTAATTAAAGCCCTTCCGCTTTGCGGAGGAGGCAGCCAGCCGCCGCCGGCCCCGTTAGCTCACCTACGTGAAGAAAGCGGTGATTTAAGAACGCGCGAGCGAGCAAGCCGATCCCTACCCAGAACTTTCGAACCGGGATTTCTAATGGCTCGCTTCTTACTATGGCATCGTTCGCATTTATAGGGTGTCCCGAGATACTTTGAGCCCGCCCCAGAATTTAATTACCCGCGGATGCAGCGCAATTTTTAATTATCAATGTCCTGCCAACTTCTCACAGACCTACAACAAAATGCTGTGTCGTCAAACAACTGCTTCGGCTTGCTAAACATCTCTGGGGCCTGTGAACAAGACATCGGGACTTACAGAAACATTACAGAGCTCGTGGAAGCTTCTAGCGCATTTTTAAAAATACGAAGAGGTCGTACCAAATTTTTGAGACCCACGAAAAAATTTCACAGCGTCTAGAAAAGTTGTCGGAACCTATGGAAAAATCGTAGGGCTTGCAAAAGCCTCCAGCGATCTTTAAAAAATTGTAGAGTTAATAAAAAAATTTTGAAGCTTGCGAAAAGATTCTAGGGCCTGTAGGAATCATGTCAGAACCTACAGAAAAATTGTGAGACCTAAAAAAAGACGTTGGACCCGATGAAAAATTATGGAATCTGTAGATAAATTTGGGAACCGACGAAAAATCAGATATCCTTAAAACATCCAGTCAATCGAAGACGCGGTCCGGTGCAATGGCTGCGAGCGTTGGCGTCGAAAACAAACGGAGAACAAAGGCGGCGGACAGGGGCGAAAAAGTAATAACGCTCGAATTTCACGAGTCACTAAATTTTAATCGGCGTTAATCGGTCATGAGCGGAAGTCGAGCGTGTCGCCGCGACGCGCTTTTTCCTGGTCGGTCTTTCTCTCTATTCCGCTCTCTGGACGGGGGAAAAAAAGGAGGAAAAACGAGAATAAGGGGTGGAAAAAAGCGAGTCGCGCGCGTGTATGGTCGCTTAAAGATCCCAGACGCACACTCGAATTCACACGGGCCGCCGCTCCTTTGATTTCGATCCCCCTTTCTGTCCCACCAGAAAAATTCCTCGCGAGGAGACCACCGCCACGACTTTTCCACGCTCCGGTTGTCGCTTGGATCTCGGTGAAAAGGTGTGGGACGAGAGAACACACCGACGACCGGAGGAAAAGTAAAACAGGGCCTTGACTCGTATCAAGCTGCTCGTCTAAGGTCCACTCGAGCACGCGTGCTCCAACGGGATCCGATTCGGAAAAAGAGCCACCGCGAGTTTTCGTCTTCTCGATCCTCTTCCCTCGCCCGATTTCCCGGCTATAATTACAAGCAGCTGCGAGCTCTGCACTCTTACCCCGCCGCTTTCGAATCGATACGATCCATTGAAGCCCGAGCCAAATTTATTTCAACGAAAGCTGCTCCCCTTCTAACCGGTTTCTTTTTTTTATTTTAATTCGACGTATTTTACCCGCGATTTTGTATTTTGGACGAGCGTTGCGATTTGGGCCCCGGTCAAAGGGAAATTACAATTTCTAGAGAAAATCGTGAATTGCGCAAAAAAAAAAATTATTTGTTCATCATACACGTCTGCACGGTTGAAAGTAGGAGCGAGAGTTTAGACGAGGACGGAGCACCTCGATGCAGATGGCGCCAGCTACCAAGCACCATGGGCAGGGTGGTTCTGTAACCCAGCATCCTCTATCTCATCTCTAACTCTATTCGTCTCTATTTAACTGAAATTCTATCTCCCTGACATGGATACCCTAACCTGTGGAAATATGACAGCGAAAATGATGTAAATTTTTTGTTTCTCCTAGGACATTACAAACGACAGACAAGGTGTAATCAATGTATATGCAATTGTGGATGCAAAGGCGGAGCAATCGTAGAGCAAGGGATTGAAACACAAGGCACGTTCGTACAAGTTAATATAATAATGTGGATAAAATAATAGCGAATGATGCGCGACTTCGGCTAATTTTTCTTTGATGGGATCATACCTTTCTCGGGTCACATTATCAAACACCAAAAACCCTGATTCGCCGGGTTCCCACTGGTGTCGGATCAACGAAGCTAATTCCATTTTCCGCGGTATTTCCTCGCCGCGAAATTCGATAGCCGGTTCGAGGCAGGAAGGAACGCAGCACCGGTGCCCAGCCTCTGTTCATTGCCTCTTCCCGGGCTGTTGTGTGGGCTGGTTTCTTTTAGCTCTCTGTTCCAGAACCGCGTGAATTCTAATGGGCGACGAATTAACACCCGTCGGCACCGCGAGTCAATTTAACTCAATTTTTATGAGAGCACGCAAACGCGTGCTGCAAGTGAATACGGTTAATCATTGGGTAGTGGGACATTAATTAAAAGATGTCTAAAACAGACAAGTATTGACTCACACCACTTTTGTATCAGTACGTTGGCCGCCGTATTTTCCATATACGGGAATTATCTGTCCTGATATAAAAATGAATTTTTACGATGGTACAACTAAATTTGGTTAAGATCTGAAAGATGCAGGAAGGTAACTATGGTTTTTATGGAATTTTTGGAGGTCGATGATTTGGCAAGTGTTAAACGGCTCAAATGATAAGTTCCCGAGTAGAGACGAGGGTTTGACGAGGGTCAGAAACGAATGTACACTATTTTGTCAATAGGTTTGTTCAGCCTGTAATTATGTCGATGAGGGTTAGGGACCAATTAGCCTCTCGAAGGGATTTTCTGTTTGTCGAAAGAACGAGCGTCATTTCGCAGTTCCGGCGAGAGAAGCTGCCCGGTCCAAGATGTAAAGAGTGGGGGGGACTAATATCGAGGTGCTCGCAGGTGTTGGTGCGAGTTACAGGACCACCGTGCAGGCATGGTTAGCTCTCACCGGGTGAGGTATTAACATGTGTAGGGGGCCGGTACGCTCGCGTGAAAATGTACGTAGCGTCGGCATAGGGGGCGAAGAACGAGCACACGAGGGTTAAGAACCACCACCGACGCTGTCGCCTCCCTGCCATCCCCTAACCTTCCCCCCACAACATCCCTCGTCCCGCCATGGGTCTCCGCGCCCTATCTGGAGCTTCGACCGGGCCACCACCATTGTTTCCCCCCTCCGACTTCCAATTAAAACCGTTTCGTCCGCTCCTCTCTCTCTCTCTCTCTCTCTCTCTCTCTCTCACTCTCACTCTCACCCTCACCCTCGTACCCTAACACCAGAGCAGCAAACCACCCCGTTCATTTTTCAAGATTTTCCTCCGACGATGGCAAGTCGAGCGGGAAAGGAGGATCGCGAAGGACTCTGCCAGCGTAGACACATAATCCGAAACCATTGTTGCGCGTCATTCGAATGAAATTTGTTCGAGAAAGCACCTTCGTCTCTCAAACAGCTCTAATTTAAATAAAAAATTTTAATATTCTAGTGCTTAAATCGGAATTTTAGCATTTCAGTATTTGAAACAAAGTAATTTATTCAATAATTTATAAAATATTTAAAACAAGGTAAATTTATTCAATGGAATAAAAATACATTTATTCATATTTCGACAAATAATTATGTCTCCCTTTTCTGGTGGACGTAGCACTCGAAGTGTCGAGGATCCCGTCAAAAACACTTGTGAAGTATGATATAATGTGAACATTTTTTAAATGTGAAAAAATGTCTGAAACGGTTTGGGATGTCGAAGCATTAACGGCCGTAATTACCGTTTGGTTCGAGCTGTTTCTTTCAGGGAAAATGGCAACTGGGTTCTCTGCATCATTGGTTGATGCGTTGCGTGGCTGTCGGTGTGATAGGCAATTCTCGTTCACGCTGAATCGACGAATGCGCGATAAGCTGATAGCAGCGAATAGGGGATGCACGTAGAGGGTGGTCCGAGCCTTGCCCGCCGCTGTACCTGACCCTCGGGGGTTAGGCGAGTTTATTGGGATGATTTATCTTGCAGCGAAAAATTTTATTTTCATTATCTGAGAAAATAATTCCCTGACTCAACCCTTCGCACCCCATTCGACTCTGCTCATCTAATTGCTACATTTATATATTGCCTGTGCAAAAGCCTGGTGACAACGTAATTGGAAAATCGAAAATTTATCTGAAAACTGATATCACACGATGAATAGAAATTTATATCTGGACTACGAGGGATATGTGGGTACGAGTGGATACGATATGAATAAAATTATAAACCTTTTTAATAATTGTATAGTGTGTCGAAAAATTATAAAAAATACTAGAATACTTTTTTTACCAAATCAGACACAAAAATCTGAATATATCGAAGACTTCATTGGGGAGTGCTATAACGGAGGGCGGTATGAAGATTAATTACACGGTAGACAATTTTTTCGCGGTTTCCCCTAATCTCCGGGCTGATCTATCGCGCCCCTAACGAAGCCTACGGAAAATGGGGAGTTGTAGAAAATGTGTCGATGGGCTGAATCGGCTCGTTAGAGGCCATTGGAAGCGTTGCCTATCGTTTAGGCGATTCCCGGCGGCGTGGCACCGGCTTTGAAAAAAAATGCGACGATTTTGAGCGATCGAGTGGATAGCGGCACTTTCGGGATCGCCATCGAAACGTAATCGAATTAGGGCAGATTGATATAACCGGCGTGTCGCGGTGCCGGTCGAAAATTTCGTGGTAAAACTTGCGGAATACTAACCGATCTGGGGGAGCCGATATTATTACACAATTAAACGGCGGCGATATCATTTGGAGCATAAATTATCGGCCTCACAAATTCTCTTTTTCTCTCTCTCTCTCTCTCTCTCTCTCTCTCTCTCTCTCTCTCTCTCTCTCTCTCTCTCCCAAGAGCGCGTGGTTTCTCCATAAATTTCGAATTGGAACGTGAACGGGTACGATCGAAAAAAGCTTTGTGCTCGCTCGGACGTGTGAATATCCACCACGCAGAAGAACGCGTTTTAAAAAGGCACCGCGCGCCCGGCATTGCTGATAAAGGGACCAGAAATAGCATATTCTTTCGATAATATTTTCACAGTGGCACAGACACACGCACGCGCGCGCGCGCACGCACGCACGTGCGCATAGTGTGTCCGTCCCTCGGTTGTCTACGGGAATATAATTACTCCGACCAGGATATAATTCACGGGCCGAGCCAGCAGCCCCGGCCGGAAGTACATTTTCAGCCGGGACACGTCGATTTCGTGTTCTTATGGGGCCACGCTCCGGGAACTTTCCGAACTTCGGAAGTTTGATCGACTTTGATCGGTTGCCTCGAAAATTTACAGCCGCCTCGCCGGTATTCGCTTATTCGACGGCCCGCTTTGCGAATTTCTTGCGCGCGAAGGGTCAAACATGGCCGCCACGTTCGCCAACTACGATTAGAAACGTATCAGCCCCCGTGCACCGCGACCGAAACGATTAACCGCCTCTCGATTTTTCCACCAATTTAATCATTAATTTCTCTAACGACATTACCGAGCAACAAGACTTCTATCTTCCGCGCGTTTTGTATTTTTGATCGAGTTACGTGTCTTGCAATTATTTCCAAAGGGTCGCAAGGATCGGTACGCGGGACCTTTAACACAATTATTCGTCGAGCGTGTACGTTCCATAAATGCGTTATTACATTTTGCGAATTAATGAATTGTCCAATGGCTTTCAGCGAAAACTAATTTCTGCAGGCAACGCTTAAACAGATTTAATGGTTCGTAAAATGATTACCTTATGAAATACAGAACATTGTTTCATCCTCTGTGCTGCTCGCGTATACTTACATCGAACGGTGCTCTCTTTCTTTGTCCGTACGAATGCGTGCATTTGCATAATAGGAGAATAACGTGGAAATACTAGCAATAAGAAAAACCGATTTATTTTTTGTGTCCGGTTTCCCCCGAGCCTCTTATCTACGTCGATTCGTTTCGGAGTCACAATTCCCAGCGGGCATGAACTTTTATCCGCTCGCATATTTTTCCCAGCGTCCGATATAGTATTAATTCGTTCCGGTTCGAAAGCTAATCCAGACACGAGACTAACCCTTGTCCATTTTCTCCGTTCCGCTCCCCAAAATACGTCGATTCTGCCATGCCGTACGTGACCAGGGTCCCGAATCGTTCGCTCGCTTTTCCCTTCCCCTTGGAATGGCCGTAAACGCCCCGCTTCTCTCACTCTCTCTCTCTCTCTCTCTCTCTCTCTCTCTCTCTCTCTCTCGCGCCGATTCACCTCTCCGCGTCGCGCTTTACTTCTAAACGATTTAACACGGTCCCCCGGATTTCGTAGAAAAATTAATTCGATCCTCCAATACATTTTATTTCCTATTTGATCAGCCACTCTCGATCGGCTCACGAATCTCCCGGCCAATTTTACGACTTGTCTCTCGCCGTCGCTCCACGTTGTTTACTTCTCTTCGCGCCGAAACGTTAAAATGAGCTACGAACGCCATCAAATATTCTCCGTGATCGAACCGGGAGTCTCCCAACCGTGCTTGCCTATCTCGATAATTAAAAAACTGTTAAAGCAGAAACTACAAAACGAAATTTTCCGTGACAGATACTGTAACTGTACTTGATAAGTTTGTTTGTTCGTTTCACTAATTAAGAGGCTATTTCTGGAGGCAAGTGCAGGCATGAGCCAGCTAGAATTATTTTGTGCTAACTAGTGCTATAATATTCGTAGAAAACTGGTGAAACAGTTCGTCAACTTAAAAACCTGTTCTACCACTTTGTTAACTTCGGATTGCCACAGTACACGAATCACGAGCACAGATTGCCCTCCAGAGCACAACTCCGGCTCTCTCGGAGTCGGGAGCGCCTAGGCCACGCCCACTCTGCGCGCTCTGCGCACTCTGCGCGAAAAGAGCAAGATAAATCATGTTCTACAGCGAGTCCTCTATCACCAGTCGACTATCTCTTCCCGGAACGTCACTCCCGACATCAGAGCACGGTTGAGAGCGTCTTCAACAATCGAAAGTCCATTTTTTCTCCTTTTCCGGAAGAGAGGATCCTCTTGATTCGAGGACAAGACGTTTCTCGGGTTGCTGCGAATCGGTCCATCGAGAAAGGAAAGGTATTTTCCTAGGTACCTGGGGTCCAGGGGTGGTTCTCGTTCTCTAATAAATTCCATTAGGCATGGGCTCTTGCTCTCGCGAAGGGTCCCGATATTATGTTACGCGTTTTCACGTGCACGGTGAATGGGCGAAGCATCCATTACGCGGCCCGGTGCGACAACAACCGTCGAGATGGAGCTCATTCAGCGAGTGTGTGGGTCTCTTTTCGGGGCCAGCGAGAGGCCCCGGGTTCCCTTTCTCGGTCTAGATCCGTGGAACCCAACGGCTCAACCCAGCCGAGGATAATTCGATTCAGCTCCTCCGGTTGTTGGACGCGAGCGTCCTCTGTGCGAGCACGAGGCTCATCCTGGACACTGGATTACCGGATAGCGGTGTGGCTCTGACCCGTAGACTCGTCTTTTGTCGAGGTTACGAACCTCTCTCTCTCTCTCTCTCTCTCTCTCTTATATCTTCACGCTCCGCCTTCCGTCCCTTCTCTCCCTTTCTCCCCGGGCTGCTCTTTTGCTCCCTTTGACGCGACCCTACGCACCGATCAAGAAGAAAGGATCCTCGAAGTAACGACCGGCACAATGACTACTCCCGCCGATCTATTAGGAAGAATAACGACGTGCCGCATGCGACTCACGCTCCGATGGATCTCTGAGACTCCGCGAACACCAGAACACCGCCACCCTTTGCGTCAAGCTACAAAGACGCCTGTTCTACTTGTAGATCGCAACCGACCAAGATCTTACAACGATCCTGTCGCTTCTCTCGTAGACCGAACTCTCTTTCTCTCACCGGTGCTTCTTTATTCGCAGGCTCCTCGATCCCATGATTAATGCGATCGCTCGCCGCTCGATCGCTTTTCTTATAATGGAACTGTCGACGCCGGAAACTGGGGCGCACTTAACCTCGAATCCGACCGCCGAGCTTTCTGATGTATCAATCTCTCCTCTGTTTACACTGCCGGGATTTTCGCAAGCCGAGGTCTCCGCGGTCGATTCGCTTTCTGCGAAACGACCGATTCTTGCAGTCCTATCGGGATCGAAACGATCGCAAAATTGTAACCTCATTTTCCTACAGAATTCTCCCGCTTAACACTTCGACTGCCATGCTAGAAACCTCGAAAAGTCCATAAAGTCAAAGTAAGTTGTTTAATGAAATAAAGATTGAAAAAAAATTAAATGTATGATATTGAGTAGTCCTCCAACTTTCTCGCGTTTTACAGATCCTAATCAAAGTTGGAACAATGAATACATTAACGTAAAAATTCATTTTAAAACCTGGACAAATAATTCCGTCAGCCACATACGGGTGACATGGCAGTGAACGTGTTAAGTCCCAGATCGAAAAAATGAAATATTTTCATTCGTGCGAAGTAATTCTAGCACCTCTAGAATTTTCGTATAAACATCTACGGGCATTAATCTCGGAGATTGTTGAGAATTAAAGGTGTTGGCAGTTCCCTTTCGTTCGCAGCTTATTTAGAATGAAAATTCTATTACACTTTCGCCGGGGCAGCGGCGCAGGTGAAACGCAAAGCGGTTTCCGCAATTTTTCCTCATTTTCTAAGGCGTTCGTAATTAATTAATTCACGCACTCGCGCTCGCCCTCAATTCGCGCGAAGCGTTCTTTGCACGTGGCTTTTTGTTTTTATTTCGCGCTGGAAAATCAAGGAAATACGCTCTCCAGGTATAAACAACGAACACGCGTTCGTTGCCGAAACATTCGTTTCGCGCTGGTGTCGTCGCGTCGTTCCGATATCGGTTCGAACGAGTACGCGAACACTGTTGTACGACAGTGTGAAAGGCGTCGTGTGTAAGCCGTACAAAAAGATGGCGGATAAGTAGCATCAGAAAAACGTAAACCGAGGAACGAGCGCTCTTTCCGCGAACTCGTCATTTTGCCGGATGGCGAAGGGACGCGAATAAATCGGCGAACGGCTCGGTATTAAAATGGTGCGTGATTTAATACGGTATAGAGCGTCCTCGACCGATCATGGCCCATTCCGATCTACATAAACAGGCGAGCGTAAAGTCGCTCCGACTGGATAATAAAAAGCCGACGGCAATAAAACAAATTCGGAGCAATCCCATCGCGAACGCCCTGCCGATTCGACGGCGTTGCGGTGTCATGGCAATTTACATGTCCGGGGCTTCCCGGATAGTAATGCACGCCGGTAGTAATGCCAAATGGCGCCTTCCCCGCGGGAAAATGTCGAAACCGAGAAACTTTGATCGTAAAAGGGTCTCGAGTGCTCTTGCTCGAAGCGTCGCTGCCATGAGGGCATGGGGGTGGGCTCGCGGAATCGTATCTCGAATCGAACTTTGCCACGGATTAGTCGAAAATTCGGCAACCCCTCCGAAGTAAATGTTTTTTTCGCCCTGCGTTTCTCCCTCCTCCTTACATTACACCCATCCCAGACACCACCCACTGCAATTATATATTTATGCGAGGGGCTGTTCACATATTTGACACGCATATCTCCATTTATGGGCAATCGTCTACGTTAAGGGGGTGATAACAGCCCTTCAAATTCGTGGATGCACACTCTCTAGACTCTCAGATATTTTTCAAACAAATATCTCCAGCAGCATAAAAATCATCGAGTCTAGCACGTTCCCTTGAATCCTTTCGTCCCTTACTTCCTGTCGCGTTCCTCCGGAGGATGTTCTCTTTGCAGACGCGGGAAGAAAGGCTCCGTAGGATCCAGTTCATTGGCTATTAGTCGTAAAAAAGGGCGCGGCTCGAATTTCTCGCCGGTCACCCTATCCGCGCCGCTCTGTTCAGCTTTTTAGGATGTTCGATACAATGCGAGGTCGAGGTGCCCGGAATATGAGCAAGGGCTGGGATTATAATCGACTTAGGGACGCCGCCAACTGCTCCGTTGCCAGGGTCGACTTCGAAAAAAAAAATCGAAAACCGAACCACCGGCTACGAGAGACCGAATTTTTCGAGTATCTGGTTTCGTGAGCACCCGTGACTCTTCAACAAACCGTGAACTCTTCAGCGTACCCACGATACTGGAGTTTGGGAGACGTTCAACAGATCGGCAAACTGTCTCGCTTGACGGGAAGATGTTGCTCTGTTCAATGTCGCTCCTCGATTTTCCACGAACTTTCCTATTCGTCGTGAGTAGTCTGCGAATAGATGCAATCTGAAACAGTAGAAACATTGAAAAAAATTGTGGAGTTTCGAGGTATGTGTAGGGATGCAAAACCACTAAGCGCGATCGACGCCACGCGTGTTTGCCGAAGAATGAGTGAAGTGAGGGTAGTGAAATCACCGAAGAAAGAAAAAATCCTGAAGTGGTTCCTCACAATCGATGCATCAAAATTTTTGTTTCGCAGAAAAATCCGCGGTCCACCCCCATAAACGTTTGTGCTTGATCTTTTCAATTCTGGTGTCGATCGTATTTGTAACTCGAATGCGAAAGACTGTGAAACTTTCGGTAACCGAGAGATTGATGTCGGCTGACAAAGCCGGGATTAAATCGAGGCTCGGATCACCCACGGATCAATCGCGTTGAAAAATTAACAAAGACCGTCCCTCGCAAGGAGCTAATGCGGCGTTGAAGGAGAGCTTTCGAAAAACCTCGTAGAAAAAAAATCAATGGCACCGTGTGCGTTATGTTGCGGCGGATTTTTTTTTCGACAGAACTGTGTGGGGTCTGGCTTGAAAAAAATTTCCATTTCGCATCGATGGGCACAGAAGAGAGCTTCCGCGATTCTGGGTCACTCTACCTCGCGAGTAATCCCTGTAGCGGCGAAAGCCTGGTCGTGTGAAACGTGCCTAATCGCGAGATCGGCTCAACCCTTTTGCCCCGGTGAAAATCGCCTGGCCACCTGCCCGGGATTACGCGTAGCTATTGTTCGACAGTGAGTTGAAGAAGTAGAAGAAGAAGAAGAGGAAGAAGAGAGACCCGGGTTGGGTAATCTGGACCGCAACGATGGGCCAAGGGCGCTAAAACTCTGTTCGCTCCGTCTTGGTTAAGTCTATCCTGATCACTGGGTCGCAAACACGTTTCTACGAAGTCTAGTAGACCTTGCGAAAGAAGTGGCACGAAAATTTGTAGAATTTCTGTGGATTTGCGGTCAAGTGTACGACTTGGTCCATCGATAACGTTTTGTGGAAACTGCAAAATCGTCTTGAAGTATACTCGATTTTGTGCAATACTTATTAACCCAATGTCCTGCGATTTCTACTACAACAATGCAACTTTCTCTCGTAGCCAATTTCCTATATGAAAAGGAGAAACAATCGACGCTGCGAGATTGTCATTGGCGTCCGAGATCAGCATTTGTTTGCATCGGTTGCTTAGTTACTGGCGTCAACAAGATTCGATTGTTCTTCTGATCGCATTGTGGGTGTTAAGCGTCAACAAAAGGACACTATGTTCAGAAAGCTGAGAGTAGTATAGGCTTCGAATATTGTGCGTAATTGGTGCAAGATAAAAATAAATAACCCCCAGCCTGACTTTTAGCGTACAACAGGAGGAGTAGAAATGTTGATGATTAATTGATCGCTTAAAGATTATTGCGAACAGTTCCGGGGGGTTGTTAAGTGGACAAATAAATGACCCATGTTCTCTGGATTGTTACAGGGTGTTTGTTGGACAATTCGGCGCCACGGGGGCCGCCCGATGTTCCTCCCCGTAATCCTACAATGAGTCGTGTCAACGGAAGATTGCCAGGAAGTCAGGGAGCCAGCGACCACGAGCGTGATCCCGACCTCCAGTCGACCATCCTTGTACACAAGTCATCCGGCGGCTTCTACACTATACCAAGTAAGTCTTCAGGGTGGTTCGATCCGACGTACGGGGTGTTTCCTACTTATTATTATTCATTGAGCCTGTCGCCGCCCCTCGATCCCCAGAAAAAGAAAAGAAGACGCCTCCTTGACGTCTTCGGTGACACCTCGTCTCCGGTGACATCGCGTCTCGTTGGTTTCCTTTAAAAATGGCAGCATAAAAATTAACTATAAAATAGTAGAAACTGGGTTTTTTCCCTCTGCAAATTTTAACGTACTGTAAATAACCTACAACTGGTGATAAGCTGGACTTTGCTTGATAAGGAAAATATTTTTGCTGGCTGATAAAGTAATTTCGGTTACGTTCGTTAGTTATCTTCAGCTGACTTTGCCCGAGAGAATGCAACAGCAGATGATCTTCCGTGTAACATTTTCGGCAAAGTCCCAGGCATTTCATCGATTAGCACCGTCCGCCCATCCTCGTTTCCCAGAAGATCGATTAGTTAGCGTCAAGCAGAAACACAAATATCTCCGGGCACGAACGGCCGGGAAGACGGGGCTGACGTTTGACGGGCGAAATTGAAAGGAAAAACATTTCCTGGGGGGTGGGGCGGGAAAGTCAGTTTTCGGAGGAGGTGTGTCCGGCGATAACGCTTCCACCGACAGTGTTTTATCAAGGACAGCGCCTAAGAATGCTTAATGCGTGGGAAGGCGAGTGACGTCTCCGACAAGGGTAGCAGGGTCTGTAATCAGTGGCAACCGATAGCGGCGGTGCGATAATTTCCCCGAGACCTCTCCGCTATCTTATCAGCCAGGAGTTTCGAGCAAAAATTCTGGCTAAATGTTCCCGGGGTTATTGTGAAGACACGACCTCGTTGTTTGTAGAAGCTATCGTCCGAAAGCTGTCCTGGACAATGCTGGCATAAAAGATGACATTTCGAAGCAATTTTCATATCTTGCGCGCTCCTCGTGTGGTCTCTTGCGAAGCAAAACAGTTCTCCCGAGGAGAAACGTGCTCCGAGTGGTATTAGTTCTCGAGAGAAACCTTATCAGGTTCGACGATGGGGGGAATCGAAGTCTGTTCGATTCCGCTCGATTTCCATTGTCAAAATCCCCGGAAGTGCTTCGTCGAATTCAAATTTGCCGCATTCCCGGTTCGAAAATTGGGCAGATTCGATGGGAATCGCGTGGAATCTGTGCGAGGAGGAAGCAGACCGGGCGAAAGAAACAATTTCCATTGATCCGAAAAGTTGAAAAGTGGAAAACTACCCCGTAGAGAACGGTGCTGCTCGGGAATCTTTCAAACGGGACACTCGAATTTGCCGGGGACGATAACCGGCGAAATTCTCGGTGCGGCGGGTCGAATGCACTCGAGAGAAGAAAAGCACGCTCTAGAACAGCGCTTTCCCGAGACACTTTAGCACCATGGGTGTATCGACGCCAGGGAAAACAACGTGGCCGACCTTTTCCGATGGCTCGAGTGGCTCCCCGTGTTCCGCCAGACAGACAGAGAGAGAGAGAGAGAGAGAGAGAAGAGAGAACACGGCCGATGGTACAAGCACCCTTAGACAACCGTGGACAAGTTCTTTTCTTGTTTGGCTTCGCGTGCAACTCGGAGGCTCGAGGAAATTTTCCACGGTCCTCGGGAAACCGTGCACCAGGCGCCAGAAAACTGCTCCTTACCAGCCCCGGCCATCTGTATACTTTGCGTTCTTTGGTTCTTTCACGCTCAGGCAGCGTCGCGCCACTTCAAACGCTGCCATCCTTTCGAAAACCGTGGGACACCACCGCTCGAAACGTGATTTATGATCTCTCGACTCATTGACCCACGGTTATGACAGCGGCCGACGCTCATAACCTTCCCGCAGAATACCACAGACACGCCTAAGGCCGAGTCCTTACGACCGTACGCGACCCTTCGGCCAGGGCGACACAATCGCCCGCGTCTACGTTTTTCCAAAGCTCGAACTTGTTCTTCTATTACTATATCTGGACGTGTCTACGTTCTTTGCATTCTTCCGCCTCGGCTGCATTCTCCGCTAACTTCCTTTCGGGGAAGCTGTCCCGACGATCTTCCCCGGCTTGAGGTAATCGTTCATCGAACGCTCAAACCGACGTCTATTCGCAAACTTTCCGCTTTGTGCGGTTTATTCGGGAACAGGATTTTTCCTGCGTTTTTCCTGCTCCTTCGACGTTAGACCTGAAAGGATTTTTAAAATACACTCACTGGTACTAATATTCAGACACTCTTTAAAGTGACGATAACTTTTAAAAATATTCAACCCTACACGCTGCATTTTTATTTCACTATTATTGCTGCAATGATCCGGTTTAAAAGATCCTAAGTTTTCCTATATCGTTGGTATAGATCAACTACAATTCACGGTTTTCAAAATAGTCGTCCCGTGCAGTGCACACTTGTTGAAACACTAACACCGTTAGCGAGAATAAAACTCTTGGCAAGCGTTTCGCGGAAATTCGTCGAAGGGGATCGTCTAACTCCCCCGTAGACTGCGTAAGGGCGAGGCTCGCTTCTCAGGCTCGTGGAACCGTGAAAGCAGTAAATCATCGTGCGAGTCGGTCATTAAAACCAATTCCGACACGCTAACCATAGACATAATCCCCACGGTGATTCGAGACCGGGCGCATTAGTCGTCTCGTGCGAGCCATCATTCCGCAAAAGAAGAAGCAAAACGCGCGTCGGCGAGCCGGGGATCGCCGTAATCACGGATATCTGCCTAAACGCCATAATCATCGGATTTTGGAGGCGAAACGACCCAGGCAACACCTGCAATTAGCGGCACGGGGTCCGCTTTCACGGGTCCACGGGGCTCTTCCCACGCTCCGGTTTCATACCACGGACCCCACGGTTGCACATGTAACCGGTGAACGCGGGTGAACGCGGGTGAACGCGGGTGAACACGGGCGAAGGGTGAACCAGCGGATTCTGTTCAATGGGAAGACAAAGGGGCGATGTCGAGAGTGCGAGATCCTTTTACCTGTTCCTCCTATCAAAATCGACGCGGGGGTGGCGGACGGAACGATTTTCGTGCGGCCAGCTCTCTCCGCCGATGTTCTTTCGATGATCCGTGAAAGATGAAAGTTCAGGATATTCCTTTGTGGCCGCGTTCTTTGACGGAATTTCTCGGCGAACGTTGGACACCGTTCTGCTCGCCTACACACACACGCTCATACACCCTTCGATCCGATATTATATGGAGTTGCGCACGATGCCGTCTAAAAGAAAAGAACCTGCGTCGCTGATGCCGATGCTGATCGCTAAATATTCAATAAATACTGTCATTCTTATTTTTCGAGAGAGAACAAAATGATTTTACTCTTGACTCTCACGTATTGAAACAATTACTCTGTTCAACACGTTGACTGCCATGTCACCCATACGTGGGTGACGGGATTACTTGTCCAGGTTTTAAAATGAACATTTAGGTTAACATATTCGTTGTACCAAATTTGATTGGGAACTGCAAAACGCAAGAAAGTTGGAGGACTACTGAATATCATACATTTAATTTTTTTGAACTTTTATTTCATTAAATAACTTACTTTGATTTTATGGAATTTTTGACGTTTCTAGTTTGGCAGTCAAAGCGTTAACTGTAGGTTCGCGAAGCGCTAAAAGCGACTATTTTACATTGCTTTATGAAAACAACAAGAAATATCTGCTCATAGAAATAAATCTATCGAGGACAATCTCTGCACTCTCAATAACAATCGTAAATCAAACAACTTCGAATTCGTCATTTTGAGTCCGTAAATCTAATGTTAAGTTCGCATGGATTTGATAAAGGGAAAATTTGTGGAGCTTGTAAGTACCATAATAGACGGTAATCTCTTGATGTTCGCTCAAAGGACACGAGTGCAGAGAGTGGGCTTCAATTTTATCATGTGCGATAAAAACCGAGGATTTTTCGATGGATTATTCATCGGTCTACCTTGTGAAGCTCTGAATACTTTAAGCAAATGCAATATCTGTATTTTCCAAACCCTATTTCATTCTTTCGCCACAATTTAGTGCTTCGCTGTTCCCCTCTGTAAAGAAAATTATGCATTTTCATGCGCGTTTCGTTTGAGGCTAAAGCACAGTCGACACGTAGGTGGTTGGATCGTTCAAAACGTGATGCCCGTTCCCTAATCTTTTGTCCGCAGGTAACAATAAATTACGATTGACTCGGCTAGGTTCAAACCGCGATATAATTGACTCATGAATATTCTTTGGAGACGACACGTGGTTCATAAATAACAGCACACCGTCTAGTCGTCGAAGGATCTTTTGTTCGGACTTGAAATACAATCGAGCTACGAGGTTTCAAATTCTGCGAAAAACCGCAAAGCGCGAAGTGAAACTCATCCTTCAAAGTAATTTATTATAATTGACACACGAATGCCTCCGTGGAGACGACACGCGAGCGAGAGGCGCCCGGCGCACTCCTGATTACAAATTAATTATGAATCAACAGCCACGCGTCTCATTTCAGTCCGAGGCAAGAAGAAAATTGAATCGAGCGGGGAATCTCCAGAAAAAAAAAAGGGAACTTGGGATCGATTACCGACGCTGCAGAAAAACCGCCATCGATTTCACGACGTGGGTGCGAAGAAGCGTGCTGGCCCGGGGATCTTACGGTGTTTCCTTAAGGTGTTCAGTTTTCATCATGCACCTTGCGGTTCGGTCGCTTGAAATTCAAACCGAAACCACGATGAATCATGTACTTATCGATTCAACACGGGCCTCGTTCGCCCGTCTCTCTTCTTCCTCTTTTCCCTCGTCGTCGTCGTCGTCGTCGTCGTTGTCGTTCGCGTGTACCGGGGACTATGCTCAAAAGAAAAGGCGTCGCGTCTGGAATCGCAAAACGCGGAATGGTGATCAGAAAAAGCTCGACTGTGTTGCTTAATTTATTTTCCCCGTGGAGCCCCCGCCCACGCCGACGCTGTTCCCGCAGTCTCTAATTATGTGTACCCAGCCAATTCCGAATCCAACCAACAAATACGTCGAAAGTCGAGGTGCAATTAAGTGCCTCCCGTTATTAAGCTGCCCCGTTATTTCGTTGCTTAGTGACGCGAATTACTCTTCCAGACCGATTATCTATTCGTTTGTGGGTCAATCGTTCTTCAATTATTTCCTTGGCACGCTTCGAGATGATGCTGTGCGTTTAATTGGAGAGTGTAAAACACTTCCCTGGTGGTTGACCTATTGCCTTATAGTGTGTTATCAATTTTATTTAAGCCGTATAGAATATAAATCTGTTTTTCTGTTATCGATATTTAGACGAGAAAATATAGGCATACACTTTTTCCCCTTTTTGCTAGGTGAACTCAAATTTCCAACTTTTGTTGCTCCAGGCAAATATCGTGGCGTGAATATTAAAACAAAATTGTGTCAAGATTGGAACAAGTTTGCGAGTAAGATTGCATTGGAGAGTGTTCCAAGATGGCGGACAACGCAGCCTCGTCTTAGACGCACACAGGAACGATTGCAGCTCCAAATTGTAGCACTAGTTTCGAGTGCATTGTGTTTGAAACGTTGCGTCATTAACGGGCGAAAATATTTGCGATTCGAGGACGAACTCGATCCATCCTGTTGTACTCTCGTCGGGAATTGCGAAGATGTAGACACGCGAATGAATTATTTCGTGGGTCCCGGAGAGAAGGGCGAAGATATTACACGTGTGGTAGGGCTTGGATACAAGTCAAGGGAGGGAAATAGGGCGGCGGGTTTCCCACGAGAAATTTCGTCGATCCGCTAACGCAACAAATTCCCTCTGTATCGTTCCGTTCTTTCTCTCTTTTTTCAGATACAGTGGCGAATCAGTACTACAACAAGAATCAGTCCACGGGGAATAGTCCAATAAAGGTCGCGCTGCCGAACAACATGGACAGGTAAGCCTATTTCACGCAATAACCCTATTGGCTCTTGAAAAATCATTGTCCGGGGGGAAAAAAAAAAAAAGAAAAACGGAAGAATGTAGCGCGAGGAAAATCCGGTAAGAAATTTTTCGGAGAAGTCACGTGGTGAAACGAACGGGCCGTGACAGAACACGTTGGCTCTTCGTTCTCTTCTTGAAGAGGGTGCGCGCACTCGGTGTCCGGTGAATCATCTATTCAGTGGCGCACAATGAGTAAATGTTTGAAGGCGGTATGTCATCGATTGAGAAACGCGCTTTTTTGTCCACGAGACACCGTGGAAAATCGCGTCCCTCCCATTCACGGGATCTCTCTCGAGTGCGCACTCGAAAATTTGCTAAACGATTCTGAGCTTCGTCGCCGCGGGGATTCCTCTCGAGGACCATCATTCTCTGCCTTATGCGCTCGACCGTGACTGGCTTCCTGCATTTCGGAATTGTCAAGGTCACCGGAACATTGTCACCGCAGTCCATGAAACTCCGTGTAAACGGCGTCTCGACAATGGCGGGGTCAAAATGTTACTACAGGCGCGCTCGATTCAGTGACTTCTGTTGAACGCGTCGCCTCTACAGTGTACGTTCTCATTCATGGTAAACTGGTCTGCGAATTCCCATTCTTGGAAATTATTTTAGAAAGTTATAGAGTGCAAAGTTTGCTGAAACTATTCCACCAAAGAATTAAGTAACAATTCTATTAAATTTCTTCTAACGTCTTTTACAAATCCGCGAATTCCATGGTAAAAGATCTGAGGTGGAATAATAATTTTTACGGTCTTGGACGATGATTTGTTTTGAATTTGTGGACTACCATTGTTCTTGCAATCGAGGTAGACAATTGCAGTTTCGCATAAAGATGGGCGGTCCCGGTTGTTATTAATTCGTTGATCAGGGAGCTGTGGGATTGCCGAAGGGGATCAGCCGCGGCCCCGGAGAGGATTTCGTGTGATTTTTCGGGAGGACGGAATAGGAAAGTGGAGAAAGACCTCCGCGAAGACGGTCTGGCTTTCGTTTTCCATTATCGCGTCATGCAACGAAAGCAAACAGGCGGCCCCGCACTCGGGAACCGGCCATCCCGTTTAAATATTTTTGTTAGACATTTCTGAGTTACTTGGAAGCGACCGACGTTCAGTATAAACATACTCCGGGGTCTGTGCGCTCGCGTGGAAGCACACGACCGTGCACAAATATATTTTCTCCTGTATCAAACGCCCTGTAACGCGCGCTGCCTCCGCTCGCTTTCAAATCGGCATTACCCTCGCACCAGTTCGCAAACGCTCCTGGAAGAAAATCATGCTCCGTCGGTTGAACCATTAATAACACATTTGTCCCCCCCCAAAAAAACGGCTCGTTCCCGATCCAGGAAAACTGCACGCGAATTCTTCGTTCCGGTCAGCAACACGTCCTAATCTAAAGCCACGTTTCCACTGAAGCAACATTTAACCGAACAAAAGTATGAGAAGGCTACAAGACGCGACAAAAAGTTCATGTTGCTTCAGTCTAGACGTAGCTTTATTTTTCAAAGTCCTACTTTGGAGTATTATTTTTCGAGATCATTTTAATAGAACGTTAAACGAGAAATGATTGTACGCTTGCAGTGTACCTTTGCCGCACGGCCACGCGCCCTCGATGATCCCAATGAGAAGACCAAGCATCCGGTGCCATTTCGTCAAAGGGGTCGATTGGTGCACTTGGAAGTTGATTGCCATGATTTTGCTCATAATCTCAGTGTGCATTACGTCGGTGCTGGCCTACGTCGTTGGTAAGTCCTCCTGCAATTTATGTTCGTATCTGTTGAGCACAAAAGTTTCCTTTTCAATTCTTCAGTTTCAAGTTGCGAACAGACAATTTACTTATTCTCGTAACACAGAACATTTTTAACATTTATTTTCTTCCCAGAACTTCGATACAGGATGTAACTAACCAAATATTTTGAAAAATTCCCCTCCTCGAACGATTAAACCTTTGCGCTCCGGAGTTTCGTGAACGCAAGAAGTGCGAAGGGTTAAGCTTGCAATTCCCATCGAATAATTGTGGTGACGATCGATTCTCGTGTTGCAGTGTCGAGCATAGTGACCCCGTCGTACCAGAGCACGAAAGCGTGCACGGTGACGGTCGGCGAGAACGCGGACTCGAAAACGCTAACGTCCGAGGCGAACAAGACGTCCTCGACAGCGGTGGCGACGTCGTCGTCGCAGTCGAGCAGCCGGGCAAGACAGCAAACGTCCTCAGGAGGTAGTATTAACCCGTCGGCTAGCATGTTAGAGCACGTGTACACCCGTAATCGTAGGGACACCTATAACCAGCATGCGTTGCACCAAACTGTCGCATCCCCTAAATACCTCGAGGACTCGTTTTCTCCGGAGGTCGAGACCTCCACGCAGCGAACGACCTCATTGGACGAGGATCGTTCCGGTAAGGTTGTTGTGCATGAGACCGAGGTCGCTGACGATCCCGGGGTGAAGGAGATAATCGTCGACGACGCGGGGAAGAACCCGATCGAGCGATCAGGATCGACAATTCCGAGCGTCTCCGACTCTTCGATCGCTAAACACTCGCACGACCCGACTAGCACCACCGTCTCCGCGGACCCGGTTCCTCTGTCTGACCTTTCCTCAGCTTTTTCGTCCTCCCTGTCGCCCTTCAGCCCCGATTCACTTAACGAACCAGCGAACCAGCCATCGGGGACCGAAAGCAGCGAAGACGGTTCTTCCTTCGCTGTCACCACTGATCCAGTTACCACCGACAATCCCGAACCCTCTACAACCGAGCCAGCCCCTGATTCGACCGGTAATGGGAGTTCGGACGTCCCCGGGGACCATGCTAGTAGCTCGCAGTCCCCCGAAGACCCGGAAGATACCACCGATCCGCGGGAAACTTCAACGAGCGAGTTCGGTCAGATCGACTACGGTTCCACCGAGTCCTCGAGCACTGCTGAGAAACTATCTACCAGTCCCGACTCCTCGGAAGAGGCGAAGAACGAGCAGCCTCCACCACCCAGCTTGGAGGACGACAGCGCCGAGAACGAAGCGTCCCAAAATCACGCTAGCTCCTCGGGCGTGGTGAAAGAGATCCGAGAGCTCTCCAGGGAAGACTCTTCCTCGGAGTCGGAGGCACCCAGTCACGCGAGCAGCGAGAGATCCGAGGAGCCTCAGCGGGACTACCCTCTGCCGATCTACAATTACGGTCACGAGGAGGTGGAGATCGTGAAATTGAATCCGAAAAGCTCGGACACGAAGCAGCAACAGGACTTCAATGTTCATCGCGTGGCCCACAAAGCTAGCGACCTGCAGGTGGTCACCAGAGAGGACGAGGACTTCCTTCGGGAGTTCGAGAAGAAGTTCAGGGAGCAGAGTAACGAGGCTGAGAAGGAAGCGCCGAAGGCTGAGCCGAATGAAGAGGAGCCTGAAACGAAGCCCGTGGTGCAGCGTGTGGAGATCGTCGAGGTCCCCGTCCAGAAATCTCCCGAATCCCCGTCGTCATCATCTTCTTCGTCTTCATCCCGGGTGCTTGTGAACATAACGATCGCTTCCGGGGACCCCGCAGTCTCGAAACCGCTTTACGTGCTGTCCGTCTCGGTGCCCACCGGCTCCTCCGGCGTGAATGTGCAGCAAGCCGAGCTTCGGGAAGAACCCAAAGAGCCTAAAGACGCTAGCATGAAGGCTGCTGGAAGCTCAGCATCGCTGGAGAACGACAACCGACTGCCTCCGCCCCCGCAGCCGCCATCTTCCCCACCGCCGCCTATCTGGGCAGGTGGGGAATGCGAATGCTCTTGTCCCTGCATGGGCTCATCCTCTGACGAGTGGGACAACTTTTCAGCCGTCGACGAGAACATGAACTTGTACCCCGACAACCATAACGCCAGTCGATCGGCCGACGAAGAGCTTCTCGGGACAAGGGCCCTGGAGCCGGGCTCGGAAGTCCAGGAAAAGGAAGATTCGACCGAGCTGTCGGTAAGGACCACCACCGAGAATGATTCCATAGCTACCGACGAGGACAATACCACAGATTCCACCGAGTCGATTACCACTAGCTACGAGACAGAGAGCACCGTTGCAGAGTGCTCCTCATCTACCCCGTTACCCCCCGAACCCACTATACTGATCTTGGAAGGTGAGGCCCCGTTTTCGAAGAATCTTTCGTCTAATCTTGCTCTGTACACTGTCTTCCTAACACGGTGTCTTCCGGTTTCCGCTAACCCCCTTTCGATCGCTGTGCTCGCTTCCTCTATGCTTGAATCGATGTTTAGTGCCGTTAGAAACGTGGTGGTCGAAGAAAGCTTGTTTCGCTGTCCCAGGTTAGGTCTGGGTTAAGTCTGAACAATTATTGAAAGTCTTATTAACCTCTTAAGTACCACTACAGTGGCTTTCGTGCCATCGCGGACGAGCGCGCCGTACTTAAGAAGTTAACAGACTTGACCGGTAGGTAAGTGTTAAAACAAGAATTGGAACTGTAGTCGAGAAGTTGCTGTCTACCTTGCGACTAGCGAACCTAGAGATTGAAGAGAAGCGTCTAAAAGATTTTCATTCACCACCACGTGAGTTTGTTCTCCGTTGCTCGTACTACCTAATTAGTTAGTCTAACCGTAGTATGTTAGCGGTGCATCGTGGTACGCGTGTGATCAAGGTATACTCATCTCTAATAGAATGGTGACGGAACTATCTGATAAGTCTAGCTGTAGTTTAGAGATTTAAGAACCATTTCGCTCGTTCATACTGTGTTACCGAGACGAAAGAAAAAGATGATAGATGAACATGGAGACAGAAGGCACGTAATTTAGTCGAAATTAGAACCGTACGAGAAGTGTTGACGTAGCAGTTGACGCGATTAGTCGTAAAAAATGTGATAAAATTCGCTGACCCGCAAAGCCTAGCCAAGTACATGAAAAGCCTCGCAGTTTTTTAATATTTATTCCGGGTCACGATCGGAGAGGAACGTACAGTTTTCGTACGGGGACCGCACAATAAATTTAAATTTCCCGTGGTGTTTAGATAATTCGAATTATCGAAGCTGTGGGACAAAGGCCCACGGAGTAATAATTGTGCGAGTGAAAATTGATTCGCACTTTGAGACGTATTAAAACGATTCTGATGAAGAGCGAGTTCTGAACGTCTCTCCGTAGAAAAACTGACTCTCCGGTGCGTGCGAAGAAAAAGGTGGTACTAAAAAGTTTTTTCCCAATTATCCAGGTGCGAGAACTTTTCCCGCCAGGTCTTTCCCACCTGACGGAACGACCTTCGCCCAAGTCGCCTTGGGACAGAAGCTTAGCAAGGAAATTCCGCCGTACAGCTACTGGAACATGCAATTCTACCAGTCGGAGGCCGCGTATGTGAGGTTCGACTACAATATCCCACGGGGAGCCAGTATCGGTGTCTACGCCCGGAGGAACGCTCTTCCCACGCACACGCAGTACGATCTCCTGGAGGTGTTGAGCGGTTTCAAAGCCAGGACCACTAGGGCGTCCCATGTTAGTGTTATTGTATGTGCCACTGCCCCATTTTATTTTTTCTTTCTCTAGCTCGTAGTAGGCGCGCCCGTCGTCTCATCAATTTTTCCGAGCCTCCCTGCGCCACGATCTTTTCCAATTTCCCGCAAAACGTTCTTTACTTCGACGCTGAGTTACGGTAGACAGGCAAATTTTCTCGAAGATTGTCCGAAAAATTCCCGGAGGGAGGATGATCCCTCTATACTTCGCCCGTGGAATCATTTTTATACCATGGGTGACACGGTTCTTCAATACTTCTACACTGTTCAATTTATGATTATTGAGAGTGTAGAATTCCTGGGGAGTTTTTCAGTAAATTCTTTTGCTTCTCATTTTTATAAGGAGAGGTCAACTAGAATTTCATCAGGATAACATAGAATCTCAAAAGATCGAAACACTGTGCTTCAGCAAACCCATCGATCCTCGAAGTAACCGTTTATAACAAGTAACTACAGACGAATATTTCGCAAGTAATAAAAATCCAGATCGTTCAGGAAAAAAAAACCGGCGAGGGAAAACTAATGAAACGACCGGGCAGAAAATCGTGTCATCGATTCGCGTAATCGAGTTGCCGAACGTTCTCAAATTTATGTCGTCTTTTTTTCTGCATAAATGGAGCAACGGACACGTGGACAGGATTGCAGATGTATTTTTTTTTTAAATTTTTTCCCTCGAAGAAGTGACGGTAAAATAACGATCGAGGGTGGTTGATCTGGTGTTTAAAAAATGTGTCGATCCTCTTGCTCGCAGCCTTCGATCAAGAAAGAGGTGATCAATTACATGGAACCCGGTCACTGGTTCCTCTCGTTGTACAATGATGACGGCGATCCTCAGGAAGTGTCGTTCATAGCTGTAATCGCGGAAGATATGACGCACAATTGTCCGAACGGCTGTAGCGGTAAAGGGGAATGTCTTCTGGGCCACTGCCAGTGCATTCCTGGGTTCGGGGGTGAGGACTGCAGCGAGAGCGTTTGCCCGGTCCTGTGCAGTCAGCGTGGTGAGTTCGAATCAATTTCAAATAATAGAGGATTTCGCGTCTCATTCGCTCGCCTATCCAAATAAAACACGCGGCCGCGCAAACTGTTTGATTGCGCCGTTGGCAAGACGTTCGACCAACGAAATATCAATCGTTCCCGAATGATGGTATTGCTGCAACGTGCCGCGGAACCAGTAGACTGCAAAACACGGCCACAATTTGCATATTTAACATTAACATATTATCACATATGATCATTTCCGACGCAACGTTGCGTTACATTAAGAAGAGCTAATTAATGTGACTAATTTCTGAAACATATTATAAAATCTCTGCAGAGAAGCCGAATCATTTGTAACGTTTCGCGCATTTATTTGAAAGTGTGAACCGTAGCTGTGTAGTAGTAGAATTTTCGAAAAATTTCCGGAGATCGATACGCAACAGAAAATATCGAACATGAAAGCAGAATGAATGATTTATTTCGTTCCGTTGCATGAAACGGGATATAACTGGACGCGAGCTGTCCAGCAAGCCGTGCAGTCATAATTATTTCTAATTTTTCGCCGTCGCATGCTTGAGCTAATTGGTCTGTCCGAACCGTAGGGGAATACATAAACGGAGAGTGCCAATGCAATCCCGGCTGGAAAGGGAAGGAATGCTCGTTGAGACATGACGAATGCGAAGTGCCCGATTGCAACGGGCATGGTCATTGCACTAATGGGAAATGCAATTGCGTGCGCGGCTACAAAGGAAAGTATTGCGAGGAGGTCGACTGTCCCCATCCCACCTGTTCCGGCCACGGTTTCTGCGCGGAGGGCACGTGCATCTGTAAAAAGGGCTGGAAGGGAGCCGATTGCAGTCAAATGGACAAGGAGGCACTGCAGTGCCTGCCGGACTGCAGCGGACACGGGAACTTCGATCTTGAAACACAGACATGTCTGTGCGAGGCGATGTGGTCTGGTGATGACTGCTCCAAAGGTAAACCACTCGAAACCCCATGAGATTAATTATCGAATTGCAACGGACAATTTTATCCCATCAAATTATTCCCTTGAATTATTAATGCGAAAATATGAAAATATACTTGGCAGTCTAGTTTTTTGAATTAGAAAACTTCAGGAAGATTCTTTTAAATCGTCACAATTTTCTGCACAACCTAGTCGTCGCGTGAAAATAAATCTGGCTGTCCACTTTTTGACAATTAAAAGCATAAAGAAGAGATGTCACGGTTGTAGTTGATTGTGCTTTTCTTTCTAGGTATTCTCTTTCGGACTCTTCCCCTCCACGCGATCCCAATTAACGCCTGTTAAAGCAGTCCCCTCTCGTTAACTTTGTTGTAACTCGTCGAGAGTCTGCTTTTGATTTGCCCGTGTTGCTTGCAGCGACTAACTTTCGTACCGTTGTGGGATGGTGATTGATAATTGTTTTTTTTTTTCTCTCTTGTGTTTTTAGAGCTGTGCGATTTGGACTGCGGCCCTCACGGTCACTGCGTGGACAACGCGTGCGACTGTCTGCCAGGATGGTCCGGCGATTTGTGCAATTTGAAACAGTGCGATCCACGGTGCAACGAGCACGGCCAATGCAAGAACGGAACTTGCTTGTGCGTGACCGGCTGGAATGGCAAGCACTGCACCATGGAGGGTTGCCCGAATTCCTGTTCCGGGCACGGCTCGTGCAGAGTCGGCACCGATGGCCAATGGGAGTGCCGATGCTACGAGGGATGGGATGGAAAGGATTGCAATGTACTTCTTGAACAGAACTGCAACGACGGCAGAGACAATGACAAAGGTATAACGCACGGAAACGCCCGGCTTCCGGAGATCGTGGATCTTACGAATCCCTGAAGCTTCACGTTCTAACAATGAACCCAAATTCGGGAATCGGACAGAGAAGGGTTCCCAACGCCACCCTAGGGTTTTAGACTTTCCAAAACCTAGCGGTTGCAATATTTGAGGTGCCTGTGTCTTATGAATCCCTAAAATTTTGCAGTGTCACAATGAACCTAAATTGAGGAATATGACATAGAAGGGCTCCTAAAGTCATCCTAGGGTTCTAGCGTTTGCAATATTTGAGGAGCCAGTGTCTTATAAATCCCTAACGTTTCATAGCGTAACAATGAACCCAAATTAAGGAATACAGAAGGGTTCCCAAGGTCATCCTAGCATTCCATAGTTCTCAAAACGTAGCGTTTGCAATATTTGAGGAGCCCGTGTCTTATAAGCCCCTAAAGTGTCGTAGCGTGCTGATGAATCTGTATTAAGGAATTAAACTAAAGCTTCACAGTGTAACGATGAACTGAAATGAAGGAATAGGATAGCGAAGGGTTTCCAACGTCATCCCAGGGCTCTAGAGTCTACCAGAACCCAGGGTTCGCAATATTTGAGTACCTGACGAATCCCTAAAGTTTCGCAGCGTGCCGACGAATCTACTTTAAGGAGCCCAGTTGCGGCATGTTGTCTGACCGTTTGATAACGTTATTTGCAGACGGTCTCGTAGATTGCGCGGACCCGGAATGTTGCTCGCATCCCACGTGTCGTAGCAGCCAGCTTTGCGTGTCGGCCCCGAAGCCGATCGATATACTTCTGCGAAAACAGCCGCCGGCCATCACCGCCTCTTTCTTCGAGAGGATGAAGTTCCTGATCGACGAGGGCAGCCTGCAGAACTACGCCCGCCAGGAGACCTTCAACGAGAGGTGAGTTAATCGTCGACGGCCTGGTCCACGTGCTACTCACCTGACCGGACGACAATATCTCGTTCGACGTCGGAACGATACATAGCGAACATCGTTGCGTCGCGGCACGATCGCTGAACACGATCGGACGAGAACGATCCACGCGCGATCTACGTTCGATCTATGTCCGTGTCCCGACTTTGATGTTACGTGCAGTCTCTTTTACGTGTGTTGAACTAGACACAGTTCCGTCCACAGAAACAATACAGATATCCGGTGACCACAGACACACGGAGAACGACTCTGTCCGAGAAGAACGCGTGTCTTGCGGGTCGGCTAATGATTTCGCGAGAACAATTAGCTGAGATCATTGAGAGACGGTGTTGAGGGAAATTTTAGATTTGTTTCGAGAGTATAGTTGTCCCTGTTCAGTGTAAATTTTTGGTAGACTGTGTGGAAGATACTAAAAGCATCGGGATAATTTGAGGAGGCGTTAGATTCAATTTGTTCAAGTTTGAAAAGTAAAAATGACTGTATAACTCTCTTGAAGAGTATCTTTGTATAGAAAATTTGTATACGACATGAAGATTCGCAGTCCAATTACCAGGGACCTGATTAGTGGCTGCTAAAAGCCTGGTTGGAGTATGGTAAGCCGTACGAAACCATAGGAGCTCGGTAATCTTTAGCTGTCCCGACGACTACAAGACACGCGCATACATAACACGGTGTTCCATGAAACATGGCCTAGTAAAGGGTGGATAAAGATTGTTAAAAAGCTTCGTGACCAAGCGGGTGCATAAGCGGGTAAAGATAGAAATAGGAAAATAGTCGAGTCAAAGATTTTAAAGAATTTCGTAGATCTTTTCGATAAAGATTTAAGATACCGCGGCCAGCTTTCACGAACCACACCACACACACCTTGATCCGAATACACGAAGACGTATACATAGATATGATATATTCTCTGCGTTGTTGTGACCCGTGTGAAATCACATCCCAAAAGTTTTCTACATATGTTTGTATGTATGTGTGCGCGAGCGTGTGCCCTGCACTGAGCCCCATCGTCTCCATATCTCTATCTCACTATCATTCTCTTCTTCTTCTTCTTCTTCTACGTCATTATCGCTATATGCCTTCGATATTATCGGTCTCTGATAATATCTACATACTTATATCTATATATCGATCTATATATATATACGTATAATCATCAGTTGTTCCATATATACATATTCTTCTTCCTTTCTCACGTGTCCGTCCGAGTGCAGCTTGTGTGAATGTGTGACTCCATGTTCGAGCCTCGAGCTTTGCGCCCATCACAACGATTAGGGACGGAATTACGGATACTGGATCGTCTCCCAGCCCAACGATCTTCTATATCTACATTTTTTTCGGAATTCCTCCTAACGATTAACCTACCACTTTCGCCTCCACCTTGATCCTCGAGAAAGTCCACAATACTAACCGTAGAACGACACTGATCGAGGATTTTGATATCCAAAAAGCATCGGTAAAATATCAATCTTATAATTTTTGGAAAATCGTGCAATATTTCCTAGAAAAGAAAAATTATAAATATATTCTTTCGATTAAGATGTTCAACCCCCATGCACGTGGGAATAAGTGTCCTTCTATACCTCTGCTCTCGACAAAAAGTATTCGACCAAACGACGAAGAGTAGAATTTTGTGTTACCAGAATCTTAGTACACTAAAAATTACTCTTAATCATTTCTTGAAGGTTTAGAAAGAAATAACGTCTTGTTTTTTTTTTTAACTGTAACTCTACCATTTAGTCTGGAATTTGTACTATCTTGAATGTTTGAAGATTTTTCTAGCTTCGATAAAGGAACAAAGTTTTTGTTTCTTTTTTTTTCTATATGTTAAATAAGAACACAGCTCCCAGAAATCTCTTTCAATACTTTTTGCCAGAGATAGTACTTTCCTGCGCCTCTCCCAGTCGATTCTCTCGAATCCGTTCTGCTCTAACTCTACAGTCCCCAAGCCCCGTCTTTCGAACTCTCTCTTTTCCGTCTAATTTCGCCTTTAATCACATCATTTTTAACTCGGCTCTGTTTTATCCGTGCTGCCCGGTCAGTATGTTCTGGAATCACTTCAATACAAGGTAAGAAAGCCACTGCGTCGAGGTAGCTCGACTAAAGTGAACATGAAAACCGGTTGCGACATACCGCGTTTGCCCGTAGAGTGTAAGCGGTTAAATAGCTGCTGCTGTTTCACCAATATTTTCGTGCATATTTGATATATCATGTGTAACAATGCATCTCCTGCATCCGAAACAAAAACAACAAAAAAAAAAAAAAGAAAAAAGAAAAAGAAAAACAAACAAACAAAAAACTAATACGAGATCAAAGACTACGGAGAACGGTCGCGGCCGCGAGCCGTTCGATTGTATATTCGAGACAGAGAGAACCTCTTCTAGAGTTGCCGGCTACTTTGCGCCTCGCCGCCGAAAAGTTGTCGACAAACGGAAGTTAAAACCTCCCTCGAAAACTGCAATGCGGCGTGCGACCAACTTCCTCCTCCCCCATCGAGGTCACCCTCGCCAACCTCTGTCCCCTCGACCCACCGTTGTTCGACTCTTTCTCGTTGCATGGTTTGTTTACCTTATTATTCCTACTTTGTCTTTCGTGCCTTTTAAGTTGTGCTTCTGACTTTGTGTTATTTGTGTATATGTGTATAGTATACTAGCGATTGGTCGTCGACCGTTCAGTGCCAAAGAGCCGATACAGGACACAGTGCCCTTGAAGGGACCAACGAAACAACAATGCATCGCTGTTCGGCCCCTCGGACAGCATAAACCAGCGTTTGTTTGCACTTGAACGCTGATCATCCCTCTGCCAATCCACCGAGAATTTAATAAACAGTCCACAAACAAAAATATTATAACGGTAGTCATTTTAACGAGAGGAAAGAAATTTCTGTTTTAATTTATTCCAAATACAACGTGACAGCAGAGAAACCATGAACCAGCGTTTGCTTGCACTTGAACGCTGATCATCCCTCTGCTAATCCTCTGAGAATTTAATAAACAGTCCACAAACAAAAATATTATAACGATAGTCATTTTAACGAGAGGAAAGAAATTTCTATTTGGCTTCTGCAATCGACATTAATTTATTCCAAATACAACGTGCTTGGCTCGAATTGAAATAAATTGGGAATTCCGGTGAAAGTGTTAAGAGCCTGCTCGCTGCTCTCGAGCTGGATGATCCCTGATGAAAATTCGGCGGGAAAGTGCGAGATTGATGGTGGAGCGCCGAGAGGATTGCTGGTTCCCGGGGAAGCGGCTCGAATATCGGTGCATCGGGATTAGGAGAACGTTTAATATTCGTCAACTGTAATCGCCTCTTTAGCACTGAAACTGGGTCGACTAGATTCTACCACCGAGTTGTGCGGAGTTTCATTCGAAGACATAGCCCGGTGTACCGTACACGCACGGAATACCGATTGATCGGGAAACGAAGAGGCGGCCGTCACGTCGTGCGAATAAAGAGACGCCGGCTGCGAAACTTGAAATCGTTTCCAGTTCATCGGCCTGTTTGATCAAACTTCCCGTTTCCACCGGTCCGACGCCGACGTGACACCGGCCGTGTTTTCGCTCTCGCGAGACGTTTACTTTGAATATATATATATATATATATATACACTGTAAAACGACTCGAGAACGGGAGAGAGTAATACTGTCGTCGTAGATTGGACTTAGATTAGATGATAGCAGTTGCTTTGTTGGTGAAGTAACGGGCGACTGTGTTGGCGTTTGCAAGGCCGGATGCGATGTTAATTGCCTTAAAAGTGAAACAGCTCTTCGGTGGCAAAACAATGCGGGGAGCGAATATTTTAAATGGTATCTGCCTTTTTAAAGTTCTTGTCTTTCCGCTGCTGGTACATATTATGACCGGGTCTTGGAAGATCCGTTGTAGTTAATTTTGTGAAGGAACGGTGAGTCAAAATTCTGGCAGGTGTACCAGCCGTCATTTTGACGCACAGAATCATTTTTATTAGCTGTAGTTTCACGGAAATTTGTAACTGTAATTTGATTATATTGAAGCAACGAGGGGTTAATTCCAAAGTGCAACAGATTAAGTTCGACGTAGAAGAAACCAGAGCTCACGATTGACAAAGCCTTGTACGCGACTTTCACTGTTCTGATAGACACCGATGAAAGCCTAATCTTGTAAGCGTCAACTCACTCGCTCCTACTTTAGCGTACGACCGAGCACAGTGAGAAACCGATCACATTAGTTCACGGTAAAAGTGTGTTTGCCGGATGATTAACGTTACCTTCTTCTGACAGCCGATCGGCTGTTGTCCGTGGCCGTGTTGTCACGCATCTTGGCACCGGTTTAATGGGGGTGCGAGTTAGCACCAGCACGCCGCTGGAAGGTTTCACCTTGACGAGAGACGATGGCTGGTTCGATCTGCTGGTCAACGGTGGTGGAGCTGTCACCCTGCAGTTTGGCAGGTCGCCGTTCAAGCCCCAGAGCCACATCGTCTTCGTGCCCTGGAACGAGGTACAATTATGTTAAATAATCTAACGGTTCTACGTTTAGTACGACTGGACGCTATGTTTTGTTCATTGCGATCGAAGTAGAGATAAGACTTTGAGTATCCAGTTGCTGTTTCGTTGGACGAGTTGCTCTGGATTTTTGATGAATAACGTAACGGTATTTATTCAAGGTGGTGATCATCGACAAGATAGTGATGAGCACAGCCGAGGAGAAGCAGCCGGCTCACATCCCCCACGCCTGCGCCGCCCACGACTACGACCTGATGAAGCCAGTGGTCCTAGCAACGTGGAAACACGGATTCCAAGGCGCGTGTCCCGACAAGAGCGCCATTTTGGCCGAGTCCCAAGTGATCCAGGAAAGTCTACAAATTCCTGGCACAGGGCTGAACCTTGTCTACCACAGTTCCCGAGCTGCCGGCTATCTGTCCACGATACAGCTGCAGTTGACCCCAGAAGCGATCCCGTCGACCCTGAATCTGATCCACTTGAGGATCACCATCGAGGGAATACTGTTCGAGAAGATCTTCGAGGCTGACCCGGTGATAAAGTTCACCTACGCCTGGAACAGACTGAACGTCTACAGGCAAAGGGTCTACGGGGTGACTACCGCTATGGTGAAAGTGGGGTACGAGTACAGCGACTGCAAGGACATCATCTGGGACGTGCAGACGACCAAGCTAAGCGGCCACGATATGTCCATCTCCGAAGTTGGAGGCTGGAATCTGGATATTCATCACAGATACAACTTCCACGAGGGGATCTTGCAGAAGGGAGACGGCTCTAACATCTACTTGAAGCAGAAGCCTAGAGTCATTCTCACCACCATGGGAGACGGACACCAGAGACCCTTGGAGTGCTACGATTGCGACGGACAGGCCTCCAAGCAACGACTCCTTGCGCCCGTTGCTTTGGCTACCTCCTCCGACGGATCCATCTTCGTGGGAGATTTCAATCTCGTCAGGAAGATCCTTGTCGACGGCACTGTCAGGACTGTCGTCAGGCTCAAGTAAGTTATCATTATTATCGTGTGTACAGAAATGAAGTTGACTTCAGTCAATATGTTGGTCTTAGCTTCTTCAAGTTGAATGAATTCTATCTAGTTTCACTTTCATGCAAACAATTTTCATTTTTCATAAAGATATCTACAAGATAAAACCTCGTTCCCTTTCAGCGCAACGAGAGTGTCCTACCGCTACCACATCGCCCTAAGTCCCCTGGACGGCTCTCTCTACATCTCCGACCCGGAGTCCCATCAGATCATCCGCATCCGCGACACAAACGACTACACAGACCCCGACCATAACTGGGAAACGGTCGTAGGCTCCGGGGAAAGATGTCTTCCAGGCGACGAAGCTCATTGCGGCGACGGTGCGCTAGCCAGGGACGCCAAACTCGCATACCCTAAAGGCGTCGCGGTGTCAGCCGACAATGTGTTGTACTTCGCTGACGGCACAAACATCAGAATGGTGGACAGAGACGGCATAATCACCACGGTGATCGGCAACCACATGCACAAATCGCACTGGAAGCCGATCCCCTGCGAAGGTACACTGAACGTCGAAGAGGTCCATCTACGTTGGCCGACGGAATTGGCGATCAACCCTCTGGACAACTCTCTGCACATGATCGATGACCATATGGTACTGCAACTGGCTCCAGACGGTCGGGTGAAGGTCGTCGCTGGACGTCCACTTCACTGTGCCTCGCCGTCTTCGTCGTTCGACACAGAATTGGCAACGCATGCCACCCTGGTCATGCCGCAGAGCATCGCGTTTGGACCCTCCGGGAACCTTTATATCGCCGAGAGCGACTCCCAGAGGATCAACAGGGTGAGAGTGATCGGAACCGACGGGAAGATCTCGCCCTATGCTGGAGCAGAATCGAAATGCAACTGCCTAGAGCGTGGATGTGACTGTTTCGAAGCTGATCACTACCTGGCGTCCACCTCCAAGTTCAACACTATATCCGCGGTAGCTGTGTCTCCCGATGGAGTGGTGCACATCGGTGATCAGGCGAACTACAGGATCCGATCGGTGATGGCTAGCATTCCCGATGCTAGCGGAGCTAGGGAGTATGAGATCTATGCGCCGGACACTCAGGAGATCTACGTGTTCAATCGATTCGGCCAGCACGTGGCTACTAAGAACATTTTAACGGGCGAGACCGTGTACCAGTTCACCTACAACGTGAACACCAGCAACGGCAAACTCAGCACCGTCACGGACACCGCTGGGAACAAAGTGTTCCTGCTGAGGGACTATAGCAGCCAGGTGAACTCGATCGAGAACACCAAGGGACAGAAGTGCAGACTCAGGATGTCCAGGATGAAGATGCTCCACGAGCTGAGCACTCCGGATAATTACAACGTGACGTTTGATTATCACGGTCCCACTGGACTGCTGAAGACCAAGTTGGACAGCACTGGCAGGAGCTACGTGTACAATTATGATGAATTCGGTAGACTGACCAGCGCTGTCACACCGACCGGAAAGGTGATCAGTTTGACCTTCGATTTGAGCTTGAAAGGAGCCGTGGTCAAGGTCGGGCAGAACAATAAGAAACCGATCTCGATGCTGATCAAAGGATCGTCGGTGGTCACCAAGGTCGGAGAGGCTGAGCAGAGGACCACTGTGCTAGCCGACGGTTCTGTCGGCCAGATGACACCGTGGGCTCACTCTATAAACACCGACACTCTGCCATACTCCGTTCTAGCCGAGATAGAGCCGTTGCTGGAGGAAAGCTACCCGGTGCCGGCTAAACAGAGAACCGAGATCGCAGGGGACCTAGCGAACAGGTTCGAGTGGCGATACTTCGTGCGCAAGATTCAGGGCAGCAAGAACAGAGGAACGAGAGGCGGAGTCGCACAGGTTGGCAGGAGACTGCGCGTCAACGGAGATGTCCTGTTGTCTTTGGAGTACGACAGGGAGAGCAACAGCGTGGCCGTGTTCCTCGAGGACGTGGAACTGTTGAACGTAACCTACGACAAGACAGCGAGACCCATCAAGTGGGGTCCCAGAAACGGCATATTCGCCGGAGTGGATTTAGAGTACGACAGATTCAGCAGGCTGACCAGCTGGACCTGGGGAGACATCAGCGAGACCTACGGGTTCGACAGAGCCGGCAGGTTGTACGAGATCAAGTACAGCGATGGAACCTCCATGATCTACGCGTTCAAGGACATGTTCAGCAGTCTTCCGTTGAAAGTGACCACGCCGAGAGGCAGCGATTATTTGCTGCAATACGATGAAGCCGGTGCTTTGCAGTCGTTGACCACTCCCAGAGGACACATCCACGCGTTCTCCCTGCAGACTTCCTTAGGGTTCTACAAGTATCAGTACTACTCGCCGATGAACAGACATCCGTACGAGATTTTGTACAACGACGATGGTCAGATACTGGCTAAAGTGTACCCTCACCAGAGCGGCAAGGTCGCTTATGTCTACGATCACACTGGGAAGCTGGAGACCACTCTTGCTGGTGAGTACAACTGCTACGGAAATATTTTACTAATCGTTAACAGTCCCAGCTAACGAGTAATCATTTTCAGGACTATCCTCGATCCACTACACGTACCAAGAGACGACCAGCCTGGTGCACAGCATCGACATCAACGAGCCGAACTTCGAGATGCGATTGGAGTACAAGTATCACGCGGGTATCGTCAAGGACGAGAAGATCAAGTTCAGCAGCAAGAGCGGCTTGAACAACGCTCGCTACCGTTACCAATACGACGGAAACGCCAGAATATCTGGCATCGAGGTGGACATCAACAGCAAGCAGATGCCACAGCTGCGACTGAAGTACAACCAAAATCTGGGAATACTGGAAGGCGTCGGTGATCTAAGGATCCACAGGAACCTGTTCAACAGATCGGTGATGCAAGACAGCAGCAAACAGTTCTACACTGTTACCGACTATGACGAGCATGGCAGAGTGAAGACGGTTCTGATGAACATCCGAGCGTTGGACGTGTTCCGCATGGAGCTCGAGTACGACAATAGGAATCGCATCAAGATGAGGAAACTTTCCATGGGAGATCGAGATGCTAAGATCGAGAAGATCACCTACAATGCCGACGGACATGTGCTGGAGGTCACCGATGCGGAGAATAATTGGCAGTACGCTTACGACGAGAATGGCAACGTGATCGGGGTGACGGAGCACAACGAGAAGATCGCTTTGGGCTATGATAGCGGGGATCGAGTGGTCCAATATGGCGACGTCGAGTTCAACTCCTATGACGGACGGGGATTCGTGGTCATTCGCGGGGAGCACAAGTACAGGTTGGTTTATCGCTTCTTTTATTTTGTGTTTCACGAAAAGATGAAAGTCCTCTTCACTACTGTGGTCTAGGGTCTTCTTTCGAAACGCATAGTTTAGGAAAATAACAGATCATAGTCATGGAAATCTTTTCTCCATCTAGTGTTCATTATTTTACGTCTGGTACTGATTGCTTCGTGATCTAGGTACAACTCGCGCGGCCAGCTGATCCACGCCTCGGAGCACAAGAAGTCCCAGATCTGGTACTTCTACGACGACCGTGGTCGACTGGTGGCCTGGAACGACGACCGCGAGAACATCACGCAGTTCTTCTACGCGAACCCGAGGACGCCCGACCTGATCACTCACGTGCACTTCCCGAAGTCGATGAAGACGTTCCGGTTCCTCTACGACGCCCGCAACTTCCTCATCACGGTGGAAACTTCCGAGCAAAGGTTCTACGTCGCGACCGATCAAAACGGCTCTCCGCTGGCCTTGTTCGACACAAACGGCAACCTGATCAAGGAGATGAGGAGGACGCCGTTCGGCAAGATCATCAAAGACACTAATCCCGACTTCTATCTACCGATCGACTTCCACGGAGGTCTTCTGGACCCCAACACGAAGCTAGTCTACCTGAACAAGAGACTCTACGACCCTACAGTCGGCCAGTGGATGACACCAGCCTGGGAACAGATGGCCAACGAGCTAACCACTCCGACGGACATCTTCATCTACCGCTTCCGGAACAACGATCCGATCAACTTCAAACAGAACGTCGAGTACATGACCGACCTGGCCAGCTGGCTGAAGCTCTACGGCTACGACATCTCCGCGATGCTCGGCTCCGAGTACATGAAGAAGATGGTGTACCAGCCGAGCGCAACGATAACCTCCCCGCAACTGACGCCGGACTTTGGGGTGATGTCGGGTCTCCAGTGCATCGTGGACAGAGTGCACGAGAAGTTCTCCGACCTGGGCTTCGTGCCCAAGCCGCTGCTGAAGCTGGAGCCTAAGACCAGGAATCTTCTGCCTAGAGTAGCCCACCGTCGCGCTGTTTTCGGAGAGGGTATCCTGGTGTCCAGGGTCGGTGGACGAGCCTTGGTGAGCGTGGTGGACGGCGTGAACAGCGTCGTTCAGGATGTGGTCACCTCGGTCTTCAACAACTCCTACTTCCTGCCATTGCACTTCAGCGTGCACGACCAGGACGTGTTTTACTTCGTGAAGGACAACGCGCTGAAGATCAGGGACGACATGGAGGAGCTGCGTCGGCTCGGAGGGATGTTCAACGTGTCCACGCACGAGACCACCGAGCACGGAGCTGGCACCTGGAAGGAGCTCAGACTGTACAACCCTGACGCCGCGGTGGTGATCAGGTACGGGGCGGATCCTGAGCAGGAGAGGCACAGGATACTGAAGCACGCTCACAAGAGAGCCGTCGAGAGGGCCTGGGAGATCGAGAAGCAGCTGGTGATGGCCGGTTTCCAGGGCAGAGGGGACTGGTCGAAGGAGGAGAAGGACGAGCTGTTCAATCGCGGCACCGTGAACGGCTACGAGGGCGTGGACATTCACAGTGTTCACAGATATCCCCAATTAGCCGACGATCCCGGCAACGTGGCGTTCACCAGGGACACGAAGAGGAAACGACGGAAGAGCGGGAACAGGCGGAACAGGATCCACAGGCACGACTCGTGATTCGAGGATGTGACGCGGGATCGTAACGCTATTTGGGACTTGGTTCACGCGCCCACGTGAATTCACGTATCGGACAGACTTGACGAACGAACAATGAAGAGAGACAAGACTAACGTTCTTCGGCGACCGTGCACCGTGGCCGCGAGGACACGATGTCCAGCACCACGGTAGGATCACATCGTCCTACCACGGGAACCGGTTTTCTCTCTTGTTCTCTTCTCACCGCACTCGTGACAAAGAGGATGATGGTAAAGTGTGTCCGATTCGAGTGCTATTTTTGTTATTTTTCACGTGTACGAAAACCCCGCTCGGTGTGCCATAAAAAAAAAATAGCGTTGCTTGTGATTCAACTGTCTATAATCATTTACCTTCCGACCGCGCGCGCCCACGACGGAGAATCGCATACGGTCGGAAATTGAGCTAGTCACACACACACACACACACACGCGCGCGTTAGTAACTGAAACGGAGAAAGTAATTAAACAAAATGCTTGTTACGTGGCGACATTAGTTTGTAAAGAAATCTCGACTTGTGGGGGGAGGGGGAAGGGAGCGAAGGTGAGGGAGAGTTAAGAGGCTCGAAAGGACAACCACGTGGACTCGACAAAACGAGACGCGAAACGAGAGGTGCGTGCAGAAGAACTTTTCCCAAGGTGCCGTCCGTGACACGAGATATGATCGAGTGCGTGAAAGAGATGAGGGAGAGAAAGAGAGAGAGAGAGAGAGAGACATACATACACAAAAATACACATACAAACACATGCATACACAAGAGGCATACGTACTCTCCGTGTTTCTCGTTCAAGAGTGTCGAACACCGGTGTGTTTCCATGCAACAGGGTCTAGGAGGCGTGCGCGCGTAAACTTCGGCGAGTTTAATTAGGGAAAAACGGGAGGGAGATGACAAAAAAGAGGGATGAGTAATGCGAAGGATGGGGGGAGGGAGATTTACGAGTCGACGGTAAAGGGAGAGAGAAATGAAATGAAAGAAAAGCACAGATATACAACAAAATATTTTTAACACGACGCGCGATGGTGTAATTGCGCGAGCCGAGCGACTGTACATATAGCTACTAATCGTAACTGTAGATAATATATAATATACGAGAGAGAGACCGGTAAACTTAAGTGGAAACTGTCGATAATGCTTTTGTATATGTACACACGACACACATACACGTACATACAGACAGACACTCGTACACGGACACACGAACAAGATGCGTGTTTCGCGTATAAAAGAACGTGCGAGAAAACTTACGCGAGAAAGAGAGAGAGAGAGAGAGAGAGAGAGAGAGAGAGAGAGAGAGAGACACCCCCTACGATCTGGGAAAAGGGTAAGCGTGTGCGAAGATCGGTCTTTCGTAGAGAAATCGACGGAATCGTATGAATTTCTGAACTCAGGTTCGCGGACGAGTGTGAACACTCGGCACACCTGGTCACAGGTGTGGTGTCGATAGGATCCGGTCCCGGGAGAAACGAGATCGGAGCGATGACGAGCGTTCGACGAAAAACGTTCTGTTGTAAATAGTTTGATACGTATGAAACTCTCACGTGTCGTACCAGAAATATATATATATATATATATGTATAAATATATATTTATATCTATATATTTATATGTATATATAGATAATAATTGAGCGAGAGAAGATTTGTAACGAGGTTGGAAACGAGCCTCGTGTTCGGTACTTCGCGTGATTCGGTAGCAATGTCCGCCGTGACGTAAACGAGACAAAGCAATAGACGGGCAAACAGTTTCGTGACGGTGTCGCGCGTCGAGTAATAAAAGAATATCCACGGTGGAATAACAATATAATAATAACGATAATAATGATAATATAACGGTAAAGTAATAATAATGAATAATGAGATGATAGGTGATAACGGATATGATAATATCTAATATTAAAATAAATAGTAATAACTAATAAAAAGGAGATAATAGTACATAATACGATGATACTATTGTACGAAAAAAATACCCCGCCTATCTTTCTACTAAAAAAAATGAGAAATTATTTTTTGAATTGTGTCGTCAAAGAATATGTCCTATGTAAAACCGTGTGTCTGTGGGATCGTCCCGTGGAAAATCAACCCCATTCCCAAAACTGTCCCACCCCCTGATCCCTCACCCTATCAAAGAACAAAATGGAAAGAGAACGCAACCGTCGAGAAGACGAAGAAGGAGGAAGAAGAAGAAGAAGAAGAAGAAGAAGAAGAAGAAGAGGATGGAGAAGATGAAGAGAACCGAATAAGAGTAAAAGAAAAAAAATCCTCCTCCCTTTCTGTATGAATATAGCTGAAAACTGGTCGGTGTTTATCAAATATTGGGTAAATGAAAAAGGCGAGTAAAAAGAAAAAATACCAAAAAATCGTAGAGCTCTCTGTGGTTCGGATCCGAGGGTGAAGTTGTAAGCTGACATAGAAAGTAACCAGAGAAAGAAAAAACAAGAAAAAACACGCTAATGGGAAATGAAAACGATGAAAAAACACGCGCTATTATAATACGTACGGTATAAAATAACGTAATAGAGAAGAAAATAGCGAGCCAGCGTAAGCGGAGCGACGCGTAGCTCGGCCACGTTGTGTTCCAGGTAGTTGTACGGTGAATTCCAAACAAAACATACATAATCATAATTACAAAGTAACGATACTAGTTGAGAGAGAGAGAGAGAAAGAGAGAACGAAAGAGAAAGTGTGAGAGATAGCGAGTGAGAGGTCGAGAGAAAGACGAATTTAGAGAACAAGAAAACACGGTTAAGAGTGTGCTAGCGCGTCCCTTTAACCTCTAAAGGATTAACGATACGCCGCTGTACATATCCGTCGTGTATAGCCATTAAACGTCGTGGATCCACTAAGTGTCCGCGTCCATCCGCGAGAAACAAGAATTTTCTACGAAGTCACCGATTGTCAGGCAATGTGCGTTGGTTTGTCCGTTCGTTCGTTCATTCATCGAGCCGAAAATCACAGGGCTTGAAACGGTCCCGACAAATAACGACGGTTCTGATGAGAAACAGTTCTGGTGCACTCGTTGTTCTGGAAAACTGTCGACAAGAAATTAGCGATCATATCGGTTTCGATCACAGTCTATATTATTTGGTCCAGCATCGTCTCTTACGAGTCCTGCAGACTGCGGATGTATGAAAAAAAGAAAAGAAAAGAATGAAGTGTTTATCTGATTACTGTCTTCTGCTATCGATGCAGACAATGTTTGTTTTGCATAAAGATCCGCAGTCTATTCGTTAGCGTGAATACTCTCGAACGAAATCGTGTTGCCTTCCGACTTTTCTATCGAAACCGAATCGCCGCAGATTAAAATTTGAGATATACAGTATGGCTACTGAATCTGAAATGTTTTCAATATCCCGACGATTGAAGTTAAAATCGCAGAATTGAATGAAGGCAGAGATATTATCCGGTCGCGTATAACAGTTTTCTGGCGCAACGATCCCTTTTGCACGACCGAGATCGGTATCGTAACTGTTTCGAAGCACCGCAAAAATCGACCGGACGCGATCGTTTCGTTCGAACCGGACACGACAGTTCCATTTCCGTTTACCGAACCACCGTCAGTGTTTCCAGGAGCATGTATCGAGATCATCCCTTACCCTACATCGGCGAGACGGAGCCCGGGCTAACACGAGGCATATCAATCTGTGATTCAACGTTTTCAATACACCCGACATGGTACTCGTATACGTGCACGAATTTCACTCGCTCCACAAGATTAATTCGAAGCGTTTCCCGCCATTGACGGCCGCGGGCTCGTCTCGTTGAACCACGGGGGTACCTGAGACCTGTGACATTCCTTTTTCGCCGTTCCTCGAATTATCCTCGGTTACATTGTGTATAATACTTGGAGCCTTCGGATACCTTCGCGATTTTTCTCTCGAAGACGCGGGAGAGCGGACGAGGTGTTGAAGCGCGGCTTTCGAAATTGAAACTTCAATTTTTTCAGCTCCTCGGGGGTTTCAGAATCATCCCCAATTACGCTATTTTCCTTTTGAACTTTTCCACTTGTCTGAAAATATTTTGCTTGTTATTGGTTGAGATCAATTGATGCAGCAGAAATTAAATGTAATTAGCAGACCTGCGGATCTTCAAGCAAAATACAAATCGTCTGTGTTCATAACAAGACACTTATTTCTATTCTTTACAACTCTCACAACGTTTACAATTCTTCACTTTTCGGAAGCTGGGAACTCTGTCAGAGCGACTTCAACACTTCGGGCCGCTGAGTACAGTGCTTGCCTTATTTGTATTCCCTGAAATCCTCCGTTACCTGTTAACCCACCACGTAGTAGCGTTCTAAAATGTGCAGCATGCGAGAGGGTAGCGTGTGCCGCCACCCCCGCGGTGGAGGCGGCAGACACCGCCGATTTTCTATGTGTATTCGTTCGCTCACGTGCCGCGTGAGGGGAACAAAACAAGGGAGAGAGAAAAAGAAACAAAAACGATTAAGCAGTCCTGTATTCGTGTTAACTTTACGCTTAGCGGTTTGGTCACCTTCGAGCGGCGAGCACCGCCGACAGAATTCTGCAGAAATCTACAGGGTGGAACGTTCGAAACAAATCGCCTGAACGTCTCGCTTATTATTGATGGGAGAGAAGAGTGCATCGGATGAAACTTGCTTTGTATCAAGAAACCTACAAGTTGGCGTCAATAATTTTTTTAATACATGAAAATGTACACGAGGTACAAAGGCGAACACTGTTTTTTAAAATGGAATCGTATGACTTATATCCTGATAGGGTGATTCGAGACGAATACAACGACCTATTTCAGAGAGGTCAAGTATGATGGTTGATCTGTATACCTCCAAGTCTCCACCAATAAAAAAGATAGTACCACCAGATTGTGAACTAAGCAAGTTTCGTTAGATGCATTTTCTTCTGCCAGCAATAGCAAGGGAGACATTTAGGTGAACCGTCTCAAATGCACCGCCCCGTGCGAGGGCCGGAGAAGGGTGGGAACGAGATGCGTCTCGCATAAACAATCACAAAATACGTCCAATGTGGGGGAGAAGAATTAGATCCTCAAGGCCAGAGCGTTTCCAAAAAAAAAAAAACACAAGGAAAATGAAGGGCAGAATTCTTGCGGAGTCTCGATCGCAGCGGCGGAAGGGGTGGAAAATCGATGAATCTTTGCGCTCGACGGGAAATCGTCCGCTGTAACTGGAGGGCGAACCACGATCGGCACGCGACTAAAAGAAAGCAATACTTCGTAACTATCGTGTATGTCTAACTAATGTGTCCGATGAGAGGAGAGAGAGAGAGAGAGAGAGAGAGAGAGTAAGAAAGTCGAGAGAGAAAAGCGTAATCGTAAGAGAGAACGAATGATAGAGAGAGCGCGTGCGAGAATAATTGACAGGGAGCGAGAATTGTTATGGTATATTAATATATAACGAATTGTGTTAAATAATAGCCGAGAGAAGGGGGAGAGAAAAGAGAAAAGAGAGTCGTGCGCGGTTTCCTTTTTAGTGAAACGTTCGACCGCCGTATCGGGCGGCCTGCGAACTGGAATATGCGGTTCATCGGTGTCTCGTTCCGTTTTCCTTTTACCGAGCGACGATTGCGTGTCCTCCGCTCCTTTTTGTACATAACCACGCGTCGTTGACTAAGAACTCCGATTTCTCTTTCGTTCGTATTGTCATCGATCGCCGCGACACGCTCGCCGGGATCGAGCGACACTTTTCTATATTGCTCACGAGAAACGGCTCCCGCACGGTTCGGACGAACCAGACACCGACGGTGTCGATTTCTAGGGTGTAATCGGTTGCGAGAACGTTGGACAAGGGCCACCCTGTGCAGCGAAAACGGTCCTCCGTGAATAATTCGATCCTCATTTACAGCACGTTTCGATCGTCATTGTGGAAAGCAAAGCCGGGCACTTTGGGTAGAGCAATATGTAACGAGTCTTTTGAATTGCTTCAGGCAGTTTTCCTTCGTTGATTCGGAGAACACGGCGAGACTCTGTTCAGTGATCGATTTTCTAATCGTTGAACACTCGGTGAACGAGGGAAAACTGTGGTACATGTGTCCTTCGTTCGGGATGTTATAAGTAGACTGCAGATTTTTATCAGATTCAAACACAGTCGCACCGACAACAGAGTAAAACAGAGAAATTTTTGTGAGAATTCCACCGATCGTTATCAGATTAAAGATTCGTCATCTCGGACAGAAAATTGCATAGACATTCGCAGTATAGTTATAACAATCTCGTACCATTTTGTATCGTGACGTTGCCATTTCTGCCAAAAACGAAAGACCAATGATTTTAACAAAATGTTCGTTTAATCAACAAAGTAACACACAGCAGATGGAAAACGCGTGTGAAAATCGCGCATCACTGCCCACAGCCCCACAGGGTACTATAGATTTTATATTTGTCGGTCGCGTACCAAACCTGCTGCTGTTCGACAACTGTCACGCGCATCGCCCGATAGAATCAAGAAAGAAAGAAAGAAAGAAAGAAAAAAAGAAAAAGAGCACTGCCTCGGTAATCGCAGCCAGCGATTACGAGATATAGATAAACGAAGAAGATCCCATGGAACCCTAATCGATCCCATCGGCCTCTTTTTTCAGCCGTTCGTCGCAGTTCGTCCGTTCTTCTGTATCCTGTGTTCGTCCTTTCGTGGAGATTGTACATATTAATTGCGGTCATTATGTAAATACTTTTGGAACACGTACCACACGTACACACTCATACAAGAAGAACCACACACTCATGTAGCCGGTGGGCAGGATACGGCGAATTCGTGAGATCAACCCCCTTGAAAACCGACGCCATAGAAAAACGAATCGCTCGATTCGTCGTTTCACGAGTGTGTAGATCCGTTGATTTTTAAATGGAAACAAGAACCGACTGTCAGAATTTTTACAAGCTAATCCGAAATGTCCCGAACGCATTAATCGGTTTACGGGTCCAATGCATCTTGTCCACCCGCTATGCACGCGCGCGCGCAATCTGTCCCGCGTGAGGTTTATTTTAAAGACTACATCATTATATATGATACCATGTAATGATATTTAACAGTAAGGTAACATATATTCTATACTCTTACACGCTAAGTACTCAATAAATATATCTATAAAATTTCCCCGTGTTTGTGACTGTCTGCCCCGTGACCCATCCCGTCGATCCCGTCGATATCGTGGCGTCTGAACCATCCAAAAATCGATCCAACAACCGATTTTTTCTATCACCTCTGTCATTGTGTTCCGCATCTCCCCAATTGTTTCCGTTAAATGTTCACACCTCGCCTCTGTTGACAATCGTCGTGCAGTTCTTTCCCTATGACAATAGCGAGATGCTTGAATGTATAAATAGATTATTTATATTACATATGAATATATGTAGATATTTATGTATATATTATGTATATACAGGATGCCTCGTTTAACTCTGCCACCCCTAATAACTTTGTTATTTAAACGGATACAGAAAAATGTTTCGGAAGAAAGTATCATGTAGCTATCATATTGCAGCTGCCTTTGAGTGACCTTCAATGACCTTCATAATGGGCCATTGCATTTGTTTTGAAATGCTCTATCGAAATGTAAATAAAACACCATGTCATTCCGTTTAACGGAAACTTTCTATCGAAAGATAACTTTCTCCCGGAATATTTCTTATATCTGTATAAATAACAAAGCCATTAGGGGTGGCAGAGTTAAAGGAGACATCCTGTGTATACGTATACAGATAGACACGTGTCCGATGATCTCGCTATCAGTCCGAGCATTTGCAAAAAAAGTACCTACGACTGCGTGATGTGATAAAACATTGTTTTTTGCTATATAGGATAATGAATAAGAGTTGAGTAAAGACTTTTAGTAAGATCCCCGACAGAGTTGTTGTCATTTGATTTGCTTTTCGTGTGACGATGTGTCAAATTTCTAACGAGAAAAATCGATTTCTAAGAGTGTCTCTTAGGGAAAAAACCCGAGAGAGAGAGAGAGAGAGAGAGAGAGAGAGGGTTTTTAAGAAAATAAAAAATCTCTGTACATCGTTCTCTTAGTCCAATATGCTTTACAAACCTGGAACGGTACCACGCTCCGTGACCAAAAAAAAAAACATTCCTCCAACAACCTTCTGCGACACGTCTCGTAACGATTAACGTTTAAATCATAAAATCACATCATTTTGTTTGTCATAAAATTTTTTTATTAAAATAGTGTGTCCAATGAAACGACTTCTAAGATTCAACGGGTAACGGGCCCAAGTCTTTTGGATTGTAGCCTTCTTCGAAACGAAGTATTTCCGGTTCCGCTTTGCTGAAAACATTACACAGAAAATTCGTTGATTCGTACATTGAACCAAGTTACAGACCATGTAAGTACTCTATGGCATTATACTTTATTCTTTTCACGTCTGTGCGGAATGGAAAGCAAACTTACGCTACGGATTTATGCTTTGCTTACGATCGGTGTAACAACAATTATATTCGCACGGATCGCAACCGAAAGAGAGAAACGGCAAGAATTGATTTCATAGAACATGTTCACGCGCAAGTGCCTTTGAAGCATAAATTGCAAATTGTTAAGTAAGCTCCCGTCACAACAATGATTGATTTTATATGATTTACCAATGAGAAATAAAATGTACATGAGCTTGGAATCTTCGTATATCATTTATTACGGAACATTTCCTTTTGCCAATGCTTACAATTCGGTGGGTTCCACGAGATATTTACAAAGGTGGGGCAAACGTTTGTCCCGTTGAAAGAATAAATGATAGAAACAAAGTACGTTCGCGTTTCTCGACGCACGAAATAACGCGAACAACCCCGTCGTTTGCACGGTTCGATCCTTGAACACGATTTGTACAAGATTCACACGTGTGTACATTTTTATGTTACAAGTAGCACAATGGCCGGACACATGCTCTCTCATAAATATTCCCGATGCCATTCGGCCGGCGACATCGGCGCGCAATTAGCTTATTTACTTGCTATTATAAAAGCAAATTCGAATGCACAAATTATATTCAGTCGATCGTGTTCGCACGAGAGGCAAACCGTTCGAATATTGTTCAATGTGTTGATTCTTATGTGTGCGTCACACGCGACACGTTCGTTTAAATGAAATTTATGATAGTTCGAGTGTCCTCGACTGATCCACCGTATCAAACTGGTACCAGAATCGCTATACCGACAGAAGCGAAGTATCAATTTAAATTAATTTCGGCATTCAAATTCCGAAATACGTAAGGTAATACTTGTATGTAGGAATATATCACAATTTTATTACTAAGTATCGTTTATCCCTTTACGTTCGAAAAATACTGCATCTGGAATCCTCTATGCAAAAGACAATACCTGAATCTCTCCAGGAAAATCTTTCTTTCTTTCTTTTTCTATCGTTAGACTAACGAACTTTCACTGGGCACGCTCTGGTCAAAATCAATTATTGCGATTCATAAACGATTCTATTGACGACTTCCTATGCTCGTAGTTCCCGTAGAAGGTAATGATTTTTCGCATGTATCTTTAAAACGTATTATTATTAACAAGTATGCGATATAAAAATGTCGTTTAATCGATGAAAGTGCGAACTTAGCGGAACTAGCTGTTTTAGCGAAGTGGAATGGTAAAAGAAACGGTACACTCGTTCGAAATATTCCGATGCACCGTGCGCCGGAATATTCTAATATCGATTATCCGAATGGATCTGTTTTCTTTTTTGACGGTAATAAGTAATTTTCTTTATTAATTCAATGTCGGAACTATCCCCTATGCACAATCGTCCAAGTTCTCAATTCATTCGGATAACCAACACTGATAGTCCAGTTTCCTAAATGACTTTCAATATGGATGTCTAAATTAAAAAACACGTTACACTCACTCGTCGTTACATTGTTGTTTCGAACAATAGTTGCTTGCACTTATGAATTCCAACTAAATAAATAAATATTCAAATGTTCCTACAGACAATCGGGAAATGTGTTCTTTGGAAGAGTCATCAAAGTATAGGGCAAGTGTCCCACAGACTTCACACGATCCCGATAGGAAATATTCATCTATCTAAATAAAATCACGGACTTTTTATTCATACGAGTCTGAACGTGGCTGCAACATTGCGATCGATTTTAACACGTCGAATACCCTGGTTAGTCACCGGTGACCGGCACAATCGTGTAAAAGTGATCGCAATAAAACATGAATATCGATTCTCGAATAATATTGTAAAATAAAAATTGTGCTAGCGAGGAGATCAGAGTAATGATCAATGCGATAAATGATATTTACGCGGGGCACTGGACGTGTTAGATCTCGAGTCGCGACCTACGCTCTAAATTACACGCTTCTAACACAATTCGTTGTTACAAATAATACATATAATAGCAACTATATGTACAAAAATACAAACGTACAGTCGTTTACATGAGTCGTTCGTTTTCACAGAGAAAAAAAAAGAAACACAACAATGTCGTGAGTGCGATTGGATTTCTCCTAATAGAGTAACTCTACTTACTCAAGGCCTAGGCCCAGATTGATACCTTGAACGAGAGTTACGAGTAACGGCTGCCAAGCGACTAGCCACCTGATGCAGTCGAGCAACTGGCCGTACAAAATGTGAGGACGTTCCCATCTTCGTGTTTTGTTAAGGTTTTTATGAAAAGAACGACTGTTTCACTGAAAAGAGAGCCAATTTGTACCAAGGATACGGATTGTGGAACATTTTCTTAAGGTCGACTTTCTCTTTGCAATACGGACACGTCTGCTTTTTCCCAACGATGCACCAACCCCTGATGCAGAACTCGTGGAAAACGTGCTCACAATTCAGTTTATACGTATTTTCTATAACGCCGGGTTCATCCTCCGACACTAAAAGTTTGTTCCCACAAATGGCGCACACGTTCGGCTCTAAAATCCTCGTGGGCATTTGGCCTGGCACATAATACTGCAAATTATGTGATGTAGCCGACTCACATTCCTAGATTACGCTAACGACACTCTGTTCTCTCGATTTTACGTACCCCAATATGCGAAGCCATCTTGTCCGCGCATATCTCAGCGATGTCTCTCCCTAACACCCCGAAATAGAGACCATAAAACAACAACAGTATCCCACAATCCATCCACTCTTGTGGCTTCACTTCGAACGCCATGTTCAAACCGAAAAACGTTGCTAATATTATAATGTAACTCATTATACCTAACACGTAGCTCAGCTTATAAATAAACAGAAACCATTTGTACACCAGTCTACAAGAAGAGAGAATTGAATTATCGAATGCTATGGAACGCTAGTTCCCTAGTGAATGTCACAATGTACCTTGGCGTCGTACAGATGATCGGCTTTTGAACAGCCTTTCTTACGACTAGTCCTGTTATACAGGAGAACACCAACCAAAAAAATGTAAACTTCCACCAGTGATTTTGTAAGCTTATTCCGAATGGTATAATCCACATAAAAATTAAAGTTACAAACTGCAGGAAAAGTATTGGATTCTTTAGATGCTCAAAGCAGTTCGATAGTTTCTAGAATGAAATAGTGAAGTTGTCTTACTTGGTACGATCTGAAATGGCATTTCTTCCACTGAAATAACACAATCTGTGCTGCCAATAACGTTACTAAAGAAATGATTATTATCTGCGCGTGCATCGTCTCGTGTCCCTTGTGCCGCTCGTGCATTTGTACGTGCTCCAACCTGAAATATCAATTTTCATAACTACTCGCGGAAATAACTGCAAATTGCAATGCTTATAATCGATCGATACAAGTACGCCGCAAATTATTTGTTTACTTATGTAGACGAATGACTCGGCATATTATACGCGAATTTGATCTAAGTTTTAACTATATAAATTTATTGTTCATAGCGTATTATAATAGTTTCTTACTTCCATTGTTCTTCTGGAGTCAACTCTGCGTTGGTCTGAAATGAAAAACATTTATGTTACAATAGTAAGGGTAGTACGTCCGAAATAGAGTGAAAAGTTGGTCAATTGTTGTTGTGATTTTACGACTACCGCGCGTAGGTCATTATATTTTATATTTTTTGATAAAACTAACAATGGATTATACACGAGAAAGAAAATAATTCATGAAGTATAGAAATTTCTGTTTTTCTTTGAGTGAAGGTTATCATTCGTGGAGGTTATATTTGAATAAACATATGTTACGTGTCCTTTGTTATTTTAACTTATTTATAAACCGATTATATTTACAATAGCACTGTACTTTATTTGCGATGATTACAGGCATGTTTCATAATATATTTAGCTATTACTTATAAACTAAAATTTGTTAGAGTGCCATGATACAAGCAACACTGAGTAACACTTCTTCGAGAGTTCGAGATATCTGAAAGCGCTGTTCACATTGGTGCACGCTACTACACACGTGACATGATAACAGCCGTATGACGCTTTTTAAATTAAACATTATGCAATTAACAAAGAAGCTTATCTACAAAAATATGTGTGTGCAAACAAAGTATTTGTCACAATGACTGACGAAAATTCAAATTCTCTAGTATGCTAATTTCGAAAATGGATACCGCTAATCTTCAACTTCTTCAGGCGAAATTTATGGTTTAATAACATTTAATTAGTGGCCATTTAATGTTTACTTGAATCCAATTCCCATAAATTTGTCTACAAAGATCTGTATTTGTGAAAACATCCGCAACCTGTACGGTTTATCTCTAAACAGTTTAAATTTCGCGCGATATTTAATTCGCCGCGCGTCCCTAGTACACTAGTTTCGACAACAGATAGCACTGGTACGCATTTTTCTGTATGACATTTGCGGCATAATAATATTGTTAATAGAATACCCGTTTCTAACTTATTCAAATACAGTTCCTACCAATTCGTTTATAAAAATCTGCATACGTATTAACGTCTGACGGTCCCAGTTCGTTTCTAAGGCGTTCAAGTTCCGCGCGCAACGTTTGATTCGCCGCGCATCTCGAATAGGCGCGTTAATCAGTCTCCGGATCGGCCAATGGAGCTCAGTCGTGCTCGGTCGTGTGTCCTCGAGCGTCGACGGAGCTAAGCCACGCCCATCGGCTGCTGATCAGAGAGGGAAGCTGGTAATTCACTCTGCGAGGCAGCAATATGAGCGTTTGTACCGTTTCTTGAAAGAACGCGCGACGTGACGAAATTCCACAGCCGTAAAATCGCGCGTCGAAAGTGTCATCGGATCGCGTGCCGTTCGCGAATTCAGTGGGTGTCTCAGTGTCGTGATTAGTTTCACCCCGTACACGTGGATACGATTTTTGGTTAGTTTTTTCTCGGTGATCTGGAAGGATATCGCCGCCAGTCGGATCATTCGCCCCGAGGAATTGCCTTCGGTGAGTACTAACAGCAACAGCGGATTGTACGAAAGCGCGCGTGTTTCCATTCCACGCGTTTTTATCCGTCGGCCGAATTACTCGCGCATATTGCCGACAGATTGTGGCAGTGCGAACGACGTCCCCCAACACACATGTCGCGTCTTTAACGTGCGAAATAATCGATGCCGAGTGTTCTCGCCGGAGACTCGTTCAATTTGGCCCGACAGGCACAATTAATTCGAGTCGAGCGTCAAAGGGAATTAGTCCGACGGTGATCTAATGTCATCGCAAAAGTTACTAGACCGTACCGGACCGGATTACGGTGTTCCCTTGTTTACGGTCCCTGCCGTGCTCCAAAAGAGACGTGGGCAATCACGATTGTATCGCCAGTTTGCAAATAAAATCGTGTCAAGGTAGAAACTAACCAAATCTTTCCGGGAAACACCGTTTCCTTCACGATACGTCGACGTTACGAGGTTAACCCATATCCTTCACCAGAGTGTGACCGGAACGAACCGTTTACCATCGGCTAACTGTTAGTTTTTGGCTCATCTCCTTTAACAGGTAGTCCCGATATGCGATCAGAAAAATTTCTTAGACGTCCACTGCCCTGGCGCACCGGGGCCGACTGAGTCACGAAATAGGTCGATAGTCATAGATTCGGTTTCCACCTGACTGCCAGATCAAATATCGGATCATAAATCACGGTTATCTGTCACCGCGCATCTAGAATTTTTCACTAGAAAGCGTGCACCGTAAACTGGCCAACCTGTCATTCGCGTTGTTTAAACAGCTCATTCGAATCTGTGTCTGTATCGTTGCGTTATTGATTCGATTGTTTTCTTTCCTCGTTTTGTTGGACCACCAGCTCGTTTCCACTGTCGAGCTTGCCGTAGTTGCGTTTACGCGTCACGGAACCGTACATCGGAGAAGGTCAATGAATCTTTTATCAATGAAACAATGTAGAAATATTTACTGAAACTAGAAAGTAACTAGACTCGACGTTACGCTGAACATTATTCACCGAACAAGCAATTTAGAGATCGTCGTGGGGCTTTATTTATTCCCTACAGATATTCATGGAAAATAATGATTCAACAAGTCAGTAATCTATTCATACCAAACACTGTAGGTCCGGAGTCCTAGATCTTATCAATTGAAGCAATATAGAATTTCACTAGAAAGTACCTAGACTAGAATATATATACACACACAAAATAATAATAAAAAAATAGAGAATAATAAGTTAACGAGGTAATCCATTCGTATAAGAAATAATAGATACAAGCATAGATGGTCAATTAAATAAAACAGTAACTGGAACAGAAATTACACTAAACATTGAATGGACAAATGTTCGACCAAACGGGTTGAATAAAATTTCACGTTTGTTGAACACGAGGTAGGCGAATTCTAGTTCACACTAAATAAGTTGGAGTACTCGAAAGGAGCAAAATCCTCGGAGCCGAGACCGTTTAGATGTTGTATAAATTGGCGACTATCCAAGTTTCCGTACTCTCACCACGTTCTCAGTCTCGAGACCATGCTATCACATTCCCTGTTAGTGTACGAACGTGCTGTCTTTCCGCATGATTTTACGCGAACCGATTCTACAGCCTGTATTCTACCGTGTGTTACCTGTAAATAGATAGAAATGGTCGATGAAACCCATCCCTCTCGAGTTCCTCTGCTTTCGAACAATTGCGAAATTTCGGTTTCCTAAATAAATTCAGTTGCGATAAATAAAAATGCCATGACCACGACCGAAACTGTTGGCACGCGTACTAAACTAGCATTCAATCGTACAATTACATACGAATAGGGTAAGGGACCCAATTACTTTGCCTACATTAATTATACTTATGCGTGGATAAGATAGTTCTATTTTGTTGTAATTATAGGAGATTGTAAACCGAGTCCAATTCTTGGCTGTAAGGCTGAATAAAGCAATATTATTATTATTAATTATACTTATTTCTTAAGCGTAATGAATATTAAAAAAGAGATATTAAATTTTTTCATTAAAATCAGTTAATATATATGCTAATATTCATTATGCTTTAGAAATAAGTATAATTAATATAGACACAGTAATCGGGTGGCGCTTACCCTATAAGGAATCTGCCGATGCTCGATTTATTTGGGCAAGAAAAACAGTAAAAACGTTAGAATGATTTAGAACAATTGTTATATTATCTTCAATTTATTAAGCTTATTAGGAAAGGAAATTTCTATTTGGTCCAGTTTGTTACAATTGAGGTAGGGGATTTTTATTTTGCATGCAGATCCGTACTCTGATTATAACGGACTGTGCACGAAATATTAACTAAATTAATTCGATCTCGTTTATAATGTCGAGTTTCTCGACGCAACCATTTCATAGCTGTAATCGCGCTAGGCAATAGCAGATTACGAAATGGAAAACGTATTAGATGTATTTCAGGGCGAATTCCCATTAAGTTTTAACATCGTGGAATTTTGTTTAAAATCGCACCGCGTCGAGCTATTAAAAAGTTGATAACTACATTGTTCGCAAGTAGGAAAGTGAATGCCACGAGTGGGATACGTGGAAATGATCTTTGCGGTTTGCCTGCGGTGATAATGGTCCTGGAAATGAGTTAGGGGCGCAGACCTACCGTTGAGAATTGCAATAAGCTGCGCGTTAGCATTTCTAGTGTCAACATTGCTTAAACCAATGACGTGCCAGGAGAATATAGATGGTGATCGAGGTGCGATTTAGAATCTCAATTCGCTGTACAAGGTGGCCGACTTGAAAGGGATCGAGAGCCGCGGGAAAAGCGTTCGAAACGAATGGGTAAAATTTAGTCGACATATAGGACAATACATTATCAGAGATTACACTAGATCACACTGCGCAGGGATCTCTTTTCTTAATGTCTTTCCGTCTCATTTACCTTTCCCGTGCAGCTTAGAAAGCCCACCTGTTGAAATCGATCTTCTCTCTTTCTAGAGGAGCGCATAAAACCCATAAAAAGTGAAAACCTAACGTGCGGAGCTTACTAATTTCTTGCATGCCTGTAGAATCGCCGGACTAAATCTTACCGAACGAAAATGAAACGAGAAAGTCTCGACTGGAGGCAAATCATTCGATAATTAACGTCCGCTGGTTCGATTCACCTACAAGCAATAAAATGCAAAGAAATATATACAGGTAATTTCCGCAATAAAATTGCCGCATCTGGAGCCATTCGAGCGAGCCAACTTTCCGCGTACGTTCAAATAATTTGCACCCGTCAATTACTGTTCACAAGTACAGATCAATTAATATTTTTACGCATTTGTTACGGTCCCTTTGACAATGTTCTACGTTTTAGGTAAGCTTTAAAATTATTTTCGCATTCCGGTTGCCTGCACGAGGGTTAAGAAATCCCACAGTCGTCTCCGGAGGGTGCATCCTCAAACGAAATCGATTTTTTCGCCCCTCTAAGCTTCTAGGGACGTCCCCTAAGCGGTTCCCGTGCCATAATTTCAATCGCAAACTTGTAACGCTTGTTTTGAGACCGCCTATAGACGACCGGATCACGTAACGCGCATTAATTATCCGAAAGGACGTTACGTGAGTAATGTCGGGCACGATAGTGAACGGAACGCCCGATGGTATGCGAAGTCTTTTTAACCCTTTACGGGTTGGTGGTCACTGTACGGGCCCGTGCTCGATAGGGCGAATTTTTCTCATTGAATTCAACACATTTGGGAACACCTATTCTGCAAGAAAACGATCTACGCATTTAATATATATTAAAATATATATATTAAACAATAAATTCCGACGCAGAATGTTTCGGATCCGATACGGAAACCAAGATAAGAAACTAACTGAGACGAGTTGGGAATTTTCGGTGGAAAGGAAGGTTCTTTGGGGCAGTTTTTAATCTGAACCTTTACGAACCAGTTCGAAACAGTGCTTTCCGAGGCCCGGTTCCTATCTTTCGCGGATCGATCGGCCATCGGCGAGCATTTTTCCAGGAACATCGGCGCCGCCATCGCGATCACAATCAAGACGCACACTGTCTTTTCCTCTTTCTCACCGGCGCGGTGTTCTTTCATAACCACGGAAAGATTGTAGCCGCCGCCGCCGTCGTCGTCGTAGTCGCCGCTGAAAAGTGAAAAGCGAGGCGACCGTGCGAGATAAGATTTGATTTTGTCGCGTACACACGTTTACCTCGATACATCGTTTTTACTGCGGGAACCTTTTTTTATCGGATAACGTGGATCTTCACCTACAGTCTCGTCCAGAAATATTTTTGGACGTCACGCGATGATTGTACACCACCTACTACCAAGAAACTTTCCCGTCCATTTTCCCGTTAAACATCCCTAACGATCTGAACGCAAATTGATTCAGCTAATCGAGCTTTCAGCCACGGTCAAAGATTTTCGTTCTGTTGACCGATGAGTTTAAGGGGTGATACGGCGAGATAAGCACCGAACTTTAATCCACCGAACTGTTTTGGCTCAAATATTGGACTTCTACTGAGCGGGCAAGTCAAATGAGATCACGTGGACGTCTCAGCTAATTATGGCGAATCGTGTAATTTGTAATTGCGTGACCGTAAGAGCCGATTCTCGCGATTGAGAATTTTTTTTAGAACAGCTTACGTAATTCTTTAAGATCGACCTGGTCGATTATTCAATAATTTCTTAAGTTAAATTCACAATTCTCGAAGGAATAGTGGATTGTCTGAGATGTCAGGATATCTATAGTTTTTAACAGACCTGTACGTTAGTGTAGATCGCGAGCCTTGGACTACATTTACCGTGCACTATACCTACGCTATTGCTCATAAATATCCAGGCACCTGGTAGATTTATAGTTACAGTACATGCATGTTATTAGACAATCTGAATTGCAATCCACAGGGGGTATTTTTAGCCCTTCCATAGGTTAAAAAGATGGTCAATTCGAATTACAAAATAAACCTTTTTCTCTTTCATTTCTTAAAACATCGACGAAATTGTTTTCTGTGCTTGCGGCTCTCGTTGATCGATCAATTTGCAGTTTTCGATCGCTACCGCTTTCCTTCCTCCACGTTTCGAGGATCATTGATTTCTCGAGCAATCGAGCATGATGCACATACTTCGTCGCGAGCAAATTGTGCTCGGTGTATCGTAAATTTTCTACTCGAGGATGCAGGAAATAATACATTTTTCAACAACAATGGAAGCATTCCGTCGTCTCGGACACATCGCCGCTTTGTCGCGACATTTTCTTGCGCGAACGTACATACACGCTCGCAGCGTTCGCTTTGTGTGCAGACGAACGTCCTAAATGTGACCCGTCCTCCAGCGACTCATTGCCCTCCTTAAATCGTCTCCACCATTTTTGTCCTTTTACCAAAAGAACGTTCCTCGGCAGCGCTGAAAGTCTTGCCGCTGCATTGCCAAGTTTCGCATTATAAATCGCGAGTCTCCGCCGTCTTTTTCAACTCGAATGCAAATGAAAAACCCGCAGTAAAAGAGCAGAATGTAGGTCTCGCGCTCGAATGATTTTATTTTGATTCTACCGGGATACAATTCGGCGAAAATGTCTGTGCCACGAAGATATCCGGGATTACGATCGATCGCGATAAATACTCCGAAACCATAAAACCATGAAAACGTCGACGACGCGTCGATAGATCTAATTTTAATTCATCTCGGATACGCGGCCCGCGAAAATTTCCGTGCCGCGAGATATCCGGGATTATGATAGACCGCACGATGCCGCGAAACCATAAATCCGTGAAAACGACGACACGTCGATCGAGAGATGGTACGTGCATACCGACGAACGAAAGTGGGTTATCTGAATGGAACGGCGTAGCGTGCCTCTTCGATTTTCTCTTGCAGTTCTTCCCGCTAATCCATTGCACTCTCTCCAAAACGAGAGCCGTGTCGAAATCTTCATCGATGTGTAAAATTGTATCCTCGATCGATACCGTGGCCCCGCAACTCTCAACAGACGGACGCGAGAACCCGGCTCGAACGAGACACGTGTCCCACCGTGCACCTAGCTCGAGGTTCAAAGTGTGTTACGAGAGTATGATGTTCCTCTTCCATAAATAGTTGCACTTGCTCCAGAGACAACCGGCTTCCATCGATGAATCGCCGTTTGTTCACCCCGGCTGCTCCCAGTTTACACGAAACGCAACCAACGCGCATTGTCTCGGTCACACGATGATGCGAAACATTCAAATTATTACGCGAAGGAATTGACTTCCGTTGACCATCCAATGGGAACTATCGTCATTCTTTGTTTCTTAAAAAAGTCCGCAAGACGAGATTGATGTTTCCCAGCGTGAGAAGTCAATGTAAAAAGGTTTTCGACCATCTCGCATCATAATCGAGGACTCGACAGCATATTTGATCAGGCTGTTCGCGAACGCAGAATCCGAGAGCTCTTCGAGGTCTCGCTTTCCAATGGAGTCTCTTTGATTCTCGGTTTTGGGTAGAGAGTCGCAGTCATGTGATAACATAGCATTAGACTGGTATGTACTCTGCTCTTTCTCTCTCTCTGTACACGGAAGGAGCAACAATGTTGAAATCTGCGTCGATGTGTGAAATTGCACCCTCCGATCAGCGCTTCGTTCCTCCTAGAAGCACACACCTAATCACGAGTACGGTTCTCATGGACCGCAAGAAAGCGGAATATTAGACGTTACGGCAAAACAGATGATTGTTGTGATCCGTGTAACGGTGGGTTTCGCTCTCCGGTTCGGCCGAAGTGAGAAAGACACCCGAATAGTCGTAAGATCGATTGGTACACGATCGTTACTGTGGATCTTGAATATTTGATGGATTCGTGAGAGCTTCCGGCGCCTTGAGGTTGTCGCAACACCTGCATATTCCACTTTTCCGCGTATCTATATCCCCGAAAAGCCTATAAAGAAGCCTGCACAATTTTTTTTTCGAATTCGAAATTACTATATTGCTGCAGTCACGCGTCACGAAGCTCACCGATAAGCATCTCCCGTGCGCGGCGCTTTAAAATCCCATTAACGCAACATTCCTCATAACGAAGAAGAACAGATTTAATTACTTTCGTTTCAGCGAAGGATCCGATCGCCTGATGCACAGAATTGAAATGATCGTATAATCTTGACAACGCCGCTCGGCAGCGCCGCGCTATTCTTAGCCGGACACCTGAAACGTTAATTAGACGGTTATTAATTAGATCTAACGCTTTACACCGACCGAGTCGTCTTCCATATTCGATTTTCGCGGATATACGCGCTGTTAAGCTCCAACCCTGTTATGCTCCGTTCTCCGCTGCTAACCCGCGGATCCTTCGCATAATTTCCCTCTGGATCTCCTTTAATCCGCGATGTATGCTCCTATGAACGTCCCACTACCAGCTCGATTCCCTTCGATCCGCTCGTCCTTGACTCAATTATCTATTCGGGAACATGACAAAGATTTGCATGTTCATGACAACCACTCTCCTAACAATCTCTTCTCTGCTGATCACGATCTTAATAAACTCGTCTCGGCGTCGTTGTTAATTATCCCTCAACAGATGCGACGTAAAACCGCGAATTAAAAAAAAAAAGGATTTGCATCGCCTCGCAAATACTGTCGGGTAAAATCCATCGAGCGCGACGAGCCACAAACCGGTGGAACGAATGAGAGCATATCTTGCGGTCGAGGCGAGCCAGACTCCTTCGAATCGGAAGACGATGGTCTTCTGCTAGTCCTCCGAGCAAAAACCACGAATATTTCGCGTGCATGGAAAGCTTTGAGACGCGCGGGTCGCCAGTGACCCATTCGCTGGAAATAGAATGGAAACGGACGAGGTGGAAGATTTCAGACGGCGTGGCGCAGCTACAAAGCAAACAGTATTTCAGCACGACGGAACTTTTCTTGGTTAACGGGTTCCCGCTTTTCACCTTCGACCTTCCAAACGCCTCTGGCCTCCATCTTGCCGTCTCGCTTAGGCGATCCTGCTGAACTTGTCCCAAATTCCATGGGGCTTACCAGTCACGATCCATGATCCATGATCGGTACGAGGCGCAATTAGCTCCTCCTGCAGAACCACTTCCGTGCGCGATCCTTTCCAAGGATCGATAACTCATTCTCAATCTCGTTCTCGTAACTCGTTGCACGGTTCGACAAGCCGGCGAAGATCGCATCTTCAAAGAAAAATTTTTGCTGCGAGTATGCCTGGACCTGATCCACGTTTGACACCAGAATCTAGATAATACCTGAGACACTTGACCGATACGCAACATAAAATAAAATAAATTTCCCTGATAATCGGACTTGACAACACCGAATGACAACTATACCAGTTCAACGTGGATTTCAAGAAGAAAGTAACTATACATTTAATCGGTAGCCGGAAACGCCTTCGAGTCGCAGACTTCGACTTTCGGAGGGTTTTAATCATTTCCAAGGTATGGTTTTAGAGAGATCAAAGCTCCCGGCGTCTCGGACCAACCCTCGATCACTTCAGCAGGCTGAAAACGGCGATCTTTCAGCTCCTGCTTAAATTCGGGAAATAGAAAAAGTCAACTGTTGCCAGATGTGGCTGGAAGAGCGCGAGGAACGATGTTCACCAGAAGTAGCACCGAGGAACCGTGACTTGCGCTCGTAGTTCATACGAACAGTGACCGATATCGTTCGTCGAGAAAATCGTCAGGCGGTTGGAACGTATGATCATAGAAAGAAGCTTGAAAGTGAGCCGGCAGGATGAGCGACGAGGTTTCCCTGATGCAGTTTACCGAACTCGCTGCTTCAGGGTACCACTTGTGGCTTTCCGCTAAGCCGTGGTTGTTACTTCATGTGCTGCTAAACTTTGCGCAACACCTAATGAGCGAGCAATACCGATCCTCCGCCGACAAATGAATATCTGCCGCGATTGCGCCGTAAGATCGCCTTAACGCTGCAATTAACCCCTTCTTTGACATTAATCGGTTTCTACAAGACTGCAGAAAACATCTACCGTGTGTCTTCATTCGCTCGAATGATTAGACGAGGTAGAATTTCTTGTTGCATCTTAATACGAAGTCGGTCACGAACTTTTTCACCGACCCAATATTTTCGACGAGAAGCCACATTTAATCGACGCTGTTCGAAATCTTCGATGCAAAAACCAGGTCTTTCAGTAAGATTGTACATGTTGAAGAACTATATATTTTTATGTATTGTCGACTGTTTGAATTAAACAATTTGAATCAAAGTCTGGACTTACCCGGTTTCTGCACGAAGGTTTTCAATTGCACCTGATACTTCTTCAGTGGCGATAGGTATGTGTTCCATCGACGTGGCGGAATTAATTTCGCGAATTCATAGGTAAATAGCTTCGAGAAAGTGTTGCGATTTGAACGGCGAGTTTGTTGGAAATTCTTGTATAACTTTTGAGTTTGCAGCGCACGTGAAATTAGCCGCGCGACGACACCGCGTGCAGCGCGTACAGAAAATCGCGTGTAAAGATCTCGTTAGAAGTGTGGAGCGGTTTGAAATGGGACGGGACGAGCGAGGACTTCTTTCGTTTCAAAGCGGCACCGTTCTAACAATTTCCGCGACCCACATTGCAACGGTTATATAAGAGTACACGTATCATTATCAGCCAACACAACGAGTGCTTTCTGATACGGTGCGCATTGTAGTGCTCTTATCGATCGACACTGTGCTCCAAAAAGCTTCGGAAAAATATCACCTTGCGGCAATCGAAACAAAACTCGATGGCAATAGACACGCGAATGACTAATTTGCCTGGAATTCCAAAATTTAATTCGCTCGATCGAAGAAAATGTCTTATATGCCGGTCGTTTGACCGACAGCGGTTTTTTGCGTTAATTTAGAGCAGCATTTCCCGGCTCAATGGACAGTTTAACTTGCTGCTCGCAAATGATTTTCGCGAATTAAGAGGATCGAGAATTGCAATTTTCCAGGAAGGCTCTCGCAGTTCCGTTTATTAATTGTTTCCTGGCCTTTCAGCGGGCGTGCCATTTTCGTGTACGACAGAAAAACCGAATCGATGCTCGCGGAGAACAGCGAGGAAGGGAACAATGTAGGAATGCGATCAAATGGCGGCCCTTATCAAGAGGTTCTCCTCATTTCGCGACGAGGTATTTCGAGAGATGACCTTAGGGAAAAATCGATCCCAGTCGCCGTATCTACACTTTTGTAGGACACGAAACCAGCGGGCGAACGAGCGATTCGGTACGAAGGAACTACCCTTACCACCCTTTTAAAAATAAATATCACTCGATATTTAGCCGGTTCCTCTAGATAGATAGAGAAGCCTCATCGATCCTCTACGACAAGTCCGTATCACATGAAACGAGCATAACCCAATCGGGAAGTTGTCACATGCGTCGCAAATGCACAACAAAAATTACTATTAATTTGCCAAGTCTTACAAACGATCCAGTATCAATGCGGGAATTTAATTCTCTCGAAAAATTATCGCTCTTGCAGCTTCGAAAATTCTACTTGTATACGTACCGATCGGCTATTTCGCGTGCAATCATTCGGCACACACGGTTATAAATTAGTTAATGCAGGTGTACGCGCGATTAAACGGATTTGGCGACGTTTGCAGCAGTAATTGCATCGTTTAAGCGAATTTCGTACCGAAAAGTCGGTCTCGCCGATCGAAATTGGAGTTCTCAGCACGGCGCTGAGTCACTTGGCGACTAGCAACGCGGACAGAAGATATTGACGCACGAAGCATGCATAATAATGAGTAATCAGAAGAGACATATACTACAGGCTCGTCGGTTGAAAAGAGATAGCCATATACTTCTGGCATGCATAGTCATCGAGAAATATTTCTCTCTCTCTCTCTCTCTCTCTCTCTCTCTCTCTCTCTCTCTCTCTCGAAAGTAAACACGTCGACCGACCCCCTTTAAATCGTAGAACTTTCGTCTGAATAATTTCTCCACGCGTGCCGAACAATTTTCACGAGTTCTCGCTGTGACGTTCACTCTCACGATTGTCGCGCTGAATCAATGATACCTTGCAACTCACCACCTCGCGGCGAGCTATGGTCGCCATACTAAATTCCACTCACCATTCCTGCCGATCGTTTTGTCTCGTAGCTCCTGGAAATCAGAATTGACGTGTTACTTATCTTTCCTTTTGTTTGCTGCGCTCTTATCTTGATTGGGAGGCTTTCAGCAATTAATAGCTCGCATGTACGTCGTTCTCAAATTCGTCGCTTCATTTTGTTTGGGGGGAATATTTTCACAGATCTTTTAAAAATTCACAAGACATTTTTTGACCTAGAATATTTACATATCGCATCGTTTACTTCAATTCTTAGGAATTTCTCAGATACAAGCATGGTAATACAAAAATTGTTTTAAATAATAGCACGGCAATTTTTAATCGTACCCCGGTGTCGTCATTCGAGTGCTGAGGGTTAGAAGAATAGTGGCAATGACGCGAGAGAATTAGGCGCGTTAGAAAACGAGGGGACGATCGAAAGCCACAGCGTAACTGGATGTACACTCACTTGTTGAGCGAATCAATTATTTACTTACCAGGAACCAGCATTATCTACCACTTGCAATGGCCTTCGGCTACGGTAAGGAGTTGTTAAAATAAATGTCACGGATGCTATTAAATAAAAAAAGAAAACGAAGAACTACGGTTGCACTGGAATTGCAATGCTAGTCTGATTCGATCTTTATTGAAATGAGCAGTTAGGAAACCGGAGAAATCGCGATCGGAATCTTGAGATAAGATGTTAACGCAATTTCGTTATCTCATTAGGAGACACGGAAGCTGGGACACGGACTAATTGAAACGACTCGTTTTTTAGTCTAAGGCCACGTTCCTTTTCTATCGGGAATGACCATGACTTTCGACCTGAAAATCAGCACGGAGTGCGTTCACCCTGATTCGATTCATTGACGTCTTTCTAAGCGGCATGACATTCCAGCCGCGTACGAGTGCGATAGTGCACTCGAATCCAGATTGCGTTTCTATCGTGCGAACGCGTAGCCATGAGGCGCTCTCCTTATTTTCATCGAGAAATCTGCATGGCTCCCGATGTGACCAGAATCGTTTCAATCGATTTTCCTCGAAACAATTCGCATTCTCCATTGGACGACTGCAGAAGTCCGTTCCCGATCTGAATTTCACACAGGAAACGCTGCACTTTAAAATAACAGTTTTATTAATCAACTGCCATAGCCGCCATGTTCTCTAATTTTTTAAAAGCACCGTTTCCTGGAAAGAACCTCTCGTAGTCTGTGAAAATGAGGTACGAATTTTTGCAGTCGTCCAACGCATCGCTTAGGATTGCCAAAGTATTTTTAGTTCTGTTATTTATACATAGAAACGTGTTTAGTGTTGCTTTTTCAATTACTCTGTGGTCACGGTTTTTAAAGTGTTTTAGATTCGAAGTGTTCGATTGCGAGCACGTTGTCCTTACCGCTAATAATTATCCTCAAATATTAAACATGAATCACGGTAAATAATTAGCAAGCCCGTGGTAATGAGTGGACCGACGAAAATCAATGACACGTGGTGCAACACATGGCGCAGCTGCATCGACAATACCTCGCGCGATGTGTCCCTGATAGGTTTTCATTATTCGCAAGGTTTCGTGTCCTAAATCGGACACTGACAAAAGACGGCACAAAGGGAGCCATCACCGGTAACTGGGAACACAAAAATTGCACATTAATCACAAACCAGATGTTGCTTGTTCGTTAATCATCCCTGGACACGTTGATGAAACCTGCGAATGAAAGACGGCATAATCTTTTACTTCCGGTCGTAATGAATTCGTATTGTCCTTTATTTCTGGGCTCTTAAATCCTTCGTTCCTGGAATAAAGAATTACTGACAGAAGATCATTAATTAGTTTGAAATGTGCAGTGACACTTTCCTGTACGAATTAGCAAAGAAATTAAAGTTGAGGATAAGTAGATAAGGCTGACCATGGTCAGACTCTTCTACCACACCGCTATCAATACACTACGAATATTTATACATTCATGGTATGAATAAAATAATAAAATACAAGGACACGTATCCGTTAACAGAAATCAGTAATATTGTTACTGCAAGAAATTTTCAAGTATAATTTTTAGAAAACAATTTTTTTTTCCTAAAACTCACGTGGCTGTTTCGGGATCAGTTCTGTGGCTAATTTCGCATCGATTCTCCATCGCGGCGCGAAAATGCAATTGCAGGTGGTTGAACACCGTGGGAAATGTTCCGGTGGAATAAAATTAAATAGAGCATTAGAATTCGGCGTTATTATAGCGATCGCTTAGCCGGTCGAACGGAACAGAATTAAATGGGACATCGTTAAACCGCGCTTTATACACTTTATGGCCGAAAGGCGGCCAGTTATCTCCGCGGAACAACAATCGCCGGGGTGTACGCAACGATCGAAACGCTTTGGTAATCCAGATGCAAATGTAGTGGTCGCTCGCGAGATCGATTATATAATGTCCATGGCATGGGAAGTTGTGCTGCAGGTATCAGCTGATGCCAACCCCGATTTTCAGATTCCAATCTCGGTATTCGGAGCGGATGGTCCAGTTCTCTCGCCTGGAATACTCGGGATACTCCGTAAACATTTGCGTTTCTCGTAAGAGAGAGAGAGAGATAACAGTGAAGAACGTTTGCGGGTAGAATCGATAAAAGGTTTATCCGACCGCTGAATCACAGACAAAAATAACAATGTAGTCGTAAATGGGAAAGATCAGCTGGAAATGCCGCGGTAAACACGGCGTAAAATTTTTAGTGCTGCCCCGTCTTCGAAGCCCATCCGAACCGTGTCATTCGCGACAATAAAACTTTAATCGGCTCATTAACAACGGAGATTATAGGGGAACAGTGTTCGTTCTGCACACTCGATACTGTATGGGGAAAATGTTTTCTGTTGTATACTATTTCTCAATTAAAACGGTGAAGAAGTTGTTCGTATTTTGTTCAATCGCTTGCCAATTTATGCTTCGTAACACGAGCTGTAAATTATTTGCATGCACATCACTTTACGACACAGTAAACCGGCGAATTAATCGAAATTACTCGTCTGAGTTTGAAGGATTCAATAACGAAATTTGGAAAAGCGCGATTACAATGAACGTAACATAATTCTCTGAAACGCTTAAAAATGGTAATTAAATATTGTTATTAGACTGTGGACGTTTGTGCAATTTGTAATTTTTGTAGACCAATTTCGAGAGAGTAGAATCGCATAAAATTTGATTATCAGAATCGCACTAAATTCTGTCGAATCTTATACTCCGGCGTTTTAAAAAAAAATTTCAGAGGCCATGAATGCATAAGTTTTTACGACCGGTATAATAGGATCGAAGAATCAGCTAATGAATAAAACGTAGGAGAAGAGAATGGAGGATATAAACGTGTTAACTCCTGTTACCGAAGTTGGGAGGAGTGCGTTACGCTGTTTGTTAACATCACGGATATAAACGAAAGGCTGTATCATCGCCGTGACGTCTGCAGTTATTCTGGGCAACGCCGGCATTGTAGAAGAATCTTTCGAACAGACGGAAGAAATTGTGTAGCAGCCACTTGCTGTAAGGGACGCCAAAGGGATACTCTAAAGGGCGATAAAATCATCCGGCTAACTGTGAGTTAGCATCAACGACCCGTCTAAAAGGTTTATGAACGTAATTAAGATCGTAGACGTTGCTCGCGTCACGCCCGGCAATTTAATCCAGTTATTTTTATCTTTTCGTTCGTTAATCACCTTTCTCTCGTACCGTTAAACGCGACCCTGGAAAATAAGAAGACGTTACACCTCGAGTTACGTAACTCGAAATACCACGACGTGTGCGCTGGCTAGCTGCTACACGCGAGGAAACGTGACGAATCCCAGCTTTTTCGTTTTGCGGCGTTTTTGCAAACCTCGGTCGCGCCACATACACTCGCAACCACCGATTATACCAAGTTACCTCGCACCGCCATCCATAAATCGAGCAAAAAAATTTGGGTACTTGGATCGCGGGCAGATCAGTGAACTTTTTGCAGATTTTGCAAATTTTTTGCACTCATTGGATCGTCAGAAATTAAATTATCTAAATGCTTGTTCCTTGTTTACTTTGACGCGATAAAAATATTTTTTTTGTCCATTTTTATCGGTGACCCGATGAGGATTTTTTGTACTGTTATCTTTTTATTTTTTCGCAATTACAGATTAATTTACGCAGCACTCGATCAAGCCGGCATTATCCAATCTGTTTACACTTTCTTCGCCGGACGTACTGTTCTTGTTACGGCTCACACATTCCGGGCACAAGTGACATAACTGTTTCTACAGTCATCGATGATTCATACCGTTTGGTCACACACGATTCGAAAGACACTTTCCATTCATGACGTTCATTAAATTTTCCTATTACCCTGGGAGTGGGAGTGTTTTCAATGGAGCTTCGATTGATTCTCCTCGCAAGTCGCTTTTTACGAGACATCGGCCTACAATGTATTATGCAGACGGTTTTATGTCTAGATTGCTGCTCGAAAAAATTCTCGAACTTTCCGAGAGAAGAGAGACGTTTTTATGGACGATAAACATTTCATGGGTTTATTCCTGGAGTCTTTCTAATTGGTCTCCTGTTGCAGCTTTTCTAGAGAGCATTCCGAGACGACTCTTTTATTCCTGCGCCGGGCTGTTGCCAAGAGTCACAGTCAAATTGTGAACTCTATATAAATTGTATACCCAAATAAAGTCAAATGAAACAAGACACGCTCGAACGAAACCTGGCACAAGGTTTCTCATTCTCTTCCGTAAGGACGTTAAAATGGTTTGAAGATTGTATACCGAAATAAAATTAAATGAAACTTGGCAGAAGAAAATCTCTTAACAAATCTCTCAATTAATTCTCTTCTTCAAGCACGTTAAAAAGATTTCAAGACAATTACATCTTCAACGTCGGTCCGTTACAAACGACTCGAACGATTTTTCTTCCGGCATAAAGACCCGCAGTTTCGTAGTTGCATGTCATGGGTAACAATCGCAGAGATTATGCTCTCCGAGCTTCCGCCAGCTGCCAAAGCGACCAAATCGTCCGAAGAAGCAGGAACACGTGCCACGAACTTGTTCAGGAGATTACCGCAAAAACGTACACGGTGATTACCGGTGGCCCGGCGGATTTTCCACGGGCGGTGCGCGCCTCTTTTTCACGGTGTGGAACGGCTGAATGGGGGTCGTTAACTAACCGTCGCGTATGCGTGCGGGATGATTATCGGTAGCGAGGTCACAGTTCCAGAACGCTTTGAAAGTCCCGCGGCAAGCCGACAGACGACGCGACGCGACGCGACGTCGCCGATGCTTTTCCATTTCTCCCGCGAGTCCCGTACACACCGACACGCGCGCGCGCACATACACACACACACACACACACCGAACCCCAAAGTTTCGAATCTCCCGTCGGAGACTTTTAATTGAGATCATCGAAGCGTTCCTCGTTACTCCCGAGAAATCCGAGGACTGCCATAATGGTGCATGGTTGCGCGAATTATCGTCGCGCGCTCCTCTCCTTTTTAACAAGCCATTTTCACCGGCATCGACCCTCGCTTGTTAACGTTTTCGTTTTTTAATCTTTTGCACTCGAAGCAATTTTATATCGATATAATGAATTCGTATGGGAATTCGTCTCTTCTTTGCACGAACAGGGAAACGCGCGTTGAAAACACCACCCGGGAGTAAATGAAACGTGTCGAAAAAATCGTGTAGATGTTACCCGCGTTAAAAGTGACGCAGGTGCACACTGTCACTCGGTGGAAGAGCGACGAGCCGCGTGATCTTTTTCTAGATTCGATTCCGAGAAAAACCGGCTAATGACTTAATCGATATTCCCCGGTTTTGCGGGATTTCATCGCGGAAACGGAGCCCAGATAGATCGATCAGATGTTCGCGGAGAATGGATTGAGCTATAAAAAAAAAAAAACGGTAGTTCCGCGCAGCTACGCGCTCGTTATAAATACATGTATATATCGGTTTATGCCGTTTATGCCGTTCATCGGGAGAACTCGCGCGTTACCGCCGTAATTCGCACTCGTCATTCAGACGGAGTACATCCTCATTAAGCCGATCAGACAGTTTGCATGGCATTACCTATATGAAACGTGTTCGCGGGACACGGTGCTCAGTTGCGACGGTGGTGGTGGAGGCTTTAGCATCTCCATCCTCCTGAATGGTCAATCGGGGAACGGCTCAGCTTCCGCGAAACAATAAACGCCGAAAATAAATTATACATACGATGAAATTACGCGTCGTATCTGGAGCGGGAAGCCTACCAGCGTGTTCCAGCGGAACAGTTAGCTTCTGCTCAATCGATGGAACCACCAGTGCTACAGAAGCTCGAGCATGTCGTCGTTTTTTCGAGACATTGTTCGGTGGAACTATGTACTGCGGCCGTTTATTCCAGCAATTTCGAACGGTGCAAAAAATTATACATCACGATGCACATGCGAAATTGGCGAAGAACAAGCTGCCTCGACGACACGTTGACTGCTTGTATTCCTGAATTACGATTTAAACTTTCTGTCTGATTAGAAGAATTTCATTCGTTCATTTAACTCTAAACTCGACCGCAGGTCGAAGACCGATTCCATATTTGTTATTTTACACTTATTGGAATTATGGTTCCAGGCACATATTGTAATACAGATTGCACAAAATCTGGCAGGTTTAGCGTTAACTAATTTGACGACGAAGCAATTAAAATGGGCGTACAGAAAATCAGTCGACCCTACCAGAAAGTTAGGAGTCATTTATTAACTGCTGCTTAAAAAAGTCCGAAAACAAAATGTTAACCGACCGGTCGACAATATTATTTATATTTTCATTCGAAAACTTACCCAACCCAGAGGCTCTACCAGGGACGTAAGAATCAATATTTCGCACAACCAACGAAAAAGTTTACGACCCCTGGAAAGCATCTTTGAGTTGCACTGAATTGTACATTGCATGCTGAATAATTCGCGGGTCAAAGCCACCGTAAAGCCATGATTAAAACGAGGAAGATCTGTGGAAACTTCGGGGGCTGATTTTGCCTCACAGGATTTTCTGTTATAACGATTTCTTGTTTTTTTTTTTTTTTTTTTTGGTAGTCTCTTTGGGACGTGAATTTTTCAGTTACGGATGTTTCTGTGTATTTTCTATTGTACGCTTCTGGTGGTAGGAGTTCATTAACCGGTAGATGCGGACGGGGCTGTGTGAAGCGACTGTGCATAAGCGGTCATCCTTCCACACGTAGAATATAATCATCGTCAGATTTATAACAGGATTGAACACAAATACGGCCTCCCGACCCATCAAGCTCTGCCCGACGAAGAAGCCAACACCCTTTGTACACTCCATCGGTGGCTTAATCAATAGAGACAAGGAATACAGTCCGCCTGCACTATTTACCGTTCGTAGAAATTCAGCGAGTGTAGCCTCGCGGTACCGGGAAGCGTTTTCAATTAAATATTTAAGCAGATTTCGCGAGCCCCAACTAATTTTGGTTTGACTGCGTTGCGCCGAGGTTGCAGCGCAATACTGTCAACAGGAATAAGAAATTTTACACGCGCTCGCGAGAAGCACAAATATTTGGAATTTTATTCGAGTCAAATGTAAGCAAAGAATGGAAAGAGTATACATTTTTTTGTCGTCTTCCAAAGAATTATAAAGGACAGATGCTTTTCGTTTATGCTTTAGGATTTAGGTTGTGAGGAATGTTATTGGGTAGTTAATGTTTTCGAATTTCATCACGATTCGAAACGGAAAGGTGGTGGATAACCTTTCCGTTAAACAAGCTTCCTAATAGCTTATGGTAACGAATTTACTTGGCTTCGGATAAACTGACCAACACGACCCGTATTATAGCATCCGCAACGCGTACATGCGACGCCGGTTTGATTGAGCTTCAGTTGTATTCTCCGCGAGCTGTTACGCAAACCTTGCTTTCTTTGAATGCCCATTGTCAGCGAAATTGAACGCTATTATTTACGTTTACTCTTAACTTGACCTAACTGCCTTCGTGCTCGATGTCGAAACGTCCCGGCGACCCTGAGAAAAGACGTCCGTCCTTATTCGTATGATTCTCACGACTTCTTTCGGTTGCAAAACGCGCAATTAATTCATCCCAAACAATTTTATTGAACTGCATTCAACGCGCTATTCTTCTAAATTTTTATTAACCTTCGTACACTGTTCGAAGGACCTTTACTCTCAATATGAATCTAATAAATTAATTGATCATCAACAGGTTCTTTACAATTTTATTTGCTCCAGAATTGAACGTCAACTGTGACCCAATAGAAGTGTCTGAATATGAATGACCCAATCTACTGAACCTGAGCACAAAGGGTCCAGAGAACTTGGAGTATTTCAAATGTCGTTGGTCAAAATGTTTAAAGCACAGTTCAATCGAATTTGTAATTATTGGTCCAACAAGCAGAAAGAGAATACTAAAAAATTAGATCGTATTTACTTTAATTCAAGGTCCTATATCCTTGATAAAAATGTATAAAGCACAGCTCGATCGAATTCGCAACTGTTGAGAAAAATTCCAAAAAGAAATTAGATCGTATTAGGAATGTTATCAACCTTCGCCGATTTGGACTAGCGTGTACATGTTTAGAACACGTGGGACTCGCAAGCGCACGTCAGCACACTTAGCGGCGCAAATAAATAAGTTTTTTTGCGACGAATGAGTCGCGGTTACGCAAGCTGTTCTGTTCCTCATCGATTAGCGGTCAAACCGTGTGGCAACCTTCAGCCGTCGCCATCTTGGTTCCCGGCGCGTGTCACGTCGGAGGTACACGGATTCGTCATCTCTACGCTTATAAATAGTTGATTGTTTCGGAATAATTGCGCAGCCGCGATTATGCTCCGAGACAACCGGCACCATGAGAAAAGAAATACATTTCCTCGGAGACTCCGAACCGGCCGCGGCTTGAACGCATTGTAATTCAATTTGAAATGCACAGTATTTTAATGATACCTTCGTCGAATGCATTTGCATAATCATTAGCCTTCGTATTCTTACCCGACTTCTTCCAGAACCGTGTCAATTTTTTTTTGTTTGTCACGAGCTTGATAACAGAGGTGGCTCGGACTATTCGCGGTTAACGACTGCTAAAGCAACAACCTGAAAAATTCCATAAAACCGAAGTAATATATTTGATAAAATGACTATTGCCAAATATAATAAAAAATAATTCCGTCACGCATTTATGGATGACACGGCAGTAATCTTCGTCACCTAATTTGTGCTGTGGCGGCGAACGGTGTTGTAACAAATGCAGATTCCACACGTTCACTTACTTGCATACCTATTCGTTAATTTTCATTCATGAAATTGAGCAGCTCAATGAATTTACCCAGTGACATGGAAATAATTAAATTGGAAGATCCTTTTATGTGAAAATAGAAAATAATGCGTAATATTAAATGCAGAATTGTTTACAGCATGTACCGCACGGAAAGTTGTACAAAATAGAAGAGGGTCGAAGTCCCCGTCATTTTCGATACTCAGGCTCGAATGAACGAATGATAACATACGAAAAAAAAAAAAACGTAACACGCGTACAATGAGAACGCGCCGTGGCGTCTATTATTAAAGCTCCAAACAATTGTTTATCCTTTCGGTCGTACACGTAATCACGCCAATCGTAGACACTTTTTTCCATCGAGTTTGACCGTCGAGCCGGCGCGGCGTGTTCTGGAGCGGTAACGTCAGTTGAGCTGCGGCTGCCGTGCGGTGTGGACGAGAGTACAGTATAGTACAAGTATAGTCGCTCGTCGTTATGGGTACAGCGTAGTTGCCCACCGTCGTTGTTTAGAAATCCGCCTTTTTTCCGCCGACCGAAACTCCGGAGCCGCGATTCAGTGTTGCCGGCAATGATATCGAGCCGTCGCGTACATCTATATCTGTCTCTCTCGGTTGTGAATTAAGAAGCATTCCGTTCCACGAGGGTCGTTACTCAACCATGTCACCTCGCCAAGGTAAAGATCCTGCGTTACCACCTTGTGACTTCACCCGGCGATTATGTGCGCGGTGCGTGGATCGCGGCGAACGTAACAGGTATCCGTTTCCGTCAGACGGATCGTTTTAATCGGGAACGGTCATCCTCCATCGGTTCCGACGTTCTCGTGGTTTTTCCTGTTTCGACGCCGGCTGGAAATTCTGGCCGAAAACCCAGAGGCTTGTGCAAACTTAGGTGGTCGTAGAGAAACTCTGAGCAACTGAGATTGAATGAAATTACATTCTTCTCGCGACCGGTTCTTGCGAATTGACACCAAAGCGAAGTAGTTAGTGTACGATGGTACAGTTTGATGAGGTTTGTGCATGTTTGAGGCCTCCTATACCTTGTAGCTAAACCGCGGATTTTATGCATTCGTGGCAAAGACTAGTTGGTGCGATTTGAAACAGCAGGAGCATTAAAAGGATTTTGAGAACTTTCATGTTGTTTCGGACGCCTGTAGAAATCATTTTTATTTTGCACGACGATCCGTAGCCTACTTAGAATTGCATCAAATTTTTGCAGTCTCGTTAGCAATTTTTACGTAGCTTGGGCTATTTCTCAATTTAACTTGCAAATGCTGCTGAATTTTTAAGTTCATAAAGTGTAATTAAGACATTGTGCTGCACCGAGTGGTTTGGAAGTGTATACTAACGATTCATACGTAGAAATCGTAACTTTTTCCAAGTGTTCGGTGCAGCTTTCAACTGGGAACGTCTACAAGTTATGCATGAGTGCGTTGTCTGTGTGTCGAAGGATGTCATTGTTCAAACAGACAATGTCTCGTCAAACTTATACTGTATACATTACATTTTCGCGTGCGAGCAGGAAGCAACGCTTGCATTTTTCATTCACAAAAGTGCGGTGAAACTCGATCAGTCATATTAGACTGTACATAAAAATGAACGTGCGTGCTCGTGTCGTGTCGTGGTGTGTTTAATCTTCGATAATTAATCACTTCAGCATCATTTGTATAAAACCGTGGTACCAGAAAAAATCATTAAAAGTCAATTTCAGTCTGTAATGTACGGTAGACAACTACGCAAGAAATGGTATTCACGTTTCTGTCTTGAAATTAATGGATAAAACGCTATGAATCTCAAATTTCTCTTCCGGTATATGTTAAAATGGATGCTTCAGAAATGAAACATATTAATTGGTAGACTGCGGATTGTACGCATTTATGACAAAAAGTGAGCGAATTCAAAACGGTGAAAATATTCCAAAAATTTAAAGATATTATTCTCGACTCATTGAAACGATTAAGAAAATGTCTACGCAACCTGTACATATCTTGCAATGCATGCAGACATTTTTTATTTTGCATAAAAATTCGCAGTCCATTACAAATTGTACAAAGCATAATACAAAGTGGATGGCACGAGGATTAATAATAATCTATGGACCCCCATGACCAAAGAAATACTCCGCGGTTCTCGTGGAGAAGTAGGTACATACATCGAAATCCTAACTCGATAATTATTACGTGACCATGTTAATGGATAATAGTTGTTGCCGGCATCGAAGAGCGGCTTCGCGATTAAATCTGATAACGCGGAGGCATCGCGCGCACTCGCATTAATTAACCGCATAATTAGTATCTTTCTAAAACGAAGCTAAACGACCGCGAGCTATTACGCCGACAGCATTTTAAATACCGTGTATACGTACACGGGCACGCACGACCATCATAACCGACCCTGTACGCATTTCTTTCGTCTTTGAATTATGGTAAACCACTAACATGCTTCTCGGCCAGCCGTCCGGAATTAACTGTACCCCTTCTCCCCGGGGGACGCTCACTATACTCCCCCCTCCCCTACACCCTATAATTTCGCATTTTCCATTTTATTTTTCCCCTCCTATTCGATCTAACCGGGAATGCGAGTTAGAATCGAGTTTGAGGGACTGCACTATCATTACCGAGCCAGAGGGTGTTTTATAAAACGTGAATTTCATTGTAATTACCGGGACCGGGGAATTATTTAAAATATTCCGTGCAATTACCTGCGCTCTCGAACGTCGACAAGTCTCGTGATTCGAGGCTCGAGTCCCTTCCGGTTTTTCTTTTCTGTTTCCGCCGCTGTTTTCCGCGGCTCGTGACTCTGGAAACCTCCGGCTTCCGTTTTCACCCTTTACGCTACACATGCAATAATCATAACTTCTTTAACGTTCCCTAAATTTTGAGAAAAATAAAATTTTTATGTTATTTTATAAAAGCGGCTCTGGAAATCCTCTGCTTCCGTTTTAGAATCCTTTGAACTACATTTTCAACTTTTTCGACGTCTCCCAAATTTTTAGAAAAATAACATAATTCCTTATTTTATTCCTCGGATCACCGTGCCAATGGAAACCCTCTGCTTCCGTTCCAACTCTGCGTCATCTCCTGAATGCCTGAAAGATCACGGAAAACTGCGCTATCTGCGTTCCTATATTTTTGGCCAATTTAATTTTAAAATATCGATGACATCGTCGTTACATTTTCCCTCGGCTCGAGAGGAATGTTTCATCATAGGAAAATTACAGTCCCCCGAGGGAGTCATCGTTTACCGAGCTTTGTCCTAGCGTTCGAAGTATCCCTTCGTCTCCCCTCGATCCCCTCCCGAGTGCGTCGAAGCCTTATCTACGCGAGTTTATCGAAGCAGCTTCGACGATTTCGTGTTCATGATCCTCGTGCAATTATTTCGCGTGCTTAACGTTTGCTCAACAGTTTCCGAAACCGTTCGGCGGCTAACGTGTACGGGAACAGCTACCGCAAACTATCGGTACGCGCGCTCTTAACAAATTAGTGCAATTATTTACAGTTACTTAAGGTTTGTTGGCCTAGCAGGCTATCTCGGTTCTCATCGATTCGCAGAGTGTGAACACCCCGAGGCCGTTTTGACCATAATTCCAAGGTCGTCGACATTCTTCCGAAGCTTTTTTTTTTACTTTCGGAAACTTTCACAATCAATTTCACTTCTTTTTATCGGCGGTCAACGTAAACATTATATAGAAACTCCGTTGGGATTTGCGATTTAAACCGTTGCTTGACAGTTTTTTTCTCTTTTAATGATTCGCGCCGCAGTTACCAGCGCTATTCGCGGTTATTTAAATGAATCGCACGAGGGGGGCGGGGGGGCGCTTCTTGAGGTCGTGTTAGCCATGATTCCAAGATCGTCGACATTCTCCGCCATTTTTATTACTTTCACAAATTGCCGTGAATACTTTCATTCCTAATTAGAGATCGAACAACGCAAACATTAGAAATATTCCGAATCTTCATATTACGAAACGTCGGAATTATCATTACACTCCGAATTTTATGAGTTCATGACAAAAGTTTGAGAAATATGGGTTTATTAGTTCCAAATTGTTGAAGCAATCGAGCCGCTCACTTGCCAAATCGATTAACTCCATAAAACAGAAAGTGGAGAAATGGAATAAAAAAAAGTTATGACTGAACCACAAGTGATTTGACAGTTAAATTTAAAATATTTCAAAAAGCGGAGTTAATCGATTTGGCCTGTGAACGGCTGAATAAGAGTAGTCTCCTCGGTTCCGGTATTTTTCATTAGACGCAGAGAACTTTTATTTTGCTTGATCAACTGGGAAGCAGCTGGTGCGCAAGTAATTGTGACTAAAAACAAACCGCGAAGGATCCTCTCGTCAGGACCTGTCGGTGGGCTAGAAAACTGTCGAAGAGCGGAACGGCGTGGGTCCATTTATTCCACGTCCGCAGGTACGTCAAAAGTTTCGCGGGACATGCGCACGTCGATAAATCCAGGAAGCGGCGAAAGAGAGAAGTGAGCCTCAGCCGCGCGTTAATTTCTGTTTCGTTCTACAATCGCGTATGTTATTACGCGTGCGGATACACGTTACCGACACACTCCGTTGCCCGGGCTCTCTCGCACATGCTCTCTCGCCGCGATTTTTCTCTTTTTTCCTTTTTTAAATACATCCTACCACTCTCGGCCGTTCCGCGCGAAAGCGTGCTCTAGATTAATCAAGATCCGTGGAATCTGGGAAATCGTTAGTTCAGGTAGCACTCGACGATCGTGTTCGGTCGCTGGGTACCCTCCCGGCAAACTTCGCGGACTCCGACCAGAATAAAGATACCAGATAAAAGAGATTTAGGGTGGCGTAATTGCTCGCTAAAACTCCCATTAATTGTCCGATCTTATCGAGTCCGCTAACCAGCATCGAACGCCACCGGGTTCGATCGTTGATTCGATTCTGGTCCATTTGTTTAACCATCGACAAATTGTATGACGTGTCCGCTCGATTTTATTGACGTTGCTCGTCGAGATTGCGTCAACTTGCCTTGGTTTCTTTAAGTCATCGCCCTACGATTTATTGCACAGCTGTGCTGATTAGATGTTCGCATCGTTTCTAATTTCCTGCAAGGAAAAGGAAATGTATATTTAGACTGCGGATTGGATATGATAATGATCAGTAAGTGAAGCACAAATCGAATTTAACATTGAATTTAATATTACTAATACATCGTGCACAGCTCATTAAAGTAATTAAAAGAAGGAATACAATTTTTACGTAACTCCCCATCCGTGTAATAAATGCAGACAATTTTTATTTTGCATAAAGGTTCGCAGTTTATTTATATCTATTGTGTGTCTCAATTTACTCCGACGAAACAATAGAATTTTACCCCGATTTAAAAGGAATTGCGTAATATTTAAATTTAACACGATATAATTTTCCGTGTGTCATTAATTTTACTTCCCCTACGTGTTCGAAGTCTTGAATTTTCATCTGTTTGAGGTTGCATGAGTGGCTCGGTCCATTGGCTCGGATATGCCCCAACCAGGAAAATTGAAAGCTTTGATTGTCGCTATCCCCCGGCATCAATCGACCTCTTTATTGAACCCCCTGATTAACCTTGGCTTTTCTCGGCTATGATCTAATTCGCTCCGGCATAATGTTCCCTCTGTATCGCGGGGATCTGACCCTTGCAAGCCGTGTGCTGATAATAATTAACAGTATTCCGCGTGACGTAACTATATCGTGTAACTTTTTATTAGGCCTGTGGGAACGTTTCCGGTGGACTTACTAGTAACAGTGGATGGGTATCGAAACGAGGAGAATCGTTGTTTGAAATTCCGTCCGATTCCTATCAGCGTAGAAAGTGTAAAAATGCATTCCATATAGGATAGACCGTACTCTATGGTTTTTATTGAATCTTTACCTAATTAGCCATGCTTCATAGTTGGAACAACAAAGCAACGAAACACGTATGTACCAGCCCTAGAAAGATCCAATTAAAATTATCTTGGTACGTTCACTGCGCTGGAAACAATTTTCCAATGACAAAAAGCAGGAGTATCTTATTACCGTAGAAGAATAACAAATTGTTAATATTTCGTACGTGACATACTAAAATGCTTAAAGAAGAAAAAGAATTTTTATGTTGCGTAAATATCAGTCCAACAAATTACGCACCGAAAAAAGAACGAGTTGAAGCAGCAGTCTACAAAACAAGATAGCGTCGCAATTTAAAACGCGTAAAACGGAAGCGCAAATATTTGAATGTTGACAGACTCGTGTCGCTGTCTCTCGTCAGATTTTCGTGACGGTGTCATGTCCGCGGGAATATTTCCCTCCCGGTGAGTTTCGAAACGTTACCGGGAATCTTTGTTGCTGTCAGTATTATCAAACGGTCGCAGCCGGCTCTCGGTCGAGCATTTTCGTCGGAGAAAACCGGTCTCTCACCGGTGAAAATGAAATCTCGACGACTATGAGACGACAACGACGACCACGACGACGATGCTCTAACTCGGCGGTTTAGCGGCGAGGCGCGGACAGGGGTTGAAATTTGTCGGAACCTTTACGCTCCGAATATTTCAAACCCTTTTCCGCGTCACTCCGCTCGCTAGTCTCATCCATTTCCCAAGCTTTTGTTAGGGCTGCCGCAGCTACCTGCTCTGGAACTCACTTAATGCTTCCCTCGAAAGCAAGGACTGAAAACCAGGAAGCGATTCGTGCTCGAAAAAAGAAAAAAGACTAGAGGAAAAAAAACCCTAGGCGCTTCTAACTCCCTACCCGCGGTTCGTTCACCCTTTTTAATTACCGACCGCTCCAAATCATTTTAGGGGATGGTCTGCCTCAAATCGCTGAAGAGTATATGTATTTTCTGAAATGAGACATTGCTTTCATCGAACTTTGAGATGTTGCATTAATTTTCCTCGGGGACCAATCTTATCAATTGCGAAATCTTAATAGTCCCTGCTTGGTTTGAATTTGATTAGGTTTGCTAACCTTTCGGTTTTAATTCGGAGCTCAGATTATTTTATCTTCTGCAAGTACAATCGTTCCATATTAACTTCTAGGGAAGACTCTAGGGAATTTTCTAATTTTCTGCTTCGGGTCCACAGCAAATTGGGAGATTGTTTTCTCGTTTGCATGCAAGTGTCACATAGCAACTTTTCGTCCTATAAGTTTATCAATTTAATTTTTCCTGTTAGAATCGATGGAATTTTCTGGTCCACGGCGAATCGAGCACTCGGATTTGTTTTATGTTGTGTCCGGTACTACGTTTGTCGAGTCCGTGAACTTGCGGATTGTATAATGCATCTGGCAGCGGTGTTCAACTGGCAGTTGTTTTGAGACGAAACTCAGAATGTTCGGTTTCCCGCGACGTGACCTGTCTCAACACAATCCGAAGCATAACCGTTCACTGTGCAGCGTAGCGAATTAACAGGCTTCTCGTCCAAGGCCAGTGGAAGAAGCTTGGCCTAATTGCACCTGCCGTGTCTCATGCTTTTCAACTCTCAAAACTTTGAAAGCACACATTTTTAACGAGCGTTTCTTTCTTCGGTGATATTATTTTCGCTGGTCCCCCGTCGTCCTATTTTTCATCATTCCGGGAACTGTAAAAAGCATCGGGCGGCTGTGTTGAATGTCTTATTTTTACAATGGGCACGACAACAACGTTTTCCAGCGAAAATTTCTGGGAATGGGGTTGGGAACATTCGAATACATTTAATACCTTGATTGAAATTCCACTCGCAAGCGGTTTGCCGATACCGGGAACAATAAATAATTTGTTAGATAAAAATCGACGACGCAACGGAACTGCTATCTTATCGTGGCGGAGATAAAGCCTCGTGCAGGGAGAGAGAGTGTTGCGTCTCCGTAGATAAATAATTACGTGGAATGCTGATTCGCTAGCGAACGTATCGAATTCTTCTGTTTTCGCTTGGTTAATTAGTCGATCGAATGAAGCGAGCTCGTTAAACGAACTTAAATTAAACGAGAAAGAAATTGCGATATTCGACGCGGAGGAATGACGATGTCGAATTGCCTTCTCTGTAGCTTCTCGTTTCTCTCTATCTGGGGCAATCTTTAGCCGTTCTATTTTCTAGGAGAATGTTTCGAATTATTTCGTCCGGCTCGTTTTATTTATAAAAAAAAAAAAAAACAATTTAAGCGTTCTCGCGGAATCGATAACGAAGCTACGCGAACGTGCATTGCAATGGAAAATGGGAAGCTACACCTGAGAGAGACGGTTGCCATTCATATCCACTGGACCTGCATTTGAATCTCCGTTTTTTCCTCTTTCCCCTTTTTTCCTTTTTCTTCTTTTTCTCTCTCTCTCTCTCTCTCTCTCTCTCTCTTTCGTAAACACACAACTACTTCGCCGGATTTCCGCGTTTACGACCGTTTCCATATTTTCCGCCGGCTTCAATTCGAACGGAATTATCAAACGTCCGAAACAACGCTCACACTTTCTTCGTACAAGTTTGAAAAACTGGCGATCTGCCCGAAACCATTCACTTGCCGCTCCCTCGGCAAAGCAACAGCCTAAAAATACGAGCGAAGATGGAAACTAACGAGTCGGCATCGACTATCGCTCTCCAAGTTTTTCAAACGCGACTACCGACAATCCCCACAGTCCTAATCATCATTCAAGACTGCGTTCAGCATTTCCATATATTATATTATGTTACAACTTGATTGCAATATCGCTCAGCTTCTATTTTAATTAGCCGAAATTGTTAAAAATGGCTTTGAGAAATGAAATTATAGAATTTAACAGAAAAGTATGAAAATTTTTCAATCTTAAAACATTATTCTGTGACACAACTTGATTACCATATCCCTCCGCTTGTATTTTAATTAACAGCTTCCACCGAAATTGGAAAATTTTAAAAATGGAGAAGAACGAAAGGAATATATCGAAACTACAATATTTTGCACACGTTGCTGGACGGTGAAGTTAGAAAGATGCCCCGTGGAAAATGAGTTTTTAGTTGCTTCATTAACCAAGAGAACGTTTATATTCCACTTTATTCAAATCCCGATATAGCCATAGCATGCTACTATAGTATCGAGCATACTTTAAGGAACCTAATGATAATTTTAGCCTTGCGTCGTCGACAGATCGTCATTACGATATTTCACTGTCAGATGCAGGCGTATTGCAAACTATGAAATTATACGTAACGTCATTAGAGCTTTTGCGTGCTTAATCGCGTATGCACATCGCGTCCAATGCATACAGCACGAGAGGGTCTCAAAGTTTTACATACGATTTAGTCGCTTGATATATTCGTGCCTCAATTGGTATACGTGCGACGGGTAATTAAATGAAATTGCAACTAATTGACTGAACTACTACGATTATCTCAACTTTACCGAATGATTGCGAGCCACAGATGTAATTCTATAGAATTGAATTTTATTTGCGAAAACGAGGATGAGAGTAACGAGCCGGTGAGATCACATTAATGTCGAAATAAAATAACTAGAATGAAAGTTGTTAAAATGGAAGACAGGTTGGTGATTGTCTTAGTAATAATTTATTTATATTGCTGTTAAATAAGTGACGGAGTTTACGAGGACGTTATCGAATCTAATAATTTGCTCGGCCCCGAAACGGTTAATCATACTTATTCGGGGCAGCCACTATCTCGGGTGGTGGGCACAGTGTCCCTTTGTGCAATGTTTGTCCAGTCTGTTGACCTGGAAGTTGTTCGTTCAGAGACACCATCGGACCCAGAAGCAGACGATTTCTTGAAAGACGCATACACAGGACCGTGCAGTTTACGAATCCGTTCAACCGGGCAGGTATTGAAAACGTGAATCGCCCTACGTGTTGCTACAGAAAGAGCCTCATTTCTCCTACACAATCATGCAGTCGAGGTTCTTTGAAGACTCTCTTACCCTAGAGAGCTACTCCGAAGAACCAGTTAAGAATGTCGTTCGCTATACATGGTGTCCCGTGCGACCGAGCCACGCTGCATCCTCGAAACGCCTAACAACACGGCGTAATTCCACGGAAAACCCTGCTAAAAAATTGAAAAACATTTTTAGCAAGTAACATTTTCTCAGTAAAATTTAGTTTGTCCAACAAGAACAAGGTTAATGGTCCTCCGATAAATTAGCCCCAGGACAATTTGAAATCAACAGAGTGATAGACTGATTAGACTGATTCTAATTAGTTCGAGGAATTTTCGAAGCACCTAGAATTTTATAAATTTTAATTTCTCCGAAATTTCGGTATAAATTGCGACCTCGGTTGCACGCAAAAGCGCAGTTTCAGAGAAGAATGAAAGGCGTCGCAATTTGGGGGGGCTATTTAGCGTCGAATTTCTGTCCCGATCGTGACGGTCGGCTGAAATAGGTCGAAGGTGACTTCCTGCCTTTGGTCCCAGAAGACGAGGACGAGACGCGTACTTGATACAAAAGGAATTCGATCCACGCGAAGTCCTTACTTCTTCCTCGGCGGCTCCGGCGCGAGGTCGCTTTTAAGGCCATCCATTTCCTCGGCTGTCGTATTCTCAGTATTGTTCGCGTTGTATATCTCGCGACACGAGTTCCCGTTTCGCGATTTCTGATCTCGAGAAATCACTCGTGTCTTGGCTAACAACCTCTTTAAGTAGTTTGCGTTCTTTTCTTCATGCGCCGCGTCTAATGCCCACATTATTCGGACTCGAATTCGCGGTTCTCAGCTTTTTCTCGTCGCTCGGCCATTGTTGTCGCCACGGTAAATCGCCACTGCAGCTTCTTGTACACTCTCCGACTGTTCAGTTATTTCTGTGGAAAAAGTTCGAAATAAACGGTTACTAATTAGTAGGAGGTTTCGCGACTAAAATGTTGCGATCGTGTAATTGCGGTTTCGGCGGTGAACCGAAGGCAGGAAGATTAATTAAAAGTATCAGGAACCCGTTGTTTGCGAATCGAGAAAGCGAGGCAAGAAATTGGTACTCGATAAGGAGAAAGGAATCGTCGGAAAAATAGATAGGGTTTCCTCGATCGTTTCTGGAAGAAACGCGCTCGCGTCATGAACCGGCGCGTGAGAATATTCTGCTGATCATAATTCCTCGATATCTCTGCAGGAAGCAAGCACCATTCGCAACGATTGCTTCGAACCTAACAATTTCCTTGCCTTTCGAACAGAGGAATTGAGAAATTAACAGATCGGTTTCCCTTTTACCTTACCGGACGAAGCGAAAGTGAACTTTTCATTTCGTTCGTCCTTTCTATTCTAATATTACCAAGGAAGTAAATTGCGGACAACGTCACGGGGTGATTAGAAAAATTATTTTACACCTAGTATAATTTTAATCTACGATATCGCGAAACTTTATCGTCGCAGCAAATAGTTTTCTGTCATTTTAGAGTTTCTCTCTCCGTACAGTCCATAAATGCCAACGTACGAACGCCTCTCGCGTTCGATAATCGATGCGAAAAATACGTTCGGTGACTTCACCATTCCATTTTTTCGATAAAGTATCAACGTGTCTGCCGATTACGAGACAAAATGTTGATAAGCTGCGAGCTCTTGTAAATAAACGCGATCGGCTTGCGTACACGTACGCATACAAGTTTCCTACGAGACAGCGACTAGGCGTGTCGTCCCTGGCGACAAGAAGTTTAAACTTTCGTGTAAAAATAACGCGTCCGCCGTGACAGGGTTGTGCAAGAACGTTATTTTTATATTTCCCGTATTTATAGGCCAGTCATAGTGAATGAACTACGCGCGTCTACGTCTCTATGCAGAAATGAACAAAATATCACACTTTATTTCCATTCCAAAAAACACTTCCTCCACGAGTTTTACAATACTTGACACTTTCATCCTCTTCGCCAGCTGCAAGTGCAACGTCTATTTTATTCGGAACAGTGCTGCATGCATTCACGCAAATTCTATAAAATACTTTTATAGTCGAAATAGAAATTCACAGGCCATTACACACTAGATTAGATTAATCGCCGCCCGCAGGATCACTGGCACGCTAATTGAACGTCCAACGCACCGGACCAGGAATTCATCGCAGCGGTGGAATAACGTTCAAACCAGAGATCGCAAGAGTTACGGAACTTTTTAACAGTTTCTGTGTTTCTAGCACGGACCGTGGAGGTTTTTTTAACTTCCGACGAGTTAGCGGACAGAGACAAGTTTTCGAATTTCTTCGTCGTTTTAACAAGTACTGCATAATTACGGCAATTGCTGTTCTTACTGCATAAACTTTGTACAGATTCTGAAACATCAGGTCCACAGGTACACTGCTCAAACGCGTCGCGATAGATTTTCTAAAGAAACGATTGTCGTAATAATTGGTGGCACTAAAAATATTCGAAATTATAGCGCAATCTGCACACTTCCTCGCCAAGTAACTAATTATTAATAACTTCGATCGTTCGTACGACTGAAAAATAGGCGAGACTTGTTCGCGACGCACGGAATGTACGCGGGGCACTCGTGTTACAAACGGAAGCTGTTTATGCGATCGTTGGTCGTGAACAGCTCGTGATTTAGAGTGATCCCGGAATATCCGAGGACCGATCCGCGTTACCAGAAAGGTGCAACGACCACTGGCACCCGTGTTCGCGAGGTAGAAATGTAACGTCCCTGGTAGTAATAACGCGTAGAATCAACTAATCAGCACTGGTCGTGGCGCCTACGAGATCACCGACACACAGAACTTATCCAGCTGGTAGAGCAGCATTCCACCGTTCGGAATGACCATACTCATTCCTCCGTGGTCTCCTGCGAGCACTGAAAGGATCCTACGCGACGGTGCACCGCCTCGTACCTGGCCACAGGTGTGCGAGAGGAGAGCCTGTGTGTGCACGCGCGCGCGCGCACCGTCTCATACCTGCGAACGTGAAAGGCGAAGCAGGAAATCATTTCGTTCACCTGTTCCACTCGACGCCGAAAATCGGACTACACGGAACCTTGATCCGACCTTCTCCTCCGCCTTCAACATTAAAGGCCGAAGGCCTCTACTGCCTGTGTTCCTCGTTCCTTGCTCCCTCTTCTTCTTCTTCTTCTTCTTCTTCTTCTTAGACTTTTAGCTTCTTTTTAGCGGTCGATGCTCGTTTTTCTTCATTCGCTCGCCACTATGTCGTAAGGTTTGCACCTCTGCACCATGGCTCCTCAGATATTTATATTCAATTTTACGAACCGCCGATGTCGAGTTCTATTAACGTGCCTGGGCCGAGTAAACTCATCGTCGACGCAGAAAAATTTCATTTTCGAGCGAAATTTATCTCACTGACCCCGTTCGTTCGTTATCTGCCAGGAGAATTATCTAATTGGAGTTTAGCTTGAAACTCTATCCATACAAATTTCGTGGAACGAGAATTAACAATCTCACCATGGTCCCCATTTCTGAAAGATTGTGAAGGAATGTAAAAATGACTCACAATACCCCCCTTAACACTAGGTTTACGGGACCCGTCGAAATGACGGGTTCTAATATTTTTAATTTAAAATTATTAGGATTCTAAGGATCCATACGTGAGAAATTATTTAGCAAATTTAGTTCTTTGGGTTTATATTATTTTAAAAATATTGCTAACAATGTGGGTAGCACGTTCTTGTTATTTTTATAAAGTAATGCGGAATAGTCACTTTTAGTGCTTCGTAAATCTAGTGTTAAAAACGGACAGCGCTGGGGGTCAAGAAAAATAGAGCTCCGACTTTGACAACTAGCCCACCGAAATAAAAATGTTCTGCAGTAATTGCAACAATTTCTTCCTTTGATAACTACGATAGGTTGAAAATATTTGCAAATTCCTCGACTGTGTTTACCGTTTCTTATTCCATCGACTCATTTTTCTCCGTAAATGCATAAAATCCGCAGAAAAGTATTCGGGAGACTGAATAGTTAAAATTTTAGGATAATTTCTAAATGCCCAGAAATATAAATAAAAAATCTATAACAAAAGAAGGATTCGTCGACAATGTCAATCGAACATAGCCCGCATCTGAAGCCCGCGAATTTAGACTTCGGTTGGTTCATGGAACCGCGAACGGTTGTCGGAATGACTAGCGCAGAATATAGAATGATTAGTCGCGTACAGTTGTTGCTGAGCAGGTGGATGACGGCGTTTCGTGATTCTCTCTGTTCGCAGGTGAAAGGAATTTCTCGATTTAGGCTAGGATGTCACATCACAGCGACGATAACATGCTGATAGCAACCTCGGACTCCTTCTGGGAGCCGGGCAACTATAAACGGACAACGAAAAGGATCGAGGACGGTCACAAGCTCTGCGACAGCTTGATAGCCCTCGTGCAGGAGAGGGCGGAGATCGAGAAGAGCTACGCGAAAGCCCTGAAGAATTGGTCGAAGAATTGGAACGATAAGATCGAGAAAGGGCCTGAATACGGAACCACAGAGGCGGCGTGGAAAGGCGTTCTCGTCGAGTCCGACAGGTTATGCGATCTTCATCTCAGGGTCAAGGAGAGTCTCTGCAACGACATCATCCAGCAAGTGAAAACGTGGCAGAAGGACAGTTACCATAAGGTACGCTCTTCCGTGGTACTTCCTGTTCTCTGATACTGTCTGCCGAAATTTTCTCCAAATTGTTCACAAAAAAGAAAAAGAATCAGAAGACATGTTCTTGTTCTTCAGTTATATTTCAAATTTCCGCTTCCACTCCGAATGGATCTTTTGTGCAGCTTCTAGTCAGCTTTTGAATTAGTTTCTACATTTTTATGGAAAATACAGAGACCGTGATTAATATTTTAAAATTGGTTCTCTCGATTTTTGCTTCCACTCTTAATTGAATGAAAATTTTCAGATATAATACAGCTTCTGAATTTTTGCAGAGAATATAGAGATCATCTTTAGTGCTTTGAAGATAAAATAAAATTGAAAGATTTGTTGAGGATCCTGAGGACCGAGATAGCCAGCCTGTATTTTTTGGTGTTTGATGCTAAGGGTTGTTTTCGGTAAGGTTTCGGTAATAATGGCTAACGCTGCGCGGATGTGGTTCGGTTGCAGTCGATGATGACCCTGAAGGAACGGAAGGAGATGGAGGACGCGTTCAAGAAGGCGCAGAAGCCTTGGGTGAAGCTTTTACAGAAGGTCGAGAAGGCGAAGTCGGAATACCACAACAGCTGTAAAACCGAGCGGACCGCCGCGAACATGGAGAGGAACGCCTCCGCGGACAGTTCGCTTTCGCCAGACCAGGTAAAACAACGATTGCACCCTTCCTCCGTCGGACGCGTCGATTATAGTAATAGACAATTACACCATCGCTCGGTCAATACGTTATCGACGACTAACGCAATCCTTGCGTTGCGTATCTGAGTCACTGGCGTCGTCATCGGAGTCGCTTCGAAAAGGATTTCTGTGTGCTCGATGTATCGGGTGTACACAATTTATCAGCACAATGTGAAAAAACAATTCATCTTTCTATCATAAAAAAAAACGCACACACAGCTAATTGACTACAAGTTTGCAGCACCATTCCGATAAAACATTTTTATATCGCTTTATCTATGTATTCTCGCGACACCCTATATGTCGAAAACACATGATATATGGAACGTGAATGCAAATGATCGTCGATATAGTCGGAGCTATGCAGGATGATCGGAATTTTTTGTTTTATCAATATAAATGAAAAAGGTGAAGAAACTCCGAATGAACGAGCAGGATTATAAATTTTATTTAGATTCGGACAAAATTGTCTTAAATGTTTATTCAATAGACGAACGTTGAAATATTCGACCTGCAGTTGCTTGTAAAAAAATATAATTATTCCAGGACCCGTTATCTAAATATTTTATTTATGCTAAGTCCTCCTCGATAACGGTAGAAGTAGCTTCAAATAAAGCGTAAATCATGCACTCGATATCGTTATCTCTTCAATTTTATGGAGAATAAATCCGATAAAAATTCACCAGTCGCATATTCAACAATTTTCCATATTTTTCGAGAGCAGTATTCTCGTATAAATCATCTCTCTCGTCTCGTATAATTATGGCATCTTTCCCGCAAATCCTTTTCAAAGCGACGACATTCTCGTAACCGCGCGCACGCAAAACACACGTAAACGGAGTGTATATCGTGTGCACACACACGTGTACAAACACGTAATAGTGTGCATCTAGAATCACGCATTCGCGGCTCAACGAAACAGAGTAGATACAGTTGTTCTTTAGCAAGTATTATTTGCAGATGGCCCGAGGCTCTGAAAACGTATGTTAACAAATCTCGTGTGTTATCGCAACGAACGTCTGCATGCCGTGTTGCCTTGCGTCCCCCGATATTTATCGGTATCACTATAGTCGTCCATCTCACGGACCGTTCTCTAGTCTATCCTGACTGTCTCGTTGAATATTTATTTCTGCATGCCCCGACAATACTATTTATCTCTTCTTCCGCGAATATTTATCGATTGCGAAACGATGCCAATTTGTTCCTGTTAATTCGTTTGCACAACTTGCACGGAGTGTTCTACAGTTCCCGTTGACATTTTACTTGTAGTCGGTTCTTACGAATGTCACGTTTATTGTATTCCGTTTAAATTGTCGCAAATGGAGTGCGGATTCGATGCATTTGTTTATCCAAGAATGCTATTGAATTTTCAATTTTACCTTTGCAACGGACGTGTAGAAAATTAATATTTTTCATAAAAATCCACAGTTCATTTGCGAATATACCGAAATAATTGCTGCACCGAGTTGTCGTTGCACTATTGCAATCGAGAGTGGTGTAAAAAAAGAAAAAAAAAAATGTGGTTCGAGTCGCGTAGTTTGGGGAATAATTATCGCACGAAGTTGCACCAATGATTAAATCGCCGGAGGAGAGGCGATCTTCTGAAAAATGGCTACCAACGTTTTTAGATGACTGTGTGTGGATGTGATGCATGGGGACTCAGAATACGAAAATGCCTTAGGAACTCTAAAATAGGAGACGTTCAGCTTGTATGTATAACGACATTGCATGCGGCATGCTTATCGATTAACCGTCTTTTCTTAATTTCTCGTTACAGAAAGCTCTATTGGTAAGCAAAAGTAACTCATTGCTATCTAATTCGTGTTGGCGAACGATCCCGTGCAACCATCGAACTCCGAAAGCTAATCCGAACGGCTAAACTTTTGCGATAACTCGATAACGCATTTTAAATGATATTCACTCTGCTCGATGATTGCTCGTCGCCTGTACGTAGAAAACAGAATCTTTTCGACGCTTCACGCACACAAATTCATGTAGTCTCGTAGACGCTTTTTAATACTATTTGCGTTCGATCCACCAGTCACACCGCCTAATTGTCTCTGCAAACATAGAATCACTTGACTAGGTCAAAGATCACGGTAGCGTTACGCGAGAAAATTAAAGTGTAATGCAATTTCGGGTAGAAGGTATTCAAGATTTTTGAAAAGTTAGAGAACGTTGAATAGACTAGACATAGCAAACGACCTCGCGGCTTCGGCAAGCAATAAATTTACTCGTCGGACAAGATAGCGTTCGAAACTATGGTGACGCGGCTTTTTTTTTTTAAGTAGCTTAACGGTCGCGCTTCATTAGCTTGCAAACGAAGTTTTAAGAAGTTAGGTTTCTTTTCCGTTGGGGGAACAGCTTCGACACGCGCTTAGATCGATTTACTTTTGTCGAACCAGCGGACAGGGTGAATCATGCAATCGGAGCAGGCAGGCTGCTGCATTCGAAATAGAAGCAAAATTTCATCGGTGAAATGCCTCGTTCGTTCGTGATCGGAACGATGCGTCGATAAATGCATTCGCATTGGCGTCGACGATACAAGTTTCTACGGTATTCGTTCTTCAATATTCCGCGGACGAATTAAAACGGATGTGTAATCACACGCTTATTTTCCGTTCGCGTTCTATCATCGAAGATCATTTTTATCCATTTATTGGCGATCTTTATCTTTTTTCTAAACTATATATAATCGCTGAACCGCGCGGATCTTGCGTAATAAAAATTTCCTGCATCGATTGCGAGAAATAGAAAAACCAAACGGAAAGTTCATTCTTTCTTTGCTAATTTTAGTAGACCGAAAATAAGGCAACGACATTTTTCGATTCTTTTAATCTTCCCACTACAGTGTTTACTCGATATATGTCAACAACACGAGTCTTGCTAGCGTCATGTATCGTACAGAAGACATACCCGAGCCGTGTTATGTTTACACTTCATGGCCTCTCGCGGGTATAATTCCGCGACGTTTATCGTCCAGGCCTTGGCGACATATATAGAGAAGTCACTGTATTTTCAATTGCATCTGTTTAATTTTCTCACGAATCCGCGGTCTAGTAGTGACACGCGTTTCACTGCACTCGCAGCAAATCATGAATTTTTGTTCGATCCTCGTGGCAGATTCTTTTGCCGCCATTCAATATTTCTTTCTTTTTCAATTATCTCACGGTGTTTCTTCCGAAGTTGCGTTACTCATCCTGAAAATCACGCTTTCTGTTCGAAAGGTATTCTTTTTGCCGCCACAGTTGTTCGCGCTAGGTAAGCTTTGAGGGTAAAGAATTGGGATTGCCATCGCTATCGCGGCACGGTGATGAGACTGTCGCGAAGTCGAACAGTGTTCGTCGCACGGTAGACGCGTGTGATCAGTGTCGATCTCGATGTATCGAATTCCGAGTAGTTCCTACTATCGACGAGCCTGCCAATGTGGGTTTGTATAGCTCTCCCGAGCGAGCTTGAGCTTTCCGAAGCGCATAACTTCGCGGTAACTACAGGCACAGCTCTTGTAGCTGAACATCGTTCGAAAAGAGGTCGTCGCGGGGTTGAGCCTTTAACGAGCCCTTTCATCGGGAACATTTATCTTGTGGAAGCTCGAGGTCGCTCTACGAACCTATGCCAAGATCTTTACCTTCAACGTCACTCCCACGGACGTGCACGATATTCCCCGATATTGACTGCAGTCCCTCTATTTAATCGACAGGTGAAGAAAATGCAGGACAGGGTGCAGAAAACGAAAGAGGAGGTGCAGAAGGCGAAAGAGAAGTACGAGGCCACGCTGCAGGAAATCAACCAGAACAACCCGAAGTACATGGAGGACATGACCCAGGTGTTCGACAAATGTCAGGAGATGGAGGCGCAGCGGCTGCAGTTCTTCAAGGAAGTCCTATTCGATCTTCACAAATGCCTAAATATATCCCAAGACCCAATGTAAGCATACACCCGCCTTTATTAGCCTATTCAACCAATTTGTTATCGCCAGACCGCGGATCGTTGTTCAAATCTTAAGTTTTATGGACTTATTTTATAAAAGCTATTGGCAAAGCTAGGGCAAGTGACATAGCGGAGTGGGGGTAAGCCGCAGCACAGACGTAACTGGCCACGTAGCTGTGACAATGCGTGTGATAAGCTCATGCAGCTTTGCCCTTGGGGGCGTGGCTTCTTGCCCGTGGGGGCGTGACTTCTTGTCCTTAGGGGCGTGGATTGAAGAAAATCGCTGTCAGCTCTGCTTTAGAAGATGAATGTTTTATTGTTCGCAGACTTCCCCAGATATACGAAGAGTTCTATCACACGATCAACAACGCGGACCACGAAAAGGATCTGAAATGGTGGTCGAACAACCACGGTGTCAACATGGCGATGAATTGGCCGCAGTTCGAGGTAAGATCGTTGATCGATTGTTATACGTCGCAGCGACTCTTTTTATCGCATGTAAGACCCTGCTCATGGTTGGAAATCTGATGTTAGACAATCTAGTTGTAGAGTGCATTGATATATTATTCTCGTTCTGTCCCTTTTATAACTGCATTAATTTTATCCATTAGCGATTCTATGTCTCGATATTCTAAGCCGTTTTTGGTTCAAGTTCTGCGCCATACATTCGACTATTTATATTTTATTGTTCAACAAAAGTAATCGTTTAATAGAGTACACGACAAAAGTCTCAAATAACTACCACAATTTATTCTCGGAAAAAAAAAGTAAAACAATCTTCGACCAGCGTTTTTAACCCTTACCAGTATCTTTATTTTTATATATATATTTTTTTTACCATGACAGCAAAGCTTTTTGTGAAATTTTTGTGGGCACACCTCGCTTTTGAAAAAACGGTTTCCGTTCACCTGACATGTTGCTCCTCTATCCACGACCCCGATGATTCCTTTCTTTTTAAATACAATTATGATCATTTGTATTTGATCGGAAGTCTTTCATTTTCCTTGAAAAATCTTTGTTCACTTCCGAAGCTATAGAAAACAATTATCCCAATAATTACGACTTCGAAACGAAATTTCCTCGTCATATCTTTGTGTTCTTCACGTTTCCCACGTGCGAGTTCCGTTCGCGCATCGTGCGCGCAAGTCGAAAATCGCACATCTAAGGGTTAAATTCGTTCGGTGGAATAATTCGTGGTGTCAACGTGTTCTCCCTTTGACTCGTCCATGGTACACACTCGTTATTTCGATGATCTTTAAATCGTTTGAAAGAATGAGACAAGAAAGAGAGAAGCTCGAAACAGTATTCCGAGACAATTTTCTGGAATGCATGCATGTGATTGTTTTTTGGGCGTTGCTATTATGCAGGACTACACAGAGGAGTTCCGTGACATCACCAAGGGCTCGAAGTCGAAGGAGGCACTTCCGGCTGGCTCCATCACGCTGATCAATCAACGCCCGGTCGGCGAGGATCTGCATGTAAAGTTTTTGTTCTGTTTACACCCGAGAGATTCCGCGAAATCGAAAACGTGGCCCGCCATGAGACACAACCCACCCCTTCTTCGTGCTTTTACGGCACGATTTTCGTTCACGCAGTATTTTCTATGTACACCGATGATCGGCCGTGCTTTTTTACACGTCGAACAGCCACGAAACGGTGTCGTAACGGCAGACACTTACGGCGAGGTCACTGCGGATGGGTTTCCTTTTTCAGCTTCTGGCTCGCTAACTTAACTGAATTAACCGTAACCCGCTATGTGCTTGGTCTCCTGCATCTCGGATCTATGTCACGATTCTATGAGTCGCTCATTTGCCAAATCGCTTTGCTCCACGGACACCGTCCAGAAATTCGCGAAACAATACTTATCTAAAATTGAGAAAAATTTTTGGCACTCGGTCAGAGTAGACTGCGGATCTTTATGCGAAATAAAATTTTTACGCATCGATTGCAATACATAGAAGCTAAGTAACCATTTACTTTTCTCCTGGATCATTTTTACGTTTTAAAAATGGTATATCGACGCCTACTGATTTTTGTCAAAAATTCATAAAATCCCGTAAAGAAAGTCCAACTATTGTTGAACTGTATTTTTAAAACGTTAAGTTCGGTAACAAAATTGTAAAAAAAGGTGGAGTTAATTGCTTCGGGCTGTGAACGGCTCATACGTCGAGCATGTTTTAGAATTAAACACCGAAGCATAATCGCACCGCACCCTTCTTGTCGATCGTTCCACCATTTAAGACTGGAATTACTTTTTCGCCCGCAGGCAATTAATAAAGTGAAGTTTGAAAGTTTTAAACGTGGTTCGTACAGTTAATTAGTAGCCCCCCGGGGGATCGACCGATATCAAGAATTTATTCTGCGAGGTTGCTGCAGAGAAAAATTGCTAACTTGAATATTTAAACCTACGGTAAAGACATTGATGTTGAAGCTAACGGGAGCAATATTTCTCGTAGAAGAAATTCTTGGATCTACCCTCTGAGGACTATTTTAGCTGACCGTAGAAGCCAGTAAATTTTATTTGCACTGTTACGTCGCTTATCATTTTTATTTGTGCATTTTCAATAAAAATTGGGTAAATTTGCTCTGTGCGCGCAGCTGCCTGAAAACACAGCTGAGAATATATCACGGTTTGAAACACTATTATAATTTATCGACATATCGATGTAAACATGCTTGCAACCAACGATCACCCGCACAATTTACAAAGCCTCTGTACATACGAACATGAATATTAATTCATTATAATACCGACCACGTTGCTGCATCCTTTATCGCATGATATTGACTACGTTCAATTGTCACGTCATCGAACAAATTAAATCGAGTTTCAAGACACACAATGTCACGTAATTATTGTCTCCAGCTTGAAAATAACAGAATGCACTTCAAGTTCACGGATCACGAGAAATCATTCGCATCCGCTTCGTTCATTCATCGGAGTGCGATCATCTGTCGAAATTCACCGTGTCACGCTACACATTGGTTGCATGCATGATTTCGAGATACCAAACTTCGTCGCCGGAAAAAAGAAAAAGAAAAAGAAAAGAATGGCGGCAAGCACACGCGAAAAGAAGTGTGGGCTTAATCGCATCGTTAAATCGCCGGTCTGATCGTTCTGTTTCGATCTATGTAGGAGTTCCCACCAGTTAATAATAAATCCAAGTCGAAGCCCAGTTCCCGGGTGATATCAACAGATGGGAGTCACGGAGATAGCAAAACTGAAACAATTAGTTCCACCAAACATTCTGCGGAAAAGAATAATCACGATGGCAACACTGTAAACAGAACTTCTACTATTACGTGAGTACCGAGAATCAACTTGCTAATTGTTCCTCCAGATAACCCGTCACATTTCTCACTTCATTTTGACACCGATAAAGAACATATTTAAATATTTAATTAACCCTTTACTCTACGATTCCTCAGATGGTTATGGTGATATTTGTCAGATAGTTGTTGTGTCCTTACGAACAGATACCATTCTATTTCATTAATAAGTCTGGCAGGATATTATAGAACGAGGGATCGAGAATATAGATCTTCATGTGCATCTACATATAACAAAAAATATTTTCGTATTTATATCAATGTCAAACGATGAAGATGAAGGGCATGTTTTCAATGGCATTCTTGAAATTCTTTCAGTAATGGCACTAATGCTAAACAAGAATCGAACCCGTTCGAAGAAGAAGAATGGGATGAAGATGGCGGCGAGCCATTGGTAGACAATGGAGAGCCAGGTGTTCCTGTGCGTGCGTTGTACGACTACGAAGGAGCAGAAGCGGACGAGCTTAGCTTTAAACAAGGTATTTTTTTCTTCTTCGGCTCTTACACCTTACCTACGGAAAGTCCTATAATAATTTGAATTCGTTGAATGGTTCCGTCTATCCGCCACACATTGGTGATTGTAAAATCGTTTGAAATGTTTCGAAAATTAATGGAGGTAATTTTTGGTACGTTCCAGGCGATGTATTCGAGAAATTAGAAGACGAAGACGAGCAGGGGTGGTGTAAAGGAAGAAAAGATGGCCGAGTAGGTTTGTATCCGGCGAACTACGTAGACCTCGTGTCCCAGTAAAGAACCAACGTGAAGCCAAATTTTCATGAACATTGTTAGTTACTTAACACGCAACGTGTCTACAAGACGGGGGAACGAAAATTTTTAATTTACCCGTTTATTTCTCAGTGAAGTAACGCCCTCATTGAAATTTGTAAATGTCGCTAGGTAAGAGTTACACAAGACTATATTAGAGATCATTCGTTTCGTGTGATATAAGATGATCGCTAAAAACAAAATACCTAATAAATATAACTAAAGTTCGATGTAACGATGCAAGTCTAACGATCGTGGATTAAAAGAAAATAATGCAACGGGAGATACGTCGAGATCGATGGGAAATCGTGAGTGCAACAGTGTTTTGGTTCTCTTTTTCTTTCCGATGTCAAAGTAGCTCATCACGTCTAGCACTTAAAACGAGACCGTTTTACCCCGCCGTCGGTTAAAACGGTCTCCCATAGGTAGTTAGGGTTATTTGCATCCATCTATTATAGTGTATCGCTAGACAATAAGATGGATAGTGCATATGCCACAGGTATATTAAGTTTAGAGTTTCGAGATAATGTACAATTATACATTTTCCGACTCATTTACCATTGTTGCTATTGAACATTTCGGCAAACACGGCGAGAAGTATATTTAATTTATTGTTATTCAAATGAATACTATTGAAACCTATTCTGTCTGAATGATATCATTGTATATAATAGATCTAAGCGCATAATGGTATGCAAACGTTGCAATTGTTTAACGAAGTTAAGATTTTATCGTGTTTGAAGTGCATCGGCATAAAAATGGATAACATTTAAAAAAATAGAGAGAGAGAAAAGAAAAAAGAAATCGCGTACATCAAATGTACACCAAGCGAATCAATTTGGGACCCAGAATTGTCCAACCCCCTTTTTGGTTTTAGCGACTAAGAGTTGCAGCTTTAACGATCATGAAAAATCGTACGAATTTATTGATTCATTAAAAAGATTAATGCGTGTTTCTGTTATAAATTATTATGAAGTTACGATGACATTAAAAATTTTTCATTTTAACAGCGAATTCGCTTGATTGGTTACTGTATGTCTTGTACATAATTTTTTTTTATCGAAGGAACATTGTCGTTTACGAGTAAAAAGTTTTTACAAGAAAACATTTCGTACAATTACCGAACCCTGTTTTCCTGGTAAACGAGGCATGACCGAGAAGTGAAAAATATTATACAAAATTAACTGAATGCGATTTAGTTGGACGTTCACTATGAACCGACGATGTACCTTCACTACTGCATACTTTCAGAATACATTTGCATAGAGTAGACACACGAGATATGTTAATGTAAACAACGTTGCAGAGTAATCACGAAACCAAACGAACTGTAGATGTAAATGGTTCAAAAACAGGAAGCATTTATAGTTTTCCATGTAACAACAAGACGAATGTAAATCGATTAGAGTCAGCTTTAATACAGTCAGTTGTTATTTATGTACAGAGCGAGTCACCGAACCCAATGACCTAAAATTTCTTGCAAATTGCCAACTACATCGAAAGATATCTCGAATAAAAATTGCACGATTTCAAGGGGATTAACTTAAAAGCGTAAAAGAAAAATTAAAAATATTAAATGTGACCGATTGAAAATACTAATGGCGAGCTTTTTGGTACCATGCAACTATTTTATTGTTTTTTCGTACAGTGAATAATTTGCGAGTGATTTGAAGTCGTCGCGTTAGGTGAATCGGTCTGTACACTTTGATTTCGCGAAGCGCTCAGAGAAGTTGACTAACAGTCAAGTTAATAATAATGAATAGTGATAAAATGCTAGTTATCCTTCACGAGTAAGTAATAGGTGTCACTGTACACAGTATTTATGTAAATATACATATAGTAGAATATAATAAGATTTACAATTTCAACCAGCGACTGATTTTTGTAATTGTTTACATCATTAGTCCTCCAAATTATTTTCTGTAAAGTGTTCGCAGTTTCAATAATGTTGTTGAATAGGCTCTAGTTTGTGTATAAAACAAAAAAAACAATTTGATTATGTATAACTTAATAAGTAGGAACATGTATGAAATATTAAACGGTTCGTAATGCAAGCGGCTATTTTCGATTAACTATCTACGATGCGTCAATGAATTTCACGAATGCCTGATTGAGTTCGAGTAAACACGAAGGGGCGAAGGATCGTGCATTATTTAATTGCGTATGGAAACGAACAGCTAACTGGCGGAGCATAATGTGGGAGAAAATACAAATCTTTGTACAACATTATTCCGTATGAAAAAAAAAACATTATATTTGCATACTCATCGATGTACATCATAAATTCCGATCGACAAAGATGCGTTACACTTTATACAAGAGTGTTTTCTTTTTAACAGTCCTGTTTCTGATCCGTTCTACCGAATGTTTCATCACGTAGATTTTATATTACACTTCGTATTTGTTGAAAATAAAACTGTACTTTATTTCTGTACAAATAGCTAGTATTTATTGGAAATAAAACTGTGCTTTAATAATCATTGTTATCCTCGCGAGACAAATCAATGCACAGAGAGATTTTGCGAAGACTGTTCTTAAAATCTTAAGGTAAGCATAGTTCACGCGATCGGCGTGTTGATAATATTCGAACAAACGTATTCAAATAATTGGCGATATTTCCAACAAAAACCGACGAATTAAATCTCGCTGCTGCTACTGTAATTATTAACACTGAAAATATTTAACATTCAGCATGCTATAAATATGTTTATATATATGTATAATAATGAAATTGTGTAGATTTCAGGACATCTCAACTTCTTATTGTAAAATTACTAATTATATACAAGGTTACTATGTTTATTATATTAATATGTATGCGTAGAGGGTGTCCCAGTATCGACAGTCGAAAATACAGAATCAAATGTTTCGGAAACCAAACACGCACTGTATGAAAAAATATTTCATTCTACATTTTCGAGTGAATTGATTGCGTGGAATCCTATACCGCGAGAATACAGAGCCACCCCGTGTACAAAGCATCTTATGTAATCCTCGATCCAAAGGACACTCGGTGAACTGCTTCAATGCGTTGCAACGTGCTTCTGCAAATCCTCCAAACTGGAGAACGGCTTTTCGCACAGCTGGCATACGTAAGCGTTCCCATTGTGAATATCTAAATGTTCCGACAGCTCCTCCTCGGTCTCGAAGAGCTCGTCGCAGATCATACATTGGAATTCGCAAGCCTTCACCCCCTGCTTCTCCCATTCCGCGATCGCAGCTTCTTCTTCGTGCGCCTGCATGTGCATTTCCAGTAGTATTTCCGAATTGAACGAGTCTGCGCATTGATGGCAACGATAAAGATCATCTCCGGTCTTCTCTGTTTCGTTCGCGATGTTGATCAGATTAGGATTGTCATCCTCCTCGTCGAACAAATGCTTCTCGACGTGCGCCTCGAGCGCATCCTCCGAGTCTAACGAGTCCCCGCAAATTGCACACTGATACGGCTCCTTGCCGGTGCTTTGATCATCCTCGCTCATATCGTTGCAGTGTTTCTGCAGATGATCTTTCAGTACTTCGTCGTCTGTGAATATCTTGTCGCAAAGGAAACAGGTGTACGTCTTCTCCGGTTTCGAGGGTTCTTGCGCGTCCCTTTTTGACTCCTTGGTCGATTGCACGCTCCCCTTCTCCAATGAATTCTCCGACTTTGCTAATGTATTTTCCGACTTTGCCAACGTATTTTCCGTTTTAGACGGAGGCTTTTCCGATTTAGCGTGGCCTACATCCTTAGAATTCTTAGTTACGTTCCCTATGTTGAACTCGGACTGATCGTGGCTCTCCAAGTGCCGCACCAGCAGCTTCTCGGTCCTGAACGTCGAGTTGCATACGTAGCACTTGTGCATCTGCTGCTTCATAGACTTGCACACGTGAGCTTTCACGAATCTAGCCTCGACTATCTCGTGGCACCGTTTGCACCTCATCATCTTGTGTTTGTTTTGCCTCACAGCAACATCGGTCTTATGCATCCTAACGTGAGCCGCTACCTCGCTGCGAGTGTTGAACGACAACTCGCAGACGCCGCAAGTATGTTTCTCCTCCAACGGAGAATTTACTTTAACATTCTGGCTACCTACTTTTATCTCGCTTTTAGCAGCAGGCTCGATTGCCGTGTTGTTGGAATCGGTCTTAGACTCATCGGTTTGCGGAACTTGCCTCTTTACAATCTCCTGCGATTTCTGCACACTCTCTTGAGCCTCTGGCTTAGGCTCCTCGCAGATTTCTACCTCGTCCGACATGTTGGAGTCGGAGTCCAGAGCGGAGGTGTTGTAATCGTTATACCTAATCGGCAGCACGCTCTGACGCTTGTGAGACACCATGCTAAACGGCCCTCCGAGCTTGTTCTTAACGGTACGCTTAGCTATAACGTGAATATTGTTGATGTTCCGCTCTTTATTCTCTTTCGCTACGTCCAAGCGTTTCAAGACCACTTTCGGCTGATACTTCTTCGAATTCGCCGCCTCTTTGATCAATGTAGAGGAGGAAACGCTCTCGGACTTCACGTTATTGTTTAGCCCTGACCCACAGCTCCTCATCATGGAAGACTCGAAGTTTCTCTTGATAGTTTTCTCGATAATATTCTTCAGCTGTTCATCCAAAGTTTGACAAGAACTCTTGCAGCCGTTTCTTCTCTCGTTTTCTTTATCGTTGCTCGATATTCCGAATATCCTGTGCTTCATCTCTTTCTCTACGAAGCCTGCTATCTCGAACTGCACGCGTTTCAGAGACTTTATCTCTGTTCCCTCCACTTCTATATTCAAACACCTCTCGATGCATTTCTTGTCGCAGGAATCGGTCGGAGCTGGGTTTATTCTGCGGAGCTGCACGGCGTCGATGATGTCAGTGTTCTTCTCCTGGGAATTGTGCTCCACGCCGTCGTCCTTGTGCCCTTTGGGCATGCTATTGGAGCTCGTTTTACTCAATGGCTCCGCTAGCATCAAAGTGGAAGTAACTATGTAGGTGGCATCGCCAACTTCTAATTCCGATTTAACCGAACACGGGGTGAACGTGTCTTCTACGATCTCGATGTCACTTTTCTTCGTCAACGACTCGGTCATAGAGCTCTCCAGCATCAGCAGCAACGAGTTCTCTTTATCGTTCGAATCTTCCTCCGGGAATTTATGTTTCTTTGTGTCTCGCTCAGCGGACTCGTTTATGGGTTTGCTTTCGGTTAAAGAGATGTCGGAATTTATGTCCTTCAACGACTTAGTTTTCCGCGTGTCGGAGTCCGAGTCTATGCATATGAAGTCGTTGATGTCGTGCCCGATGTCGTATTTGTTCGACATGCTAGTTTCTAATTGTTTCAGAGCTATGGACATTCTCTTGTATTTCTCGCTCTCTTTGTCCATAATCGTTTTCGCCCTCGCCTTCTGCACCGGTGATAATTGAGTTTCTTCCGATGCCAAGGAGTCTGTGTCGGAGACGCTTTCTCCGGTCGCTGCTAAAAGCGCTCTTTTCCTCGCGACCCATCTTTTCGTAGACGCTTTCCTCTGTTCCAGCGTTTTACTGCGTTTCCCCGTTACCGGTTTTGCCTTCGTCGAAACTGCCTTCGCTTTATCGTTATCTTTGTTTATGGATTCCTCTTTGCTTTTGTCTTTATCGTCGTTGGACCCGTCGTTCAGCTTTTGCGAAGAATCCTTGGAAGACGTAACGTCGTCTTCGGATACGTATATATCCTTTATCTTGGTTTCCTCCTTTACACAGTCTACATTCGTAAAATCTAATGGTATCAACGGTGGCACTTCAGTCTTCGGCTTCTTCTGAAATAAACGGGTTCACTCGATTGAATACAGCGGGAATAACTTGTAAGTGTCTAGTGACAAGGTTTGTATAGGCCTTATAATTTAACCGGAAGAAGTTCTTGAGGTTGACAATTTGACTTTTGTTTTATATTAAAAAAAAATTTATAAGTAAATGTATAACAATTATCTATTGGGTATTGGAGCACTAATAGATATTGCATAAGAATATTGAGAATACCTTCTCAACAGTGTCGGAAAGACTATCTTGCCCGCTTAGACGCAAATCGTTGCAGGCTGCAACACACTTTATGTTCTGGGATGGTAAAGAAAGAACAATTAGAAAGTTATATCGAATATAGAATCCAATTTTCTATGGCAATATTCTTATATTGTACCGTATTGTCACAGGTTCCTACAAGATCCAAATGCTCCAGCAAAATTTTATTTGACAATATAAACTGCTCCTTGAATTCGTGCCACAAGTCCAATTTGTATAAACACACGTGGCAGACAGTGTTTGGCAGGCCATCCTTATTTTTAATCTGAGAGAATAGAATATTCAGTGACAGGATAATGAAAAATATATAAATACTACTGGAAATTGTAGAAAAAGAGAACGTAAACAACGTACGTCAATAGAGGTACACTTGACGAGATCATCCAGTTTCGGTCGTAATCCTTCATCGAGGAGATCGGTCATGCAGCCATGATCAACGAGGCAGATTCGACATCTCTCCTTTTCGTTCGATAGTTTACGTTTCCGTGACATTGTCTCAGTTATGTAGAAAATAAAAACGAGATTCTGTGGAAATGTTACTCCTACCCGATATCAAAGACACTGAAGTTGGCAATGAATCGCGAATTGAGTTTTACCGTGTTCATATGTGGCGCCATCAGTGACGAAACATGCAGACTGGTAGACGAACCCGTCCGTGGACGTCATAGAGCCCCTTTACCATTTTTGTGTCACATCCTACCGTATCGGTCGGAACTAATATCACAGACGAAATGTAGGAATAGGCACCGACGAGATATTTAGATAGACTGCCAACCTTACTTTAGAAAATTCGAGTAATAAGCCCAGGAAATATTGAAAAAATATTGAAAAAAACTTTGCTCAGTGTCGAATCAATTTTAGAAATAATTTTTCAAAATTGAGCGAACTCGGTGAACTTATTTCTGAGCTTATTTTTCGAATTTTACTTTGTGCATTAATTATAAAATTTTTTTTAAGTTTATTTTAGGATAGTGAGGTGCAGAGCAGTGCAGCAGCAAGTGTAAAGAGTGTACAAAATAAGTGGATGAAGATATTATCATTTGTATTAGTTTGATATTATATGTAATTATCTGTTACATGTATAATTATGTATTATTATGTTTTGAAATAAAATATTGTAAAAATAATGTATTGTTGCAAAACATATTATATCCTTTTATTATATTATATCCTTTTTTTTTTATATAAGTTTACTTCTAAATTTATGTAGTAATCGTACTGTACAGTAGATATATGTGTATGTGTATATGCGTATGTGTATGTTTGTAGAATCGTATAGCTATATATATAGCTTTTAGTTGAGGTCAGGAGGGAATGGGTCTAGGTGGCACTGCTAATGTCCACACATTATACATGGGAGATTGCTCCCCCTGACCTCGACTGACTGACTGAGCGCGGCCGCCGAGATCAGATGCGCGGTACGCGGTGCGCAACTCTCCCGGTCGATCTCGATTGCCGGGATAGTGATTATTGATAAATTTGCTATTTCTGGCTGTTTAATGTTTATAACAATTTCTTTTGGTAATGGTATCAACAAGCAATCCCTTGACCATCGTCACCAACACACTAAAGGACTGAAATGAAGGAAACACTTTTGTTTTTTCAATGACCGTCGCAAAAAATTGTTCTTCCTTGAATATGGATGGTACCATGGTAAAAGAGTGTTAAACAGAATGTTTTCGAGTAAAATTATTTAAAAATAGTTCTAATGTGTTTTAAAAGTCATCTAGTAAAAATCTTATGGTGCTGAGGTGGAAAAAATATTTATTCATGAAAGAAAAATTTTTTTAATTAATAATAACAGTAGCTAAATATATGAAAAAATTTAAGATAGTGTTGATGACAATAGCTCATTATTAAATTAATATTCAGGATGGTCACTTTTAAACTTCGATATGAAATCTGTATTTGTTCGAATTTTTCCGGATTTTCCATTTTTTACAACTAGAGTTTGCAACTACAAAATTGGAAAAAAATAAAATACGTATCATTACAATTAATATTATTCTTAATTTATATTAATTAGAGATTTTGTACACAAGATTTACATGTTAGTCACATATTTCATATAAAACAATTAAGCTGTACGTTCTAATCCTGGTTAAAAAAATAATGTGCGTTCAGTTTTATGCTAAAAGACTGACCGGTTCTGTTCCAGGGAAGACGACACGGTTCTGTGTCATGCTAAAAGACTGACCGGTTCTGTGCCATGCTAAAAGACTGACCGGTTCTGTGCCATGCTAAAGCGGCGATGTCACGAAAGTGGGAACGCCGAAACCCCGGGCGTGAGCATTATCATTCCTCTCTGGTTTGACTAAAGGAATCTAAACAGCTGTTTTGATGAATGCCAGGCAGTTTAGAAAGTCCGTTGAGGACGGAACAGAAATACCGTGATAATGTTTATGGTTTACAAGTTATTCTGTACCAGAGAGGAAATGAGAGTGCTCACGCCCAGGATTTTAGCACAGACGAGGTACAGGAGTAGACCAATCACCCAATGTATTTTTTTGTCTCGCGTCCGCGGGGCTCTAGAGACTATGTAGAGCACTCTCATTTCCTCTCTGCTCGTATCTTCTCTGCTACCAATCACCACCATTCTTATTTTCCTATTGGCTAAGGAAAGGAAGACGGGAACAGAGAAGATGGAAGAAGATTCAAACTCCACGACGAATCAGATTTTATTATGGAATCCTACAGTACACATCTTACAACTCAGTCAATAAAGTCTACATTCTATTTCAAGATGCGTGTATCTATTTCAATACGTTGGAATGTTAAATTATATAAATAGTACGATGAAACTATAATTTCTCAAGTGAAATTCAATGAATGAAATTACGTGTTTATCTAACTTTTAAATATACATACTTCTCTATAATATTATGTTTAAATTATCGTTGCACTTTGTTTCATTCGGTGGTCTATGAAAAGCGATGAAGTATTTTATATTAATAATATAGAAGAGGAAATATTAAGTCGAAATTATGCCCAATGTCCAGAGCAAGCGTACTACTATATCTTGTAAAACGAGATAGACTGTATCGTTATAATAGAAATGCAACTGATTACATTTATAGTCTTTGTAAAGAAATTACATATTGAAAGAGTTTTGTACGAAGACTCCGTGGCGCAACGGTAGCGCGTCTGACTCCAGATCAGAAGGTTGCGTGTTCAAATCACGTCGGGGTCAATACATTTTTGTCTTTTGCTTTTCAATTAAAAATTTTTAAAATGATCTACATATTAGTGCAACATGTGCAAATGAGAAAAGTTGTAAATATAGTCTGTAATAGATGAATGTATATTCTTGAAATTTTAGAGAGTGGAAACATAACCTCACCCGGTGTACCGCTTTGTGCATCTATGTAACGTGTATTAAAATGCAACATGGACATGTAACAGAGTTTTAAAATTAAATTAAATCGTTTCTATAAACAAGTGATCATAATTGTATTATTTGTTCTGATTAAATAATTAATATATATTCATTAAGTTGTATAAATTTTGACTTCTATAAAAGAAATACATATGTACAATAGTTACTGTGTATGATAGATCTCTCATGTTTATCATTTTCTATATAATTTAAGGTTTGTAAATAGAATGGGTAAAGAAACCGATTCCGAAAATTCTAAAAAGCGGAGAAAATCAGTTAGTGGGAATTCTGGAATTTCTATTAAGGATGGAGATACTTATAAGGTATAAATATTAATTTTAACTATCTTGTGTTTCAGCTTCAATAAAACATTCTTCTATGTTTAGGCTATAATCAGTTATGAAGAGAAAGAAGCCACAGAAAGATTGTCAGAAAATGATTCTGAAAATTTCTTATCGACTTGTGACAACATACGTAAAGCTATGAATAAAATAGCAGAACTAAAAATTAATGGAGATGTAATTGTTTGTACTTCTGTTGAAATATTCTTCTCTATTTATTTACTTTGTATTGAACACCAACATTTTATCTTTTTTAGGCCAAGGATGAAATACGTGAACTTCAAATTCAAACATCATTAGCATTTATCGAGCTCAAAAAATTAAATAGAATGGAAAAATTTCGTACAAAATTTGCAAGAGATTCTTTAATGGCTTCGAAAGGCAGTGTCGATAGTAGACATTTACATTTACAGAATTTGTTATACGAAGTGATGCACTTGAAGAAGGAAGTTCTTAAGTGTCTTCAGTTTAAGTAAATATTTATTTATTTTATATATATATTTTTTTTATAATAATACGATCTTCTTAAAATTTAATGTGCACATAAATTTAATGATTCTTCTTAGGTCTAAAGATGAATTGATACAACTTGTATCGGAAGAAGAATTTTATAAAGAAGCCCCTGAGAATATATCTAGACCTGTAAGATAAATAGTAGAAAAATTTAAAGTAAGATTTATTACTTTTACTTCTATGATACTATGAATTAATGTTTTTAGGAGATCGCAAAACATAATCCACATCAATTGAGACTGGCTCGCTTGGAGTGGGAATTAACACAAAGAAAGCAGCTTTCTGCTTTGTGCGATGAATTAACAGAAAGTAAAAAAGCAGTAGCATTAAGTATAGAGTCTAAACAATCACGACTTGACAATCTGGCACCGCAACTTTATTCAATATTAGAAGTAATATGCATATCGTCTAACTACAATATTCTCGAAAATACAGAAAAATAATAAATAATAATTATTTTATATTTTAGGCAAGCAAACCACTCCAAGAAAGCCTTGGATTACCATTAGACAGAATCAGACAAGAACATCATAAAGCGACATTACTTGCATCACCATTATATGTTCTTTATGCAAAAGCATCTGCTTATAGAGATGCATATGGTACGTTTGATGTGGTTAAAATTTTGTTAAGTATTATACATTTTTTCTATGTACATTTTCCTACAGACAATTCTATAATAGTAAAAATAGAAGGCGACGAGGAAGAAGCAAAACGTGCAAACAATCAGGAAGGGTTACAGGAATCTGATTCAGATCCTGAAACTTTATCTGAAAGCATCATAGAGGAAACCCACATTCATAAAAAAAGACATCATAGATTATCTAGAGAAGCTAGACAAGAGGAAAAAAGATTAAAGCTGCTTCAAAGGCACCCCTTACACGTGAAGATAATGATTAAATTAAAAAGTTAGTTTTGAGATCAAAAATTAATATTTGTAAATAAATGTAAAATATTTTAAAACATTAACGTTTTCAGATGAAACCAAATTGACATTGCAGTTTTTTTACATAATGTTCCTGAAAGTAGTTACAGTAGAATCAAAATTAAAAACTGAAGGTGTTGAGAGCAATAGTACTGGGTATGTTATTTTCTCATACATTAATAAGTTTATGCTGTTTATGTATACTTTCTCGAAACTTTCATATATTTATTTTGTAGAGATATGCTTGTATCAGAATCGATTTTAAGAGAATTGTATCCAAGAGATTTAGGATTAGAAAGTCCTAACCCAGCTAATTACTATCAACTAAGTCGATATAATTTGGGTAACTTTTCATCACTTGGATTAGGAATTCCATATAAATGGGCACAAAGAATGGCTGGTTTGAATTTTATTTCACCTGACTCCCGTGAACAAAAGGTATGAATATAAATATCGTATATCATGTGTTTTATGGTTCTAAACTGTTTCACCTGATGAAATTGTTTAAATGCTATTAGGTTACACGTTGCGAAATAGCTCAAGATAGTGTTGAAAGTGTATTAAGAGAGATTAAAAGACGCTTAAAGGCTAGATTGGAGTTATGCATGGAGATTCGACAATTAGAATCTGGAAATTTACCGATTCTTGCTAGTACCAACGACATCTTACCACAAAAACTTAATACAATTCTCCAAAAATTTACAACAATGTCTTGGAACGGTTATTCTATTTCTGCGAACTCTGCTCTTCAGCAGCAGGGCTTGGTGACTTCATTAGACATATTCTATGAAGCTGTTCTTCGACGTGGAAATAGTAAGATATTTTAAAATTATTTTATATAAAAATTAAGTTAGATTTTTTTCTTAATATACGTTATCCATTTCAGATGAGTTAATTGCAAAAATTGCTATAAAACCTGATTATCCAAAGATAGCGGCAGTATTTAATATAAATATAAATCCTACGGTACCAGTTGCTGTCGATATTTTACGAGATATTGAAAGAGAAATAAATGTAATGTGGACGAAACCGCCAACCTTATCTGCACAATTACAGCGATTAAGAGCGTGTTTCGATATCTATTTGGAAACAGAAAATATAGTACCAAAGGAAAAAATTTTCTTTCATCCCATAAAAGGCCGTACTCGTGCTAGACCCTACAAATATTTGGAATTGGGCGGTGGAATCTTTATTCATCGTTAATTTGCTATGATATTAGATAACATATAAGTGCATATTGTGCGATATATATTACGTTCTAATGTAAACGTAACTTACCTACTTTTTGCAGTTATGAAAAGTAATTTTGATATAAAGATTGCTCAAATCGAAGTTGACGCGTTCATGCATATTTCCGGCACCCCAGAAATTGTCACAACGTGGGCTTGTAACTTGTACTTTAATCTTTTGTTTTCTAAACTAAGATCTTTGCATTTCTTTCTTAATAAAATATTGTTTGCTGCTACGTCATTATATTTTTCCCAGAATTTGTCAATTTTATCATGCGATCTAGGAATCTGTAACATTTTTCGTGTTTCCGAGTTTTATCGAAATATTTTTTAGTTTATCTTACAATGTTCGAAAAAGTTTTACCTCGCCTTCAATAAAATAATTTCTGAAATTAATGAGAAATGGTTCCAAATTAGAGCATATTGTAATTAATTCAAGGATAGTGGAACTTTTTTGCACACATTTCTGCAAGTTCTAAAAATAAGACGATAACATTCACAATATGTATATTATGGTATGTGGCGAAGGAAAATATATATTGTTTAACCTTTAATGCATCATTGCTAAAAACAGTCAACTTCTTTAATTGTACATAGTCTATAGTTTGAACTGTACTGAAGTACTGCTTCATATGTTTTGTTTCCTTCTTTATATGTGCATTTTTCATTTGCAGGTTTCCAATTCGTTCATCTCTCTTCGATGATAGAATTTGTACATTGCATTGTAAACTTTCAGCAGTGTTTTGTAGTTGCAAATGTAGTTTTGGATATTGTAGTATACATTGTTGATACATACTATCTTGTTCCTTTAAATATTCATATTGCTTTTTTTTATTTTGCGTAACTCTTTCATATTCAGCAAGTGTTCTATTTAATTGTTCCCAAAAGTTTTTAACGTTTTGCGAAGATATATGTATAAGGTTCGACATTACGTTTTCTTCCTAAGATACAATAAATTTGTCTATTATCAACTGTCTAAAACAGTAATAACATTTTATGTTTACGGTATTACCAAAATTAAAATATTACGAATGTTAATAGCGTTTCTTGTCTTTACTGTACATTTTTCTTCCTTAAGCTTTTCAGCTTTTTTTACTACATTAGACTGCATTTCCTTATGGACTTCTTCCATTTTAATTTTCAAGAATCCTAATTCTAACGAATTCGATTTACTATCATCCAATTTGAATAAATCATGTAACTTCTGTAACTTGTGTTTATATTTTCCTGCGTAATATAAAAAAAGATTAGATTTGTTTACATATCCGTGATTTATTACAGTACTAGAGGTATGATGAATACCGATTATATCATTCATTAATTCAATGTGAGCTTCTTGCAGTTTTCTATGATCTTCGTCTGTCACTTTTAATTCTCTTTGCAACTGACAAATTGTTTTATCTTTCAAATTTACAACTCCATCGAAAGATTCAGAAAGATGTTTTACGTTGTCATAAATTTCTTTACATTTTATTTGTCTCAAAATGAGTCTCCATGCTTCATTAATTTTTGCAGTATTTAATTTCGAAAATACATTTTCATGTTTTAATTTATTCTGTAAAAATGTGGATAATATTCAAAATAATGTAACAAAATTGTAAAATTTTTTGTATCGATCAGTAGTCATTTCTGCGTGCAGAGATACTATTGCAGAATCATATGAATCGAAGAGAACTTGATTTTACACTTAAATAGTTTTCTAAATTGAAAGCAGGAACGAAACGATATTAAATTTTAATTAGTTTTTATTCTTGTTAAAATGCGAATTGAATTTGTATCTTTTGTTCTGTTTCATGCCCCTGCGAATTTTAAAAACCTGCATGTGTAGCAATACGTTAGTAAGTCTAGTACTTTAATGTACGTTGCAATTAATTGTTGTTTACGCCTCCTAGCTTCAAGTTCAAATTCAGCACGATGTTGCATATAACGGGCACGTTCCTCTTCACTCATTCGAGCAAATTTACTATTTCTACTACTTTTTCGTTGTTTCATCATTTTCATATAATTCTTATTCTATTTAATGAAAGACAATTATTCGTCAATATGATAATATGTTTCACAATGTATAATAAACACAGTTTTAATTGTTATACGTAATTAGTGTACACTAAAATATATGAAGTCTATATGCCTTTTACTTCAGAGATACTGATGTGTTTGATCAATACAGTACTACTTTTAATAATAGAGGAACATGTAATAAGAAAATATAATTTCAGCAACAAATATTCGTTTCTACGTAATCGTAATGTTAGTTTGAAGATAATAATCTCGCATATTACCCAATTTTTTCTTAATAGTATTATTAATCGCCTCGCTTGATAATGTAAATTAAACAACGTCACTTCCTCGAGGATTTCCTTGTAATAGGATATAATAGACTTCGTTTTACGCTTAATTAGTTAATTGACCAGTTTTGGAATTAAAAACCATACGAATATTTTAAGATTATTTAGAAAACCATTTACTGGTGAAGTTACACTTTAATGATGCTTATCACAAACTGCGATGACTGGTTTATCGGTAAACAATTTTAATAATCATGTTGAAGATCCGACGTTCCGTACTACGTAGCTTGCACGTATGTGTACATATAATGCCTTCCGAGTAAAATGTTGTCCAAAATTCCTTGCACAACTAAATGAAGCGGTATCGTAGAGTCTGATCTGAAAGATTTGTACCATTATCAGCAATGTCTAAGCAATATCGGAAACAAAACGCTGCGAGTAATGGAAATTAGTCGTGTTGCGTTCCTGAGATGAGATATTTAATAACAAATGACGATCGAGGTATAATATTTCATAACAAACATCTTCGGCAAAGGTCGTTCAAAAGTTTCAGATTTATAGTGTGACTGGCGTCAATATTCATTATTCACATTAAAATAGAATAACTTTTTCAAAAGTGGACCTGGCAACTTCTGAGAAGCTAGAAAGATTAGTTTACTAGATGATGTGTCATTGGGAAAGCGTTAATGGCTGTTTTTTTTACAACTTTTTCGTTTTAACTGGGCTCGCACTGAAAATTGAGAAAATGCGCCATGAAGAGTGTTCTGAAGTGAAATTTGCGACATCCAAATTACTAAATCACGTATTTGTAATTTCTCAGAAATTTTATCGTCTACAATAATTACTCTTACAGTTATAATTTCAACTGCACGTTACTGGGTCGAGCACAGAAGCGTAAAATATGAAAATGACGAGTTCATCATCTGAAACAGAAAGTTTGTCAGTTTGGATGTGGAAGTAGAATCTCTACTAGAAGAGAAAAACTATTACTTACAATTGCGAAGCCTTCGAAACTTAGTCTGTACAAACCAGCCAGATTACACTCCACAGTTTCGATACTTCTCATCGTTACGAATAATAAAATTTTTTGTGATTTCACTGGTATACTGTACCATGATGACTGAACTCTGTTTCACGAAACAGGAACATTTTATCATTTGTTTCTTATACGTGTAGGTTCTCGTACCGCAGTAGGTTATTGTTCAATTAGACTCGACTTTGCATGTAACTTGTAATTAATCTTTCAACTTAATTTGATGATAACCGATTTAAATTTGTAAATAATTATTCAACTACAGCGATGTCTCAGTATATGTAAACTTTCTTAATCCTAATGTTTTCATTACGAAACTTTTACCAACATATCGGTTTTTCTGGTTGGAATGACGCGAAACATGACACAATTTGCATTGTATCTACTTATTTAATTCACGATGCAGTAGAACCTTGATTATTCGTACCAATCAATGAAGCATGAGAGTTCGGACAATAGAACGATTACCTAGCTACAATGTTAGATTAAACCTTTGTTGATTTGTACAATGGGCCGCATTGTTTATACATATATACGTAGGTTCACATGTGAACTTATAACGGGTTACGGAGAAATCAGATATCATCGGGTCGGATAATCGAGGTAGTACTGAATCGTCAATTGTACAAGTAACTATGCTCCGAATTATGTAATGTTTGGTCTCAATTTAGTCAGAAAAACGTCACAAACACATTGGAGTAGTATTATCTCGCTGACATATGCAGAAAACTTCGTCGAAATGGGCCAATTGGTTTATGAATTGAATAGGCTGGAAATCGTGAAAAATTGTAGTTTTCGCCATTTTTAATCATAAACCAATTGACCAATTTCGACGAAATTTTCAGCGTGTATTGTATAAGCATGATCAGCATAAATTGTAAAACACAACTTTTACTATTTGTTTCGTAATTCCGATTAAACACAATTTTTTCAAATATTTCATTGTCGTAATCCAGTACATTAATCCTTCTAGCTTGGCTGAGAAAATTGAAGATGTTTGGTCGATTTATAAAAAAGTTATTCAGATTTAAAGTGTGTGCCATAAATGATGTGGCTGACGGTATATGATTACATACAATAAACTTTTCACGAATATCGTGCACATATCTGTCACATATATCGAAACATTACTGTATAGACCATCATATCAATTTGGTTTCCAATGCCGTAATTCGCAGAAACGTTTCGTAAGTAAAAATAGGGACTCACACTGTTTTGAAAATCGTCCCACCAGAGTCCTTCAGATTCTGTCCACAATAGTTATTCAAAAACATGACAAGAAATTGCAACGAAACAGAGCCACCAGAAAATATTAGTTCGTTGATTGAAAAATAATGCTTAAATACGAGAAGCAACTGTCACACATAAAACACTGTTTTAGTACATTTCGTTCGATGGGACCATGTTATCGCAATTATTAGGTGGAGCGATAAATTCGTTCATATATGTCACGTGACATACAACATTTTATAATAATAATAAAAAAAAAATAGGAATATTTTCTGAACAAATGTAAGAAACGACAGGGTGAAGCTGCAGAACAGCTCCGATTTCAATGATTTGTGGGTATGTTGTGGGAATCGATATTTTAAACAACTTTTTCCTTCACATGACTTCGCAGTTTTGTATTTCGTCTATTCATTTTTGTTATAAATGCATGTATAATTCCCAGTCTAGTGATAAGATTTGAAAGGATAAGATTTTTATCTTGAAATCTTTTTGTAGTTATTCGTAGTTCGTCGAATAACGACACAGCGAGACAATCGAGTTTAAAAGATCCTTCGGGTTGGCATGCTGTAGTTCTAGCAGTATTGCACAGCATATGCCATGCAATGCAGGGAGTAGAATTGGTTGGTGGTGATCAGACGCGTCGGACAATTCCTATCTAGTAGCACGCGTATTCGCTGAATTTTAATACTCGATTTTCTCGTAAACTAGGCGTCAATCGAAAATATATTATTCCTTTTCTTCGACTTATTTTTACAAGTAGAATCTTGACCAGCCAGGTTCATACCGCACACACGGCCTCACCCTGTGTCACGGTTCTAGGTAAGACATGCGGACGGATTTATTACTCAACTTAATATTTTGCGATTCTTTCTTATTTCAGTAATAATGCTTACGCGGAATAAGGCTACAGCGAACGAGAAAATAACTGCTCCAATCGCTATTAAGTATGAGATTGCCTGGTCCCGTTCGAGTTTGGAGAGTGTGCTGCGTGAAAAATTGATAACATATTAGCGTATTGATATTTGTCGGATAAATAAAGGACGTGAAATGTTGCATTTACTGCTTCTAAATTATGTGGGATGAATGGTTCATTGTGCGTGCGTGCGTGCGGGCGACCGGATCATGTTGCGACGGTCCGGCGCCGGTATGTTTGGAAAACTCGAGTGACTGAGGAGGCGTGAATGAAAAGTGTTTAGGTCTAAGTGATAGGAGAGTTTGTGTATTTCTAAGAATGAAAGCGATGGATGCAAGAAACAGAGTGCAAGCGAGATGAATGCAAGGGGGTGAAAGAGTATAAAGCGTGGATGTTCGGGAAGAGCGGAGAGAGTAGAGTTGCGACTGCCTTGCGAGAAAGAGTGTTAATCGTGTCAGCGTTATATATCGTTATTTCTTCTAAATATATTAATATTCAGTAAAGTGTTTCGAAGAGATTAATCTCCCCATTTCCCAAGATTCCTACAATTATGTATTAGATGGTATTTTGATGTATTTTTCAGGAATCTCTACATTAGTTTTTTTTATGCATCATTAAATAACTCTCGATTTGGCGTGTGTTATAATGATAAAGTCCCGAATATGATTTTTATTCATTTGAATGGTTTTTTGTTATTCTTCTTTATTTGAAAATTTGTATTTTAGATTTATAATTTAACAGCATTGATAGCCGCCTTTACCTGGTCAAGATTCCAGTTTTTTTTTGTTCGAAAGCATCTAATTTTAAGTAATTAAATATTTCATAACAATCTTTATAATCAATGCACTAGTAGCGACTGTTTTTCGAATTTCTTTTTGCATATGATAATAAAAAACAAAATTGTAACTAATTAGACCAACCCATATTCGGCACCCTAACCATATTAGGCTACTTTCCCCTACAAATGTTACTGTGATATCTGAATGAAGATACGAACGAAATGGCTTTCCTCTGCATATCCAGAGCCGGTTGCACATTTATTAGCACTGAATCTGTTTTTTTCGAATGTTGAATTGCCAAGTCCATTCGGTAACTGAAAAATTATACTATATCCCGATATTGTTAAACTGACTACTTTGGACAATATATTGTAGACACAATCATAAGACGGACATAATTATGCCCGAAACGTATTTTATTACAAGTATCCAAACTCTCAATATGAATTGTAGATACTGACGCCGTGTTTGGCATAATGGACATAGAATGTCAAATATTTTGTGAACCAATGACATTTCGACGACTATGGGTTAGTACGTTTATACGCAGGATAATAAAAGGAATCGATTGGTTTAGCAAAAAAATTGAGTTGCATTAAAGCAAAGGTCAGCAAGAAATCTTATCTCGATTCTTCCAATATTTTGAAGAGTTGGGTTCCTTGTCTTTCCATTTCTACGGTTTTCCTTTATGATAATTTTGAGAAAATAAGTTTGAAAAATATAATAATAATAATAATATGTTACACTGAATTTTTAGACACGGTTTTTCGCTGCGAGGATAGAAACAAAACACAGAAAAACAGTAAAATGTTCATTTTAAAGAAACCAGTAGTGTCATTTCGCACTTATCATGCGACATTATGGAATAAACGCATTGACAACAGTACCTCCTCGGTAATGTGGAAACCTATGGAGCCCTCGAAAACTGGCCGGAACAAGCATTTCTTGCCGATTTCTGCATTAAAGGATAAAATGTGCATCCGCATAAAAAATAAGGTCGTAAGAAGTGAGGACGTATTATGCTATGTTCCATTTCCCCAGAATCTCCCTGCATGGGAGGGGCAAATTATTTTTTATAGCACATATTTCTATAATTTGTGTAGTGTCTTATAGTATCCATTGTCGCGGAGTGTACGAGGAACGGAAGGAGACAATGAAATATTTCGAAAAATGTTGTTAAAGATACCTGGCGATTTCAAATAGTCCACAAAGATAGGAAGTATAAACAGAGATCGCCGATTCCGTACCGACTATTGAGAATATACCCATTACGGTTACTGCGGTTAATGCTATACTCATTATATCGGTTTGTAAGCTTCGTTCAGTGTACAGGTATCCAAACAGTTTCAAAAAACGCAGCTGCCAGTGTGATCGTAGTAAAGTAGGAATTATTAATACAGTGAATGCGTAGATCGATAAAAAATACGCCAGACCTAAAATTCAAAATTGCGTTATTGTACTTTAGGGTAAGCGAAGGAATGATAGTCTATACAGACTTCACACGATGTACACAGGGGCTCACGAAAATATTCGAACGCGTTTTAAAATGGTAAAACTTTTTTTAAATCAGACAAAATGACCTGACTTTTTCTGAGCAATTAGAAGAATTGATTTACCGAATGACGTGCAAAGAAGATTTTGAACAAATTGCAATTGCTAGGAATTATAAGAGCAAATGAAAAAAGCCTTTTCCAAAACCTTTTTATTCGAGCCTGTAATGACAATTTAAAATATGCGTTTTGTAGATCCACGTTAGTTATACACATACACAGACACAGATAAAAACGGCACGCATCGAAAGATGTTAGAATCTGTGGATTTTAAGCAGAAACGGACCAAAAGTCGTGAAAAACTACGATTTTCACCACTTTTAACTATAATTTGTAGCTCGTGTGTATACTAATCGATATCGATGAAATGTTCAGCATGTGTTTTATTTTCTCATGTAATTCTTACCGATTGCAATTTTTTCAAAATCTTTTTTGCACATTATTCGGTAAACCTATTCATCTAATTGCTAAAAAATGTCGGGTTATCAATTTAAAGTAGTACAGAATCTTTAATTATAAATATTTAAAGAACTATTGAGTACTGGCACATATAATCATATATCTCCAGAAACCAGGGGACAAAATCTACAAATGTGCAAAATTAGAACTAAATCGGTGACCCGAAGGACTTGCGCTCTCCATGTTAGATCAAGACTCTACTGTATCGTATAATTCGACTTTAAATCGGCCTTTTTCCGCGATTGGCTAAACAACTCTTACAAGAAATGATTTCATCAACGACTCAATGCTCGATATAATGTTGAATGCTTAGAAGAAATTGCTCTTAGTAGACCATGGAATAATATGTGTTATTATTATCAATATAAAACAATTGCATTTCTAATGTAATTAATATCCAGCTGTTGATTACATTTACCTAAGTATCCCATGAGTAGGTATTCTGATTGTTTCGTATATTTCGCGAATATATCTGCTTCCACAGGATCTTTCACCGATTCTATGTCATTTCCAATCCGAGTAAAAACGTCTTTTACCTAAAACCACAGTCGTACATTTACAAACATAATAATTCGATTAGCGATCGAAGTAATTTCTATTTCTGTCTGTAAGTGAAATAATTTCTAACTTACCATACTTCTGCAAATCAAAAATGAACTGTACCGTAAACCAAACAATGTTATTGCGCAGACGAATGATAGCATCCAAACTATATTGGCTAGCGTTTTTTCAACATGCACTAAGTTGACAGACTGGAAAATATTTGATTTATTTTGGATAGCTGTAAATAATAATAATAATGAAGAGTATCAATGTATTAGTTTCGGCTTATTAGAATCGATAAAGAAGAAAGAAATTTGTATTTGACTTCTGTTCCTTGCGATCGATGCGAAAAATTTTCATTTCGCGTAAAGATCCGAAGTCCATTTCTATCACTTTCCTATAAATAAATGTTAAATTCGTGCAAAAAAGGTGGTGGAACGGTTGGAAATGGGGCCCTTCAGTTTTATATTTTCTCCTACACTCAGATTCACAACTTAAATTCATTTGAATTTTTGCCTAAAATGTTGGTATATTAATAACGTTACATGTGATAAAAGGCGGAAGTAACAGAAAAATAATTTCATTGAATTTAGTATATGTATATTATGAAAATAAGTCATTTTTGGATCTCTTTCAAAAGTGAGAGTAATATTGCTCCCTAACAGAAGTCGTATAAAATCATTAATTTTTGTAACATTTTGACATCAACAAGAAATAAATCGAACAAATTCTTTTCTTTATATGCAAAAACCGTATGCGTATTTTTCTTTCTCGCACGATATGCGCTCACATTACGACCTCTTCCTCTACTATATTCATTTCTATGACTAATAATTTAAATTACGTTTTTACTTTTCGTCTTGTTCGAATTGCTAGTGTCGCCTCTTTCATAAGTGATTTTTCGTTACCTGGACATATAGACAGTAGCAAAGAAGGAGTAAATAAGCTGATCTCTGAACAATTGCAAGCATTGTTCTATCGAAGGGCATGAGCCCAACGGCCCGTAATATCTTCGAATAAGAAGTGTAGTGCTTTTCAAATAATGCCTGTTCCATCTCGACCGATGTTAAAGAACGTCTGTACGGAGTAATTTCCGGGACGTGCGACGACACCTCGCTGCTATACTTTATTCATGCTGTCCTATCTCCGCCATAAATATTTACTGTATATGATTGTAATTTTCTCGAATTATAGGCTTCCATTTGGAACGGAATTGCGCTCTTAAGGAAACTGATGTTTCTCATAAATATTTCATATTTCTCTTCTTTTTTTCCTGGTAGTAAAATCACTAAAATCGACTGCCTCGGTGACGTTCTTCGGGGCACTGTACGAAGGAAATCGAGCGAACATTGTTATCAGACTGCGGATTTTATGCGTTTATAACAAAAACTCCATAAATGGAATACAGACCATTATCAAAAGTATTTAACAATATTGTTGCATCATTCTTCATGAAAATTGTTAACAAAGAAGGAAATACATTTTCAGTTATTAACTCCTGTTTCTCATTGTTGATGTGGAACATTTTTATTTTGCACAAAAATCCGCAGTTAATTTATTATCTACGTGAGTTCGTCGAGATTTTTCACAGCAACGACATACCTTCAGTCTGCAAGCTAGTCGGATAAATATAAATGAAGCCAACAAAGAAATAGATTCCTGAATTATTGCCCGAGGTATGTAAACGTTATCTTAATATAATCTACAGTTCGAAAGTGGACATTACTCGTTGGCCGACACTGGATCCAAAGACTGTTTGAGTATTATATTAAAAATACAGTACAACATTAAACTTGGACTTATTTTAACGCTTGAATCCTCTGGTTTGGCAGACCGTCATTCATTGGCTTTTTTAATTGTTAATTGAATCGTTTGTCATCAAAATATCGAAAAATGTCTTTCTGATTGAACCTGTTACAGATTCGAAGATTGAAGCTTCCCTTTTACAATGGCTTCTCGAAATTTGATTTCCAATTTTTTTTTACAAATTTATGTAACAAAAGTGGGGAACCGTTTGCAAGGGCGGCGGTACCCACCTCGTTCAAAGCTTGATAAATCGACCAAAAAAATGGTCAAGTTCTAACGAGTCGTTGTCCAAAGAGGTTCATTGTTCAAATCTATGGTGGATTCAGTCATGAGAAAAAATTTTCACTGTTTTTACGGACGTTCGAATATGCGTCGCGTAACACTTGCATATTGCGTTCGATATTCCCATGTTTTATTTGCATCGCTAAATAACAGAGGCCTTCAGATATTCGAGAAATAGCACACGAGGCCTCCTTCGAAAAAATTTCCTTCCTCACGATTCTGTGACGAAGCATAATACATTTATATGTATGATGTTTGTAGAAAAAATTATGAACTACTTTATCCTCCATATTTCATGTCAATTCACGTAGAACTATCTTAGAGTTCCTCCACTTTTTCACAGAAAATCATTCCACATGAAGTCGCTCTTTTTTCCTATTACTTACGCAGTATAATATTATAATCCTTATGCATCGAAGAGGAATCGTGTTACGATGAATGTAAAATATATTGAAAATATAGTTAATAAGAGGAAAGAAGGAACTTATCACGGAATATTTTATCACCGTTGCATTTAAAGATACATAAATATCATATATTGTTTTGTGTTTATCGACAAAACAATCTATCTAATACACTCTCATGTTACATGGAAACTATATATAAGTAGAGATAACGCATATAGCAACATTTCTTTATCTTAATTCACGATGAAACATAATCTTGTATCTACAACAACAAAAAAGTCGCTTTCATGGAGTACGGTTACGAAACGTATTTTCTGTTTTGTTATCGTATCATTAATAATCATACAGTGATGGACAAGAGAAAGTTTAAGAAAATGATACACAGCAATGAATCTTTTAGAAATATCTGCATCTTACAATATAATGAAACGAAGAACACTACAAAAGGGGATATAAAATTAATAATTTATTTAAATTATTGAAACAAATAAAAAAGACTGGTGGATATAATTAAGTTTAATTCTAGATTTTTATGATTATAATGTTAATATTTAAACATTTTACCAGTTTTAGTACTTTGTGGGACCTCCGTTACTGTCTGTCACAGTTTGTAGCATATTTTGGTATAGTTGCAATTAAGTTCTCTAGTTGATTGACTGGAAAAGTACATCACATATTTTTTTTCTTTTTTTGTTGCTTTCCACGCATAATTCTTTGTTAACACGGGCACTTAAAGGCCGGACACTTAATGTGCTCATATAAGATTGTCCAGAAATTTTCAGTGGGATTTTTCAACTTTTTCTTTTTCCGCAAAAATATTGGATGCCGCCTTTGAAGTGTGCTTGGACTTTCTTTTGTCCACGACTGTTTGTTTACGGCAAATCGATCGGTCTTGAGGATTTCGATTGTATTATGTAGATTTATGATAATTTTGGAGAGTTAAAAGTATCCAGATAAATAGTACACAAATTGTATCTTCAAAGTGCTCGATGAAAATTGTTAAACGATGGACAGTTTTCAGAATAATGATCCTGCAAGTGTAATGCTAAGTGCATAATTATGTATGTGTCACGGTACATCGGGCGGCATGATTGAATACTACGAACGAAAGATAATGACCTTGCGCCAACATCAATTTGTTTCGGTAAATTTCAAATCAAATACAAGTACTATCTTCATGTCTGCAAGTAAAACATGAAAATACGCTATCTTTGTTTGTTGTTTCGAACATTTATTTAAAGGAAGGATTTCCTCGACTCTGCAGATCACTTTCGATCGCGTTCGAGTGAACACTTCCTTTATTCCATTGGATTTCAGTAATTTTTGCTTTTGGAGTTCGTCGAGAAAGTATTCAAGATGGCAATCGACAAATCGGCAATTTTGTACTTATTTTACCGACCTCTCGAACCGGTCTACATGCCTAAGGGGATGAAAAAGATCGCTTTTGATATACCGGCTAATTATTTGGTAAGTATTTCTGTGTCATTTTTCTTTTAATTTTTTATTGAATTCAATGCTGTCGCATGTAACACGTTGAATGCCACGAAGATTTTGTGCGTTTTGCACAAGTTTTTAATTGTTTCATTCATAAAAGCGATTACTAACAATTGTTAGTTATTTGATACGAAGGTTTTTACCTTACGATGTGATCCAGTTAATTTCAATATGAATAAATTCATATTCAGTGACAGTAACTCTTGATGAGAATCATTTTTTAAGCGATTCGATAGTGCTGAAACGTCTACGACTTTTTTTGAAACAGTAAAATATTGCAGCAAGATATTGTAGGATCTTAAAATGTTATAGTAAAAACTGGAACTATTATCTTTATCTCTCGGACGGCGGACCATTCTCACAACTTTTCATACGTGTATACTGTACAACACTATATTGACGTTTAAGACTAATCACTGCTTCGTTCGTCAAGTTTTTGATACATATTTTTAACGGTACTTCCTGTAGACATGTCAGTCTTTCTATCGTTCCTAATGTAGCAGCTGTGGATTTAATTCAATCGTCGGCAAGTGACAAATTAAGTGACGATTTTAATGCTCTGGGTCAAAATAGACCCAAGCCTCGCCGTCGGAGGGTTGACGACATTCTCCCGTTGAATAATTGTTTTTTTTTTTCATTTTTTTTAGCCGGAAAAGTTGCGACCCTTAGCGATGCAAATCTTTCGCCGCTTTGCCGACAAAATCGAGCATAAGCTTCGCGTGAAACCGATTACTCCTCCAGATCTCACACATCTTATGCGATTGGGTCGGCACGAGCCTTTTTCGCTATTCATTCCAACACATCAAAAATTAGCAGGCAAACTGATAGATATTTTCATGGGTTTGTAGCAAATCACGTTTCGTATTATTACACGTCGCTTGACTGCGGATTTTATGTATTTTTTATGAAAACGGTTGGATGAAATGTCAAACTGTAAAGACGTTAGAAAAATTTAAGAATGTTACCACACTCTTTTCAATTTCTTACCGTTATTGGAAGAGGTTGTATACAGTAAAGTCTTGATCTAAGCCGAACGGTCGATACACGATCTTAGTCAGTTCGCTTATCCCCTCCATTGTGGGACATACCTCACGAGGAACCGTGAAGCTCGAGCTGCTTCGGCAATTTCTTTCTTTTTTTTACTTTATGTTTTTTTACAAAACTTCTTTATTTTTCATTAAATTTTATGGGACTTTCGCCAACTTATTCGTATCACTTTTCTGATTAAAATGACACTAAACACGATATAATTTGAACTGTATTTAGTGGTTTAATTGACGGTATATAGTAGTCCTACACGATCTATGTCAAAGCACTTCTGCTTTAACACTAATCGTACCACAACCGTTCAAATGGCCGGTCTCCCATTTTTTAATTTATAATTGTCGAAATTACAAAGATGCTTCCATTGTAAATGATTAATCGAATTTCTTCATTAGACCACATATTGTTATAAAAATTGGGAGAAATCTAAATGATCTTGTAATTTTTATAAAATAAGGTACACTAGTCACATTTTTGTGCTCGGTACAGTTAGTGTTAAAATTGAGTTAAACATTTTTTCTGTTGCATAAAGATCTGCAGTCTACACGTTACAATATGCTTGTGCACGGATTACAATATTTTGTTTTATAGGCACGAAGACGTACGAGGACTTTTTATCGACAGCAGTGTACTGTCGTGACCATCTGAACGCAGAAATGTTTATGTATGCTCTCTCAGTAGCCATTTTACATCATCCTGAGACGAAGCATCTGTCGGTACCACCATTATATAAAATATTCCCGGACAAATTTGTTAATGATCGACTTTTAACTGAAATCAAGGAGAACGTAAATGTTTTGCCCGCAGAAATCAGTGCACACGCAGATGTAAGTAACATATTCCCATGTTTAATCATGGCGCGATCAGTCAGAAAATTCGAGCCACACGAATTTTCAAACTCGATTTTCTCGAAAACAGTGCCTCATATAAACAAACTTGATTTTATATTTTCGACTTAATCTTTTAAATAGAATCACCCTCTTTTCGGAGATTTGCTTTTTCAAGGTTCGAATTAGAATTAGTCAGTTTGTTCATAAACGAAACAGAGAGTTTCTGAAGCGGTGAGACCGTAAGTTGAAAATAAAATGAAAAGAAAAAAAAATTTTGTAACGCTTGCCCTCTTAAAGCCGAAGTTTCGAGCAAAATTGTAACTAACATAAACCCTCTGTATACACCAGATTCGCATGATTACGCGAAAGATATGTTGACTTCGTAGTACTTACAGTTCGGAGGATTTCTTTCAAGCCTATATATTTTCTATTGAATATAGACTGTAGTTGAAATTATTCGAGATCACACTGCTTCGGATCTTGAAATAGAACATCGTCTTGCATACTGGAGGGAAGATCTTGGCTTCAATATGCACCATTGGCATTGGCATTTGGTTTACCCGTTCGCAGCGGACCTGGCAATTGTCGACAAAGATCGTCGGGGCGAACTCTTCTACTACATGCATGAACAAATTATGGCTCGGTACGTGTTACACATACAATGTGCCCCACGAAATCTGTCCACCCGAAATATCTTCGTTATTTCAAACGACACGCGAAACTGTTTCAAATAAAAGTAGCAGGATTTCAAGCAATTAATAATATAGCAATGGCAACATCTTGACAAGTGGACGCGTAGAAACGATTTGTAGGTTACTCTCGTTCTTTAAAATAGAATAGAGTTCGATATAATGGTGAATGCGGAATAGAAAACTACTAATATGTTGCTGTGAGCTACGAAAAAATTTAACCATATTTGTTTGACGCATTATTTGGTAAATCAATTCTTCTAATGTCTGAAGAAATTTCAAATCTTCTGGTCCAATTGTAAAAAAGTTATTCCTTTTCAAATGGTGTACAAATATTTTTATGCACTTCCGTATATTCCCTATTATTCGATGTCAAATACGAATTGTCGTGTTTAGGTATAACTGTGAACGTTTGTGCAACTACCTGAGACGTGTGAAGAGTCTTACTAACTGGCGGGAGCCGATCACTGAAGCCTACTTTCCAAAAGTTCTGGACGGTCGCACTGGTCGCACATGGCCAGCTCGTGTTAGCGACTCCGTTCTTCGCGATCTAGAACGACCAGAAGATGATGCAGAGTTCACCATCCTGGATCTAGAAAGATGGCGCGAACGCATACTCAACGCGATCCATACCGGATCGGTGATCAATACAAATGGCGAGCAAGTGCCATTGACCGAACAAACCGGCATCAATATATTAGGGAATGTCGTGGAGTCCAGTATCTTGTCTCCTAATGGAGGCTTTTACGGCCAGCTTCATAACATGGGCCATGTTGCTATTTCTTTTTGCCATGATCCAGACAATCGTCACAAGGTAATATTCGTGAGATAGAGGTCACCTCGGTAATCTTGGTTTAACATAAGTAGCAGCGTATGTTTTTCTCTTCACGAGATTGTAAGGGACTTCGCGACAAATTCGGAAAGCATATTAATTGATATATTTCAAGACCAGTATCAAGTTTACAGTTGTGGAAATAATAATGTTTTGTTATGGTCCGTATGGTATTTTTAGGAATATATGGGCGTTATGGGTGATAATTCCACTTCCCCGAGGGATCCCATATTCTACAGATGGCATGGTTTTATTAACGATGTTTTCCTCGAATATAAAAATACTCTGCCAGCGTATCCAGTTGCACAGGTTAGTACGTGTATATATAAAAAGTATTAGCTAAGCACACACACACAAACGGTGGTAGCAAACGTGTGGAACGATAAAGCAAATTAAACAACATAAGTCTCCGAGGTAATACCGAATGATGTACAATTATAATTAATCGCGAAGAAACTAATTAGAAGATCGGGCCACGTATACGATAAAGAAATATTAACTGATTACACTTTCCGATGGCGTTTGTAGTTGGATTATCCGGGTATCGAAGTGGAGAGTATTAAATTGACAACTGATGGGCAGAACGGGGACAACGTTTTAAACACCTTCTGGACTAAGAGCGAAGTAGATTTGGCATCTGGACTTGACTGGTTGCCTCCAGAACCAGTACGCGTTAAGTTCACCCACCTGAATCATACTAACTTTACGTACACGGTCACTGTTAACAACAACACTACCGAATCAAGAATGGGAACCGTTCGCATTTTCATCGCTCCGACGGAAGACGAACGTCACCAACCGTTTAGTTTTGCTAAACAAAAGGACTTGATGATCGAAATGGACAAATTTTCTGTTACACGTATGTTACCATTTACATGTTTAGTTACCTCTCACGAGTGTACTATAAGTGCGCTACTTCTTACTCTTTCGAACTCGATTTTCTCAAACACAAGGCCTCAAATTGAAAACAATTTTATTCTACATTTTCGACTTCTTTTGTTATGCAGACTCACCCTCTATTCGATTGTGCCACCAATTACCGATGTGTTTTTCGTTAATAACTCGTTAACAGAACCCCGGAGAATATTTTCGCAAAGGAAAAAGTTACTTCAAATGACCCTCAGAATCACTCCTTTCAAGGAAGTAGAACATTTTTGGAACACCATGTATACTTAATACAGGGTGGTTTTGGCATAGTAAAAGATTTGAAAAAATCAAAGTCTATTGCAAATTTTGTTTGATGTGATAGCGGCAAGTCTGCTGAAGATTCTTTGAAGTTTATCGGACATCTTGAGATATCGTGTCAGCCATATCAGAAAACAATCTCGTAAAGAAATCTCTGTATGCTTACTTTAATCATTTTTAACTTCGCTGTTTTTGCAAATTGAAATTAATTTTTCCGAAAACATATACTTCATGATAATACAATAAGGAAACGGATTTTCTTAAGTTCTAGATCAGAATACCTCCTAATAATTGCTCAATGATCAAAGATAATCGCGACTCTCTCAAGGCGTCGTTCAATAACAGAAACAATTCATGTTATCTTAAATGACGTTACATAATAATATCTGTAGAGATTATTATTTTGAAATAATTATTTAACTGATTTTAGATAAAAGACAGTGATAAAAAGGTATATTTTGAACAGCTACTTATAAATGTTATAACTCAGTTCAGTAACTTTATTAACTTAATCAAGAATCATTACCTATCAGTTAGATTAAGCAATAAATATTTAATCATAACATAAACTCGTTCGGTTCTCTTCGATACATTCTTTTTATTTATTTCACAAATTAAATAAATTCGAGATTGTATGTGATTTTTGCTGAATCATAATACATTTTTAAATAATATGTAATAAAAGATAAACCAGAAATATTGTTTTCAGAACACGAAGCTAATTGCGTCAATCTAACAATAAATTTTCGTTAGCTAAAATTTTAAACTTGGCTAAAATATACAACATATTTTTAACTTCATCATCCGTTACGTTATAGTGCAACCGGGACAGAACGTAATTCAACAGAAGTCAACAGACTCTTCGGTAACTATACCTTTCGAACAAACGTTCCCGCCGAGAGATACAGAGTCTACGGAATGTCCTAAACCTGACAATTTCTGTGGATGTGGTTGGCCGCAACATCTGCTAGTATCTAAAGGCGTCGAAGGTGGCTTTCCTATGGTACTTTTTGTTATGGTGTCAGATTACACTAAGGACGTCGTAAGTACATACACATTCTACAGTCTAATGTTACGCCCATACCCCGAATTGACACAGTTGAAAATCGTTATATAGCTCGGTAAAATATGAATGGTATTTCGGAAGCGAATGGTACCAATCGAAGTAAAATGGTCTATTTTTCAATGCTTAGGTCGAACAGGATGAATCGACTTGTTGCAAGGATGGCGTCAGTTACTGTGGCTTGAGGGACAAGAAGTATCCCGATGCACGTGCCATGGGGTATCCGTTCGATCGTCAACCTCGTGAAAATGTGGGAACATTGTCCGAATTTCTAACTAAAAATATGAAAACCCAATCCGTGGTCATTAATTTTACGGATGTAATTCAGCCTAGCGCTCAATAACGTGGTTCCTCTGTCTAGCGTATGCCGACTTTAACGAATATAATGTGAATTACAATGGCGATTTCTAAAATTTGAGATATGTTAAGAAAGCAAAAAATATTAACACAGTTCGAAAGGTGAAGGGTAATTTTAATCTCGAGGATCAATCTACAACTAATTGCAAGTCATAAAAAGCAAAAAAAAAAAAACACGAAGTCTACATTAACTTATGGTACAAGTATACAAAACCATTGTATAGTACCTTCTTCTGTTATTCAATGTTTAATCGGTTAGAAAAGTATCTGGAGAAATTATGTTTTACAGATACATATGCCAGAAAAGTCAAACAAATAAAAACTGTGATAAAAACCAACATCGCATTGAATTTTACTTTTTTATTTGTCACATGTTTTCCCAACAAATTAAGGAAAACCTCATTCCCAGGGCTAGTTGTCACAGTAAAACAAAGTTTCATAGACCAACCAATTAACATTACATCACATTGGATTCAATCGGCCTCCTCGTTACAGGTTTAACAACTAGGCATATAGTGATAATATGATGTATAATTTATACAAATTATATATAATTTTAAGTAACTCGGAAAATAATATCATGACCCGTATAATAGAAATATGCACTCTTCAAGTATAATTACCCATGTTTAGTGATAATCCATTTCCTTTGAAAACAGGAAATATGAAGAACGGAATACAGTGGATGACATGTCGGTAATCAGCGTTAGTTTTGATTAGCTTAGACAGGGGTGACGGATTTTGTGGTCTACGACGAGACCGCCGTTTCCTGGAGCATTTTCTTATAAAGGCCAGATTGTGTCGACTTTCTAGCATATTTACTTCTGATCGTGTCGGTACACTTCATCCCTCTTCAGGCGTTATATATTATTAATACATCACAGTGAAGTTACAAAAAAAAACGTACATTCACGAAAATACAGTTGGCGCGATTGTTACGTACTTCGTTATTGCCGCTTCTTGGCTTTGCCAACAAATAATTCGTTAAGATGGCAGACAATAGATCGGGTATTTTGTACTTGTTCGATCGACCTGCTGAACCGGTCTATGTACCCAAGGGAGAGAAGAAAGTCGCTTTCGACATACCAGCTGATTACTTGGTAAGTAATGCTATGTGTTCTTTTTTTATTTCTCATTTGATTAATTTCTATATAATAATAGTTTTGTGAATCGCTTAGAGTTTGAATAGTATAATGGCAGTGCGATAGAGAAATATTATAGAATAATGTGTGGAATTAAAAAATTGTGTTTTTGATGGAATTGCCCTGTTTGTGGTATAATAATGTGCTGTTACGTTTGTTTTTCTAGTCCGACAGATACCGTCCTGTAGCGACCCAAATATTCAATCGTTTCTCCGATGAAACCGAGTCTAAACTTCAAGTGAAACAGATTACTCTTCCGGATCTTAGTTTTCCTATGCAATTGGGTCGGCGTGTGCCTTTTTCGCTGTTCATTCCCTCGCATCGAAAATATGCAGGACGTCTTATTGATATTTTCATGGGTTCGTACTATTCTATACGATTTACACTAATCTTACGCATTACTAGATTGCAGATTTTTGTGCAGAATAAAAATTGTTTATCTCGATTGCGAGAAGTGTATGTTGCAGAGAAACTTATTTCTTCTTCTATGAACATTAATAAGTAATTTACGTAATTAATTTTCTAGTTACCTTAATAAGTTGTAACTTAAAATTCTTCGGAAATTTTTACTACTGTGCATCTGAAGCACTCATTTCTCTTCATAAATGCATAAAACCTTCAATCTACACATTACACTATCGTTCATCTCAAATGTTCGATTAAAATTGTGAATACGATCGTTGAGAATGTTATTTGAGGGCATATTAAAAATCTAAAATAGTGTTGTATATTCATAATGTTATCATTAGACTGTCGATGTTTATGCAATTTCCAATTTTTGCGGACAAATTTCCAGAAAATGGAATGAAATAAAAAACTCTCTTTCATGGGAACAGCCTCTGTAGATCCAAAACAAATGAGAATCGTGCTAAATTCTATCGAATTTTATATCATAGCATTTTTTAAACATTTTCATAAGTCATAAATGCATAAATATCCGCAGTCTAGATATCATAGATATATATTTGTCGGAGAATCCTGTGTCATACAAAAAAGATTTACCGTGTACTGTCCTACAGTTAGGACGAATTTCGATTCAATAACATAAATATGTAAAATTTGCAGACGGATTAAACAACCTAGCGATTCGAATATACGTTTAATTATCACAAATAGAATGAATTTAATAGGACTGATTAATTCATTGCTCCCTGTTTTAACTACCTGTATTTTTAAATCTTTTCACAAACAGTTACTATATGTATACTATACTCTTGTATACAAGTATTTTGATTCAGTTTAGATAAACACATTTACACGCCCTCCTATTTAACCACTTTTAATGTTATATTTTACAGGCATGAGGACGTACGAGGATTTCTTATCCGTGGCAGTTTACTGTCGCGATCGTGTGAATCCCAACATGTTTATCTATGCTCTGTCAGTAGCAATATTACATCGTCCAGACACAAAGGATCTGCCAGTGCCACCATTGACTGAAGTATTTCCGGATAAATATGTCGACGGTGGAATTTTTTCTCGAGCTAAGGAGGAAGCCAATCTTGTACCTCCAGGATCCAGAGTAATAAAATTCAATACCATTTCATATATTGTGCAAGATGTATCTAACCTAATTACAATTCAAGATCAATATTTAAACTTATTCAATGAATCATCAATATTCAATATTATAAACCTTAATTCACATACACATTTATTACCTCTACTACTATGATCACAGTTTGGTACAGCCAACTATAGATATTCATTTTGAATATTTTAAAGTATCCCTACCGAAAAAATAATTCCTCACACAATTCAATGTTGCGTAAAATTGCGTACATGAAAATCGGAATCCATCTTGTTGTATAATCTGGCAGTATGTATTGAGAATATGTGGTGCTCAATGTGTAAAAAAAATACGCACGAGTATACGAAAAGTAAATGTATTGTAATGTTATTGTGTTTCCAAAAATGTTACGCAATATGCGAAACGAGCCAGGCGAAAGAGTTTCTTTAAAATTCGAGTACTATCGTTGATCGCAGATTCCAATTGAGATTCCTCGAGATTACACTGCCTCAGATCTCGACGAAGAGCATCGTGTCGCATACTGGAGAGAAGATATTGGCATCAATTTGCACCATTGGCATTGGCATTTGGTCTACCCGTTCGAAGGCAACATTAAAATTGTGAAGAAAGATCGCCGGGGGGAACTTTTCTACTACATGCACCAACAAATTGTGGCGCGGTATGTCTACAAGTATACTAAAAGCATGAACTCTGTTAATAATATAGACTCTACTGTGTCGTCGAAGTGAATCCGAGGAAGACATTGAATCACGAAAAAACAGTTCAAATTCCAAGAAAATGTCAATATTATATAAATGTCACTATAGCTCGGCAGTTTGTGCAAAGGTGTTGCCGCGCTCTGATTGGTCCGTGTTATTCGTTAGTTACGCCTTAACAAAGCCGCGGAGAACATTTTCGCAAGGGAAAATGTTACTCGAAATGGCGTTAGGAATCGCTCCATTTACGGAAGTGCATTTTTGGGACACCCTTTCTAATGAGACAACCTTATCGACAACTGCTTTGCTTACATTTGAACTACCTACATCTTATTTGTAGTACTGCCCGAAAATATCCGGATTTATCTCGACGGCCCTGTACTTTCAATCCCTATCACTAGACTGCGGATCTTTATGCAAAACAAAAAATGTTTGCAAGACGATTGCAAGACGCAGGAGCGAAATAAAAATGTATTTCTTCTTTTAATTATTTTATTGATTTGAAACCAAAACGCTGATATCCTTAAATCTTTTTAATATGTCCACTGCTTTAAATTGTGGCTGCCCATTTTGGTCATAAATGCATAAAATCCGCAGTCTACCTATCACTAATAACCTCAATCTCCCCTACACAAATCTTTTAAAAGTGGTAACGATCGATTTAATATTACATGTTAAAGACAACTCATCTGTGACACTTTTAGGTACAACTGCGAGCGTCTGTGCAATCGTCTTGGACGCGTGAAACGCTTTCTTAATTGGCGCGAACCGATTCCCGAAGCTTATTTCCCAAAGTTGGACTCTATCGTCGCTGGACGTACATGGCCTGCTCGTCCAGGCGGTGCCGTCCTTAAAGATATCAATCGTCCAGTGGATCAGTTGGATTTCGATATCCAGGATCTAGAAAGATGGCGCGATCGCATTTACGAAGCTATACATACCGGATCGGTGATCAATTCGAGAGGCGAGCGAGTACCTTTGACCGAAAAGGACGGCATCGATATATTGGGGAACATCATGGAAGCCAGTATTCTGTCCCCTAATACAAACGTATATGGAGATATTCATAATTTAGGCCATGTTGCTATTTCTTATTGCCATGATCCGGATCATCGTTATTTGGTAAATAATTTTATTCAAATTATTCGAATAACGAGTAATCAAATTGCATCAGTGTAATCACCGCAATCGTAAAGTGTCGTAATTCGACAACACCGATACTGAATTTTGCTCATAAGTAAACTGCGGATTCTTATACGAAGTAAACATTGTTTGCATTAAATACAAGATATAGAAGTCGTACAGACATTTATTTCTTTTTGTAATAATTTTAACGAGGTGAACGTGGATAATTTTTTTATTTTATGTTAATAAATATATAATTTCATGAAATGTTACTTTTAGGAAAATTTCAGTATCATGGGGGATTCTGCTACTGCCATGAGGGATCCGATATTCTATAGATGGCACGCTTTCGTCGACGACGTTTTCCAGGAATACAAAAACACTCTGCCAGAATATACTGTTCAACAGGTCAGCACATATAGAATTTGTTATCAGTAGACTGCGGATGTTTATGCAATTTTCAATTTTTGTCCGCAAATTTTAGGAAAGTCGAAACAAATAAATTCTAATTTTCAGTAGTAGTGACCTTTATAGATCTGAAATAAATAAAAATCGTACTAAATTCTATGGAATTTTATATTATAGCATTTTTTGAAAATTGTCATGTGCGATAAATGCATAAAGATCCGCGTTCTAGTTATCAGTGAGAAATATGAATTTTACGAGGGGAAATGAAAATTTTACCTTATCCTTGAAATGATTAACCTTCCGTTCAATTCCGTTCGTTCAGTGAACTGGCCACCCCATTTAGGTTGCTAATGTATTTTCTCGCGGTGTTTGTAGTTGGATTACCCGGGCATCGAAATAGACGACCTTCGAGTGACAACGAATCAGCAACGCAACGTTTTGAACACCTTCTGGACTCAGAGCGTTGTGGACTTGTCTCGAGGACTTGACTTCACACCTCGGGGAGCAGTGCTTGCTAAATTTACCCACCTGAACCACTCCGACTTCACGTACACAATTATTGTTAACAATCGCACTGACGCACCAAAACGGGGAACGGTGCGCATCTTCATTGCTCCCAAGGAAGACGAACGTGGGCTACCTTTCACTTTCAGGCATCAAAGGAATTTGATGATCGAGATGGACAAGTTCACCGTGACACGTATGTTGCTTTCATTGTGTCTGGTCATATTATAAATAATGCGGTTATTTTCATATTTCCGGAAGGTAAAATACAAGAACAAAGTCACGAACATTCTAGAGGGTGTATCAGTCTATTAATTTGCTGATTCCGTAAACTTATACGCTTTTACATATACGAACAAAGCGTATCCCATTTCTTATTATTTTTAAACAATTAGACGTACGAAGTTGAAACTGTATCCACGAGCTAAATTTGCTCGTATATTCCACTATTTTGTACTGTATTAACTTTTTTCTTTGCTTTGCGAATGTTACTGTTTTCTAGTAAATCACATATTCTTAATTTTGCGTCGCCTGTTACGTTATAGTGCGGCCAGGACAGAACACCATTGAGCAGAAGTCAACCGGATCTTCGGTAACTATACCTTTTGAAAGAACATTCCGTAATTTGGACGAGAACAGACCGCTGAGTGGAGACAGCTTGGAACTTTTCAATTTCTGTGGATGCGGATGGCCACAGCATATGCTAGTACCTAAAGGAACCAAAGCAGGTTTTCCCATGGAACTTTTCGTTATGGTGTCGGATTACAGCGGTGACGTTGTGAGTATATTTTACACCCTATACAGTAGACCCTTTGTCACATGAACTAGTGTTTGTTCCATAAAATAGTAAAATCTGTCGTAAAATCTGAGGAAGATTCATTTACGAAGGAAATATTTAAATGTTTTTACAGAGGTTTCAACTGATAGCATTTTTTCTTTTAAATATGAAATGATTAATGTTGTGCGAAAGTAGAATCTTCGAGCTTTAAAATGAGGTCAAGTCTATTGCTGCGATAGTAAATCGCGAATTCAAGGCAAACAATATAATGAAAAGGATTGTTTCTCGATGCTTAGATTCAACAGGATGAGCCGACTGGTTGTGCGGATGCCATTACTTTCTGTGGTTTGAGGGACAGAAAGTATCCTGACGCGCGTCCCATGGGATATCCATTCGATCGTCAACCACGAACTGGTGTAGAAACACTGCAACAATTTCTCACCGCAAATATGGCCATCACGGAAATAGCTGTTAGGTTTACGGATAACGTGGTACCTAGGGCCAGATCCGGAAGCTTCGGAAATGTCTTGACCTTCAATTAACATGGTTCCTACAATAATGTGTCCCGATTACTTATTTGTCGACAGTTTTTTGAAGAACTATTTGTTCTATCTGCATGTGCGAATCATTAATAGTAATTAAACTTAGGACTTTACTCACCAGTGGTTTTCTAATGGTCTTTTTAAAACCAAAGGTCACTTGAGAATTCCACAACTAAACTCCACTCTTCCACTTCCTCGGCATTTCGCTGATGAAGAACCGTTTTTTTATTTTACAAGCAAGGTAAAAGTCGATGTCACAAATTAAAATCATAGAGGAGACTGAGAATAGAGCCCACCTGTGTCCATATTCGCAATGTTCTATTAGTTTCTCTTTTTATGATGAAAATAGTGCTGGTAAGTAATACGTTGTATCATCTTTGGTTTGTACACGTAGATATCGTTGAAATTATGTATTAATATACCCATTAATTTTTGGTTTAAATTGTATCCAAGTATCTGCCATTTCGGCTTTTATTTGTTTATATAGTATGTTATCGAAAATACTTCAAGCAAGATATAAGAAAAATACAAAAAAAAAATGATGTAATTAATAAAAAACTACAATAGAAATTATACGTTTAATTATATGTAATTACCCGACTTCCACATTGACATAAATATTCGTGATTATACAGTACATACTGTTTCAAATAGCAAGTAGCAAATTTTTCAATTTTAGACATATATCGAGACTTCTCGGGAACGAAACATATTTTTTGTAAGAAAAAGTCTTAAAATAAAATTTGTGATAGCATTTCATTTGGATCTTTAAATGGAGAATATTTTTCACCAGATCAAGTCATGTCTCCCTGCCGTGCATAATTCATAATGTCACGTGACTAATCCGGTACTGACAGAGAGAGGGTAACTGTATTCTCCTCAATTTTCCCGGTCTGGCGACAATGCTGCGAGCAAGGCGGAGGGGCTGCGGGGCCATAAGGATTTCGACGTATTCAGAGTTTATTACTGTTTGACGTATTAGACGTAGTCAGAGTTGACAAGGAGGTGTTCAGGGATTTTGGCGGGGCAGGTGGAAGAAGTGAAGGCTCCGTCTGTCCCTACTTTCCGCGCTTCTGTATCAGGCAGGCCTGAGCACCAGTGACACCAGATGAGGTGAGGGAGCACGGATCGAGAGGAAAAAGTTACCCTCACTCTGCCAGTACTTGAGTATGCATGACAGGGACGAATGCGTCGCGCGACCAGGCTGTGGAGGAAGCATGGGACAATAACGCGGTAGAAGAGGAAGTTAGGGTGGGGGAACAAGCTTTGATCTGGCGACTCTGCTGAGCACGTTTGTCACAATTGAAATATACCTTTCCGCACCGTAATGCCCACTCACCCTTTCCAGCAAGCATCGTTGCCATGGAGAAAGTAGCTACGAAGGTACATACCTAGCTCTCAATAACGTGGTTTCTGTGTCTAGCGTATGCCGACTTTAACGAATATAATGTCAACTATAATGACGATTTCTAAAATTTGAGATATGTTAAGAAAGCAAAAAATATTAACACAGTTCGAAAGGTGAAGGGTAATTTTAATCTCGAGGATCAATCTACAACTAATTGCAAGTCATAAAAAGCAAAAAAAAAAAACACGAAGTCTACATTAACTTATGGTACAAGTATACAAAACCATTGTATAGTACCTTCTTCTGTTATTCAATGTTTAATCGGTTAGAAAAGTATCTGGAGAAATTATGTTTTACAGATACATATGCCAGAAAAGTCAAACAAATAAAAACTGTGATAAAAACCAACATCGCATTGAATTTTACTTTTTTATTTGTCACATGTTTTCCCTACAAATTAAGGAAAACCTCATTCCCAGGGCTAGTTGTCACAGTAAAACAAAGTTTCATAGACCAACCAATTAACATTACATCACATTGGATTCAATCGGCCTCCTCGTTACAGGTTTAACAACTAGGCATATAGTGATAATATGATGTATAATTTATACAAATTATATATAATTTTAAGTAACTCGGAAAATAATATCATGACCCGTATAATAGAAATATGCACTCTTCAAGTATAATTACCCATGTTTAGTGATAATCCATTTCCTTTGAAAACAGGAAATATGAAGAACGGAATACAGTGGATGACATGTCGGTAATCAGCGTTAGTTTTGATTAGCTTAGACAGGGGTGACGGATTTTGTGGTCTACGACGAGACCGCCGTTTCCTGGAGCATTTTCTTATAAAGGCCAGATTGTGTCGACTTTCTAGCATATTTACTTCTGATCGTGTCGGTACACTTCATCCCTCTTCAGGCGTTATATATTATTAATAAATCACAGTGAAGTTACAACAAAAAAACGTACATTCACGACAATACAGTTGTGCGCGATTGTTACGTATTTCGTTATTTCCGCTTCTTGGCTTCGCCAACAAATAATTCGTTAAGATGACAGACATTAGATCGGGTATTTTGTGCTTGTTTGATCGACCTGCTGAACCGGTCTGTGTACCCAAGGGAGAGAAGAAAGTCGTTTTCGACATACCAGCTGATTACTTGGTAAGTAATGCTATGTGTTCTTTTTTTATTTCTCATTTGATTAATTTCTATATAATAATAGTTTTGTGAATCGCTTAGAGTTTGAATAGTATAATGGCAGTGCGATAGAGAAATATTATAGAATAATGTGTGGAATTAAAAAATTGTGTTTTTAATGGAATTGCCCTGTTTGTGGTATAATAATGTGCTGTTGCGTTTGTTTTTCTAGTCTGACAGATACCGTCCTGTAGCGACCCAAATATTCAATCGTTTCTCCGATGAAACCGAGTCTAAACTTCAAGTGAAACAGATTACTCTTCCGGATCTTAGTTTTCCTATGCAATTGGGTCGGCTTGTGCCTTTTTCGCTGTTCATTCCCTCGCATCGAAAATATGCAGGACGTCTTATTGATATTTTCATGGGTTCGTACTATTCTATACGATTTACACTAATTTTACGCATTACTAGATTGCGGATTTTTGTGCAAAATAAAAATTGTTTATCTCGATTGCGAGAAGTGTACGTTGGAGAGAAACTTATTTCTTCCTGTATGAACATTAATAAGTAATTTAAGTCATTAATTTTCTAGTTACCTTAATAAGTTGTACCTTAAAATTCTTGGGAAATTTTTACTACTGTGCATCTGAAGCACTCATTTCTCGTCATAAATGCATAAAACCTTCAATCTACTCATTACACTATCGTTCATCTCAAATGTTCGATTAAAATTGTGAATACGATCGTTGAAAAAGTTATTTGAGGGCATATTAAAAATCTAAAATAGTGTTGTATATTCATAATGTTATCATTAGACTGCCGATGTTTATGCAATTTCCAATTTTTGCGAACAAATTTCCAGAAAATGGAATGAAATAAAAAACTCTCTTTCATGGGAACAGCCTCTGTAGATCCAAAACAAATGAGAATCGTGCTAAATTCTATCGAATTTTATATCATAGCATTTTTTAAACATTTTCATAAGTCATAAATGCATAAATATCCGCAGTCTAGATATCATAGATATATATTTGTCGGAGAATCTTGTGTCATACAAAAAAGATTCACCTTTGAAGCAAAAGATTTACCGTGTACTGTCCTACAGTTAGGACGAATTTCGATTCAATAGCATAAATATGTAAAATTTGCAGACGGATTAAAAAACCTAGCGATTCGAATATACGTTTAATTATCACAAATAGAATGAATTTAATAGGACTGATTAATTCATTGCTCCCTGTTTTAACTACCTGTATTTTTAAATCTTTTCACAAACAGTTACTATATGTATACTATACTCTTGTATACTAGTATTTCGATTCAGATTAGATAAATATATTCACACGCCCTCCTATTTAACCACTATTAATGATATATATTTTACAGGCATGAAGACGTCCGAGGACTTGTTATCTGTGGCAGTTTACTGTCGTGATCGTGTGAATCCCAACATGTTTATCTATGCTCTGTCAGTAGCAATATTACATCGTCCAGATATAAAGGATCTACCAATACCACCATTGTCCGAAGTATTTCCGAATAAATTCGTTGATGGTGGAATATTTACTAGGGCCCAGGAGGAAGCTAATCTTGTGCCTCCAGGATCAAGGGTACGAGGCTATGCTACGAGAAAATAAATAAATGAACATTTTGATGATCTTTACACTCATAGGTCAAGAGATCTCATTAAAGTTGAAATGTTTTCGTTGAACCTAGATCCCAATAGAGATTCCTCGAGATTACACTGCCACAGATCTCGACGAAGAGCATCGTGTTGCATACTGGAGAGAAGATATTGGCATCAATTTGCACCATTGGCATTGGCATTTGGTCTACCCGTCCGGAGAGAACCTTGAAATTGTGAACAAAGATCGCCGGGGTGAACTTTTCTACTATATGCACCAACAAATTATAGCGCGGTATGTCTACAAGTATACTAAAAGCACGAACTCTGTTAATAATATAGACTCTACTGTGTCGTCGAGGTGAATCCGAAGAAGACATTGAATCACGAAAAAACAGTTCAAATTCCAAGAAAATGTCAATATTATATAAATGTCACTATAGCTCGGCAGTTTGTGCAAAGGTGTTGCCGCGCTCTGATTGGTCCGTGTTATTCGTTAGTTACGCCTTAACAAAGCCGCGGAGAACATTTTCGCAAGGGAAAATGTTACTCGAAATGGCGTTAGGAATCGCTCCATTTACGGAAGTGCATTTTTGGGACACCCTTTCTAATGAGACAACCTTATCGACAACTGCTTTGCTTACATTTGAACTACCTTCATCTTATTTGTAGTACTGCCCGAAAATATCCGGATTTATCTCGACGGCCCTGTACTTTCAATCCCTATCACTAGACTGCGGATCTTTATGCAAAACAAAAAATGTTTGCAAGACGATTGCAAGACGCAGGAGCGAAATAAAAATGTATTTCTTCTTTTAATTATTTTATTGATTTGAAACCAAAACGCTGATATCCTTAAATCTTTTTAATATGTCCGCTGCTTTAAATTGTGGCTGCCCATTTTTGTCATAAATGCATAAACTCCGCAGTCTACCTATCACTAATAACCTCAATCTCCCCTACACAAATGTGTTAAAAGTGGTAACGATCGATTTAATATTACATGTTAAAGACAACTCATCTGTGACACTTTTAGGTACAACTGCGAGCGTCTGTGCAATCGTCTTGGACGCGTGAAACGCTTTCTTAATTGGCGCGAACCGATTCCCGAAGCTTGTTTCCCAAAGTTGGACTCTATCGTCGCTGCACGTACATGGCCTGCTCGTCCAAGCGGTGCCGTTCTGAAAGATATCAATCGTCCCGTGGATCAGTTGGATTTCGATATCCAGGATCTAGAAAGATGGCGCGATCGCATTTACGAAGCTATACATACCGGATCGGTGATCAACATGAGAGGCGAGCGAGTACCTTTGACCGAAAAGGACGGCATCGATATATTGGGGAACATCATGGAAGCCAGTATTCTGTCCCCTAATAGAAGCGTATATGGAGATATTCATAATTTAGGCCATGTTGCTATTTCTTATTGCCATGATCCGGATCATCATTATTTGGTAAATAATTTCATTCAAATTATTCGAATAACGAGTAATCAAATTGCACCAGTGTAATCACCGCAATCGTAAAGTGTCGTAATTCGACACCACCGATACTGAATTTTGCTCATAAGTAAACTGCGGATTCTTATACAAAGTAAACATTGTTTGCATTAATTACAAGATATAGAAGTCGTACAGACATTTATTTCTTTTGTAATAATTTGAACGAGTTGAACGTGGATAATTTTTTTTATTTTATGTTAATAAATATATAATTTCATGAAATGTTACTTTTAGGAAAATTTCAGTATCATGGGGGATTCTGCTACTGCCATGAGGGATCCGATATTCTATAGATGGCACGCTTTCGTCGACGACGTTTTCCAGGAATACAAAAACACTCTGCCAGAATATACTGTTCAACAGGTCAGCACATATAGAATTTGTTATCAGTAGACTGCGGATGTTTATGCAATTTTCAATTTTTGTCCGCAAATTTTAGGAAAGTCGAAACAAATAAATTCTAATTTTCAGTAGTAGTGACCTTTATAGATCTGAAATAAATAAAAATCGTACCAAATTCTATGGAATTTTATATTATAGCATTTTTTGAAAATTGTCATGTGCGATAAATGCATAAAGATCCGCGTTCTAGTTATCAGTGAGAAATATGAATTTTACGAGGGGAAATGAAAATTTTACCTTATCCTTGAAATGATTAACCTTCCGTTCAATTCCGTTCGTTCAGTGAACTGGCCACCCCATTTAGGTTGCTAATGTATTTTCTCGCGGTGTTTGTAGTTGGATTACCCGTGCGTCGAAATAGACGATCTTCGAGTGACAACGAATCAGCAACGCAACGTTTTGAACACCTTCTGGACTCAGAGCGTTGTGGACTTGTCTCGAGGACTTGACTTCACACCTCGGGGAGCAGTGCTTGCTAAATTTACCCACCTGAACCACACCGACTTCACGTACACAATTATTGTTAACAATCGCACTGACGCACCAAAACGGGGAACGGTGCGCATCTTCATTGCTCCCAAGGAAGACGAACGTGGGCTACCTTTCACTTTCAGGTATCAAAGGAATTTGATGATCGAGATGGACAAGTTCACCGTGACACGTATGTTGCTTTCATTGTGTCTGGTCATCCTATAAATAATGCGGTTATTTTCATATTTCCGGAAGGTAAAATACAAGAACAGAGTCACGAACATTCTAGAGGGTGTATCAGTCTATTAATTTGCTGATTCCGTAAACTTATAAGCTTTTACATATACGAACAAAGCGTATCCCATTTCTTATTATTTTTAAACAAGTAGACGTACGAAGTTGAAACTGTATCCACGAGCTTTTGCTCGTATATTCCACTATTTTGTACTGCATTAACTTTTTACTTTGCTTTGCGAATGTTACTGTTTTCTAGTCAATCACGTATTCTTAACTTTGCGTCGCCTGTTACGTTATAGTGCGGCCAGGACAAAACACCATTGAGCAGAAGTCAACCGGATCTTCGGTAACTATACCTTTTGAAAGAACATTCCGTAATTTGGACGAGAACAGACCGCTGAGTGGAGACAGCTTGGAACTTTTCAATTTCTGTGGATGCGGATGGCCACAACATATGCTAGTACCTAAAGGAACCACAGCAGGTTTTCGCATGGAACTTTTCGTTATGGTGTCGGATTACAGCGGTGACGTTGTGAGTATATTTTACACCCTATACAGTAGACCCTTTGTCACATGAACTAGTGTTTGTTCCATAAAATAGTAAAATCTGTCGTAAAATCTGAGGAAGATTCATTTACGAAGGAAATATTTAAATGTTTTTACAGAGGTTTCAACTGATAGCATTTTTTCTTTTAAATATGAAATGATTAATGTTGTGCGAAAGTAGAATCGTCGAGCTTTAAAATGAGGTCAAGTCTATTGCTGCGATAGTAAACAATATAATGAAAAAGATTGTTTCTCGATTGTTTAGATTCAACAGGATGAGCCGACTGGTTGTGCGGATGCCAGTAGTTTCTGTGGTTTGAGAGACAGAAAGTATCCTGACGCGCGTCCCATGGGTTATCCATTCGATCGTCAACCACGGACTGGTGTAGAAACACTGCAACAATTTCTCACCGCAAATATGGCCACGCTGGAAATAGCTGTTAGGTTTACGGATAACGTGGTACCTAGGGCCTGATCCGGAAGCTTCGGAAATGTCTTCACCTTCAATTAACAACATGGTTCCTACAATAATGTGTCCCGATTACATATTTGTCGACAGTTTTTTGAAGCACTATTTGTTATATCTGCATGTGCGAATCATTAATAGTAATTAAACTTAGCACTTTACTCACCAGTGGTTTTCTAATGGTCTTTTTAAAGCCAAAGGTCACTTGAGAATTCCACAATTAAATAGGCATTTCGCTAATGAAGAACTGTTTTTGTATTTTACAAGCAAGGTAAAAGTCGATGTCACAAATTAAAATCATAGAAGAGACTGAGAATAGAGCCCACCTGTGTCCATATTCGCAATGTTCTATTAGTTTCTCTTTTTATGATGAAAATAGTGCTGGTAAGTAATACGTTGTATCATCTTTGGTTTGTACACGTAGATATCGTTGAAATTATGTATTAATATACCCATTAATTTTTGGTTTAAATTGTATCCAAGTATCTGCCATTTCGGCTTTTATTTGTTTATATAGTATGTTATCGAAAATATTTCGAGCAAGATATATGAAAAATACAAAAAAATGATGTAATTAATAAAAAAACTACAATAGAAATTATACGTTTAATTATATGTAATTACCCGACTTCCACATTGACATAAATATTCGTGATTATACAGTACATACTGTTTCAAATAGCAAGTAGCAAATTTTTCAATTTTAGACATATATCGAGACTTCTCGGGAACGAAACATATTTTTTGTAAGAAAAAGTCTTAAAATAAAATTTGTGATAGCATTTCATTTGGATCTTTAAATGGAGAATATTTTTCACCAGATCAAGTCATGTCTCCCTGCCGTGCATAATTCATAATGTCACGTGACTAATCCGGTACTGACAGAGAGAGGGTAACTGTATTCTCCTCAATTTTCCCGGTCTGGCGACAATGCTGCGAGCAAGGCGGAGGGGCTGCGGGGCCATAAGGATTTCGACGTATTCAGAGTTTATTACTGTTTGACGTATTAGACGTATTCAGAGTTGACAAGGTGGTGTTCAGGGATTTTGGCGGGGCAGGTGGAAGAAGTGACGGCTCCGTCTGTCCCTACTTTCCGCGCTTCTGTATAAGGCAGGCCTGAGCACCAGTGACGCCAGATGAGGTGAGGGAGCACGGATCGAGAGGAAAAAGTTACCCTCACTCTGCCAGTACTTGAGTATGCATGACAGGGACGAATGCGTCACGCGACCGGGCTGTGGAGGAAGCATGGGACAATAACGCGGTAGAAGAGGAAGTTAGGGTGGGGGAACAAGCTTTGATCTGGCGACTCTGCTGAGCACGTTTGTCACAATTGAGATATACCTTTCCCCACCGTAATGGCCACTGTCCCTTTGCAGCAAGCACCGTTTTCGCGGAGAAAGTAGCTACGAAGGTACATACGGTGGGGCAACGAGTACTCGAGGCACCAGCGAACGCTGGTTCGCCGAAACAACAAAGAGATATTGGTGGGGGTAGCAAGCGTTGCCCAAGGGTCATTTAAGCTAGCTCGGCGTGGGCCAAAAATTCTTAAATGCTTTCTTCGTTTACCGTGACCCACCTTCAGCAGCTCTTTTCAATTATCAATCCAAACACAAAGCTCCTGTTACGGAATACGTGTACATTCAACGAAGGCGGTCAATTGTTATTTTTGGGTTTCTAATTGGAATGTGCTTCGCGACCTTTGAAAGTTCTTCTTCTCAAAATGTATAGTTTTCACTTAAAATTGGTTCTTCTCCGATCGGAACTCCCTCCAGGATCCTTACGGGCGGGGCCCATGAGTGGGTGTTGCGTCTCCGCGGAACCCGAAGAGCGTTCCGCTATTGGTCGTTGCGTTCACGTTTCAGTATCTTCAAGTTAGATTTAAGTTAAACCCAAATTAGATTTAAGCTGGCTTTGGATTTATTGAACTTTTTCGTGTGTGTCACGAACGGAGGGCTAGGCAGGTTATGCGCATTATTATGTCGATATTATTATTATTATTATTATTATTATTATGTGGACCGAGCGAAGCTCGGGAAACCCCATCTGACAGCTCCAGGGATGGGGACACCCTGCGGGTCTTATAGAGTAGGCAGTGGGGGTGGCTAACTCCTCCCCCCGGGTAGTATGATAGCTGGTAGGTGTCCTGTTGAGTACTCGCATGATCCAAGCACCTCCTCTTTAGCTTTGGTGGGCGTGAGTTTTTAGTGGGTAGTCTTCGTGGACTCTTTTCGAGGATAGTCCCACATAACCCCGACTTCCCCCAGGGAGTCGTGGTATGCGTAATGCATCTTCCCACGGAAAAAGGAAAGGTTATGCGTGACCGATTGTGTGTGTTTGCGCGATTTGTCCTGGATGAGGCTACGTCTGTTTCACCAACGGGTGCCATGTGCGGAAAGGGATGGAGAATTATTTTAGCCTCATCACTTATTCAAATAAATTGATACACTTCGAGCGGCAAAGCTATGTCGTCGTGGAATACCAACTACTGGAGTTCCGAAGGGACGTGAATTGAAAATAAGATAAATTCTAGTATAGCAAATATAAGGTAATGCCTACCCCTATCACAAAATCTTCCCCCTTTAATTTAAGCTAAAGAATGAACAAGTATCAAACAGAATATTCTTGAAACAAAAGTGAAAACAATTTAATCAGTCCTATTAAATAGTAGAAGTTTAAGAACACTTTAAATTCCGTACAGTTTAGAACTTGCTACTTTCTCATTGTTCTTTCGGGAACAAATGTATAAGATAAACTATTTAATTTTATTTATGTTACATGTCAGTGCACATCATTTTGTCAGACATGCGACGTATAATTTTCCATCAAACATTGCAGGTGTTTAAACAAACGAATAGATTAGTAATTCGGAAAACAATATCATGGCCCATATAATATAAATATGTATTCTTTCAGTATAATTATCTGTGTTTAATGTGAATCCGTTTCCTTTGAAAACAGGAAATATGAAGAACGGATTCAGTGGATGAAATATCAGTTAATCAACTTCTGTTTTGATTAATTTAATCCATCATGACGGATTTTGCGGTTCACGGCGAGACCACTTTTTCCTGGAACATTATCCTATAAAGGATACATTGTATTTACTTTTTTTGCAAATCGCATTAGGTCGCGTCGGTGTACGCATATTTCTTTTCTCTCGTTATATTTCATTAGCTGTGTTACGAAGATCGTACAACTATCAAAACTGACTTGTTACTTGTGCGTGATTGTTACGTAGCTTCTCTTTTCTCATTTGTTTAAAATATAAACCATTAAGATGGCAAACGATAAATCGGGGATTTTGTATCTGTTCGATCGACCTGCTGAACCGGTCTATGTACCCAAGGGGGAGAAGAAGGTCGCTTTCAACATACCAAAAGATTATTTGGTATGTACTCTTATGTGTTCTTTTTTTATTTCTTATTTCATTCATTTCTATATAATAATAGCAGAATATCAAGTGCACGGTACAATAAATATTGATAATAGTCACTTACAGTTTGAATAGTACATATAATGGTTGTGGGATAGTGAAATATTACAGAATAGTATTTGGAAACAAAAAAATTGTGTTTATAATGGAATTAACCTGTCTGTGGTGTAATAATGTGTTGTTGCGTTTGTTTTTTAGTCCGACCGATACCGTCCTGTAGCGACCCAAATATTCAATCGTTTCTCCGATGAAACCGAGTCTAAACTTCAAGTGAAACAAATCACACTTCCGGATCTTAAATTTCCTATGCAATTGGGTCGGCGTGAGCCGTTTTCAATATTCATTCCCTCGCATCGAAAATATGCAGGACGGCTCATCGATATTTTCATGGGTACGTATTGTAGTATTCTGTGCAGATTATTTACACTAATTTTACACATTACAAGAATGCGAATTTTTACGGAAAGTAAACATTGTCTGCATCAATTGCAAGAAATCAGTGGTTAGTTCTGTGATAAATGCATAAAACCCGTGAAAATTAACGGGACTGTTTAATTTACTACATACTTGTGTATACAAGTATTTTTCATCAGTTTCAATAAAAATATTTACATTCCGTTCTATCTAACCAGTTTTAATGTTATATTTTACAGGCATGAGGACATACGATGACTTGCTATCTGTAGCAGTTTATTGTCGCGATCGTGTGAACCCGTATATGTTTATTTATGCTCTCTCTGTGGCAATATTACATCGTCCTGATACAAAGGATCTACCAATACCACCATTGACCGAAGTATTTCCGAATAAATTCGTTGATGGTGGAATATTTACTAGGGCCCAGGAGGAAGCTAATCTTGTGCCTCCAGGATCAAGGGTACGAGGCTATGCTACGAGAAAATAAATAAATGAACATTTTGATGCTCTTTACGCTCAGATGTCAAGAGATCTCGTTAAAGTTGAAATGTTTTCGTTGAATGCAGATCCCAATAGAGATTCCTCGAGATTTCAGTGCCTCAGATCTTGACGAAGAGCATCGCGTTGCGTACTGGAGAGAGGACATTGGCATCAATCTGCATCATTGGCATTGGCATTTGGTTTATCCATTCGAAGGGGACATTAAAATCGTTGGGAAAGATCGCCGAGGTGAACTTTTTTACTACATGCATCAACAAATCCAAGCACGGTACGTTTATATTAAACTGTATACAAAATACAAGACAGAACGAAGCGCACAAAGTGCTAACGATCGGTTTAATATCGGATGCCAAATTCAGCTCGTCTGTTGCACTTCTAGGTACAACTGCGAGCGTCTGTGCAATCGGCTTGGACGCGTGAAACGCTTTCTTAATTGGCGCGAGCCGATTCCTGAAGCTTATTTCCCAAAACTGGACTCCATTATATCCAGTCGTACGTGGCCTGCTCGCCACAGTGGAGCCGTTCTTAAAGACGTTAATCGACCTGTGGATCAATTGAATGTCGACATCCAGGATCTAGAAAGATGGCGAGATCGCATATACGAAGCCATTCACACTGGATCCGTGACCAGCCCAAGTGGCGAACGAGTACCACTAACTGAAAAAACCGGCATCGACGTATTGGGGAATATCATGGAAGCCAGCATCTTGTCCCCTAATCCGAACTTGTATGGCGATCTTCATAACATGGGCCATGTTCTTATCGGTTATTGCCATGACCCGGATCATCGTTACTTGGTAAATATTTAGAGATCGTCGTTTGGAACGCGTGTATACGTGTATCTAATAAATATTCTTCATTTTAATGACTTTAATCATTTTTAAAGTCCGGTTTAGCAATATCGAAAAATTAAATTGAAATTTAATGGATTCGTTTTTGCGTTACTCTTAGGAGCCTTTCGGTGTGATGAGTGACCAAGCCACTGACATGAGGGATCCAATGTTCTACAGATGGCATGCTTTTGTCGATGACGTTTTCCAAGAGTATAAAAGCACTCTGCCGCCGTACACTGTTGAACAGGTTAGCATACCTGTACTTAATGTGTACACATAAGTACACACATAGAGTTTTAATAAAGAATATGTGTCAAGAAAATAAAAGAATATTAATGTTATGAATATATTTTCCGTGGTTATAGTTGGATTATTCTGGAGTCGAAATAGAAGATATTAGGTTGACGTCAAATCAACAGCGCAACGTTTTAAGCACCTTCTGGACTCAGAGCGTGGTAGATCTGTCTCGTGGACTTGATTTCACTCCTCGGGGGGCAGTACTCGTCAAATTTACTCACCTGAACCATGCCGACTTCACATACACGATTGTTGTTAACAATCGCAACAGAACACCGAAACTGGGAACAGTACGGATCTTCATTGGCCCCAAAGAAGATGAACGTGGACTACCCTTCACTTATAGACATCAGAAGAATTTAATGATCGAACTCGACAAGTTCACTGTGCACCGTATGTTATCCTCTTCAAAAATTTAATTGTTTTACATAGGATGTTCCATTTGAAATGAAACACGCAATCTTCTATTAAATTCTACACCATTCGACATAGAAAAATAATGTCCCAAGGGAAACTTAATTCGTTTCCATAAGGGCGTCTGATAATAGTCGTAAATTGACTGCGAACTTTTATGCAGAATACCAATTCACACTTTTGTCACACACTTATTTTTTTTTTTTCTTAATAATTTTAACAAGTTGATATACAAAACGACTTTTCATACAGTTTTAATTGCCTGCTTCTCGATTCGCCGAAAATTAGCAAAATGACGAATACTTGAGTTGCATATCCTGAACTTTCATTTTTGACCGGGTAATTTTTTCAATGATAAAGCCGTATGATTTTGCGCGGAATATTTTTAATTTTGTCGTCCGTTGTATTACAGTGCAACCAGGACAAAACACGATTCAGCGTAAGTCAACGGAGTCATCGGTGACTATTCCCTTCGAAAGAACATTCCGTAATTTAGAAGAGAACAGACCAGTTGGTGCCGAGTCTTTGGATGCTTTCAATTTCTGTGGATGCGGCTGGCCACAGCATATGTTAATACCTAAAGGAACCAAAGCAGGCTATCCTACGGATCTTTTCATTATGGTGTCAGATTATGATATCGATGCTGTGAGTATATCTTGTATAATCATTAGCCGCGCTTCGCACCTCAGAAAATTGAATCTTTCATAAGTGCAGCGATATCTTTCGTAAATATTGAAGCGTCGCTTATTTCGCGTACAGTAACTGTTTCTTTTTTCTTTTTTCTTTTTACATTCAGGTGGAACAAGGCGAATCGTCTAGTTGTTCGGATGCAGTCAGTTACTGTGGCTTGAGAGACAAAAAGTATCCCGATACACGTCCTATGGGCTATCCGTTCGATCGTCAGCCTCGAGCAGGTATAGAAACGCTGCCTCAATTCCTCACTGGAAATATGGCGATCACGGAAGTAGTTATTAGATTTACGGACAACATTGTGCCTAGAACCAGGTCTGGAAGTTTTGGAAATTCATTGTCGTTTGTTTAATAACGTGGTTTCGCTAATAGCGCGCCCTGATCGGTTATTTTTAGAAAGGTTTTTTTGCAATATTACTTGTTACATGTGTGAGTCGTTAATACGTTACATAGTAATTATATCATTTAATCGTATATTGTTTGTCTAAAACGTGTCGTATTTTAACAAATATTTTGGACGAAAATTATGAACAATATTGTACATTCATTCGACAATTATTTTAGCGTTTCAATATCAATAGTGAACTCATTGTCAGCTGTAGAACACGTTGACAACTATACTCCACGTTAGAGTAGAAATCGTCAAAACTGATTTATTTCAATTTTATCTGGATAACCCTCGTTTCGACTTTTAATAGTTTGTAGTTTATGTTGTAGGAAATATTTCGAGCAAGATGCATGAAAAATACAAAAAAAAAAAGATGTAATTAATAAAATATTATAATAGACATTGAATGTGTTTTTAATTATACAGTGGACCCAAAAAGTGTTTGAACACTAAATTTCGGATTCTCGAGAGGTTGTCAATATTTTGTTAAAAAAGTATAATAGGAAATTGTGTCGCTGGGGATTGCAACAAGGAACATTATATTTGGATGTAACATAAATTCGTTCGGCTGTGAATATAAAAGAGGCCACTTGCGGTCAGAAATTACACAATCCAGTAATTATGGAACATAATCCTGTATCCTCTTAACTCCCGACATACATGCTAAAAAAATATACGCTCATATAATGGATGTCTAGTAATAACAATGTGTAAAAGACTTACATTTTGAATTCTTAAAAGCAAAACGTTGGCACTGGTGATTATGAACACGGCGTACCAGGCGAAAAATAGCTGAAACGAATAAGTAATCCAATGAAGCGTGCACAATATTTAGGGCAGAGTTGCACAACATGCCTATTAGCGGTCAAGGACGCCCGCCGATGCCCATGGGCACAACTGCGGGCAAGTGACTCAGCGTCGAGTGGGGGTAGGCCGTGGCACAGTCGTAGCCAGCCACGTAGTTGTGACAATGCGTGTGACAAATACATGCAGCCTTGCCCGCAAGGGCGTGGCTTCGTGCCCGCCGTTCTGTCTATGCTGCGGGCAAGAAAATCGCAGCCCGTACGGGCAGACGCTCAACAGCTCTGGTTTAAGGACTACAAACTATAGCAAAATTGTGTAGAAGATGCGGTGGAATGGATGTAGAAAAATACAGAAGAAAGATGCTGGACGGTAGTGTGTCAATTTCTTGTGCATGACTATGCCGTTTTTACCATAGTACAGAATAAATAAAACTAAGTAAGACCTGTTGTTATATGTGGTATTGCCCTCCATTGGTGTAGCAGGTGGATAATATGGTCGTCGCTCGCTCCATGGTTTCGGGACTTGGTCTGGAACGTCCACAGGTTGATAACTCAGTTGCATTGTAGTTTCTGCTTCCATTGGAATGCATGGTGCGCTGTACCGACGTATGGGAGCATAATTTTGTATAGGTGTCAACGGTTGGCCGCTGTTGCATAGATACGAGAGTTTGTGAGTAGTACAACCTGCAATTGACAAGCAAATTTTCACATGTTAGCCAGAATGGCCGTAGCCGGCCATGCGTGTGACAAATACATGCAACCTTGCCCGCAGGGGCGTGGCTTCGTGCCCGCCGTTCCGTGTATGCCCCGGGCAAGAAAATCGCTGCCCGTACGGGCACACGCTGAACAGTTCTGATGTACCCTGATCTTATATACCTTCCAAAGCTATAGCTGGACAAATAAGATTATCTTCAGGACGAATTTCTGATTCTGTCGGTATGCACTTCCACGTAAAATCATGCTTTTGGGTAGTTACATCCTGCATAGGTCCTCTACCTAGCATCTGCCTACTGCACGGTGTTATCGCCGGATCTGGCTTCATACACCAGTTTCCTAAGAAACTCATCTGAAAGAAGTTATTGAAGTAGTATTATCTCATCTGAAGGGGAACAGTCCAGGGTAATAATATTTCTCGATCAAAACGCTTTGTAACAGTTGCCTTCTGAGAACGGACATTCCACATGCAACAATTGAATATTTTTATTCATTTTTCTTACTCGATGTATCGTGTCGTGCGATAAAGGACAGGACGGGAACAGAACATTTTCGGGATGTCGAATAGGATTTTGCTTGTCGCCTTCGGAACCATAATAGCTGAGACGGTAAGTAGTATTATTGTCAGAACAACACCCTGCATTTAATAAGTTATCGGTTTCTGGGTTTATGATCGGCGATCGTCTTTTCTCTGAATGCGGCCAAAAGCTCAATCTATGAGTTGTACAGCCCTCCATGGGGTTCACAGGAGGCGTATACTTTCTTTCAGGGCCCCATGATCTTTCCTATGAGACGCAGCGAAATTATAATGCGACGGGAGCGTACATGTTGTACATGTCAATTATCAATAAATTTTGTAATATTTAAAAATCGTTCAAACGGTTACAAAGTTGTAGAATGGTATATTTGTAGTGGTAATTGAAATTACTGGTAGTGGGGCTTCATTTGGCCAGTAACTAAGCTTGTACGTTGTACAGTCTTCTATTGGAATATCCGATTTAACGTATTTCCTTATAGGAGCATACGATATTGCGGGGAGCTGGCAACCCGATTGATAGTAGCTTAGGTTGTATGTTGTATTATCTAAATGAAAAAAAGATGTTTCAACAGATTTATAGAATTCAAAATTTAGTGTTCAAATACTTGTGGAATTTGGACGGATTATGTCGGAAGTGTACTATCTCATTTCGTGTGTTCTTACCGGACAATGCTTCTGGATAGGGATACAGGTTCGGTTGAGGCCTGATCGGTGCGTCTGGTTGTATAGATTTCCACGAATAGTCGTGCTTCTGAGTAGTCACATCCTGAATTGGACCTCTGCCGAGCCATTGTTTCTCACATGGCCGGATGGAGGGGTCCGGTTTCATACACCAATTGCCCAGATAACTAGCCTAGAACAACATTAGGTGAAGCGAGTTTGAATTGCCGGTAACCATTTTTCGTGTTTCTAAAGCCACCACGAATTGTTGATCGTTGAACTGTACGACCTGTTAACGTGAGTTCCTCGATTACTATTAGTGGACAGATCAAAAACTTTGTTTTTATTCGAATGTTCAAATAATTTTTAGATTCTTTTTGTGTCAGTCACATTTTATACCCGGTAAGGTTAGTGTTCAACCGCGAAAACCACGAACAAATATAGCCGGCTTGTAAGACAAAAAGTGACGTCGAATCAAATTAAAATGATTAAATTTCGTGTCCTTCCAAAAACATTTTTACGTGCCCTCCTAATTTCAAGATATAATATTCTTATTTTTAAATATGAACTCTTAAAGTGCATTAAAAAAGTATGTACATTCGAAAAGTATATTGTGTCATTAAGAACATTAGAAAATGATTATCAGCAGATAGAAACTCACATTGTAAGTTGTTTCGTCCGCTATTTCGCCATCGCCAGAAACTAAACTATTTCGTGGTAAAACTGGTTCCGTGGTAGCTTGGGCAGATTCCCAGTAGGACAGCCGATATGTCGTCTCATTTTCCATAGGTATATTCGATTTCCAGTAATACTAATTGCGAGAAAGTTGGTGTATATTAGAAGAGAAAAGAATGTCTATTACGAATAAACAAACAGTACAAATTTGTGGAAAGAAATTCGCCATGCTAAAGGGGTGAAAACAGCCCTCCAATGTTGGGGCTGAAAAGTTTATTTTACAGAATATATCTGTGGCCACTAAAATGAAATGAAACGAAAATATTAAAGTGGAATTTATGCTTCCTTTAATGATGAGCTTTGGGTAGAAAAATTTGGTCGGCATATAAAAAAATATGTACATAGAAATTCGTTTTTGAAACATATAAATAAGCTATTTTGCGTAAAGTGCTGGAAAGATATAGCTTACATAATTAATATTAATTTGAATGTATTATTATACTGCATAGTAGGCATAGCAGAAATATAGTTTGTAGTCGTTCGCAGGATTTAAATAACAAACGTATCAAATTGTTTTTATAGACACGGAAAAAAAGTATTTTATATTACAGGATGACTGATCGACGTGATTTAACTTACTCGAATCGGCTGCATCGAGTCAGGAACCGAATTCGTTAGCATACGCTTTTGCCTACAATGCGTACTAAAATCAAATGTGTGTATTAATTGTCCAAAGAAAATAGGAACTTACGGTTCGGGAGTACAAATCTGCATTTTTACACCAATTTTTCACAAAACTAAAATGATATGAAATGAAAATATACAAGTAAGGTTTCTTTTAACCTAACTAATTACAGGAAATGTAAATGTTTACGTCACGAACAATTAATAAAACTGTCGTGACTATAACTAGCTGTTTGAACCCGTTTATTATATTAGGCTCAGTTCAGACTGGTTCATATCTATTGCTGTCAGTGACTAATTAATTTCAAACTGGATCTGTAAAAGATGATTACCACACAGTTGCTACAAACGCATTCACATTTCTCCAAATATGAAGTATAATTACACGCATAAATTTACAGATTCTAAAAATTGTTATTAACCATTTTATTCGAGGCATATATTCGTCGTAGTGCAAAGTACAATGAAAGTAAATATAAGCATAAGACAATAAATATTTTATTAATACACAAATTTACAATCTATAGATCGATTTCTGAAACGGGAAGTAAAATTAAAATCTCAGTTCCGTATAGGAGGTTGTATTGCAATTAACACATTCGCTGTCGCTGATTGAATTCACACATTTTGTCTGTGAAGGACGATTTCTTAGAAGCTTGATTTTTTAAAACAAATTTTATCATTTTTAACCCTAGCGTATTATTTTACGGAAAATGAGAAAACCATCGCCAGCGAATGCGTTAAAATAAACCGGAAGGTTTCGTAATCATCATCAAAACTTTTACTACACGTTATAATACACTAACATAAGACGCGTGACAGATACGACAACGATATTATTGGTAGTAAAAAAACATTAATCTTATCTGGTAAGAGGCTTCGCTGTAAGACAATTTTATTGATTACAAATTAATATTCAGTGCTACGAGCTAACATTATTTTCAAACATTTGTTTCTCCAAATTCTAGGTGATAAAGTAATTTCAATAGAAAAGTTTACAAAGATACCGAATTCGCATTTCTCCGCAGATAATATATTCCGACTACTATGAACAGCATAATCAACATAGTTTTGGGAAACTAATTCCTTCGGTTGCTACAGGTTGGGTGAAATTTCCTTGTATCTCAACTGTCGACAGTATTCTCGCGAATTCACAGCACTTACGACCCTTACCCTATTCCTGGAAGAGATTGTGCCGTAACAATGCAATAATAAAATATAAACGAACATCGTATAAAGCTTTCAAACATTTCTTAATATCGTACAACATCAACAACTGTTTCCAAAACTCCGCAAATAGTTACGTATCAGTCGTGTGTATAAGATTCAATTTTAAACGAAATCCTCGACTATATTAGGCCCGTGTTTCAACAGTCGCCTCGGAATGTAAACTAACTATTCTGAGGAAATGAATGCAAATATGTTGTATGAACATGTAAACGAGTCTAGGCTAAGAGACTCAATTACTGTAGAGGCACCAACTAACGTTGTACCCCCACAATAATTGGTACCCCCACAGTAATCGAGTCCCTTATGCGGCTAAATTTGAAACGATGAATAGTAATTACTATATTTCGATGAAATTTAAACAGTAGAACCTTAATTGTACAAACCAAAACAAGAATCATGAGACTTCGTCTAATAGAACAATTAGTTAATTCTAGAGTCAATCTTTATTGATTTGTACAATAAATAGTGTTGCATATGCTTCGCCTTAGATGACCTATATGACAATCCACTATTTCTTTTTTTTTTTTTTCTTTCAAAGTGCGAACGTTTGTGTAAACTTAAATTTTTGTAGGCCATTTTATACAAGAATTATAAAAAATAAACCGCACTAATGATAAGTTTTATTTTTAAATGCCTGTTAAGGCTGCCGTTTTATTGATAATTACGCGTTTGCATACGCGAGAAATCCATAAATCTCAAATCAGAAAGAAAATAGTAGATCACTCTTTATCGATACACGTAACAGTACAAAACTCGATAGAAAGTGTACGCAGCTATTTTTATAATTTTCACTTTTTGATTAAATCTCGAACAACAGGATTTTTATCGAGGCACACATTTTTCTTTTTATTTCAACGCATCTCGTACGAAGGTTCAAAAATACTTGGAACGTGTCTCCGAACTTTATGGAAAACAAGTACTATCCGAGAATGAAATTAGTTGTAAACTCGTCCATTGAGGAATGCACGCGTAGGTGATGAAATACGATTTTTCTACTTTAGCTTGATACTCTCTATCTTTTGATTTGTATAATGTAGAATGAATGTTAGTTCGAAGTGTTAGGCGTGTTTTTTTTTAACAGTATCAGTCATTTTTTCCAGCTTGGTGTGTCTCGCATTTAAAAAAATGGAACCGATCCATTCTACTTCGTTATACCATCCAGCGAAACACAGTTTTCATATACTGGAACTAAATACAAGATATAGAATAAATAAATAAAATTTCATTTTCAACTGAAAGTCTTGGAACTTAGATTCGTTTATTTAGAAAGTTATTGTGCTATTAATTTGTAGAGCGACGCCGTAAAATAGGCTTCGCAACCTTATCAATTTCAACTTCTATCGGTGTTTTCATATTTTTCGAACATTCTTTATAGTTCGTCGACTATTAAAATTGAAAAACTTTAATAAACATCAGCTAAAAGCTACGGTATTTGAGAAAAATGTTTTCCTGGGTCCCTTCGGGATATCCTAAGGCGATCAGTTCGTCTCCAACTACTAAAGTAGAAAAACGTTTCAACTTGAAAAGGAGAATATGAATAATATCTTGTAAATATATTTTCTTTCCTCTCGGTGCTATTTGTTGCAAGAACTTGTGTTCCCTTAGGTTAAACCAGCGAAGCTACCAACTAAACTATGTTGTCTTTTAATAATCCCTTGTACACGCATCGCAAACTGCATCGCGATGGAAAAATAGACCTCTTCTAGCGTTTTAGACCGCTGTCGTAGTATCTATACAAGTTCCGCGTAGTCGACTATCTACTCGCCTCTGCTTTCACCCATCTTATATTTTTCTAGTTGCAAACGTGTCTCGCATCGTACCGATTTATTTAATAATTAGACGAACGAGGCCGGTCTTGTGCTTTAATTAACAATCAATTATCAATCTACGTGTCAACAGTAGTTTTATCTCGTTGCGATTCTCCTCGCATGCTTTTTAAATAATATACAGGCTTTTCTCTCTAAATTCTACTATTTTTCAAATCTTACCTACAGACTGAATTCAGCCTTTAATACGTTACTTTACATTGTGTTTGAAAACGTGTTAAAATATTTAGGAACGGGCAAAGGTTTCAGAGCTGTTTTATACAATGGTCTGAATTTTGTAAATAGGAATAATCGCTCCTGATTATTTTATTTTATTTTTTTTTTTTTGTGTTAGGACAATCATATCGATTTGCTATCCTCCGGCCTCGTGTCTTAAAACCCTTTAAAAATACTACGCTTACGGTAATTACAACCTATTTAGGAATAATGGAGTTATTTGCGCCGATCATGTTTGACTTAGGAAACTGCTGTTTTTGGTGATTAAGCCAGCACTGCTTTCGGACATCGGTATCACTGGGGACTTCTCGCCCTTCGGTAGCTTCGGATGCAATTTTATGTTCGGTGTCAGCCCTTTCTTGAGATTCTGAAAACGATCGATGTCGAATGTCGAAAGTACAAAATATCGTACACTGTAGTACTATCCCCGTCAGAAAATCGTGAATGTAATTGTTGAACGAATTATTTTGGCATACGTTAAATATGATATTACCTCATAAATTGATCCTGGATTCACGATGACATAATAGATGGCGTATCCTGGTATCCAGATCATGGAGGATATACTAAGAAGTACACCCACCCAATTAGCCCACGCTGGATATTCATAATCGCTTCCGTATTTAAAGGGTTTGTCTTGAACGCCTAGGAATACGAAGATAAACTGTAACATACAAATCAAATGAAAACTGTAAGAAACTGCACATCTCAAAAATTACGACTAATGAGGATTACACGTTAAACTAAAAAGTAGTTGCAGCTTATTTTCGGATCGTATCACAAGTTCTATAATTTTTATAGAACTACGTAAGTGAGAGGACAGAAATTAAAGAAATGAATTGATTATTTTGATGACAAGTGATGCCTATAATAAAAAGTGTGCGAACTGTATAAGTGTGTTGAAATTCGTTAATATTTGAATTGTTGTAACTTTTATACCATTGACGCTGTTTTAATAAAGATGCGGCTGTCAGAGCGCGATATTATTACTATTAGTATATACGCACTTCCAGAAAATTATTTAAATTATTATTTGTTTTATTTGAAAACCTGTATCGCTCATATCTTGAGAACGGATCGAGATATCGAGATGGGACAAAATGCATTGGAAAAAGCATCGGCTCTGCCACTTTCTGTGTATATTAACGATCATAATTTTTTGCGAATTTCATACTTACGGCCATGATCACTGGCGCCAGCACTACCCAGCAAATATACCAAAATTCGTTCAGTCGTATGCCCATCATTTGATGAATGCAATCGCAAAACCTCTTCGCCCCGAAGATCCACGATATCGCGATCGTTTGGAAGAAACAGACCCATAGAATCGACATACCACTTGCCGAGTAGAAATCCATTAATTGAAATATGTACACTCCTCCCTGGAACAAGATCGATAGTGTAATCATTTTTCTGCAAAAAAAAGTGTACAATTTTCTCCTGTCGAGTTTTCTGTGTTCATTATCGTTCAGGTGAGAAGCTGTGTTATCTTTTAGATTGAAAGCGTATATCGAAACGCGTTGCTGCGTATTGCTGCCACTAATTCAAAAGAACACTCACGTTGGTGACCATCGGAATCCCCATAGCGAACATAATGATGCAGATGGCAACGGTGAACTTCCTTCTGTGGGGTCGAAGGAGGTCAGGCCAGTTATCGACGACACCGGCGACAAACGATTCGACGATGCAGAATTCGCTGTCGATCCCAAGTATCTGTAGAGAATAGGACCGCGATTATTTTCCCGCCCTAGCGAAAACGCTCGTTCCACCATTTTCAACCCTTGTTCTCAAATAACAGAATCGAATCGATGTGTAAATCAATTTTCGTTTTCTATGTTCCACGGAAAAGCAATGGAGACATTGCGAACAACGTTTCTCGTTAGCAGATAATGAAATAGAAGATAGTCGAAATCGGCGATTAGCGAGATTGTTGCGTGGATGAAATTGTATAATAATATCTGATCACAGAAGAAACGGGGCTGTACACTCCTCCCCGTTCGAGTGTTAATTATTCCTTACGAGCAGCATGACGAAGAAGATTATGGCCCACATAGTAGCACCGGGAAGCTTCACGACGACCTCCGGATACGTGAGGAAGGCAAGACCCGGACCGCTTTTCACCACTTCGGACACTTCTGTACCCTGTTCGGACGCGATGTGACCCAATATGGAGAACGTCAGGCAACCAGCCAGAAGACAAGTCAAGGTGTTCACAATACAAGTGATTAGTGCATCTCTGGAAGACAAAACTCACACTTTCAAAGACTTCGTTTCGGTTAGCGTTGTTTAAAAAGAACTGGTCACACACCCCAAAAACCCTCGACAATAAACAAAGGGTAACCGGACATTCCACGTGAAGCCGATCGCAGTTTTTGAAATTGTTTAAAAGATTTTTACGAGAACCACCTTCGCAAAATAATTTATATCTCGGTCATTACTAAAGATAGAAACATTTTCTTTGGTTTAATCATCATCGCAAAAGACCGTTCTTTTAAAATAATTTTTCAGTTTACACGCAAGCGTAATTTTTCACATTGCAGATTTTGATGGTGATGACTTAACCCCCCCCCCCCCGTCCCCCTATTTTCACGTGGACTCAAACATATCTCAATTTCAACGAAATCTGAGACATAGTACAAGAAAGCGATCCACCTCGCATGAAATGACCCTAACGTTAATGATCCTCCTACGTGCCTCTAACCTTCGGAGTCCGAACTAGGTAACACTAGTTTGATGCTTTGATTGCAAGGGAACTTTCGAGAATTTTTTGAAGGAAAAGTACTCGGTATTTCAATTTGAAACTAGACAAAACAGCGTTACTAATTATTCGAATTCAGCTGCAATGCTTCGGGATAATAAACTGAGTGAAAATGCAAACAGAAAGAGAAAACGATTCCGACAAACCGTCAAACTATGAAGAACCCTTAAGAGCTCATGCCTAAGTAACTAACAAAACCAAATTCTCTGTGAATGGGTTAATGGACTTTTTTTTTTAAACGAGTACCTTATGTAAGAATACAGTGTACATTTTATAGTAATTTTTGTGCTGCAAAATCTTAAAAAGTGCCTGTGTAACAGTAAATATATAAATGAGTCTGTTAATTTACATATGACACAAATTACATATTTATTTAGTAGATAAACCAAGGATTTGTTCTTAACAAAATTCTACGTTTTAATTTTGTGAAAAATCAATTCTTTTGAAAGCCTTTCGTTTATTTACTAGATAATATCATTGTATCAAGCAATAGAACACTGTTTAATCTTTCGAGTGGTAACGATGACAATAAATATTGCCATAAAAATGTTCTGAAAGCTTGGAGGTGATTAAACCTTCCACTAAATCAGTGTTTAATTTCCGTACATTATGAGAAAACAAATATTTTTATATTAATATTTTCTGTATACATATATGACAAGTTTTATTATCGCATTTACTTTTATCGTCAATGGAAATATTTTCCACGTTAAAAGTATGAACAATTACAATGACAGACGGAAGATCCGTTTGATCGAATAATATTTGCCAGAGCGGTAGTAAAAACGTGAGCGAGGTGTTGCTACGATAACGAAATGTATGCGAATCTGGAGAAGCTTACTTATAGCAATTGTGGTGGAACTTATTGTACGATCCCAAAGTTGGCAGGGCTCCGGTACCGATACTGTAAGCGAAGAATATTTGCGTGGCACCGTCGATCCATGGACCGACTGTAAGCAACTCCTTCCATCTGGGCGTGATGTAGTATAGTAATCCGTCTTTGGCGCCGTCCAATGTCACCGCTCTTCCCAAAAGAATGAAAAGCACCACGTACGGGAACAAGGCTGAAAACCAGATGATCTTACCGCTCTGATGCAGACCACGCCAGATGACAAAGTAAACGAGCAGCCAGCCGAGAATCAGACAACCGAACAGCTCCCATTGTATCCCACCGATCGTTTCGATACCGGAGCTGATCCCAAGTACTCGTCGTCTAAAATTCCCAAGTTCACGAATTAATAATAATTCATTAATTCACGAATTATCGACGAATTCCATGACTACCGACGATCGATTACGTTCACGTCCGGCTCTCAAGCAACCACCGCACAGTGGGCTGGAATCCTGTTTTTTTATTTGTGGCCAAAATTATTTTATCGTTACTTCAGAAGTCAAGGTTATAGTATAGTGGAGAGTTGAATTCCTCTCGACATCCTCGACTTTGGTCTTCAACGTGATGTCTCTCAATTATCGAAAATGGCTAATACGTTGGACTTTGAAGCTTTGATGGGTTGATCGGTTGACATGAAGACAAATTTTTTCGAAATAAGGAATTTCAATTGTCGCCATGAAAAACGGGTTTTCAGTCCACTGTGCATCCCAAGGCATTCTGTTCTGAATTACAAATGTTCCTTCTAAATTCTAATTTTCTAAGTTATTTTCCAAGTTATCTTTTAAGTTAGAGGCTCTAACTTACTCCCAATATTCTTCGACTGGTGTTGTATGATGCAAAGTGGCATTGATCGTCGAGTTTGTATTGTTTGAACTAATATTGATATTATACAAATGGTCAGAAACGTTCGAAGCATCGTAACAATCCTTGGTATTCCACCAATTGCCTAGAAAATCATGGGGAAGTATTGTTTGTTATACGAGTAGAATCTAATTCAAGTATACGTATGAAAATATAGTTTCTCGTGACAATGCTTAATTTATCTTTTGAATTTGCTGTAGGTACAGCTTCTACTCGTTGTTCGTTCATAATTGTTATACTAACCACAACCATTCCAAGGTACTACAGGCGTATTCGCGATGGTGCTTATAAGGTAGAAGAGTGACCAAGCGATTATGATACAGTAATACACGTCCAGGAAGAATACAATCGTCATTGTGGCGTATCCAACACCTGGAAAACATTATGAATGCCAAACTATTGTTACACCATTAATATACATATTTGAGCAATTTAATATTAGTGACTCAGAGTCACGCATTTGTTCTCTTTTTGCCGGAATATTAAATTATCATATCCTTTTTACTCTACTTTTTCTTACTTTTTTCACTTTTTTGTCCGAAATTTGTAAATAATTTTCTTGCACATTACCAAGTAGATTTCAAGCATATCAAAAAGAAAATTCAAGTCGTTTGGTCCAATTTTTAAGAAGTTACTCTTTTCTAAGGGGTGACCGAATAATTTTGTGCGCCACACTAATTGTGCGTTAATAACACAATTGTTTCTATCCAAATAAACATATATACCTTGCAACAAGGGGCATAGTTGTTCCATAAGGGTCATCCCTCCAGCGCCAAGGTATTGGCCAATGGCGACTTCCTGGAAGAATATGGGGATCCCGCAAAACACCATGGCGATGCCGTACGTGATAAGGAACGCTCCTGCAATCAACATTTCGCGCGCATTCACAGAGGAGACATCAGAGTTGCACTGATGAATATGCAGGTACTGATCAAGTATGCATCGAGCGAACAGTTACAGTTTTAATTAGTCGACAGGAAACACGATACAAATGCAGGATTAGCGGTGTATTCGTCGTATCGAAAGTGAATTACCCTCGCATGGATTAACTTATGGAGGCGCTACGGGGTCCCTTAAATACATGTCTAATTTTACATCGCTCCATTTGTACGCAGGAATGGTTACCAGAATGCTGGTCAATATTCAGAGACGTTCGAACAAGGGCCAGACTTACCGCCACCATTTTTGTAGCACAGATAAGGGAAACGCCAAACATTGCCCAGACCCACGGAGAGGCTGATGCAAGAAAAGAGGAAATCAAGCTTGTTGCCCCAACCTCCTCGTTCAGTGTCTTCTTCTCGGTTCCCCAATTCCGTCACCTTGCCCTGCGCGAAGGAAACTGTCGTCTTGGGATCAGCCCGGGAAGATTCCTTTCCCTTCTCCGACGCCACCGACTTGGCTTTAAACTCTATGAACGTCTGATCAGAATCCACTTGATCCCTCTCCTCCCCCCAATAGTACATTTTCTCGGCCATCCTTCCTGAAATCACAAATTAGTCATCTGTCGGTTAACCCTTCGGGGACGACTCAGTTAATAACGATTAAGGTAGTTGTTCCAGTAGTCTGTCACTTAAATGGTCTAGGTGCACGTGTATACGAGTTTGATAGTAAATTTCTCTCATTTTTAAACAATTTATTTTCGGGAAAGTTGACTACTCGGTGGAGGCCGAAATAACGCAATTTTTAATATCGAGACGTTACCGTATTCTGTTAATTAATACTTCTGAAATATCCTCCCTAGTTTCATTTGTAAATTCGTAGAATTGCTGGATTCATAGCACCGGAAGTGCAGCAGTATCGTGCAGCAGTAACAGATACCTAATTAAAACTTTAAACGCGTTTTTCTCCCAATGAAATTTTGAAACTGATGCCAGGAATGTTTGAAAGTATAACGCACACCTATTTCTGTATTTCCTTGTTTAAAAAAGCTAATATTTCTTAATGTTATTTTGTCGGAAAATATATAAAATATAATTAAAATAGATACAGCATGAACAAGGAGTATTTGTTTGAACGTATAACGAGGTATTGTTTTGTACAGGATGTATTTTATGTAAAGCGTGCCTATGAAGATTAAAATTGCTGAACGAGTAGAAGCATTTCTTGCATCCCTCTGCAATGGAAACGTGACCTTAGAAAATTGCTTCGGTGTCCTAATTCAGGATAATCGATTATAATCGCGACGGTTACGTAAAGCTGTCTTCTAGAAGGAAAATTATCTCGAAAAGCAGTAGACACGCGCTACACTAATGACATGTACCAATCTTAAAGTTCCGTAATGTCCTTGCTATACAGCTTTTACTGAAATAGAATAATTGCACAAATTGATTCGCAAGATATTCTGCATGCAAAATGTCTTTAAGCGCTGACATTGAAACATTATGTGACGTGCACTTGAAAATTCGTCAATAAAGACTGCACTGACCAGCACGTATCAACTATTGCGAAATTTGAAGCAATAATTTTCGAACAACGATATTAGGCTCATAAGAGTTCAATTTAAAATGCATTTTATATTTTCTGAAAAAATTGGAAAAAAATGTTTCGATTACTGTGTAATCAAAAAGGAATAAGTTGCGAATCCACTTAACTTTTTGCATATAGAATAAACACCCTTATTAATTAGGCTTAATGCCACTGGATGATTTACATTGAAAGAACTTTTAAAATGGAATTTATATTTCATAAATTTTCTGTATTTTGTATTTTGTGGAATAAATGTGTTTCAACTTTGTAATGAATTACTTTCGAGTGAGAGACGTGAAAACTTATTGCGCAGTTGTCAGGATACTGAAGACGATGTACAATGCAGATCCCTCTGTATCGCATTGTTGAAAGTAAAATCGATAAATAATAAACGGGCAACGTGAAATGCATTTCCCCGCTTCGTTTCCATAGGACTGTGCAAAATACGTAAGAAACGCCGAGTTTCATACTGATTCATTGGCAACGGATTCTTATAAAATTAAAATTATTATTTTATTAAAAATTGTCTGGATTAATTGCAAGACACAGGAGATGCATAGACATTTACTCCTTTTCTTAATGATCTGAAAGAATTGAAAATAATGTGACAGCAATTTTAAATTTAAATTCATTTTCATCATAGATGCATAAAATCCAATCTACAGATTATACTAAATTCTATGCCATTTCACTATATTTCATTTCGTGTTTCAGTATCAAACCATCTAATAATATCTTTTTTATTCCACATGAAAAATTGAAAAAATGTGTTGCTTTGGCAAAATAAATGCATCGTGCATGAATTTCTTAGAGATTGCATATGCACGAATACGGAGGTACTTTTTTTTATTCCGAGTGAGGATCAAGTAATTTTTTTCAACGAGCCGCATAAACGAAATCTCGCGAGCAGCACAATCGCAGTCAACCTCAATGGTTTCTTTTAGGTCAAGTCGGAGGAACCGTCGACTTCTTCCGCGATAATTTCAGTGTATCATTTCTACCCACACGGACGCAATCCAGTGACACGCGGAACCAGTTTCGTTTTCAATGACAAGTTGCCCGCCATGCAAATTCGGCCCTAACCCACGCAGACCGTTATACTTATTATCGTTGGAACCGATTCAACGGATAGGGTGGAGGGTTGCACGTGTCGATGTTACTAGCCTACTCGTGTGCGTGGACATCTCCGCATCCACCTGTCCATGTGTGCTTCTCCGTCGTGCACTATTGTGTACGATCTCGTACACGTACACGTGTCAGTGCACGCGCGTGCGTCTGTCGCTGTGTACAAACTCTCGGTAAGTGTGCGCGCTACGGATGCTGAACGCAAAATCAATAACAAGGTTTCTGTCCTCTCGCGTTTCGGCACACACGTGGACGGTCGTTTAATCGCGAAAATGGCCGAATCTCTCACATGCAAACCGACTTGTAAACAACCAGAGTCAGAAAAATTTTTCAAAATTGCAAAATTGCATTTTCTACCGCTGCACAAATGTTGTGTTGGACCTCGAAGTGCATCAGACGGTTCGAGCGGAGATTCACAGAAATATTATGCGTATTTTATACGAATTTTAGTTATTATATTTTATTTTATTGTATTTTAGTAGTTGCATAAATATTGTATATATCGATTTTATTTACCTTCCCTTTTCTGTCCGTTTCGTACATTTTATCTTGGTTTTGTAATTACACACTAAACAATTTCGAAACAATGGTATTCCGTTTTCGTTTTAAATTTGCAAATCGGTTCGTGGAGTTCAAAGATCGTTTTTCCCGGAAGTCGACTTTCGCGTAATTTCTAGACCGGATACAGGACAAATGATATCGACGTACCTCGGTATGCGACTCCGTCGGCTGGCCTCGGGATCGACGTTGATCTATCAGCGGAAACTGTTGCTACGTAGCTTGCGATTTTCGTTTGCTTCGAGATATTTACATCGTTCGGATGTTGCAACGTCTTACCGGGGGATGATTCCCACGGTAAAAAATAATCTCTTCACGCCCGTTCCTCGAGCTGCTCGTCACCTATCACCGAGTCTCAGCCACCCCTCGGCGAAGTCGAGATGTCGAAGAAGCGAAGAATCACCAAGATTGGTCACCAAACGAACAAATTGCGCTTGCGGCTTCGACGAATGTTTATTGCGCGTCGGTTCGAAAGCGTGCCTCGTGTCGATCTACCCCACAAGGGATGTGGTTACAGAATAATGCTCGGTTTCAAGATGGGGAATGTTTCCCCTTTCGAACGCATGCGCGAGGAAGAACCACCCCTCCAACAGCGAGTACATGACTTTCGTCCTGGGGATGGAAAATCCTCGGAACTTTTTTTTTCGTTCCTGATAAATAATCAGAGCAGTTGACGAGATCGTCATTTGTTGAATAATGACAGACCGCGCGGCTCTACGATTCGCGATTCCGTCGTTCGTGATCGATTGCTACAGTCAGGGACAGAGAGATGTCACAAATATGCTGATAAATGTTTCATAGCAAACTACTCGAAAAGAAAAGAACTCGTCACTCGATTGGTGATTAGAGTCTCGGCGATCGAGCTTCTTGACCCCTCGAGGTACAGGTCTAGGTTACCGCGGAATTGTCACAAACATCGTGCACATCTCGTTCACATACGCCGAGGCATTACTGTAACATTCTGAGAACGTTTCGATATTGAATACGACAGGCTAAATATGGACTAAAGCGTACAAGTTTGTATTTAAAAATTTCAAGTTGACCTTCACGGGGGGGGGGCTCTTCAGTACAACTCTACACGATCGAATAAATGTCAGCACGATTGTATTTCCTACGACGTTATCCCGTGACGTCTATACCTCTCTTTTTCTACTATTTATCTGTATACAAATACTTCGTTAAAGTAGGTCTAGGATAGGAGTATAGGGTACGCGGATTCAAATTGCAACCTGTCCAGAGACCTACAGACATTTCTTCCGTCGAAACGATTCAGGCTCGCCGGTGATTCACCGATGTGCACGTTTCAACACGCAATACCGCCATAAAGATTGACTCGCGTGCGCACGTGCATGTTTATCTGTTCGCTTATGAGCCGCGCGGGCTACGAACACCGTGTGTTGCAGTAAATATTTTTACGCGTTGTCCTCCACGGGCAGAGGCGGTGGACCCGGGAAGAAGCGGTCCAGCCGAAATTTTCGGTCCGAGTTTTTCGGCTCGATGGGCAAACGGTTGAATCGCGACGATTCGACGCCATCTCGTTGCGTCATGACAGCGTCGAGCGATGCCTGTCCTCTTCAACAGTAACTCGACTTGTCGCTCGAGTTGCCCGGCACCACCGTGTGACAGCCTCGTCTGTGTCGCAGCTGTTTACTCGTCAGCTTGTCGGGCTCCTCGATGTCGTTGACGACGGCGACCGTGTGCATCGAAACCTTCCTCTGGCCTTCTTTGTAATCGGAGAAACACGGTTTCGGCGTCCAGTTCGTCCCGTAGGAGATCGGCCGGATCTCCATTCGTGCCGGATTGTTCACGTCGCTGGAGATCTCGGATCGACAGTCGTCGCAGACTGAACTCGCCTCGCTCTCGTCCGCTGGCACGATGGTCTTCGTCGGAGACACTTCCTGCGGCCAGTGTTGCAACAGGAACGTCAGAATTCTGAGCGACAGAAGACGAACACCATATGACACCTCGGTCCACAGAGTAGACTGGCACAGGTCGAACGATAGCGACCACATTTTCTACCGCTGTCAGCGGAGATGACATTCGAACACGCTTAAGGGCCCCAGGGCAGTCACGTGACTTTTTAATTAATAATTTCCATTTTCCGTCTTGGTCTTAAGTCTCTGACTAAACTTGCCACATTTTTTGCTCTGTATTATCGATATTATGGATTCTGACGTCAGAAACGTGCTTCAAGTTTTTGGCTTTATTTCGAAGAGAATCAAGACAAAATATAGCTGAATTTGTAGCTGGAGATATTTTCTAGTGCGCGCTGGCCTCGACATCATCCAGAAAACTCATCCGATGGCATAAAAATGCTTGGATTCCACGGCATGCGCATCGTCAATTTTTGGCCTACTTCGAACGTTTATATTACCAAATATCTAGACTGAACCTTTCTCTTTCGAATGAGCCCTTAACAGCGACAAAATATTCGTATCTAAGGACGAGAACTTGAAGCACGTAAAACCATTTTTTGACGGTAATGTAGTCACTCTACCTTATCGCAAATCTACGGCCCCTTAACGAGACCGTAATAATAGATTAAACGTGTAGTTTAAAATCGCGTAATCAATTATCGAGAACTGCATAGTAACCTTTTGAGCAAACAATTTGCGTAGTACTTCAGCCTCTCTAGAACAGCCCTGAATCCAGCCCAGAAAGTTCTGATAGCGTATCGCACCGGATTCGTCGAGATCGAGCAACCTAAAGTGGTTGTCGCGATTGACATAGACGCGATCCAACTAATAAAATCGGCTGACACCATTGGCGGTTGCAACGGCGAAGGGTAATACGAAGACCAAACGCGTTGCCACCACTGATAGGAAATTCCACGGTACTCGGACTCCTGTGGGAAATCAAATTTTTCACAGGTTAAACGATCGTGCCGAACTACTGTCGCAACTAATATACGTTTAATCTTGGATGCGTCTGAAATTAAAGTGTCCACTTGCAAACGACGTACAGCGACTCGCACAATTGTTTAGACACTCTTTAAATCAGAATAACCTTTCTTTAAAGTGAACCAAACTATTTCAGTTTTTTTCTACGAGGCTAGAACTAAAAATTATGAAAAAATTAATTTATTTACACGTTTAAAATTTTTCGCCTCGAGCACGTTCCATCGTTTCCAACGATTTCCAATCGTTTTTTGAATAGTTCGCGAAACTTCTACTTACGCAAGTCCAATAGTTCCAGATGCAGCAATAGAGCAATCTTTGAAGGATCAGCCAGAACCATAAGCCGGTGATAGCGACGACCCAGCCGACCATGACCTTCAACCACGAACGTACCAGATGTTACCTTGAAAGCAACTTCGCTGACGAATTACACTCCGCGACAATACTATAAGTATTTACAAGTATTACAATACCAGGTATTGTAATATTGTAATAAATACGGATCACCAAGTAAGTAATAACATTGTATATACACAAATTCGTTTTCATAACACAGATTTGTACGGTTCCATATAGTGTGATATAGTATTGTCGCGGAGTGTAAAATTCAACTAATAAAAATAATTAAGAGGGAAAATCTGTTGAGAAGTGACCAAGTGAAAATTGGAGTCCAGCAAGATCCGAAGGTTATACCTGAACACTATTCCAAAGAATTTAATGACCGAACGATATCCGATGCACACGATCCAATTATTTGAAGCATTCGTGTGCTGCAGAGAAAAGCGCAATAAATCGAGATGTTATTACCCGAGTTAGTCCTTTTTTCCTTTCTAATCATTTGTTACTATGAGACTACTTTCTCTACGATGGACGGAATGTTCACACGAACAAATAGAAATTGCTTAATTGGAAATTGTTCGGATGCTGATGAATGGAAAACTTTGTGCGCTCGTGGAGCATATCAAATGACGCGAGCGCTTGGGTATTAATTATACGCTGTAATTATGCCGTGTAGTCGAAGACAGGAACGCGCGATAGGAACCCTCTCCTTAGATTAGCTCAATCATGGTACCTGGAGAACTTTGTAAATCCACGTGCCCGTCAGATGGTCTAAGCTGTTGAAGGACGGTGGACTTCTCCATAGAACCATCGTCAACGCTGCCATGATCAAGAAGGACGGCAGCGTGTGTATGAAGTCTGGTCCAACGGTGATTTTCGCATACTCCTGAAAGACTTTGTGCTGCAAAAGAAGTATCTCCTGTGGGACGGAGAGCAAGGTCACTGTTTGATTGTAGAGGGCGGTCAGGCAGGACATCGCTGTCAAGGCCAAACGCCGCCAGCCCGATCCTTGCCAATTTAATCACGCCAACATCGAACGTTGCCGCGATTACGGTTATAGGCAGTCGGAGGCAGTTAGAACGTGACGTTGCAGACGAAATGAACCACGGCACCAACCGGGTTCCTTTGTTTTTTTATTAATCATTTTATAGGAAAGGTCGCGGGAATTTTGTGCACTTCACACGAGTTTCGCCTACAGTGAATCGCAGTAACATTAGGACTTGGATTGTTTTAAAAGTTAGGAATTAACAATTGTATACAACTTTTTTACATGGGCCTATGTTCAAAATTTTAAAAATACTTTTTTGCAGATCTGTGTGTCAATTATACATATTCTGAAAATTTCATCGAAATCGGTCAACGGTTACAATTAGTTACAAAAGTTTGAAAATGATGAAAATTGCTGTTTTTCGCAATTTTCTATAGAGGGTCAGGAAAATAGAGGGTCACGTTTTAAAAAATAAGCTGCACACTTTGTAAACAAGTTTATTGCAACCTCACCACTTCTCAATTCAAATACGCTTACCACAGTTTCGTTACGATACTGATAAATGAAAAATGGAAAAATATGATATGAACGTTCATTTATTAGAAAAAAATCAAGCAGTAATGAAATGTTTACCAATGCGTACATACTTTCAGTCTCCATGTATCTATTTACAACCATATATACAAACACGTCTTAAGGTAGTTAGCAGTCTATATGAGGAAGTAGTCCGGGCCAACGAAAGATCCACACCTGGGGAAGTCTTCTGGAGCGGCTACTACATCGCTCGTCTCTCCAACTTTGAGAATCACGTCCAAACCGCGAGTCCAATCAGTAGCGTGCTCGTCTCGCAGCATCCAGTAACCTATATTGAAGTCGATAAGTATGTAATAAACAAACATCGAAACGTATGTCCAACAAGCACGGGAATATAGCCAAAAAGATTTTTGGTACTCGGGGAACTGCCGCTAATTTGTTTGCAAGTGTACGCATGAAGGACACAAGAAGGTCATCTTCATTTTCTTTAATGGAATCGTATAATCTTGTACTCGGTATTCTTGCTTTAACACTGCACAATTAAAAACCGCGGTGTTCCATTAAAAAAAAAATCATAGTGACCATGACATGACCTTTATCCCTTCACTCAAGGTGAAATAAATATTTGGTGGAAACATTTCTTTAAAAATTCTTTGTTTTTTTTTATCGTTTCATGACTTTCAGAGGACTTTAAATTTACTTGAATTGTACAACTTTTTTGTTCGTTTTATTTGTACGGTGCTTCCATTCGCAACTGAACAATTTGGATAATTGCGTTGGAAATCTTACCTGGATTATCTGCTTTGAATCGAATAGCCACAGCACCGAATTTTGGTACAACAACCGTGTCCTTAGCTACCGCGCAGTCCAAATTTCGAGAGAACAGCTGTCCCTTGTTGTCCAAGTTTTTCATTTCTTGCAAGCTCACGCTGCGTCCGAATTTTCGCGCGCCTACCACGTAGAAAGTGTATCCGTGCAAATGGTACACTAAATCGTCGAGGCCACCTTGAACAAGATGTACGTATTTACCACAAAACTGTTAGAAATGTTTTGCTATCTGCTTGACGTCTTAAAGACTTTGAAAAAGTCCGAACACGATGTACGGGAGAATAAACTGAACATTTAATAAACTAGTTCACGCATGAGATCTCTTTTAAGATCGAAGATTTTAACGTGAAATACTGTTCAGTGAAAACATGGAGTAAATTAGCAGATGAGAAATTAGATAGTAGATGAGAAGAAATTTTTCGAAAATTTTAACGTGAAATACTGTTCAGTGAAAACATGAAGTAAATTAGTAGATAATTTTTCACGCGTTCAAGTGGTTTTTTTTCACAATGTTCGTGTCTTGTTTATTCTGAGGAGTAACGCTCGGAGTTGAAATAAAGATCAATGTTCCCGGGCTCTCCGAGCAGCTTGAATATGGATCCAGTTCCTTAACACAAGGTTACGCTCTAACAAGGTCACGCGACTGCGACATCAGTCGTTTGCAAATTGCTTTGTAACTGACGAGAGTTTATAATTAAGAGGATTTACAGTATATGCACGTCTATAATTAAAAATATGTAATTTAACCTTAAGATTCCCGAGGAACATTTTTGCTGAAGATAACGAAACTGTTTTACTTGTTATTCGACATAACCAGATCTCTATCTCTACTTTATAAAACATAACAGCCTTCTACAAAATTATTCATACAATGAATAAAAGAAAATAGTCAAAAAAAGAAATAGTCAATTTTTAAAATCGCAGTCGGATCCGCACGTGGAATAAACCTGATGCGATTGATCGTTCATTTCGATTCACACAGGTGCACTTTAAGTCTAACAGGGTTGCGTCGACCGACCAGAGCGGTGATTGTTGCAAATTGCGTGTTTACCGCGGTGGTAATTGAAAACCTAATTTCTTCTTTCGTTTCATCAGGAACGAAGCCGTAGAACGTTACACATATGAGGTCTCTTAAAGATGACGCGTTAGCTTCTGGATACGGTGACGTGATTCCAGGAGATACGTGGTTTATTTTCTACATTTCGGTACATTTCGGTTACCTTGATCGAGGAGAATAATTTCCACGGTCGCTCCAAGCGGTATGTGTCTCACGTGAACACACTCGCACGTGCTGGCCACGTTGCCATTGCCGAGCCGGCAGCTTGGCTGCGATGACAATAAAGTTGTTCCCTTGTTTTCGTTGTGGGAGTCATTGTCGGCGTCGTAGAGACACAGGTTTTCCTTGGAGACATCATCGCCTTGAGTCAACAGAGGCGACGATGGATACGTGAAGGTAACGTTGTTCACGTTAAGTACTCTCGTTTCTACACCGCTGTCGCCTAAAATAAGAACAAACAATATTTCCTCGAACACGTTCCCGTTAAGTATACTTGTACTTAAGCCCGGCGACACGGTTGGCGATAATTCGATTACCAAAATAAGAAACGTGGTCGTGTCACTTGATGGCAGAAATATTGTGGGAAAAAAGAATTAATTATTAGACGTAGCAGTATCAGATAATTTAAATATGCTACATAATTTACATAAAAGTACATGTAGGTGAAAGTACAAATAATCTGAGGCATAAATGAAGTCCACCTCGGAAAACCGAAACCACTTTGTGTTGGAACGCGTGATACATATTGGAACCGAACCGTAGGAAAAATTATGATAATTATGCTTGGATAAAACAACTAAAGAAGAATTGAAAACTCGAACTTTAAATCGTCTCAGTTTATAAGTATAATAGGACCATTTTCTGCGTTAATTATATTTCCGCAATTTACGAACAAGATGTAATTTGATCGCATTACCAAAACAACCTGTTTCAGAGCTATCGACATGCATTAATGATACCTTCGGACAGATTTTAGCAATTACGCTGCCTCCTGCGAAACGATCATTATATCAGAGACTCTATTTCAACAGCAACAATTGTAAAAGAAACTAATAAATGCAGCAGTGAAAGTCAAACCATACGACTGGCGCAGAACACTCAGTGGATGCGAAGGTATTCAAATATTCGACAGATCGGTAACGTACCAATTATATAATTTGTTTGGAGCTTGTAATTTATCGGTAAGTGTATCGTGACGTCCATCCTCGGCGCAGAGAGAGAATTCGGTATCTTCCGGAACGCCTTCAAATCCGTGACGCAAAGGCTCTCGGGATTTCCGCATTTCTCGGCCGGATTCGTTGTCATAGCCAGCCGTTTGGTCGGTGTCTGCTGCTCCTCCTCGATCTGATCGATAATTTCCGACGCAGATAGCGGCTCTTCGCTCGAGCTTCCCGTATACTTTAAAACCGCAGCGCCGTTTATAGGACTGGCCCCGCACTCCTTCGACGTGTGCACGTTTATCCAATAAGAGCCGACGCGCTTGTTCGCTTTCAAGATGAAGTCTGCCCTTTCACCTGCGTAGACAATGACGATGTCCTTAAGTGCGAGTTCTTCGTAGCAATATTGTCATGTTCATACATTAGGGGTACCCGTAAGTAATCAATTATGTGCAAAGAATTTGTTTTGCCTTTAGTTCTGTACCGATCGTTGAAGTTTTCGGTAAAGCAGCCTGTGTTCAAAATATTCTAAAAAGTACAATTTTCTTTTACAACCCTGTAATAAAATGGCCGCGTCCGTACCTTCCGAGGATCATATTCGTCATTGCATACTTTTTCATTTTCATGAAGGATTTAATGCAACGGTAACAACAAAGAAAATTTGCAAAGAAGGTTTGCTTCTGGTGATTATGATCTCTCTGACAGGCCTCGAAGTGGAGGACCAGTTGAATTTGATAATGACACCATAAACTCTCTAGTGGAAGCTGATCCGAAATTAAGTATACCAGAATTATCGAGAAGCCTTGGGTCCACATGGTCAACTATACAAAGGCACCTCCACGAAATGGGAAAGGAATATGGGTACCGCATCGATTATCTGAGACCAACGAGAATATTCGTCGATCAATTTGCACTTCATTGCTACCCAAATTTCGTAGAGATCCATTTCTTCGCAGAATCGTTACCGGAGATGAAAAATGGATTCTTTATGATAACATAAAGCGTTCCAAGCAATGGCATTCCGCAAATCAAACCGCAATATCAACCCCTAAACCTAGCTTATCACTTAGGAAGGTGTTACTGTGCATTTGGTGGGACTGTCGTGGCATAATTCACTTTGAGTTGTTGAAACCTGGAGAAACAGTTACTGCTGAGTTGTATTGTCAGCAATTACAACAGCTGTATTCAGAACTACTGAAAAAGAGGGCATCTTTACAGAAAAGGTGTAATACTGCAAATTGACAATGCCCGGCCCCATACAGCGAAACTCACTCAGGAAAAAATCAAAGAACCCGTACTCACCGGATATTGCTCCCTCTGACTATCGTCTTTTCAGATCTCTGGAGCATTATTTAAGAACTAAAACATTCGCTTCTGTAGAAGGTGTAAGGAGGCACCTTGGGTCATATTTTGCTTGACGAACCCTGGATTTCTATAAGAGGGGGATTGAAAATTTGCAGGAAAGATGGCAAACTGTCCTTGATAATGATGGGGACTATATAATAAATTAAGAAATAAAAACTTGAATTTACTACAAAGTTTTTTTTTTAGATTTCAAAATAATTGATCACTTATGAGTCCCCCTAACACATCCTTAAACGGATAAGCTTGTGCAGGCGTACCTGTAGCCAGAGTGATCGATGTAAGTTGCCGCGGGTCCACCGGGTGCCCATCGAGGGCAATCAGCAGAAGGGGATGAGCATCGATCGAAATAGTTATTGGACAGGTTCCAGCACCACCGGCGTTCGCCAAACGGAACCTGTGACGACGGCCGGGAACGACGGCGAACGTTGTAAACGGGACGCTCGGTCCGTTTGGCTGACGTCCTCTCCCGTTGATCAGAAGCATCGCCGGTTTCGTGTAACCTTGGCTGTACGTGGTTTCAGTTGTATGCTGCCATTGGGTCACCAGGACCACGTGCTTCGGATCGTCGATATCGAAGAGGGAACGGTGCGGGTCTCGAATGTCTGCTTGCTTCACGATCAACGCGCCGAAAATTCCGTTCGCAACGTCCGCACCTGAAAAGTGTTCGGCGTCCATTATTTTTCACAAATTCTGTAAAATTGATAAACCATGATACCCGGGCACGTCTTCGCCCATAATACACATCAGGGAAGAAAATACTTATGACCGATACCAATATAATCAGTTACAACATTTTATACACTGGGTGTTCCATTCGAAGCGAAATGATGAACGGTATCGAAAAATATTCCAAACGAAAGTTGCATGATTTCAAGGGCGATATGATTCTATGTTAGTGGATTTTTGGTAAATGGAGGAGTAGAGGACATACGAAGGTCACTTTCAATGTTTTCAATGGAACAATGTAGTTTTTAATACGCAGATCAATATTATTTCGATGCCTGGTGTAAATATAGATTGTGAATTACCAGCGTGAGCATGCCATAGATGCGTTCCAGCGGCTGAAGCCCGGAATTTGTACTGGAAAGTAGTGTAACTCGGTATCGGGCATTGTGTGATCAAAGGTGCTCCGTCCATGTACGGTGTCTCGACTTGCGATTGTCCGCGCCAGTGCATCGCAGCTGCTTTACCCGGAAGCCGATTAATCACGTCCACCACCAAGATGTCGTTTTCACAAACCTGAATGGCAGAAGAGCTTGTCGTTCGTGATTGCGGTCAACCGAGCATATCTCGCTATTATAACAACCCGCGAACATTCGCTAAAGCATCGCTGTCGACTCGTACACACAAGCCTGATAAAACGAAAGAGAAAGCCGCTGAAGAATCTTTTATAAGCACACGAGCGCATCACTCAAAAAGACGACCTACCTATATGGAATTTTGCTCGACGAAGCTCGTAATCGTTAGCTTTTTTATTCTGGCTCGTGTCCAGGCAACATTTCAATAACATTGTTTTTACATTTTTCTGCTGAATTATTTTTTACCAACATATTCCTGACACTCTTCTGATTCGAATAACACCAAACGCGACACAAAGGAAACCGTCAGGGATAGAGAAACTCTAATCATCGTAGCCGCGGAGGAAATTATACGGCAAGGGGTTGTTGATACAATATTATCTAAGCGAACAGAAAGTCTGTCAAAATAGCTTGCCGGTGAACGCATTGATGGAAACTTCAGAAGAGGAAAAACGAAAGTGATCTATATGACTCACCGAAATGAAACAAGAACACGAGTTGCCTTTAACGTGTATACGAAATTAGAACGGAGCACACCATATAATCCCTCATTCTTGGGTATTGCAACATCGGTGACAGGTTATTTAAATACGTACTCGTATTATGTAAGTCGGTGTACAGGGTAAAAGTAAGTAACACGTGTTCATCAACGCAGAGAACGTAGCGAAATGTGCATTACGCGAATAACTCCTATCGGGTTTTCCATCTGGAAAATTCGATCCGCTCGCCAAGTGGATCTGCATTTAATATCATGTATGTATAATCTTCCATCGAAACATTCCAAGAAATTTTGCAAAATAACGCGTTCAATGTTGCACGCGTTTTTCCCGATAAAACATCGCTTTCTAATTTCTGCAAAGGGTATTAACATCGCGCAAATTGTTCTTCCAGCGAAAGTTTTTGTTAATATGCCACCATTACTCTTAATGGGCCATTTACGTTTCCAAGTTGTTAGTTAGACGATGTGGTAAAAAGATATTCAGCCAACGTTTATTTTATCGCTGGAAACTGTTTACGGAACCATCCGATGTATTAATCATTACTTGAGATACGTTCAGGTTCTTTCGATTATGTAAAAAGTCACGATGTCGTGAATCGGTGCTGTGCGCGATTTGTCAGGAAACATAACATTTTATATAATGTAACAGGAGTATAAGCGGTTTAGAGATGAAATAATGCCGGTGATGATCGTTAAAGGTGCTTTACTTAGGTGACTTAGGTGACTTTATTTTAAATCGTCCCTATTAGAGATTTGTTAATTATTCGTAAGGCGGAGTAAATCCATAGAAAGCGACGGAGATTATTTTCAAAAATGCATACCCTCGCGGAGTATGCCCGCCAGTGGAGGGGATAGTATTTGGTTAAACAACACAAGGATGTTTGGTTTAACAACACAAAAAGGTACAACTTAAAATAGTACAAAAGTTAAGAAAATTAATTGTTTTCAACTTATTTAGATTATTAAAGAAAGAAAGAACTTTGTTTATTGTGCATAAAGATCCGCAGTCCAAAAATTATTGTAATACAATTTCAGCATTGCTTGCGTAAGACACTTGTGTTTTGTAGAACTTTTACTTAACTCCTCGTTATTGTTGCATTAAACGACTCGTATGGGAGCATAATAGAGTTATGGCACGTTGTAGCAAGTTCTGAAATGAAGGGGGGGAAACATTTCAGACTGTAAAGGGTCAATGTGTACATGAAAAATTTGTAACTGGTTATCTCGTGTTTCCCACGCCTGTTTCGTGTCCCTTGGAATCAGTTTCCAAGTTTCGCTACGAATTCTTGTCTTACCTGAATAGTAGGGCCGGGTAATTGCCGATTGACCGCCAGGATCCCTCGTCTCTGTCCGTCGGCCGACACACAATGATTCGACAAGCATGCCGTCTCATTTTGCGGACAATCGCCGCATGATCTGGGCAAAAAGTTCACGTGTAAGAAATTGAATGGATTACCACCGTGCCGTAAACAGACGTTCGGATAAAGCCATGGCCTGCTCGCTCGGCAAGCTTCCGCGTTTCGACTCGCGGAGAAATTACGTAACGGTTGTTAACTCGATCTATGATTCCAAATAGAGGCGTAGTGGTGTCCAAATTTATATGAAGTTTCATTATTTCATTTGCGAAGTAGGAGTCAGACTAGACCCGCGCTGGGAAACAATTGGAATGGTTCGCGACAAAATACTAAAACTCGGATGAATTCGGACGAAAATTGTAAATGTCACTCCACAAATTCTTTGTCACCAACAACAATTCACTACTGTGCCCCTTTAAAAGTCAATTTACACTAGTAGTAGGGTATTGCAATAAGAATAAATGCACCGCAGTAGTCATAAAAATTGAAAATGTTAAAAATGTTGAAAAAATACTGAAACAATAAGTTGCAGTATAAATGAAAATGTCACGTTACTTGCTAAGCGACTGGAAAACCTCGAGAGTGAGTTTCACTCGGCAAATCATCGGCCAATCCAAGTGATGACATGGTCTCTCGCAGGAAAGGAATATTTGTTCTGCAAAGAAACAGTAAAATATAGTAAATGAACGTGGAAGAGAAGCTATCTTTATTCTTAATGAATAGGTCTGAGTGTTAATTGAATTAATTCCCAGGTGTACCACGTGCCCTGGTCTGAATGAGACAAAAAATTCTGAGAGAATACACTGACCAAGGAACATCGGCCAACTGTCGATCACGGATTTTGATGAAACTTTGCACATTTATAGTGTTCGGCAAAAACTATTTGACACGTATTTTCTCTCACTGGCGGATAATCTGGTTTAGGGGATGAAGCCCCTCAAAGTAGGGGTTCGAAAACGCTTCAAGCTCAATAACTCGAAAAGTAACAGACATATAAAAAAAAATAATGAAAATGAAAATTACTTGGTCTTTTTATCAGGAATAATAATGGGGCATCGATTAATTCAGTTTTTTTTTTGCTATTACAGCGCCACCTATGATTTTACTCCAATTTCGCCTCCGCCATATTACTGGTTATGAAAATCCAAGTAATTCTTATTTTCTTGTGTCTACTGGTTTTCGTGTCGTTGAGCTTGAAGTGTTATCGCGCCCCTATGCCCCACTTCGAGGGGTAATTTCACCCCCTAAACTTGTTTATCCGCCGATAAAAGAAAATACGTGTGAAATGGTTTCTGGCCGAGCTAACAAACGTGGAAAGTTTCATAAAAATCGGTGATCGATATTCAGACGACGTTCCTCGTGAGATGTAACTGTTAGTTCGTGTCTAGTCGCGATAGTCGCGTGATGATGTACACTTACTGGGCCTGTAATTATTAACGTGCAAAAAGGTCGCCGCAGCCGCGATCATAAAAACGACCACCAGAAACCGTAGGCCGTAGGTGGCCGACGTCATCGCGCAATTCGCACCCTTTGCAGACTGCATCGTCTAACCGGTTTGTTATACAACGATAACAAAAGGTGACTGCATTCTCGGTGACAGCAACTCTCTTCCCAGAAAATCTCAAAAGCAACCTTTAGCTGCTTAGACCTCTGAGAATTATGTTCGAGTTCTCCCTATTCCGCAAACAAGCCAGAATCACAGGTTAAACACGGGATGCAAGAATGAACCGTCTGACGGTAAAACTGGATCAACTTTTATCAAATCCATTTTATGTCAGAATTATATCAGTGATTTTCTAAGTTTACATGTATCATATTTTTTTTTTTTTTTTGTTTCGGCTGAAACGAAACATAACCAGCACCTGCGCAGATGGTGAATAGTACATCATTTTCTATACATTCCGCGTATTCCTATATGAGTAAATGTTATATTTGTGACGCCTGGTATTTCCTCTTATTTGATCAGTGTGATTATGTATTAACGGAGAGAAATGGTTCCGGCAATGGAGTTTAACTTGGCAGGATAGGACATGTTAGGAAAGATTATTTACCTATCTGCAGTAATGGCTCGATATTATGCGAAAAAGAGTTAAAATAATCACACAACTATTAAGGTTTTTTCCTTTGTGAGACTTTTACCAACGTATTTGTGGCATTTTTCTGTTTAGAACGAGACCAAACACGGTGCAATTTGGATCGTATTTACTTGTATAATTCACGATTCAGTGTAACCTCGATTATCCGAACCGATGGGACTTGAATTCTCTACATGTAACTAGCTCCATTCAAAGTAAACAAGTTGAACAAGTAAAAACAATTGAAATTGTGTCGTGCTTGGTATCGTTTCAATCAGAAAAATGTCACAAATACGTTATTACAAATTGTATAAAAAATTATTGGAAACTAAAAAGTTTTATTCTTGGTCAATTATGAATGAACCGTGTCTGTACGCTATATCGAGACAATACTGAGTGCAAATAATAGGATTACGAGCCCGCAACGATCCAAATGACCAGGCTTTGGTTCGACTGTTAGATGTTTCGCAATTCGATTATGCGACAGGAAACGGTGACAATGTCAAGATAAAGTCTGACACGTGAGGGATGAGCAAGTTTTGTGTGCTCGGTTGAGAACGCCGACAAAATCAGCGCCGAACGCCGGCGTTTTGACGTCACGAAGTGAAAGTTACTGCCGAAAAAAGCGAAAGTAATCGCTTTGCTGAAGATGAAAGTCACAATAGTTTAATACTTCGATCACCTCGCGACCATACTTCACGGGGCTAGGCGCATTAACCTGCACTCGTTAGCCGCGTTTTACGCGACGCACAAAGAAGTCTTTCGAACAGAACAATTTGCGAATCGAGTAAACGCTTGTGGTGTAACGTTTACGGTGTAACTTTACGTTAGAGCGGCGAGGTCGTTGCCACTAACGGGAAACGACACCATCCTCTCGGAGACGAACTCGAAGATACGACAAAGCGATAAGCAAATAACCATTAACGCGTAACCGAACCGGTAAAGATTTTCTGAGAAAATACATTACAACTAACAGCAATCTTGTCCCCTTTCGTACAGAAAAATTTTCAGTCTTCCAAAACCTGTACGTACTACAAATTAAGACGGCATTAGCATACTCAATTTCACTGCGAGCTTATATAAAAGCGTAGCATGTTCATAAATTTTTATTGCTTCTTTCATTGCTCACAAAAATAATGTGCTCGTTTGTACCTGTCTTTCCTGTAATTTTAATGGTGCATAAAATTTTCATGAATAATAATCTTAATATTTGCTTAATTTTAATATTGAAACTAGTTTGTTGTGTATAGTGTTCAGTACGAGAAAGAAAGTTTATATTCATTGCAGATTTTATGAATTTCTAACAAAAATGAGTAAGGCACGATTTAAAATAGAAAAGAAATGATTAGCAGTTCGAAATTTTCAGATTCCTCGGGTCCATTTTGACTCACAATTAAACCCGTTCAATCTAAATTCTAATTTTCTAGTAGCAAATCATTAGCTTTTTATGTTACGCCCAAGAATAAGAAGCAGTGAAAACTGCTTCACTGATCGGTTGCGGAATTGAAGCGGATCGATCTTCTTATCGCGAGTGAATGATAAACTATCATGCGCCACAGTCAAGCCATGAATGTTCTGTGGAACACCGATGACGTAAGGTTAATATCAGTTTTCCCCGGATATTCTTTCGCGAACTATCGCGAACAAGGGGGCAGGCTGAGCGAGGTTAAATAATGTCTTCTAGGGATGCATGAAGGCCACGCAATCTCGTTCCTGTTCTCCTTTAAACGGTGTCATTAGGATTACGTAAAATCTTGTATAATCCTCGCATAATGCACCCCAGTGGCGTGATTCGTTCACATGGCCGACGCAGAATCACTCCTGGCGCCAGCGTCACGGAATCCTTGCGGCGATTTTAATTAGCCCCGTGCCGTGCCACTCGGGTTGCAACGCTCCTGTCCACACGTGTACCGCACCGCAATTAAAACGAAAATTGTCACACTCTAACGCACAAGGTCGACAAAACGTCATTCGTAAACGAGAAGCACAACACCACGGTCGAGGCAAACGATGGAAACGAGTGAGAATTTCGCGAAATCGCGAACAAATATCGAAAATGAAAACACGTGAAATTCATGTGAAAGAAAATAAGCATAAGGATAGTAATAAATCCACTCGCTAATTGCGTATGGTAAATAGCAACTACGAATGGTGGCTATTAACCCCCGCACACCCCCTCTCTTGCTTTACACTTTGAATCAACTAATTCTGTATTAATGTGATAATTAGACTGCGGATCTTTCAAGACAGAGGAGCCTAAATGTCTTTAAATATACGTCCTTTAAATTGTACGTATTTTTGTCATAAACGCACAAAATCCGCAGTCCAGCGATAATGAAATAAATGGATGAGTTTTCACCCTGAGGTACATATAAGGTTTAAAGGATCATATGATCGAAAGGAGCATCTTCTTCAGCTTGGACTGTTTCGAGAAAATCAGTTTTGCGAAATAAGTGCACAGAAGAAATTCGAAATGGATGATAATAGTACGTCTATGGAAGGAAAGTAGTAGAAGCTATAATAAAGGATACATTCAGTGATATAGATATGGTAATCCACTAGTTGAGATACAACGTTTGTCCAGTTAATTAACCACAGCGGAACTATACAGCTAAATTTTGCCGTCGTCACAAGAATTTGTACTCTCTGTAAATTCACTGGAGCGAATTGTTTAAACAAACTCTGAAGGAAGAACCACGCTGTTTTGGAAAAGACAGAGAGAACTATGGAATAGTAGCTGGCGAAGTACAATCACAATTGATAATCAATTCTTCGGAGCAACACGAAGAAACTGATAATGGAAAACTACTTATTATTAATTGCGTATGATATAGCAGCTGTAAAATATGATCCATAAAGCCGAAAATAATGAGGAATGCCATATTCTACTTCATCACAACTGCCCCAACCTGAACCCAACACACGAAACTCGTAAACACTTGCGCTTTCTCATGAACAACTGAGCCGGGCAACACGAGTCCGAAATTCGTTGCCAGAACACACCGATGGTGTCCTCTCCCGCTTTCCCTTTCTCCTTCGCGTTCTCGTTCTTTTACCGCCGTGATATGCACGACCCGCTAATGCTTCTAGATCGATCATCCGTGGCCAGTCCAATCATTTTGTTTTTTTTTACAGAGAAAATCCGGTCACGAAAGGAAATAAGTTACCTAACTTTCCTTTTCCGCCCTCGGGGCTAATGACTGGCAATTATCTAAGAGAATTTCGATTACTCAGTCTTATCGTAATAATCTGAACGCAGTAATAATCCTACGTAATCGCTAGATTGCGTTTGTTGTGGTAATTAATAGCTGCTGAATTAGAGACAACGGAAAGATTAACGTGTTCGCAGGAAGCATGTTTTAAAAAATTGTTAATTATGCATGAGAATGGCCCGCTGTCCGAGGGTTAAACGTGACACCAGTACGTAAACAGTATTTTCATAGTTATCCGAGGCTGTCTGCGTCCGCCAGAAAAGTTTTCCCAAACTACCGCTTTCGTTGCAGTTGATTTCGTGAGGGGTCAAGTGCAACGAAGGTGTCGGTGCGTGTTCGGCCCCTGGAAACCTCAGACAACTATGTTACATGGACACCATGATGTATGCTGGAAAGTTCTTCGTATTTTTTCTGTTTCGTCCGTGTTTAGATTCAACTTTCAAGACGCCTAGATGTTCCTTTTCTTCCCAGAATGTTTTATTGTATATCGTCACTGAAGCTCACCAATGGCGCGTCCGTCGCGCGACAACAAAAAGAAAAAGCACCTTCTCGTCAAAGTCAACGATTGACAACGGATAATCCAAACCTCCCACCGTAATATATAGCTTGAAAGTTGAGTCGTGTTACACACCTCGGTGTTTTCTCTGACGACCACGTGTACGCAAACAAGTTGCAAATTTTTCCAGAAAATATGCACTTAAAGCCAAAGACAGGTGAAATTCGAAAGAGAGGCTCGAAGGCATTAGAAAGCGTATGCGATAACTTTCAAGAAAACAAAAAGGAAGAGTCTCTAGTCATCCTGCGAAGCGTCGGATGACGATGTCCTATGTGTCCTCGAGCGTCCGTGTTCTGCGCTTAAACTCTCATCGAGGAATAATAATATTCTCTATAATTTAATCGATTATTTCCAAGTATCTGTTCGCTAAATCACTAACCAGTGACGTCGTTTACTTACGCATAAACCTGCACATAATAATTACGATATGAAATATTAAATGAACTCGATCGCATAATTTCGTCACATAGAATTGAGATATCTCCCTTTGCTATCAGCATAATGTCCAAAGGACTCTGAAGGAAAGTGTCCAGTGTGAAATCATGTTCGTCCCCGTCCGCTAAGTTTGATCGATGTCCACGGTTAACCAGCACCAACGGGGGAAACGATTAAAGCAAGCATGGCATCACGAAAGCCGCGGCGAAACGAGAGGAGCTCGATTCGACGGGTGAAAACTGAACACGTCGATCGATCGGGCGAAATGATTCCGGAATGAAGATCAGTAGGGGAACCAGTTTAGAATTTCACTGCACCGTGTACCTATCGACTGCACACGTGTACTCGAAACGATCCGAACCAAGTCACTGTCGCGGTTTCCGTCGACGACTGAACATTTTCGCCAAAATTTCGTTGCCAAAACTGGAGGCGACCTTTCTCTCTCTCTCTCTCTCTTCCGTGACACCGACCCTCCCTTGTGGCTCTCCCTCTAGCCGTGTATCGCGTATATATCGCGAGCTTCCGTGTTCTAGCATTTCCTCCGGAACAAGATTCGTTCGCGATCAACAACCGGTTCCGATGACAATCGACCAAGCCAGCCAGCCAGCCAGCCCCCCCCCCCCCCCGCTCCGTTCGCTGGCAAAACCATGTTCGAAATATGTGTCAGAGGCGTCGAAACGACCGAGTGAAAGTTGCCCAGAGGGCTCGCAGACGGTTCCACACACCCGCGTATCTTACCTTAGGCTTTTCGTTACGTCTAGCAAGAAACTGCACGCATACTTTCATCTCCCGACATTTCTGCGGCCACCCTTTCCCCTCCCTAACCCCCGCCACGTTATCTCTCTCTCTCTCTCTCTCTTTCTCTCTGGCTCAGCCTGCCTCTGCTTTCCTCTGGTTGCACATTATACACCCAACCTCTCGCCGATGATCCGTGGTCCAAAAGATTTCACTTTCGCTGAGAGAGGCTCTATTGATCCTCCCCGACTGGAGAACGGGTACCGTTCCCCTTTGATCAGGCGACGGCGCGCTTTCTAATTGTCGCCAGGATTCGTCTCTGACCGAGCTACGAGACAGCGAATAGTACCAGCAAATTAATCGGGATGCTGGCCATTGACAGGATTTTTTGAGATTGTTGCGCATGTTTGCACGACACAGCTTTCTATAATCGTGTGCTTTCTATAATCGTAGCGTGAGTAATTATACTTCTTACTCGATGCGTGCCGTTCATAATCACCAGCTCCAGCTTATAGGCCAGAACTCTAAAAAGACGCAGGCTGCCAATCAAAAGTTAAACGGATTTCAGAGAATTTTCTCTTAATTGCAACTTGATGTCGGTACGTTGATGTATGTGTTAGTAGATGATGCCAATGACGATGATGATGATGTTTTTTGTGATGATTATTTAGAGCCAAGCCTAGCTGCTGCGCTATTCCGTTTGTGTGTGGTTGGCTGTCGAATGTTCGAGCTCGACTCAAACCAACTTTTTCAGGTAATATTGCAATACGATCGTTTAGAAGCTTGATTATTCGATGGAAAAAGTTACTTTGTTACTTAATTCCAATGTTCGACTCACCCGCACTGCAGGTGTACAGTGTACGCTCGATAGGCGCGTTAATGCGGGGCTCCAGAGCATTCCGAGGAGCTGCATACTTATCGCGCGACCAACTGCACGCGTGTCGTCACAGCCACTGTGCTGTCTGCTTTCTTACTTGAATTACCAGTGCGTAATGATGGCAGCCTCAGGTGAGACCGAAGAGTGCCCGCGCGCGAGTAACGTGTGTGCGAGCAACGACTCTAATTTGTAGGTACATACTTGAACGGTGAACAAGACTTCGAGATGCATAAACTTCGATGGACCTTAATGGTTACACTTTGTCTTGCTGGTATTAGATAACATTTGAGAACATTCTCACCACAAAATGAACATGCATATTCGATCGCGTCATACAGGTTATTGTAACGTGCTGCGCGGTTAGTGTGACCTCGCGTTTACGTTCTGCTAGTCCGCATAAGAAACTTGATACGTTTCGTCGATCTGTGTTTACCGATGATTCGAATGAGCATAAGGAACTTTAATCGCCTGACTCGACGTATTTTCATTAAGTAAATGAAAATAGGGATAGAATAGAAAATTTCCCAATTTTGAAATTCCGGAGAAAAAAATCGTTTTGTTTAACTCGTTGTTGTTCACCTTTAAAGGGATTCTTCTTGACAATATAAGACGATATTCATGCAGAAAGATCTGTAGTCACAGCTGTATTTTGTAGGTATTGACTTTCAGCTATTGAAATTTTTTGTGCAAAATAAATTAAATTTGTTTCCATCTATTGTTCAACTTTCTGTGTAGAATAAAGTTCGCCATTGACGTAATGGCACAGAGAGGGAGGCGTAACTGTATTTCCCTGAATCACCCCTATCTGGCGACAATGTTTCGGGGCCATGCTGCATTATTGGTGCAAACTGTCATCTTCATTCCAGTCACTTTCAAAGACTACAGAGATAAATGTTGCACAAGACTGAAACAAGGACATGTCGTCTTACTTCTCGAAAGTGTACAGCACACCCCTGAAACGATAGAATGCGTTTTCATTTACTTGCGAAGTAGTGAATAAAATTGCATAACCTACATAAGGGATATAAAAAAATGGAAGAAAACTAGAACCAACTGCGAGCAGGTACTTTCTATGAAACTTTCATTGAACCTTATCGAAACACGAGGACACGGAAACTAATTCGATCTTCGACGCCGTCTCGTTTCCATACGATAGAAAGTTGCTCGATAAATGGAACACCGCCTTGTATTGTTTACACGTATGAAATTCCAGTCAAGCACGTAGCACCTGTTTAATTCGCTCCTATCTCGCGTTAATCAATAAAGAAAAAAGACAGAAGCATTCGCGAGTGCGTCCGACAACTCGCATGTGTTTGCGTCAAATATGTGGCCGCTTTCACTTCTATAGGAGGGATTTGCTACAGTTTTTCGTCTTTTCGACCTCACCCAATTCGATACAACTTTCATCTTCAATGATCAGTTTATGCCTCGTCTACATTAATTCTAGCGGGCTTTTCAATTCGCATTACCGGCGATCGAAAAAGAAAACTGCTGAACCGTGTTTTCGTGCCACCGCGATAGCCATGAATCTCAATACGCAGCCATGCGTATCGCAGAATTCAACGCCTGAGATTCATTATACCCAATTTACCCCACATTTGAAACTCGCGTCAGCTAATTTCATTGCTCTCCATATTTTTTGCGTTCATACGAGATTATCGCTGTGAAACTCAGTACACAGGATGTTCCTACAAATCGTAACCAGGAGAAGCTTGATTTCAAATGAATAAATTAGTACGCCAATGAAAGGTCGGAATAAAACTTTTGCATACAATCGATTGACGTGACCCGTCGTCACTAGATCTTCATGCAAGACAAAATGTTTCTACCTGAATTGCAAGAAATTGGAATGGAATAGAAATTTATTTTCTTTCTTAACGTTATTGACAAGTTGAAAATAATGTAATAATACTTTGAAATCGCCTTAATGGTTCGTTTTAAGCGCGCCTGCTGATTTTCGTCGTAAACGCGTAAAATCGACGCATGGTCTGATCATGACCGACCATTTCCGTCGGCGACATTTCCAATTCTAATGCTTTTCGTGAAAGCGAAGACTCGTATGCAAACAGTTGACTGTGCATTAATATGTTTTCAGAAAGAATCACGTTGTTCGTGCTGCCGCGGAGACACTGTTTGATATATGTATAAAAATAACTGCCGTCCACGATGAAAACGTACTTTCTTCTTCTCCCGGTTACGCAATCCCTGGCGAATTACTTTCCCTTGAAACTGGTTTCCTGCGGGTCTCCAAATTGCAGCCGTTGCAAATAACAAAATGTACTTCGGCAAACAAAAACACTTTCCCCGGCCGAGGAAAGACAGTTCGGTTAGCAACTTCGCGAGCCATGCATTTTTGCTGCAGCACGCCGGTTGCGCAACAACGCGAGCGCTCGAGGCCTCAGACCGATTCGTTAAACTTGAAAAGCGTAGCAACATCTATGTAGTTCGACTTTCTTTGATTTTTATTGATGCTTAATGTTGTCGAACAACGGGGAAAGCGTGGCGTAAATGACTCGTCGGGATTTTAAACCGTTTCAGCCGAGATGAAACGCAGCGGGACTGATACGAACACTCGAGTTTTAACTGGCAATTAAACGGTGTCGTAAACACAAAACTGACGTCGAAACGGGCAGGTGTGTTAAAAGCGGAAGAAAGTCGAGCTGTCTTCCTTCTGTAGACAGAAAACTGTACCACGCTTTCACGTTTAACTTTTGCCCGCCGTCAAGTGCGTTAACGTGTTTACGTACGAAGCTTGGCAAACACTGTACCATCAGGAATGGTAATTCAAACAACACGGCCTTTGAAAAAAGTCTATGTATTTAGAATCAAATGATACGTCTATCTCAGAATTAACGTCTTCTGTGGTACCAGATTTAAAAAGTGTTCGTTCATAAATTATTTTTCGTACTCCAAGCACAATTCTATCTTACGAATTTAGAACAAATTCGATATCCCGAAGAACAGTACGTATCTCGTCTAACCAACTTTTTTAAAAGCAATTTACTCGTGAAGAGACGAACACGTTAAGCTCTCACCTGTCAAGTCACTTTTGTTTGAAGTTATTCTAGGAGCACAAGATGCTGCATCACTGTGTCGCTAAATCAATTTCTAATTCTTTTTCCTTCAATTCTCATAACATTACAGAAATTCATTTTATTTTCGTTTATTAACGTACAGTAATGTACAATAAAATGAACATTTGCGAATAAACATATTATACTGGTAAAGAGAAAATATATTTGTACTTTTGCAATAAGTTATTTCTTCGAAGCTTGTACAGTACTATACACATCTTCAGAACTATTGTATTTTTACATTTTTGAGAAAACGCTTTCAAAATGAAATTTGCATTTACTACGTATTGTAACAAGCTGGATAAACAAATTTAACACAACGCTGTCTACCGTTTGGTTAAATTATTCGTTATGAAACGCCATGTATGCAAGAGATACTTCTGATGTAAAGAGCAGGTTATACCGAATCGCATTTCGCGTTCATAACGGTTGTTGTATCTTTGATATAATGCTGCTTGTGGTTGAGTATCTTGAGGTAAAGACTGGTATGAGGAGTGCAATCTTAAACCGAGGTCATCAACCTCCAATCAGTACGAAATTTTCGTTGCGTGAAGTCTAGATGCACTATACGTAACTTAGAGGTAATTCAAATTTAATTCAATAAAATGATATATTTATATCAATTATATAAAAGCAACCTCTACGACATAATTTATACTAATACAGGATATTTCTAAAATTGCTCAAGCCCAGTGCCAGCCAATATTTTCCCCTTAATTTACATTTTCTAATCTCTACTAATCTGTTAAACATCCTCATCAAAAAAGTCTATATTTCCTGTCCCATTCGAAAAATGGATTTAAACAATTTCATTATTCTATGTAAGCCCAATCCAATAATTTCTCGCATCGGTGGCGAAAATTACGCATGCATATGCAATCGTGACGACAGTTTATCGGCTGTATTACATATAAAATTTGTTAAAGTTGAATTATGCGGTGTACAAAGTGTGCATCGTGAGATGATGAAGCATCGCGAATGATTTCGACTGCGGGAGGGTGCAGCGGACACGAATGACGATATCGTACAAAACTGACCTGGTATAGGTGTCAAATAGATGATGGTGGCGACGACGGAGCTCAGACCGACAAAAATCGCGAACCTGAAGAACATGATACTTCGAGTTTTAAGAGAATGATCGGCGCGATCCGGCGAGATTTCAGTGCTCGGCGTGTGCAGCGAGAACGAAACGATCAGGTGCCCGAACTGGCCGGTTGCGTGGTCGCGGGTACACTAGCACGATACCAGCAAGTTCATTGCCAGGGAGAGAGTTGTTTCCTGATTAAAAAGAAAGATCTTTCAACTGCGAAAACACTCGCGCTCCTACTATCCGCATGTCGCGGATCGCGGCTCGCACTTTTGCTTCGTAAAGAACGAACAATTTTTGCTTTAACGCACGAAGCAAATTGCTTGTGCACACCGGAAAACTCTCTGTTTGTTGCTGGAGTAGCTAAAAAACTGGCTGGCTGTAATTTACCGTAGTACATTCTACATGAGATTGTTACACTCATACGTTGCCAGTAAGTGTGTAACATATGTTGACGTGCAGAACATGATACAATAAAAACATGTAACATTATGTAATAGAGAATTTAATATATAGTAACAACGGAAGTCTGTTTTATATGAATCCTTAACTGAGATATATTCTAACGGACCCTAATTTTCTTTTTCATATAATGAAACTTAATGAAATTTTGATCTTTTCTTCAGAAGCACGTCAGTTTACCTTGAATGTTGAATTTAGTAACAGTGTTTGAACTTTATTTACCGTAAGCGTATGCCGATAAATTTTTGCTTGTACATGCATTTTCTAGTACACGAAAAAGTGTGTATTGTTGCTAGAGTAGATGTAAAAATTGCTTGTCTGGCTGACTGGTCAGAAATTGTAATTTATTATAGAAAGTTCTACATGAAATTACATTTATACGTGGTGTGTAATTATGTAAGCAGAACGTATGCTACTATGAAAACATTGTTGATGTAATAGATGAGTTGGACACATTTTATTTGAAATAAGATAACAAATAATCATTTAAAATTATGTATTAATACATACTTGAAATAATTATTTCAAGTACTTTATTATATGATAAATGACATGAAAAAGTATTTCTATTTTCTGCTTGATTCAAATGGATAATTTGGAAATAATTTATTATTCCCAGTACTTAACTCATATCAACAAATATTTTTACACAAAATGTAGAACCAAATTAATTAACTATGGAGACTTTATTTGAAAAAGTGTTCGATCAAATGAAAATTGAAAAGAAAAATTATTTAAAATAAATTCTAAATGACATAAACAACACAATATACACATTAAAATAAGTAATACAAAAAATGTTTGTGTACAACTTAACATATTCAAAAAAGAAATATTTTGAATGTATAATATATTAAAATATATTTAAGACATATATATCCTACATAGAAATATAGAATAAGGGAATGGTGCTATGTACAATCGCTTATCAGAATGAGGTTAGAGTTTCCTATTCTGTATGTGTATATGTATATACATAAATACATAAGATACGGTTATGAACACAGGGTACATAAAACAATAATAATGAATGAAGTTGTGGATCAAAATTTTGAGGAGCTATATCCAGATATAGAGAATAGCATAAAAAATGCATCTTTTATATCAATTGATTCAGAATTCTCAGGTCTACAGTCTTTTGACCATGAACAGAAGTACAGGTTAGCACGATTCTATATACATAACAATAATTTGTATTTTGGTGATGTTATTTACGATGCTTGCTATTTTATTTCAGTCTTTTCGATTCACTCGATGACCGATACAAGTTATTAAGACAAACCATGGAACCTTTCATAATAATTCAATGTGGTATAGCTGCGTTTCAGCATATACCTAATGAAAATGTTTACAAAGGACAGTGTTATAATTTTTACTTGTTGCCACGATCTGTACCATTTAAAAATAGGAAATTCTCATTTCAAGTGTCTGCCTTAGAGTTCCTCTCCATACATAACTTTGATTTCAACAAAGTAAGAAAACAAATATAATTTGCACTTTGATAGTACGAAGATGATCGTAAATGTTATTCACATTTTAGTGTATACACAATGGTATATCGTTTCTAGACCAGATAGATGAAGAGATATTAAAAGAACATCTAGAAAAAGGCAATTTGGATAATAATTTGGAAAATTTATCGCATCATGAAGAATATGAATTAAAGGAGTGCAAACAGATAGTGTATCACTGGCTTACGTATAATCCAAACGAAATCTCTCTCAAATTGGCAACTTCAAGTCCTATTTTACAATATATGATACATAAAGAGTTAAGAAATACTTTTAAAAATATTTGGACAATGTCCGGTTACAAGTCGGTATGTAGAAAGTGATTAGTAAAAATTGTTCACGAGTAGAATGTTTTACAAGATTTTATATTGTTTCTAGGTGATCATTATAAGGACATCACAGGACATGCGTAAAGTTTATGAATTAGATAATACTCTTGCTTTAAAGAAAGCATTGTTGGATTCTTATACAGGATTTTCTAAAGTATTCAAACTTTTAACTTCTGTAGAGAAACCAATAATAGGACATAATATGCTTCTAGATTTAATTTTAATGCATCAACAGTTCTACAAGCCGTTGCCACGTAACTATTCTTCAATTAATTAAGAAATCAAGTGGATGTCAAGCAGATACGCTGAAGAATATAACAGTATTGAAATCCTTTAAAAAAAAAAGAATAAAGTATATTTATATCAATTTCATTTCAAATTTTCTGAGATCAAAAAGGATCACAGAAAATGTGAGAATCTGTAATTCTAAATTACACAAGGCTCATTCAACACCAAATAAATAATTTTTGAAGTTGATGTCAGTGATTTCAATTGAAGTCAAATATGATGTAGTACATGCCAAATTAGTTAGTAAAATATTGGTAGTATGGATCACTGTACAGTGTTTCGCATATATAAACAATTGAGACAATATTCGTACAAAATTTGTTCTTTACTTTTTTTTTAATTAGTTACATATTATGTAGTCCATAAAATATGGAAAAAGTATCTTTATTTATTGTTAAACCAGAATGTGTCTTAATTAGGTCCGGGTTTTTCAATTAGTCTCGTCACAAAAACATTAAACATATGTATAAAATCAAATAGAGCAATCAGAGTCATGTTGCATGCTAAATTAAAATACCATTTTGTGCTCATTTAGTTTAATATTTTCTTAAATAACTAATACTTAACTGTTATAATTATATTAATAGTTATTAATATTTCTAGACATAATTACTTTATATTTATTTCAGAAAAGTATAGTGAATTTAAAAGTAATATACATTCTTTGTTTCCACACTTGTATGATACAAAATTTATGAGCCAAGAATTCAAAAAAGGTTTTACTAAAAAAGAAGGTAATGAAAATATCAGTGAGAGTGGAAAATCAAACAACAACGCATAATAATATAATCATTTGACAATTTTTTTAAGTTTATTGGAAAATGAATACACTTAGTGGAGTATATCAATACTTTAAGTCGATCCAAGGGAATCATTTAGCATTCAATTCACCAGAGATTAAAATGAATGGTACATGTAATGGTAATAATTTCATAATTTGTTCGTAACGCCTTCAATTTTATTTCAAAATGATAAATAACGTTTAAACTCCATTTTAGAAGAAGAAGCTTATCATACTGCGGGTTGGGATGCCTATATAACCGGATATATTTTCGTGAGAATGGGACATGCATTATCTATCCAAAAATACGGAGAGTGTGTTCATTTTTTAACAAATTTCATTTATTAAAAATTAACGCATTTCTAATTATTCAAATTTTAGGGGTTTGGAAAAACGTGCTGTGACTCATTCTGAGATAATGAGCAGTGTAAAACATTTAGTAAACTCAGTAAATGTAGCAAGGAGTAATGAAATATATACGGTAAGAGAAAACTAGTCATTAGAATTAACGAGACAATAAGACGAGTGATTAAGTAAAATTCTAATTGTTCCAGAAACTTGATGGAAACGACCCAACACATACAAGACCACAATGGCTTCATGTTAAATTAAATTCATCATCTCTAAACCTTGAACAGGTATGTTAAAGTACTAATTTGTATGTATAGCAAACTCATTATTTGTTTCTATTATTTTAATGAATAATTTCATTAATAGATTGCTGATAAGTTTGCAACATTTGGAGCCGTAGACGTAATGCCTTATACTCGAAAACGTGTACTGGTGGCTGTTTTGAATCACAGAAGGTTAGTATAACATTAAATATTATGAAATTATATATTTGTTGATATTAGCTTGACATGAACTTGAAACATGCTGCACACGAATTCACAAATTATATAAACGTAGGTTAATCATATATTTTAGAAAAGACAGCCTAAGGTATATCATGAAAAACCAATCTTAATGTTAAGAGAGGTTATTTAACTCAAAAATACTCTTCATCAAATCTAGGAATATGGTACAGTCCATACATATGTACATATGTAAATATTATACGTATACTGTCGAAGCAGATAACTCGTTCGGAGCGAAACAAATTTAAACCCAGTTGTCGTCGAGCACAAATAACCCCAATGCAGCCTGTCGTACTGACATGAAACATGCTCTCACAGAAACTCATATTTTACAGTTCGTACGGCACAGTATCCGGGTTAAGAAAACAATAGGGAGATTAAAGGGAGATACCGTGTACCATGAATCTCTTGCGTGATTCGTGACATATTGAAATTTCCGTGACGATGACCGTCGATCGAGCACGCCTATGGGGAATAGCCTACACATGCCTACACATTAGTAGCAACCGTTTTATTTACACATTATACTTTCGTTCACGCACCAGACAAATATAATTAGGTATTAAGTACGCAGTTGGTATTTTAGTATGAAGCTGCTATGAAGTAAGGTGGCGGAACTATTTTGGATCATATCCAAGGGCAACCACGTATACTCTTCGTTGCACTTACAAAGTGTAATATCAGTGGATGCGATTTTATACGAAGTAACTAATATATACGCCCGTTTTGCCAGCATTTGTTCTGGTTAACCCTATCCTGACCGTTCGACAAGATATTTTTTATAGAAATTCACTGCGAAATTCGCATTAATTGGCTCGCAATCACATGACAAATGATCGTTAGTAATTTTGAGGTTGAGGCGCACGCTTACGAATACAATCAAAGAAGACTGATTACCTGTTCGCAGAATGCAATTAGCATAGTGTAAAAAACAGGAAAACAGATTAAGTATAATTCTACAACTTGTTAGCAGCGCATCAACAGGAAAGCTATAAATATCGGCGGGAAAGGTGAACGACCTAAGATCCCTTGTAGATGATTTTCACCATTAGAGTTCGCATATAAATTTAATTCTATAATCAATACGGTGATGTCATTTAGAATTATATATTTGGAGCTTGTATCAAAATTTTAATTGCGATTAACATTAGACACTTTTCTTGTGTATTTATATATATTATGTACCATAAATAATTCTTTGATGTCAATTAATTTTTAATCCGTAACCGAATACCTAAATTAAGTTTAATATACTTCCAGCGTTCTCTAAAAGAATAATTTCGATTAATTTGGATCTTTCATGAATGATTTCGTGAATTAAGAATGAAGATGAAAATTGAATCAAAATTATACGATAAGAATTTATTTAAATAAGCATCATTAATACGTTAACGTGCGCTCGGGTAAACTAGAAAGAGTAATGACTAGAGCTGAAAGCGCAAAGCTCATTATAAATAATCGCTAACATGCCAATGATGTGAATCCCGCTGCACGAATCGAATCACCACGCACAGTCACAATAACCCTCACACACAAGTTTATTTCTTCGAACGGTTCGAGTGAACAATCGATCACGTTTTCTGAATTCAGATAGCTTCGAATCACAAACCGCCGCCAATGAAATATCGAATTCTAGCGAATCCATTAAAATTGGTTTACTTTTCATTCGACGAGCTGTCGAAACAAGGGGCACTTATATAAGATCTATCGTAACCAGGAAATTGTTGCATTCTACCGTTGGAATTTCATTGAAATTCGCGATGAAATTTAAACGGTCGATGGAGAAATAGTACAGAAACTATTTTTAAATTTATTTAAATTTATCTTTATTTAAACCATTTTTTTTAATGAAAAATTAGAATACCCCTTAAGTGTAGCAACTGATTTTGTGGGAATTTCAAGGATTGGTATTTCTTAAAACTAGACGTGTTAGGGAACGATTGGGCATATTTCTTGCGATGAAAATTTGCATCGTGGATGTAGATAGGAGTATGGCGTTCGAAACTGCAACAATAACTTCGGTTAGGAACACAAAGGGTATCGTTCAGCCCGTAAAGCTCATCACGCGTATCGGGGGTACGCGAGTCAGGTGACTTCATCATTCCCGAATTAGATCAAAATGAATTATCCGGTGCCCCGCTATCAAGTATGCATTTTCACGAGCGTGATGCATTCTCTTTTACGTTCACCATCCAGCACAATTCACTCGCGGCCTACCGACGTTCATATATTATAAGTATCAGATTTTCTTCAGTGCTGGCATTGTTCCAAAGTCGGTGTATCGTTTCTAACTGACGCACTTTTGTATTAGCGCCGCCGCCGCCTATCCGAATTATGCAAATCGAGTCAACCGCAACACAGTTTTCGTTGATAAGTATAATACAACAATAACCGCGGCCAGTCCAAAAGGTTGATTTCATTTGATCGCATTTTCAGCTTACGCATCGCATCGTCCACATATCGTCAACATCCTCGGATCGTCAACATATTTTTAATGATCGTCAGTAGACTGCGGCTTTTACGCATCTATAACAAACGTGAGCATATCAAATTCAAAACAGTGAGAATATTCTAAGAATTTGACAATACTTGTTTTCGACTTATAAAAATTATTAAGAAAAGAGATACATGTAAATGTAGCTCCAGTATTTTACAACGAATACAGACAATTTTTATTTTGCATAGAAATCCGCAATTTAATCATCAGTGTCACTTATTTATCGATTTCTCGGTAAATAGTTTCAAAATTCTAGGATAGAAGTAATATTTTTATCGCTTACGTAACCGACAGAGTGGAATAAAATTTACTTGCAATTTATTTTGTAACTTCCTCGAACTTTTGTTACAAAATATAAGGATCGAAAAAGTACAGAGTCCCTCGGGACTGTTTATTAATTTTATTGGTTCTGTAATTCTGTTTCGCACTGCGACAACAGTAATGCGAGCCAGTTACGTTGCTTAACGTAATCGATACAAAATTATTTTTACCCAGGTGTTATAATTGTGGTCGCTTTAAAAATCTTGTTACAGTGCGGACGACATATTGAGCCATTTCCAGAACAGCAAGGAAATACAGGTGGCCAGATACAGCTCGATAAGGCACGCTCATCCGAAGAAGATTGTTTTATGGTGCGTAATTCGAATTGATTCACTTTGCGTAAAAACATCCGAATATTTTAAACGGATACTGTTATAATATTCCCAAGCTATTCAAATTATTAAGCTGGTCGACACCTTTTTATTTAATGCGTAGTTGTAATTGCGGTAGAACATTTTTACCTCTTAAAAAAATCCACATTCGTTGCTATTAAATACAATGACATTTATTGTCCGTGGCTACAATGCCTCGGTAATTGCATAAGGATGCATTAGGATCAAGGCGCATGGGGAATGTTCCTCTACAACTTTATTATCCTTCTTACACTTTTACGATCGCTTGGAACCGTTTTATTTTTTGAAAGTACAGTTTCAGTGTTACCACTAACACTAACAGGCGGCACGTTTCAACGCGTCTCGTGCGTAAATATAAAATTGTCGGTGTAAGTGATTTAACGGCGGGCGACATTTATCGCCGCATAATTTACCGCATTATCACACGGTCCTAAAATTACATGGACCGTGCGCTCTTGCGTTCGGTATAATGGTTATTATACACGGTGGAAAGTGTGCAGAATTCGAGGACCAAATATTTTACGATTAGAGCGCCGGCGACGATCCCTCGATGCCTGGGAGCCGCCGCCACAGTGATCTAAAATTGTATTAGGCACTTGAATAAGTTTCTGCCGTTCGTTTGATAACTAAAAACCCTTCGCTTGAACAGGAAAACAGAGAATATTTTATTCGAAGTATCCTCCATCGTTAGCCACAACCTTTCCTTTCGCGATGGTTAAAGCAGCGCTTAATTTCCTCATTTTGTATAAAAAAAAAAGCTTATTCATTTTCACGTTGATGTCTTCATTACATATAACAAGTTGTATCATTGCATTTGCCTTTTATCGTCAAAATTTTCCATTAGACACCAGATTTGTTTGACCATGATCAAAATTTCGTACATTTTGGAAGAAGTTAAAGATTTTGAATTTGGTCCGAGTTTTCACGATCTCGGGCCGCCGTGCACCGTTCGCGTACCATTTTCCCGAGGTCACGCGGTATGCACTGATTCGGTAACGTTCTACCCCAGGGTGTGCGTGATGTAACCGGAATTTTAAACGGGCCGTTCCGATACCGATACGCGCGGGTTTAATTCAATCCGTTGCATTAAAACGAGGCTATCCGCTCGTTGCGTCAAACAAATTAATGGCCCCTCTTAGCGGGGCCGAAGAGCCGCTGTGCCTGCAAAATCTCTAATTAGCACTAAGATTGCCGTAGATGCATAAGTACTGTTCACGGTGCCAATTGTTGCGAAGGCAGCCGCGCAGCGTGGCACCCATCGCGTTACCCAACACTAAGGTAAAACATTGGAGATGCTCCGATTTCGATTGCTCCTCTTCGACGTTTCGCCGAGAACCCTTGCGAAACCTTTTCTTACGCAATTGTTTGTTTCCCCTTTTGTGGAAACCATCGAATGATCGCCTTCCGTGAATTCGCTTATCGGGGATTATGGGGCTGCAGACCCCACCCCACCTGTACCTTTGGAAAGTTGACAAATAAGAGGAACTCAACAATTTCTTAAAGTATAAAATTATGTTTCTTTAACCAACCCATATGCGCATAAAACACCATTTGTGCTACTAGACATACAGGATGATACCCCCAGGTCATAATGTCTCTGTAACTCAATTCATTTTTACTCAATTATCGCTTATATGAACGATATATATGTGAAACCTGGAAAACTGGAAATATTACTGAATCAATTTCCTCTGACTTCTTTTACTGATGTACTTTATTGCAAGATAAATAAGAATAATACTACCGCTGTTACTATTGGATATTGGATTATCTCCGTAGTTGCGCCAAACGGAGAACAAAGAGTTGTAGGGAAACCCGTACAATTGTGTGTGGCAGCTTAAAAACAATTGCTTTTATTTATAGGAGCAGCTTGATCTTAACGAGTGGAGTGGTCGCCTGGGTGATCCGGCGTGTGTTTAAGAATGTGCCCGATTAGGGCGAACCTCTCCTAGTGGGATCGCCATGGAAGGACTGGATGAAAATGGCGCAGACAAAACGTAACAACGAAACTCTCGTATCGAAGAGAGGGAGAGATGACAAAACTGTACGTTTTACACCGTCTGACAACGATCATTGTAGCGAAAACTTTTTGCACGATCCAATGTAAAATAGAATGGTCAATCTGTGAAGATGGGTGATCAGGGTGACAAATGAAAACAAACTTCGATTCAGTTTCCAGACTACCGATGTATTTGCCTCCGCGCACCGTTCCTCGGCGAACCGCGGCCCGCGGGATCTATTTAAATTTTCGATCGAGAAATCATGAGTGGAATCTTTGCGTGAGCTGTTATTATTATTTCACGTTCGAGCCGAACGCTCGATGTCGGGGCCAGCGCTCGTTTTCGCCAAGGAAGTATTTCCCGCTGCCAAGTCCGTACTCTTTTGAAAAATACAATTATCCCTGCCGCCCCGACCGAGACGCGTCGATCGCCACGCACGTCCATCTATCATACTTTTTTCCCTCGACGCGTATTGCCTTTCGTCGTCTGCGTCACGCCCGATCCGTGCCAAATAACACGAGACTGACGTGACGTCACAATCGACGAAAATTCCTCGGAGACTTTCTTGCTGGGAAATCTCGCTGAAAACTATATTAGGTTGTTGCATGTGAAATATGGCCGATTTTCAACGGTAACGTTAACCCCTCGCCATTCCAATAATTAGAACTTCTGTTGTCTTTACTCTAAGTTGGAATACTGAAATACGACTGTGTATAAGTAAAATATTTGCTCCCGTAGTTTCTATTTAATCCGCTTCAATAAAATGTTTTAAATAAGCGTTCTTTAGATATGTTAGGTCGAATTTGTTGAAATTACTTAAAATATTTTATAATAATTTATAGACTGTGGCAGCAGTTCCTGATCAAAAGGCTTCATGACGTTTGCGTTCGAAAACCGAACATTTCACATTTGCAACAACCTATTCATACAGTAAACCGTTCCTTACCAGCGACCAAAAAGTTATGTTATGTTTTTTGATAGGCTCTGTTTTAGCTACGAACTGTAAAACTTTTTCGAGAAACGTTCTTATGTTATCAATTTCGTAGTTTAAGCAGATTGTTTACTGGAAATAAAGAACATTTCTAGGAAGTAGTTTTAGTTTGAACAGAGTTTTTATATTGCAGAAACAAATATTTAGTTCGTCAACATCGAAAGAGTTAAAATTTAAAATATCAATGATATTCGATGGATGGATGTTTTTTTTATTCAAACAGTCGCCAGTCGTCATTTCTGTCGCGATTATTATGCCTCAATGGCCAGCAATATAACAATGTTAAATAATTGTTACAGTTAAATTGACACTCTGAACATGTTATTTATTTATAATATTTCTGTAGATGTGTCACGGTTCAAACATTGTTAACATTTCTGTAATGGAACTGTTCTTAATAAATGTTTTAAACTAATTCGTTTTCGTAGAACTTTTACTCTCCATTTTTTAAAATAATATAATTGTTGAAATGAAAATTTAGCAGCGTTTTTAGCTATGTATAAGAGTATAAGAAAAATTAGTAATTTAAATGAGACAGTTTATTACATTCCTTGACTTTCACTTTGAAAACTAACGTTAATCTGCAATTACCTTACAGAATTTTCGCGTTTTGATCGTCGATCCCGCGGCACAGACAGTCGGGTAAATGAGAACGTGCAAGCAGCACGTGACAAAATATATCATAACTCGGTTGTAATCTTGGCTGACAGTCAGTCCGGTCATCATCGGTATCTCGAGGAGGAACGCAACGTTAATTCAACGTCTGATGATTTACGATGAAGTAGACATCGCCCGTATCAATGCCCACAAATTACATAGCAGTGGAATAAAAGGGTAAATATTGTATAAAAGTTGCAAGGTTTATGTCAAAGTCCAGTATGTCAGGGTTTCGTCATGAGGAACGGACATTTTTATCGCTGAACTTCGAATTTTATTCGTTTATGACGAAAATGGCTAGATCGAACACAAAACAATAACAATATTTAAAGAATTTTCAAATTCCATTCAATTATTTATAACTCGTGAAATAGTAGCAAGCATAGTGCAGATAATTTTTATTTTACATAAAAATTCGCGGTTTAGCGGTTTATTAACCTGGACATTGCTTTACTCTGTTTTCGAGATGCAAATCATATTTATAATCAGTGAAAATAGCATATTTTTTATCGAACAAGTGGATGACTAGAATAATCTGCAGTGTCGATGAGTAAAAATTGGTATTATAGTACCACAGTTTCGGGAATGTCCGTGTACGCGTTCATGGCGTAGACTCGTTGCAGCTACAACTCGTGAACGCTCGGCGATGGTCTGTACTTATCTTGAAACCCTGATGGCCGAGAAAGAGAGCTCGCGAAGCGTTCCCCGATATTTCAAAAGTTTTCTCTGGCCGCCACCCAAGGCTAAAACACTCGAAATAACGCAGTAGCAATTCGTGTGGGCGGTCTGCCGGACGGTCAGCCTGGTCACACTGGTGTCCGGTGGCAGGTGGAGCAGCTTTTGAGGTGGATCCCTCTCTATCTCGGCTAGTCAAACCAACAGATGTAAAGGTCGCGCGCGCCCCGAGAATTAGGTCTATGGAACTGGGTTAACCAAATCGACTACTATTTTCTGATTTTCCACTTGCCGATACGTATCGCGAAGTCTCCCTAGGTCCGCACAAACTTTCGAATCGACCTTGACCTTTGTGCTAAAAATGGTGGAGCGCCAAAGACATTTTGAATTTCAAGTATACTGTCACGTTCTGTACAATTTATTAAAAATGTGAACGGCAGAAGTACATTTTTCTATAACTTCTGTTTCACGTGGTGCGTTTAGACCAAACGAACGAGCGCTCGTTCGGCCCCCGCTCCGAAAAGATTGAAATATAAAAGAAATAAATGTTTGTGTATTTATAAAAATCTTATCGTTTCTATTTCTATAGTACTAAATAGGGTATTTTTATTTTGTTCGGCTGATATGAACACAGATGCGTGGCAGTGAATGTGTTAAGAAAATTGTGGCTGCAGTCTAGCGATAGTAAACCTCGTATTTTCTATTCTTATACTACTAAATAAATTGTTTTCCTTTCGTTCGGATTTTACGGACACTGCTGTCGGAGTGGACGCGTTAAGAAAATTATAGTCGCCTGTGCTACATTGTCTGGTGGCAGAGAACGCGGCTAGCGCATGGAAATAAATTCGAAAAACTCCGAAGTGCCTTGTGCAGATCGTAAAATCTTGCTTCACGTGCCCGCCAAAAATATGCCGTGGAGCAAATGCATTCGGTTGCCTTCACCTATCGGTCCGGCCAGGACGAAGAATTGCTCCGAGGGGCAACCGAAGGCACTGCCAGCAAAGAAGACGATTGAAAATACCTCGGGGTTTTCGTTTCAGTTTCGAAATCCGTGCCCGAGAATTGTAGTATCCCGCGGCGGGACTAGCTAGCTAGCTAGCTGGCTGGCATGGGCATGGGCACCTGTCGCGCGTCGCCGACAGTGGAAATAGCTGTTTGCAACGAGAAGAAACGTGCGGTTTGCTATCCACTGGCATAGAGCAACGCGTACGTGGGTGCATCGAGATTAATTGCTTGCGCCAATTACTGAAATAATTGTAAACGGCCCGCATCCCCGCAATCACGCCAGCCGCCTATCCAGCAGTGCTCGCTTTGCAAAGTTCCGGATCCGGAAGTCAAATTCTTGCGTTACAAGGTAGCTTTTTCAGGAGTTGACTCGAGAGCACAGCTCGGAGAAGTAAGGAGAATCCATGTAGCGAGCGGAAGCAAGATAGACGATAGTGATAAGGCTCCGCCTGAGCTCGATGCGGTAGGGGAAGAGTGGGGATGGGTCGTGCAAATTTAAGTGTTACAGTTTTAGTCAAAAACCGAGCACTACTCATTTCCCCATTACTCCTCACAATTTTTGTTTTATAACTCTAATAGACAAGAAAGTTGGCATATGGTCATTGATGCTGATAGCGAAATTTCTATAATTATTTTTAGTGAGATTTTTTAAAAGAAATTATTTCTACCTTCCGAGCGTCTTTCAGAATTTTGTTAGACAGCCGAAGTGTTCGAAGCTTATAAACTATAACAAATTATTGCAAGTCGTTTTCTTCAGGTAATGCTGATCGAAGCAGATTGAAGTCTCGAGTATATAGCTGTACTGAGCGAGTTTACGGAACGATGGAAATTCATAAGTTATCGCGGAGAACTTCCTATAGCGTTACGTAAAAGAAGATAGGTGTAGCAGGTTTAAAGAGCTCCCACTACAGCGGCGGAAGTATGGAAATCATGTTTGTCTGGTGGCGGGGCACAAGAAGTCCCAGCGACTTCTTACTCGAAAGCTCTCTAGGACTATTTTTGTCCATAAGCTGAATAGCGGAAATAGCTTAGCCTAGCCCCTGGCCTAGAGCGTAGGCTTTTGACCGGCCATTTTAGCGTCTCTTTCAAGGATGTATCGTGACGTCAGGTCTTCTTCTTCTTCGCAAAGAAAAATGTGACTTCACTGAGTGCCGACATGTAACTTGTCAACCCCCCTCCCCCTTCGTATCTTGTCACGTCTCTTGAAATGTCCTGTATGTATGCGCACACTGAACGAAGCAGCTCTCCTATCCGCAAGCTAACCGATATTTCCTAAAATACCCTGATTATTAGACTGCAGATTTTGTGCATTTATGACGAAAATAAGTCGCTAAAATTTGAAACAAAAGAGATCAAGAGAATTGAACGGTATGAATATATTATTTTCGAATATTTACTGAAATCATCAACCGAATTTAGATCAATGTCTACGCAGCCCTTATTTCTCGAGGTTGAGTTAGAAAATTCTTTGGTTCGCAGTTTAGTATTTCAGCTAGTCAATTTCATCATAAATGACATCATAAAAAACATACTAAAAAACGCCTAAAATCTGTTGTCTAATGGGTTTCTAGTTAAAGTTGGGCATCTGTTAGATAATCGAGCGTGTTTTCGATTTTCCCGAAATAACGGAACGCGTGTTCGACGACTTATGGAGGATGGTGTGTACCAGCGATTATGGTAAGGCGGCTTCGCAGCTCGTACGGGTCCCGATAATCCGCGCACCCTTGACGTCGTCCACGTCCAACGTCCACGTCCACGTCCACGTCCACACTCGCCAAGTCCGACCTCGGTGTATCCTTGCGACTATTTTTGCGTTACGCGTTTCGACATGATAGATGGGAGTTTTCTGCGTTTCCTCGACGTCGCGCTGCTCGAAACCTGCCAAAGATTCTCCCCAGTGGCAGAAAACGTTGAATAATTTAGGACCGCGGACAATACCTGTCGTTTGCTCGCATATCCCACGAGCTCGGACCGCGTCGCCGCGGGCTTTCTGGCCTATCGTGAACGTCTGCCAAGCAGATTTTGCTCCACATCTCGAAACGATCGCGAGAATTTCGGTCCCCGGTTTCTGCCTGTAAACTCGCGCCGCCCTTCTCTGTGCCTGTTCCCACTCGACGCAGACCACCGAACCAACGCCAACGCGAACGAGTACCGGACAGGTCCGATAAGGGCGAGCGGGCCTTCTCCAGTTGGCGCGTGCTCGATTACAGACGGACTCCGCCGCCATAAAAATAGATTTCCTCGCTGCTTTCATCGAGTCATAAGCACGTGTAATGAAAGGCAACAGCAGGCCTTACCGTGACCCTTTTCCTTTTTTTATACAGAATGAGGCGCCCAACTGTAACCACTCCGATAACTCGATGACTTTGGCAAACTTGTTAAAATAGCTTCGATACACCTTAGATTACGTTATCACGAAGCAAACGCGACAGAGCTTCGTTTATACGAGCCAATTCACGCTGAACCTCCTGTATACGAACTCTTAACCTTTAGGAATTTTCTTTTTACGACAAATTTCCCAAAATTCCCAAGTTTCTCCCTGGCCACTATAGTCTCTGTACTCGAGTCTCTATTATAGAAACTATTAGACTGACCTTCGCCGATTCCAAAAAGGAGAGAACGCGGTCTGTTGCGGTCGGTCGCGCAACCTCTATGTACGAAACAAACAAACTTTTACGAACGTCGACCTCTGTTATCGTAACAAATAAGAGCCGCAGGTAGTTAGCGAGCCTCGGTTATCTGAACAGCCTCGTGCCCCGACGTGTTCGGATAAACTAGGTTCCACTGTACAGAACTCAAAGAATATTTATAGGGAAAAGGTTTTGCGTTTTTCTTCTTTCTTTTTTCAATTTATTCTTCCCGCCATATAAACATTTACAGACCACTGAACGGATCGAACGATTTTCTTGGTGCAGGATCCGGCGTCCTTGGCAGCATCCCGCTTCAGAGTGAAAAAATTCATAACCCGGAAAAAGGATACATAGTATTTACGTATACGTATGTATAGAAATCAGTGTGTTATTTATATTGGATTTTCCTTGAGAGTTAAACACAGTCTTACACCCTTGGTGTTTAGAACCTTGCACGAACCATCGACGACGCGACGTCCCGGGGAAAATGGTTTCCCGTCTATATCTATTGGCATTTATAGTTCGCGCGGCGAAGCATTTATTACAGACTACAAACTTCAACGACCACTATCACAATGCCATCACCGTTCGGTCGGTATCGACGTATAAACAATCGCATGGCTTTTATTTATAACCCTTCCACGTGTCGTCGGGGGGATTGAATTAAAACAAACGTACAAGAAAGTGCGTATGAATCTTGGCAGCGATGGCGGTCCCGAAGTTTACCGGCGGTGTTCACAGCGGAATACCGTGCTATACCGCGAACTTAAGTTTCTGGCACGAATCGGCTTCGAGACGGTCCACGGTAAAATTGATTCTTCAACTCGATAACCTACTCCAATAAAAGATACGGCGCGATCTAAATTATTCTAAGCCGTTCCATCCCCGAACCTTGCGTCCCGAGCGACGTCTAAATCTGTAAAAGCCGATCTCTACGAAACGAACGTGTTATCGTACGAAGACACGTACGAAGGGATAAAAACAGAGGAAGACGAGCACTAGCACGAGGCGGCCGATCATCTGCGCGCGTATCTTCGGGAACGACGCAACCACTATACCGGCCGCGATCCAGAAATCGCCGAATACGTGTACGATCAGTCCTTGATATGGAAACGGCGGATTCCTTAACCGAGTTTCGGAAAACGTAACTAAAATTAAACGTTAGAGAATCGAGCGGTTCGAACGATAGCCGTGTCATTAGGGAATCTTGGTGACAGCCGCTATTATACTCCTCGGTGCTCTTGCACTTTGCTGCGGATGCCAACTATCGGCAGTCGCCTATGTAGAGATGTCGGACTATATTTGGGACGTTGAGCTACGGTTACTTCACTGGCCCAGTTGGCCGTTGATCGGACCCCACGTATTTTTAGTTTAGGTCGTAAGCACCTAAGAGCAACTGCATCGCAAATTACTCGAGCAGCGTACGCGCAGGTAATGAACGTGTACAGACCGGCCTGACTCTGCCGTGTTTATAATTAGACCAATGTTACTCGCACATGATTTTACATAAGTGGCACCGATATTCCGGTTAACCCTGAAAATCGCCTGCGACGCGACGCGACAAGACGGCGGCACACCCTGCGTACGTCCACGGGCCGATCGTTCTTGATCCACGGCTGTTAGGCTCGCTTGACAGACGCGTTGACTCCGTGTCCCCAGACTTCCTACCGGAAAGAATGTCACTCTGACGCAAGCCGGCTGAGCCAAAGACCCGTTGTTGTTTTTATGCATGCACACGTGGCACGCTCCTCATCGCAGGTGATGAGCATCGTCGCGGAACTGGGTCTCTGAAATATTTCGGACCAGCAGGCTTCGCATCCCTCGAACGTGCAACAAGTAACGTTCGCATCGCACTGAATGCAAAACGAATCCCTTGAACAGGATCGCCTCTCGTGATACAGAGAAAGGGAACCGAAGGACGTCTTTCGTCGAGGGTCTATCGTAGCCTAATAAACGCGCTATGCGTGTACCCACCCGACGCTGCCCACTTTTCTCGATAGGTCGAAGCGTCGTGGAGCAACAACCTTATCTCGTCCAGTGAAACATCTCTATGTTTAGAACATATTCCGAATGTTCGGTTCAAGCAGACGCCAAAGTTACCGAATATGCTGCAAAAGAAGAAGGCGTTTCTGCTTGGTTCGTAGAAAAGTCGTTACGAAAAGACGATGGCGATCTTGAAAGCTTCACTATTACCGAGATCCTTGTCACGGTGAACGATCGCGCGTGCATGTAGCACGGCACACTGTTCTTCGGGGATGGTCGGGTGGCGGACGCTTCCGAGGTTCCGCTTCCTCGTGAAAAAGTGAACGTACCCACGCTTCACATCCGTGTCCCGCGCATATTTTTAGGAACCGACAGGATAATACGAAATTAGAACTGGCGGCCTTTGTACGGGACGCGTCATTAGTTGTTTGCGGGACTACACGGGCGCGTGTTACACCCAATCCACTCGCCTGTCCCTGGGAGGCATTATCGTTGCCAGAATTCAGAATAGACGTATCTTGCACGCTCTGCTACTCCCTGTAACCCCTATCTGTCATACGAAATCTCAACTTTGATCCTCTTGATGCATCCCCTTAAAATCTCGGAGCGGCGTCTTCCATGTGATCGGCGATGATTTGTTGTTGGCCGAACGCGAGGGCCGGCCGAGCTTCGTTTCACACCCATCCCTCGCGCGCGCGAACCGGCCACGCCGGGTTTTATGAATATAGATCACTCCGCCGACGAACTTTCTATCGACGTTCCGATTTGTCCCATTTAAAGCACCAGGCAATATTTTAGTCAAGGCGTCCACTCGCCCGTCTGGCGCATGCTCCGCTGAAACTGGTGCGTGCGTGCGTGCGTGCGTCCGTGCGTGCACGCGTGTGTGTTCTTTATCAAATCTGAAAAAAAGATTCGACTCGGAACGGTGGTGTTACGTTCTATCGATCACTGGAGCTGACACGCTGTCTCATCACGAGTGTTTAGCACTTCGTTTAGAAAAACGTCCATAAATAAATAGGACTCGGGCTGCCACGCCGTTGCGACTAGGTTGAGGCTGACACGCTCGTAGCTCTATTTCGGGGAGGGAGGAGTGGGGGGTCTGTCCATTGAAATTCACGTTAGCGCGGAATCAAAAATTGCCAGAACACGTGTTCCGCTGAATAGAATAGGCGTCGTTACAATGTACGTCGTCGGCCGGTTTCGTAAACAGCGGCGTAACAGGGACATCGAAATTAAAACAAATGAGATAATACTCGCTTATATCGTTCACGAGGACGACGCTTTTAAAAGTGTCCAGATCGATTTACATTCTTCTCAACGGTTTATAAAGAACACGAGCCGCCGAGAAACTATTTCCGTTAATGAACGTACGATGTTCGACTTTTCTCGGTGGCTGTGCAGGACAAAAAAGAAAAAAGAAAAAAAAATACGGTTCGCCTAATGAATCCCGGAACGTCGGTACACGGGGCTGTCTTTTACGTAACACTTTATGTTTTACCTAAAAATAACGTGATGCTTTGAACCGCGACTACCGACGAGTTACCGACGAAATAACGACGTCTATTTTCGTTTCATCGTAATGAGAGAATGCCCGTAAATGTTACCCGACGCCTATCACGGCAACTTATTAACCGATTCCCGCGAAAAAGACAACCTCGGACGGAAGAGAGAGAGAGAGAGAGAGAGAGAATTTTCGCTCTCTCGATGGAACTCGTTCCGATGGATACATTACGGACTCGGGATGGCTGAGACTCTCGTGACACGTACAATCAAACAACCCGACGATCCCGTTTCATTTGGCCGGCTCAAGGGAACGCGTTTCCCTCGATTCGTAACGGCATTTCCGAAAATAAGCTCGCCGCGATTGCACCCAATATTTTCCGTGACTTGGTGCACGTTTATTTTTAATTGGCAGCCGACGCGGTCACTTCCGATTCACGGAATTTTTCCGGGAGAACCGCCGTTCCACGGACGACACGCGGACCGAAACGTAGCCGGATATTAAATGTATTTAGAAACCGAGAAAGGAGCACAGAACGTTGACCGTCCGTACGTCTTCCTTCTTCTCCTTCATCCCCCATCTGTTCCGCGACCATTCGCACGCGCGCCGCTCCCGCCTGATCTTATGCTTGAAGCGTTCAAGAAGCGCCGACGCGTGGGCGGCTGATGCTTCTTTTCTGCACCTATTTATGAATAATGCTCATGCCGCTTCTCCGCTTGAATTCGAATGCACGAGAATCGCTGATCGAGCTGGGAGAGTTTGGTCACGCTCGCTATATCAGTCGCTCGTCTAATCCGAGGTGGCAGAGTTGCAAGGAGATAGGCGGATTCCGTTCACGTAGTCGAGTTGGTAAATCTCCTTAATTGAATTCTGGAGATCGAGAGATTCTATGTTCCAGTCGCGAGTATCCTGTAGGTAGAGTCCGTCTAAAAGTAATGTATTTTTGGAACTCATTACGAGTTTAGGTGTATCGTGCAGGAGACGATGTCAAAGATCTCACTCCTGGTAACAGGCGGCAACTTATTTTAAATCTACTACACGCCGGATCACGCGTCACGAAAGGAAAATTATATAACGAGTCGTAGTCCCCCTCGAGACGATCAAGGTTCACCGCCTCGTGCCTGTCAGCGCGGAGACAATAACAGAACAAAGCGGTGGAGCTTAATCGGTGGCTTTGCCTTGTTCGGCGTGATAATATAAATGATGTGTCCCAACTGGCGAAATAACAAATTTCTCGGACAAGTTCGGTCGTTGGGGGTCGCCGCCGATAAATTACCTTTGAGGTTGTACCTGATATCGCATTTGGACAGTAGCCAACCACCTATTTTCGATCTTATGAAAAATCCGTGTACCTTGAACATTTCCAATAAGAACATTGTACCGAATCGATATGTCGTCGGACGATCGTCACGAATATTATAATCTTACATATTTACGTTGATTCTATTGCTCCTCGAGGAGACCTACGATCGGACCGATAAAAATGTTCGATGTTATGCTCGTTAATACCGTTGCGGAAAAGAATGTTTTTTTTTTCTTCACGGCGAATTCCTTGCGGAGAACCCGACGATTCGCAATGGCGGCCGAGGCGTCGTGGTACCGGAAGTCGATGGAAGAAGGATCGAAGCGAGGCGAGCCGTGTCTCGTGTAATTGTTGCCGGCCCGACGGTGAACAAAAGGCGCACAGGGGTGGTCTCCACGCGTTGTTCCGAATCCTCTCGTGAGCGTCGGCTCGCCGAATTCGAAGGTTAAATCGAAAAAACTGCGACGACAGCCACAGGAGGCTGTGCAGCAGCCGCCGGGACCACTGGCTTCCGGCCAGAGTTTTCCCTCGTTCGGTGTCTCGCCGCCAGGTAGCGACGCCTACGGACTATTTAAAGGAATTTCGGCGACGTTCGTTGCTTCGTTTCGTTCAGCAGCGCAGGCGTTGCCCTTTGAATGTTTGTTGTTTGTTTTCGCCCTCACCCTTCCATGTAAAGAGTAAATAGTAAGCACGCGTTTCGAGCGATGCTCACGGAGGAGTAGCCGATCCGGATAATTCTCTTCTAGACTCTCAGTTACACAGTGTTCGACGACGATTGTACATTTACCGTTCGCAAGCCAGCTCGTACCGAATTCGTGCCGCTTGACCAGTGTTTTGGGACCGGGACCTGCCCACGGGTGCCGGTGCTTTTTTCCACAAAGCGTCGAGATTCGAGCGGAGAACGGGCCCCTCCGCTGAAGAAAGAAGCATTGGTAAGTCCCGGAGATCACCGCCGAGTTAGTGTTTTGTGATGGTACAACCCGCCCGACACAAGTGAGAAATAATGGGAACGATAGAAGGATAGAACGCCCGGAGAGAGAAATTCGAACGGACATGGACACCGGAAAGTGATTGTGTGATTACAAAGCTAAAAGGAACTAGCCGCACCGTGGACTCTTGTGCAATTTGTTACGGGATCGTGAAAAGTCCTGCGTGTCCAGTGATCTCTCGTATCTTTCCCTTTAAAGATCCATTCGATGGAATCGACCGGAAACGGGGGTTGGCCATAGGAAATCGTTTGAATATAAAGCTTAACCGGAAGCGTCGTAGTATCGGTCTAATCGCACGGAAAATACCTCGAATTTTTACTCTACTTTTCCATAGTTTGCCGAAAATTTAAGCTACGAAATGTTTTGCCAAATACTCGTAGCAACGATACAGTTAAATTTCCTCTTTTTCAAATTGTACATTACCGGAAGTAATTAACGATTCGGAAAGGGTTGTTCGGTACAGTTAGTGTGATCTTAGATTAGCGTAACATACCCAACTTTGAGCTGGACTAACATAGTGTATTGCTTCATCGGATGTGTCGATGTGAGGCTCACGTTACATACAAACACGACCTCCACTTGTTTGCCAACAAACGTACTACATTTCCTATCTTTATAGCCCGTCCACCATGTTGCATCTCATCTTCAAATAGAAACCGTTCCGCCGCGCCGCAACGATTCGAATATTATATCACCGCCAGTCGGTTACCTAACAATATTTTGGCATTAGCGTTTCGCCCCTTTTAATTTAAAATGACTCATCCCGCTTACGTCTGTACCACCGTCCTCACTTATTTGCCGTTTTTCTTTGCGAGTACGTACTCGTATTAATAAAACAATGAAACCACGATAAAAATCTCGCATGCACATGCAAGAACTCTGATCAGAAAAGCGAGGGAGGGGGAGGATGAGGATGACGTTGCTCGGTTGCCGGATAAAGTAAAAATGCGGAACGTGTAAATCTAAAAGTAGACGTCGAGAACGTGCTAAGGTAGATCGTAGAAAAATTTTGTACAGATTGGAAAAAAGCAGAGAGATGATCTTGGTCTAGAGATAAGGGAAGAGACGACCGCGGGAGCGGGAACATAGACGCGCAGCCAGTGATAGAGCGAAACGAGAGGGAGGGAGAGAAATCAGAGTGCCTCCTGAACATCTCTGCCAAAATAATTAGGAAGTCGTCGTCAGAGACGTGCTAAAATCGTCCGCTGGGGCACGCGCGATTTGGCCGGCTAGTCGCGTCCCGGGCGTTTGAACGAGCTGGTCGACCGGACAGGTTTCGCACCGGTTTCCAAGTGTGCCCGTCAGTCCCGTGCGACCAATCGTCTAGCCGCAGTCGTCTGGCCTTTTAGCGCGTGCCATTGCTCAAAGTTTGCCAAACCGACTGATATGACCGTTCGCATATTTTCGTTGGTGCAACCAGACAGCCGACTACATTAGAAAGGGTTAGTTTTACGGGCGTTTTCTAATAATTCGTTGTTCGTTTGAATGCGCTTTAGAACGCAGACTAAGAGAGGTAGAGGTGGCGGGAAAAAGAGGTGGAGTCCTTGACAAAGATTCGATCGGAACGTCACTTCGGACCCAGGTGTCGCTCCATCGGGATCGGCTATTTGAGGAGTTTTGCTAGTCGAACGGATTCGGGTCGGGATGAGAGATCATCCCCGGGATCGTCGGGCAGGTTGTGCCTTCTACGTGGTTGTCACTTGTGACCGATTTTGGTGACCGTAACCCCGATGGACCACACCGCCCTTCCCATTCACACTTAAGTTCAGCACCTAACCTTGGCTTCGACGTTCGCTATATCGGACCTTTGAACTTGATACGAGTCTGAAGTTCGCCGATCGTCGACCTTGAACCTGCAACCGAATCGATCGACATTGACACTTTCGATCGTGCAGTGGTTTTTTTTTTTCGGCGTGCTTACGTACTAACACCGTTCCGCGGCTGGATAACACATAAACGGGACGGGATCTAGGTCCCTCTTAGAACTCTGCGTGATACGTACTTATTGTGTGTCATCGAATACAAAACGAACGTTCTGCAAAATTGGAAGGGAAATTTTGCCGACGTTGCCGATTTCGTGGACAAATCGATGTCGAAGATGTTGATTTAATAAATGAGTTTTTTTAAGCATTTGTCTAGATTCTTATTGAAAGCATAGCACGATACATTCCTGGTACTCGATGGGTATACAATAACTTGATATTTCGTTCGAGCAATTTTATAATTAACGTTTACTATTTTTTTTATACACGTGTATGTATGTTTTTTTATTATACGTTTAATTACAATTACACATAAAATTATGCTAATGCTTATATATTAAATCTATATATTAATACGTATGAATAACAGTGTAGTTTTGATCATATTTTCTTATTGTACAATTGATTTTCTTATTTTATAATATAATCCAAAATTATCTTATACATACATATATGCTATCATTGTCCAGTAAAAAGAATAAAGAATTCAATTGAACAATATATGTATACACATGTCTGTAACATCAGCGGAGCGGACGAAAACAAAGTATGAGCGATCAAAGTCGACCAAAGTCTTTCTTTGTTACATAACAGTATCGAAAATGTTCATACAGATTCCAGCCCCCGTTACTTCACTTTTACATAACTAACAGTTCGCTGTTAAACGAGCCTGCTCTTATTCGATTTGCGTTTGACTTCGGATCGCTAATCAGCTGAGCGGATTGTCGTTGCGGAATGTTAATTCGTTCACCGAAATCCCCGAGATGAAATAATAAGTGTACGAGAGTAACAGTTACATAACGACAATATAGTAATGTCCTTTGAATGTCTTAAAATACGCGCCAAGGAAATAGACTAGCAGAAGACTGAAAATAGCCGAGCACGTCATACTTCACGAACGCTGTCCAGCCAATGGCGTCGTTCCACATGCTCGGTCCGTTCGACTTGCCGCACTTTCCTGCGGCATGGCGCGCCGATCGTGACGCGGGATTCGCGAAATAATGCAATAACGGTAAACGTCGTTGCTTTATCGCGCGATATCCGCGACACAGGAAACGAACGGGGATCGAATTACGAGAAACCGGCAGTCCGTTTAGCGACCGCGTACGTATTTCTCTGATATTTACGTTCGAAACCAGTGAATCGCAGACGGCGCGGTGGCAACTGCGCTTTGCAACTTGTTAATGGGGCATTCCGCAAGGTGGCGCGCGTGTGCAATGATTCGCCGTTCGCTGCGTCAGTCTCACGGAAGAGGAGGTTTGCTTAGCAGTTAGGGGAAATATATCCGTTAAGAAAATGACGTGCGTCTCGAATTTCTGTGCCCGCGTATCGTGATACGTCGTGTTCCGGCCGCAGGACTATTATTCTTAGCGTCCGGCCAGTTTTTCCGTGCCAATTACGTTTCCTCGTTAGTTTTTTTGTGTGTGCTCGAGTGCAACTTAGAGACTTGTAGCTAACCTAAATATTCGGCAACCGTAACGTAATTTTTCTGTGACACGTCGTCGTCGTCATCGAACGCTTCGACACCGTTTCTGGTGAGTTTCGTTTTCTCGTTCGGACCTCCGTGTCGCCCCGTGCTCCTCCGAAAACAAAATCGGGGAAAAAAAACCGAGCCGTATACGTGCCACGACGAAGTTATCACAGTTCGAGCAGGTTTTAACCTTTAACGGGCCCGCGACATGGTCGCGCGAAGTTCGTACACGCGGTGCCCTTTGCGCGCACTAATTTTCTTCTTTTTTGCCTTCCATATTCCTCGAACGTTTCCATTATCATTTTTGATAATCATCCTCGCAAACTTTTCTCCCTTCCTTCTCATTTTCGTAGGGATTTCAATCAAAGTTACATAGACACACGTTTCTTCCATTCTACTTGGGAGTGCCTGTTCCCTAGAAATTTTCTGCTGTTACTATTTTTTTTTTTAACTTTTGCTCATCCATGCATCTCACTTCTATTACTTGTTTCAGTTTAGCGTGAAACGTGGTTTACGATTATTTGATTTGGGTCCTCTGGACGATCCAGTTCTAACGCAAGGTATCTTTGTATTTCAGAAACTGCAGTGTGAATGAACGTGGACAACCATTGAACAGATAAGATTAGTGACGTACTAATACGAAAAGAACCATGGAGGACGGCCATAGCAAAACCGTGGAGGAGGTAGTAGATTATTTTAATGTCGATCCGGAGAAAGGATTGTCTGCTGACCAGGTCAAGAGGAACCAGGAGAAATATGGTCTGAACGGTAAGTAAATGCATAAAGATATACTTTTCATCTCAACACATTTGCGACCAGCGGGTGTCGCACGGGATGATTAGAGGAACGCAGAATATAATGTCCAAAAGTCTATAGCTGAGTACCGTAATGGTCTGCAGTATTCAGCTACTGATTTTGAAATGACGTAGTACTATGCTCGTGCGTGCGACAGACTCAACACTTTACAAAACTTCATTTCAGCTCTTTCTCGAATCCATAGTTTCAAGTATTTTTACTTTCCTGGCAGCACCAAAACATTGCATCTCAACCGAGTACGTGGTATCATTCTGATTAGATTGTGGATTAATATCATGTACAGATACCAGGAATACAATAAAGTACAAAATCCAAGTTCCCGTGTTAATCTTGCGGAGTAACCGGTGAAAATGGTTCTGCGTAGCTCGAGCGAATAGCACAGAGTAAATTTGATTTAGCATAAAAGGTCCACAGTCTAGTCACGGTGTATCGGAACCAGTACGCGTTTCCGTTCTGTGTATACATAATTAAACGTCACGTGACGCGCCCCGCCGCTATCTGATGAGCAAATGTAACATTACGGGGTTCGCGTAACGCCGGAATTATGACTTTCTACTTGTTCGTGATTGGCAAAGAAGCCACGCACAACCTTCGAACCGTCGGTTCCGAGGCGATGTCGTCGAATCGAGTCGCGCTCATTGCGCGCGTACGACGGATACCTTTGTACGCTCGCTAAAGTCGAGTAGCGCGGTAAAAGTGACTTTATCAAGCTGCTGGCCTAGCATTGGCCTATACACGGCGCCGCACGGTGTTTATCCCCACCCGAGCTGATTCCATTGCCAATCCGTTGGTACACGTGTTCGAAGTTCTCTCAATGGCCCGCATCACCACAGAACATCCAGCCCCTCTAGTTTCTCTGAATTTTTCTTCCTCGATATGCGGGCTCATTCTTTTTCAATTGTACGACAATCAGAAGTCGTATCTCGAGTCGTCTCAACTGGAGCAGTCACAATGTTCGGTCGCTTATGGGAGGCGGCAGAAAATTAATAACTTCCAAACTAATCCTTTCTCCACCTGAGACCCCTAATACTCTTTTTGGATAGGACACGGGGAACAATGTTGCTAAGAAAAATTGAAGTCATCTTTATCTCTTTTTTTTTTAATGAAATAACAAATTTTTCGCTAAGTTTTTTCATTGCAATTTATTATCGTATAATTACCGACCAACTTTTGTTTGAAAAATTGTCTGATCAGGTTATCGGAAACGCGTTAAATGCACGTGGCGACTTCCATTCGGGCGAAATTGAGCAAATACAATCAATTGCTATTGACTTAAAGATTTATATAATTTTTCTCTCGAAATCTTGATACTATCGTCCGATAATTATCGCAAATAGAAACAACAACGACAATGATATTGACCGTTGATATCGGAAGCTTTGATAAAAGTGAGATAAGTTACTGGAGTCGTAGGTATCTACAAGTTGTCCGATCAAAAATATTATCAGAAGAAGTGTGCGCGATGCCCTTGAAGATTTTACCTGTAAATTCTGAAGAGGGTCGTCGTCTGGTTCGTATTCTAGTGGAATGTTTGGGATTGTATTGTTTTACGAATTTGTATTATCGCAGCACATGCTTGAACTTTTTATTCGTCTGCCTTCAGTGTTACAAAAATATTGACCGCCATTGTCTACTGTGGATATCATGAAGTATAATTACCGTTAGAAATATGTTCGCGACTCGTTCGAAGCTGTTCTTTTTATTCGTTATAAATGTAGCTATAGTTGCAATAAAAAAATTCTTCTTATTTTGACGTAGATGGTAAATGTCTTGCCACGTGTACCGTTTTCGTGCCAAGTGTTGCCTGCCAAGATCATTTCCTAGTTACACGGTAAATGATGTTTTGAAAAAATGTAACAATAATTCTGACGTTTTTGTACACATCCTATGCCGTTTCTTGAAAGATAAAAGTAAACAAATTGTATCCGCTTTTTGGCCAAGTAAAATTGTCTACGTACTACGCTATTGAAGAGATGAGTTCAACAGTAAAAATTGATAGAAAAACAAAAGAAATTATCTATACATCTCTGTATATTATTAGTCATTATAATATCGCATGATAAATATCTTATCGCACGATTCGTCGAAAGACTGGAAAGCGGTAGATAAGAACCGTGCATTCTACTTGAGAAACGTAACGTTACTCGAGGAGTTTCATTATATAAATAACACAAAACACTTCGCTCAGAAGATAGATAAATTCTCAAGAAAAATTTCCTAAGCTCCGTGCGCAGAATGCGTAAACAAAGAAGGCGAAACGAAATAAGAAATAACTCTAGGGAAATGGCTGCCGCCGCGTCCTTCCAGTTTTTTTTTTATCATACAATAATATGTACATATCGATCTTTCAAAGAAAAATAATTCCTTATATCAAAAAAAGGTAAAATGGTTGAATGTCTCTTATTCTCGAACCGTTCGAAGGTATGCGACTTCTTCAGAGTCGCGCGACGAACAAAACGAGAAAGAAGATCAGAAGCGCAAGGTTGCGATCGCACCAAAATAATAAACAGTAGGACGTAGACTGTCAATAATGGCCTTGGATTCCAGTATCGTGGCATTCATGAACAACCAGTTGGAAAATACGCGTTGCTTGCATCTCACCCCGAAGAAGCGTCGTGGAAACGCGCGCGGCACGTTGACGTGAAATCAATGAAACGCGTTAATCAAGAAAGAGGGAGTTTAACGTGCCCGTTGCAGCGAGAACGGCTCGAAATTGATGAAACGATTAATGAAACCTGTTAACGTTTCGCGCACACGACCTACTTAGAAAATCTATCACTGATTCCCGTCCGGGCAACGACTTGTCGAATTCTACAGAGCATTTTAACCGCGTCACACCATTGTTCGCTTTCATCTGGCAGAGCTTTCTATTCAGTGCGTTTTGTTATACGATCATGTCAAAATAATTTAAGAGGGGGCTACATCCTCTAAATATTTCCATTCCTCCGTGCGTGATTACAGTTACTAGATTTTATAATAATATAAACATTCGATGGAGACTTTTCATTTTATTTTTAATCTTTTTATATATGTCCGATGCACCTACGTGCCACGTGCAAGCCATATTTTTATTTCGAACGTTATAAATATATTTACAAAGTCCCTTTTCTTATGGATCATAGTTGTAATTATTTGTTTGTTACAAGCAGACTGCCGATTTTAAGCATTGATAGCAAAAATGAGCAAATAGAATACGTCAGAAACGTCTAAAGGAATTAAAGATATCACTGTATTATTTTCAACTCGCTAAAATTATTTAAAAAGGAAATATATGTCTATACCGCTCCTACGTCTTGTAATTATGTTCGAAGAAAAACTACACTTCTGTTCCGTAGAATTAAAAGATCGGGAATAGGATTATAAAAGGCTTCGTTAACAGAAGGGCAATCCCGTTAGGAATCCGCATGAAAAATTTCAAGTATTTGAACGTGGAACGACCTTCAAGAACCGTGCGGTTTAAAGTCATAACTTCTACACGAGCTCCGTAGTATTTCTAAAATCCACGAATACGCGTAAAATAAAATTGACTTGATCCAATTTCCAAGCGCTCGTGTTCCGTTGACACAGCGGGTACCGCCCGGGACCGTTCTTCGACGTAATCCCGGGATCCGTGAATGAACTCACAATCATCCGTCAAACAAAGTGTTCGATTACGTTTTCGATACGCGGCGAACGGTACCGTTATACCGACGAACGTCCGTTTTTTATCAATTTCACGGGCCGTGCTCGCGCGCGCGCTCCTCGCCGATTCTGCCAGGCAATCACACGTGGCATCAATAGTTTATTTTCGCACAACCGTCAGTCCGACGGCTTGGCACACCGGCTACCAGATACCTACTTTATCGTTCGTAAGAATCGTCGATGCGAAGAATCCTCTTGATCCACGGAATCTAAAATGAGCGATACTCGTAGAAACTCGTATCCGGAGAGATCGGTCGGCTGTTGCGGCACTCGTCGCAAATGACCGATCGGTTTCGATCGGCTCTCCGTTATCGGCCTTTTCGATCCGTATCGTCGGACAGAATTTTCCTACGGTGTGTGTTCGCCAGTGTTTACCCTGATCGCGTCGACGAACGTCTACTCGAGCGACTTGTTTGCCGGTTCAAGCACCGAGAAACCTTCCGTTGCTCGTTTGCTTTCGCGATTCTCACTGTTATCGGTTGCGGATTCGCAGCCGCGGAAGTACACGCGTTGATTCGCTTCAGATTTTTCGCCAAGCTAAGTCGTGGACCGTTAAGAACGTTTCTTTAACACTAGGTTCACGGAGCACTAGAAGCGAATGTTTTACATCACTTTGTAATAATAAGAAGAATGTGTCTATTCAAGTTTTTTAGCCATCTTTTAGATAATATATACCTAAAGAAATAAATTTGTTGAGTAATTCCACGTAGGTGGATCTTCACAATCTCAATAATCGTAAATTAAGAATATTAGAATCCGCCATTTTGACGGGTCCCGTAAACCTAGTGTTAATCTCACTACTAGGTGGAAAATCATATAATTCTTTTAATCTTTGCACTGTGTCAAGTTGCAAGCTACTGATTATTGTCATAAACGCACGGCATCCGCAGTCTAATAATGAACCTGTAGACTATACAATGTTTACTCTACAGTGTTTACTTTACTAGCCGATAAAAGTCCAAGAACTATCCTCACTGCCGCGGGGTGTAACCCGTGAGGGGCCATTTCGTTGTCTTTTTCTACGTTCGGCATGGATCAGAGAATAGTATCTCCTATTCGATTTTTGTCCCTGGCCAGACCCGTGTTTCGGACATATATCGGGTAAACATTTTAATCTTGTATCTAGATCAAGAAACAATTTGCATTCTGAAATTGGACATTCCATACGCACCAACCAAACAGCAAATAATTCTTTGAACAATCGTATTCGCTGGGATGCCAGTGAACTGAGCATTCCTGGTTTACTGTTGTAACGCGGTGCGATTACGAGCTCCAAGAAATAGGCGAGCACGCTCTACAGTATCGTCTTTCGTTTACGAAAATTAAATGCGCCGTGGAAAGTTCGATTGCATGTCCGTGGTTCGCACAACGGGACTGTTTCCTCGATTTGCATCTCGTTGAACAACCCCTTTCTGATTCGGCTTTCGGCCGAGAAGCTTGGAGATTCGGTGCATTAATCGGCGGCGCGGCGGTCAGTTAAGCGTGCGTTAGGTTGCTCAAAGGGACACGTTTCCGCAAAGGAACCAGACAATCTAAAATTGGTACCGTGTACACGTACTAGCATTATTCGCAGTGTCGTTAAATTCACGGTTCGGCGGTCCTGGCTAGGTGCTTAAACTCTTTCGAAGCTGATCTCATTTTCCTCGCTCTGTCTGTCTCTGCTATTTATACGAATTTTGCGGAATATCTTTTAGGAGGGTTCGACACGCGGCCCCGGGCCACTTCGCGGTATCTTGTATCGGCTTGATTATCGGAATCGCTGGAATACTCGACACCTAATCGTAGGTGGCTAGCCCATAGATCGCATTCGACAATTAGATTATCTACTCGTTATGTTGCTAATTTGTTTCGATAATCGCGGTTCTGATGTAACACTCGGCTCGCAAACAGAATGTCGGATCGTAACGACCTACATCGATTATGGCCAGTATAAACTTGATGAACGATAGCGTCGCAGAGCCGGTGTGTGGAACCGGGGTTATTACACCATCAGGCTCGAGCATTATCGACAGTTGCCGTTTGATTTGCCTTCCACGCTCACGTTTAATTATCCCCCGTCGACTTTGCAACGCTGCCGAAACGATTAGTCGGAAACTCGGTTATTCAGACCGATAAATCGGTCGTCTCCGAGCGTAGATGCAGCTCGAGCCTCCCGTGACACGCTAAAAATTAACCGATTCTTTTAGGGAATTACAGCACACACGACTGTGAATTTTTTCCGAATTTTTGACTGCAAGATCGATTTTTACAAAATTCTAGAAGCTTCAAATTGCCGATTTAAAATTAAAAATCCGAAAAAATGCAGATTTCTCTTGGAAGCTTCAGAGATATCAGTTTCATATAAATTCAGTAGTGAGCTATTGCCAAAACCACAGGTTCTTAATTTTTTCATAGCTAATAAAAATCTTTCTTCGATCGGTAATTGTGAAAGAAACAATTAGGGACGAGTCGTTTCAACTGGGACTCGGTGGTTCTATTATTAAATTGAATTCACCAGTCAATAAATTTCTCGCTTAATTAACGGATGGTCGATTGTGCGAGGTATCTGTTTAGGGCCGTTCGCAAACTTTACAGCATCATCACACTTCGCAGTCCGTTCATCCTGTTCCAGAAATACACATTTCTCGGCCGTTGATACGTTCATCTGTTCGTAAACGGCGTTTACCGCTCGCGTTCTCTTTCATCGCTGACGACTTTTCGTTTTCGTTGATGGCTCGCCGTCAACGTTAAGTTGCGCGGAAATATTAGGCAAACAGGACGGCGGAAGAAGATTGTTTCGCGGGGGGCGTCGGAGCACAATATTCGAGGGGAATACATATCCAGTGCCGCGGAAACTTGACGCAACCATGTTTGTTTTGCTTCGAGTTATACTGGCCTCGTGTATATGATTTTTTTCGGCCCCGAAGTTGTGGGTTTCGCGTGTGTATTCTTGTTCTATCGACGTAAGAGATTTTGAGGATTTTTTCCTGGTGAATCGACGGTTCTCCGGACAACGCCGATTCCTTCGAGAGGAATCCAATGTTTCAACAGTAATGTCTCGATAGATATGAAAATTTCAGTGTACGGACACTATTTCTTCGTCACTTTCGCCTTTACCATCATATTCGTGACACTTTTCTGCTTAAAATGACTCTAAACACGACACAATTTGGATCATATTTACTTGTTCAATCCACGATACTTTGCAGCCTCGATTATCCGAACTAACCAGTGAAACGCGAGCGTTCGGACAGTAGAACAGTTACACAGCTGTAGCGTTAGATTAAATCGTTACTGACACTTTCGAATAAATCGTGATGTGTATGTCTACACGTGGAGAAATCTGATAGCATCGGTTCGGATAATCGAGGTTCTACTGAATCGTGAGTCAAACGAGCTACTGTGCTCCGAACTGTGTCATGTTTGGTCTCATTTTAACCAGAAAAATGTCGCAAATATGTCGGTAGAATTGTCATAACAAAAGAATTAAAAACAAACAAGATTGGATCTCAGTCTCAATAAATTTTTCACAAATGTCGTGCCCATCTCTTTCGCATATATCGAGACATTACCGTACTCCGGACTCGGGAGACGTGGAGAAAAGGTCGCAGGGAACGTTGCAATTATCTCCCTTTCTCTCTCGTTCTCTCTGGGGAGAGTCTGCGAAGACACCATTGACCACTCCCCTGGAGGAAGGTCAAGGGTAGCGTAGGATTTTTACTTGCCCGAATCCCCAGAGGTGGTCATTTCTGTATGCAGGCGCATTGACCGTTTTCAGGTTCTAAGAATTCTATGGGAACACCTCACAGACCCCTTCGTCCCCTCGCGCTTCTATTAAAACTCCTTGGGACCAGAAAGGCTTCCTCGCTATTCACTTACCCATGGCGAGAGGGTGAGTATAGTTCTCTCGCTCTTCATCCCGAGAATCTTGTGCTGACCCCTCGCTTTAGGGACAGGGAGCATGGGCAAGGTCTTCCCGTATCGCGTTGCAATTCCAACGTTGTTATTATGCATAGGACAGAAATGTGTGGCTGACGATAAGGACTATATTTCTCTACACGGTAGATCAAATGAAAAATAGTGAACACGTTCAGAGAATTTAAACATTCGCAGGCTAATTGTTACGTCTGATTGTTAATTTCAACCTCGTAATTTTTAAATGGCTCGTAACCTCTTCGGGACGTCTGAGACATTGTACAACGACGTACGTTTCACGTAACGAAAAATAGAGAAATCGCGCGTGTCTTTACGTCTATCAGGTTCTTCCCTATCGAGTGTAATTAATGTCGCAGATATGCGCTGTAATTGCTACATCAGTCCCACCGCAATTAGTCAGCGAACTGTCTCCATCAGGGACCGACGGCCGCTATTTCCCTAATACGGAGGATATATGGTAACCGATATTCTCATAACCGTTAGAACATCATTTCGGTTCTTCATAACTGTCCCAATCAGAACCGAAATACATAAACCAGTTTGAAACTGTTATTTTCGGAACCTTTTCAGTCCCCGAGTTCATATCTTCCTTCTCTACGGTTTATTTTGGTTTATGTTGCCCATCGTGCTACTGTGGTACTTTTTCACGAGCTGATTGTTTGATCGTACAACGGCCCCCGACACATTTCGTGCTTCCTTAACACCTTGTAAAACAATTTCGAAATTCACCGACGCGACATCTTAGATTATCTCAAGACCTTAATCTACGTAGCTGAGTGTTTGTGTTGTTTGATTGTTAATCGGAAACAGCTACTGTATATTTCGGAATTATCTGTCTAGATTTTATCGTTGCGCAGTAACATCAGTGTTTAGAGTCAGTCGTTAATTCCGTTTATTTATTGCGAGAAATCTAAATAAATCCAGTCTTGTCATATTGTATGAAACAACGTATACCAGTCATATTTTATGGTACCTGTTAGTACTGTTAATGGACAATTGACATTGCTATTGACAAATTTACTTTAACATTGATAAAAACCATTTAAATTAAAAAAAAAAAGAAAAATAAATCATAAAAATTTTTGGTCCTTGAGTTAATTTGTAATTTGTTACGGTACTTGGGTCAATGTGAACAGTGTTGGCCCAGGGCCCCAAAATTAGCGGTCACCCTGTATACTTCTTCGAAAGGTCAGAGAATTTCGTACTTGGCGAGGAATTGCGTCAGGTATTTTAATTACTTCTCGTTATATGCACTCATTGTTTTGCCATTTTCCTCCCAGCCGGTCGAGATATACCTGACGCGAACGAGTTAGAGCGTAAGCAACCACGTCAGAATAATCCGTCGCCTGATTCATTATTAATAAACGGTTGGCAAGGATAGTTCGTTTCCGTCAACTCTTTTCATGCGTTCATCGTGGCGGAACGCTAATGCTTGAGCAGCGATAATCCTGATTGCCTCAGTGGGGAATGCGTTCCGTGAATTAATATGCGATATTTATACGTGGCACACAATAATTTGATCACAGTGATTAACTCGTAATTGACCACGTGACTTTCAGGTCGCTCAGAACACCGCACAAACTGAACTTGGTAATTTATTCCTTTAATACATCATCAAATGCAAAATACAAAAAATAGAAATACCGAGCCTTAAATGCGACCGATGTGTATTGCTTTATAGTAACGACAAGACTGCATTTATTCACGTTTAGTACAAATTTTATTGCAATGTGCACTCCAATAAAGAAGTCCACTAAAAAATTTCAATAATTGTGTAAGAAGATGTCCGAAACGAGTCATTTTAACCCGTCGGGTAATTCTAGTGTTAATTGCGTGTGTCAATGAAAAAAGATAGTCTGGAAAGAAACAGGTAAATTATGTACACTTGCGCAAACAAGTATATCGCGAAAACAATACTTTATTTTCGAAGGTTGAACAGCATGAGCGATCGAAATCGTTCATAGCGGAAACTTCTTTGAGCATCGTTCATTGAGTGTCGTTTCCAAAGTGGACTTCGCGTCTAAAAATAGAAATGGCTACCGTTGCTTAACAATCGTTCCTCTGTTTCCCTTTGAATTAAATAACGCGACCTGGTATTGGCACTTGGGGGGTTGTTCAGCGCGAAATATACCCTCGACATTTAAAATAAAATTCCCGCCTACAAAGGGTTAACATGCGCGATCAGAAAAATCAGCCGTGTCGGACGAATCGTGTGCTTTATGGTGAAATTGCATTAAGAGTTATCGCAGCAAATGGGGTTAATTCGTTTTAAGGCCGCTCTTCAAAGTTAAAGCGTCTTGTTGATGCTCACAGTGGTGTTCCGACAGGCCTTATTTTTCGTCAACAGTTCGCAGGAAGTCGAAAAAATAGGAAGCATTTCTCGCAAGAGACGATCCTAAAGTGATACCATCGCAGCTTTACCCTCGGGTCCACTTTGACCCAAAGTTATAAGTTGACTAGACTAGAATTTTGAATAATCATGTGAGGGTGCAGCTTGATATTTCTTTTGGAAATCGTAGGTGCAACTGAAACATTTTCCCATGTACTAAGAACTATACTGCTTTCAATTCGAGTCTCTCGCAATCAGTATAAATATTGTCTTCCGTAACTGTTCCTGCTTATCATGCCTGTTATTAAACATTATTCAAATACTGCGTTCGCAGTACTGCGATATCGTGCATAGCGACGTACCTCCATGTTGAAATGAAAGAATTCGCATAAACGAAGGAAATGTTAATCAACGGCTAACAATAATTTTGAATAGCTATTGTATTAAAAGGTATCACAAAAGACGTGCAAGTTCAAATTAAATAAAACTTATGTGGTAGAGGCTTCAAGCTTGAAAATGAGTCCAAGCTTATGATTGTAACACTTGCTTTTACGAAATTATCACAATTTTTTTGATAATATGAAATCGTTTCATAATTCATAATCATAATAGTTTTTATAGTAAAAAATTCTCGCATAATCAATACTTGAGAGTCAATTGAAACTTATTGCACGAACAGGTACTATATTGTCAGGAAATATCTCGCAATAATTATCAGTGTTCCAGAGCTAATTAAAACAAATATTTACCGCAGGAACAGGCATTGTTGGTAAATCTCGGTGTACTACGTAAATTTAAACACGATCGATCCCCGCTGGAAAATGTCATCGTTCCATTGGATCTTATCGAGATCCAGGTGTCCATTAGTATTTGCATAACAGTGGATCTTGCGATTAGAACCCGCGATTTGTTAACACGATCTAGTCGAACGTCATGGGTTCGACGTAACGTTTTCGCCGAGTGAGAGTTGCACACGTTCAAAGATTAGCTTCACGGATGACCTTAAGCTGGAAAATGGACTTACGCAGCGTAGCGACGAGACTCGAATGCAAAGTCGCCATTTTTCTTTTTGGTATGCATTCTTGCGCGCCACCGAGCCGCACAGAGCCGAACGGCTTATTAATTTCGCGAGAGTTCCGTTTCATAATGGTACTCGCTTTTACGTCACGGGCCACCTATGTATAGTCACTTTTGCTAGAAAGCAGGAAATATTTGAGAAAAAAGAGAGGTTTCGCTTTGGTACGGTTTTCTTGGAACGTGAACGTGCCTATATCGAACACCGCATACTAAACCGAGCCGTAAAGGTTAAATAAGTAGACTGCGGACCACATTTTCGACATTTATACCTGGGGATGTTTATTCAAATATATACTGAGCCAAACGCATCTAAACAGAAGTCTTCACGGTCAAGGATTTTATTGAGTTTGGAATTAAAGGGAAATCTGCTAAAATTTCTTACTACACTGTAGTTTACATTTACTATAAACACAGAGAATCGTATTTGTTATCTTGACACTTTATTGGGAAATGAAATTGTTGCGACACCTTGCAGTTATTGTAGGAATAACTGTGCACAAATTAAAATATCATTCGATTTCTCGAAACCAGTTCGTAGGAAACTGTATTTGCCTAAACGCTCGCAGTTCGATGATAACTGCACTTATCGCGCTGTCATTTCGTAACAAGTTACCAACGTCAGACGCGCTTTCGTTGTTGATAGTGTTACTTAATTGAAAGTAGATCGTTAACTTATTCAACATTTTTGTCGACTCTTCTACGAACTCGTGTGGCACGAATCTACACATAAAATTTGAAATCTATAACAACGATTACAGTCCGATCAAATTATTCGTTCACTAGAGTAAACATGGATGCTAATTTCTTTTACTATCTACTAATAATCGAAATAACAGAATACAACGAATGAAATCTTACAAAAATATAATGATTAGAGAATCTAAAAGTAATTAAAATTGAGGAAATTCCAGGAATTAAAAAATATATATTTCTATAAACGTTAAAAGAATTCTAAATTAACGTGATTGAAAAAGGGTAATGATGTTGAATTAAGCGACTTGTTCATGTTGCCTGTGTTCTACCGCATCACTCCTTAAAAATACGTTTCGGTCATTAGCGGCATAAAGGCACGATCTTTTCCATGAGTCAGAGTGTCGTTGCACAGAAGCATGATCGAATGATAGGGTCAGGATTGCCGTTGGAGATGTTGATATTGTCTGTCGTCGCAGAATCTGTCCGCGTCCATCTGTGGCAGACAGTAATTGATTGGTCATCATAGAGCCGAGCTTTGCTATTTGTGCGCTAGGAATTCGTTATTGCAAATATAGCTGGCGATGACGGTGCGGCGCGCGCGTCCTGAAACGTTTCATTATCGTGATTCCACGTTACGCGCGGCCCGTAATTGGCGTGCAAAAATTCACGCGAATGACCCCGTTTCTGCGTTGCACCGCGGATTCCCGTTGCCTGCGACAGAACCTGCGCTGTTCCGCGGATGACGAACGGCGAAATATTACCGTTTCCCATGATTGTTCTCCAGCGATGCGTTTCGTTAGGAAATAATAACGCGTAGGAGTCGTCTCGATAACTACGGGTATCGCATCTGCCGTTGACGCATCTGTCGTTCCATCAATGCCGGTCGTTTCCTCAACTTCACACTCCGGGCACGTAATTAAGTTAAGCCAATCCAATTAACATTTCGTCCGTAAGAAACGCGGCGCCCGCGAACACGCAAATCGATGACCTTTCTTAACCGAGCAGCTCTTAATATGCTGATTTAATAATTCTCAGAGGAAATGTGAACCGTATGCATACGCGCATGCACCGTGGCGCAGAATATCACGTTGAACTATACAGAAACTTAAATCACCAAAATATGTAACAATCGCTGCTGTACGATAACTGCAAGCACCAAGTTTCTTTAACATGCTTAGAACATTTGGATTATTTAGACTTAAATATACTTCCTAGAAAAATTATGCTGAATTTCAAGTTCCTAAAGAAGGGTACAATTTGTAACACTTAAGTGCAGAACGCAAGAACAATTCTTGTATAGCATTCGATTGCAACTTTATGCTGGCCCTAATGCATTATAGCAAAATCGTTAGAGAAAAATAGGATACGCTAACGAGTCTCCTTGTGATGTAACACGTATCGCAAGCCGGTGGAGTTAGGAAAATTGGATTGTTATTGGATATTGTCCATAATCCGCACAATTCCGCTGTTTATTGGTCCCGCATACGAGACAGAGGCCCCGCGCGCATGCTAATTGTAGTGCAAGCTATTATTACGCGGCTCGCGAGTTAATAAATAATAATACGAGCGCGGTATTCTCGAAACACAAATAAATGTTCACCGCAGTTGCCAAAACTTACGTAATTCTTTATCAGACACTTGCATTTGTTAGCTTTCTGTAACCTACATTTCAGAAATACACACGCTCGGTATCCGAATCTGTGGATGGTACACACGCGAAATGTTAACGATGCGAATGTAAACGATCCCTGTGTATTTCGTATATTTACATGCGACCCCACGCTCTCCCCGAGTATTCGAACGAATTTAAAACTCGAGCCAATAAACAACAATGCGTGTCTAAAAATATTTTCAGCAGTTTTCTCGTTGTCCGACACGGCTCGCGGCGAAAACGACTGTACGCACATACTGTTTTCGAGTTTCGCCACACGGGGTTTACAGGCCAGTCTGCGTCACAGTGATACAATCCGAAATTTACGCGAGGTTAAATATTATTGACAACGCAACACCGTGCAACGCTCTCTAGCTTCGATAAGAACGAACGCGCCGATATATTTATTGCAACGTTGTTATGGTTATCTAGCGGAGAAATGCCGCGGGGAAGGACAACCCGGACAACGCCGTAACGGTGTCTGTAAAGTAAACGGAAAGCAATCTTGATTTTCTGCCGCAATTTACGTCGGATTTGAAGGAATTGAGATTTTATCGCTTTCCCCCAGGAAGATCCCTCGCGGAATTCGCTTTGAGATAGAGGCGAACTGCGACGAAAACAGGAGAGGAAAACTTCTTCTTTTGATACTTCGGAAAATTGCTATTTCTACATACAGAACTATAGCGCGAGGAAATAATATAATTCAACGCTTTTCATTGAAAGTCTCAGAAAAGTATTCAAATCTTCACGTAACAGAACTACTGCTGTCATGAAATATAAAGAAGGAGCCACAAAATATTCACAAATTTGTTAATATTTCAGGCTCCTATACCCGAGTGCTGTCATTTTGTCCTAGATTTTCCCAGGGATGTTGTTTGTAAAATACAATTTGATCTTGCGTGTGCTGTAATAGAAACTCTTTGTCTAATTGAGTGGTGTTCATTCACTGGCCAGGTGGGGCTTCTTACAGAAAATCATTTCGCACTAAGCGAGAATATATTTTTCATACTATCCGTTCCCCGCGACCAACTCTCGTCCTCTATCTAGACGAAGCTATCATCCGCAGGAATCACTCATCCTACACAACAATACGGCTCTTGAAAACGGCGCGCCGAAGGCTACATTTTTTCCGAACTGTAGCGAGGCTTCTCCCGTCGCGCGAAAACCGCCCGGAGTGAATTACGAGCGCGAATGATGAAAAACGTCAAATCCCCTACGGTTGTCAAACCCCCGAGGATCCACCGGGAGTGGCTGGTTGCCCGGCGGTGGACCCAGAAGTGTGTCAAATGCAGCACGTGCCCGATCAGAGAGGCATCAGTTTCAGCTATTCAGCGGGGTTTCTTTCGCGCGGCAAATCATCGGGCCGAGGTTTTTCATAATTTTTCCCCCCGTTTTCTGCCGCGGCCCACTTTTTTCTCCGTGCTGTCAGGGGGACACGCGTCAATGAGCCGTCACCGTTGTAAGGGCGTTTATTATCGTCGAGAAAAATCGTTGTTTTCGATGTCGGTACACCACGATGCTTCAGCAATCCGAACTAGGCCAACTTAAAGGCGATGCCGCCAGTCCCGCGGTTCAGATTCCGCGCGCACGAGCCTAACCCTCTCGGAAATTGTTGCGAACAATAGAATTATTCGCCGAGCCTATCCGACGAATGTATACTGAACCACTTTTGTTTTTCTGTTTCAGAGTTGCCAGCCGAGGAGGGTAAGTCGCAAAAACCGTTTCACTCTTGCAAAATCCGGTCGGTGAGTCGTTCTTCAACCCTTTCCAGTACCTCATGGCAAAAATGGGCGAGCGGGGAACAGAATCGCAGAGGGCTGGAAGAATTTGAGGATGTTATGAACTTTTGTGGAACTTTATAAAATCATTGAAAGGGGAAATACAGTTTCGGTCGACTTAGAAAATTTTTATTTTCCATTTTTATGGATTTTTATCCGCAATCAGCTTTCGGACTATCAGAAGTACTTTGAGAAATATGCTTTTTGGAGGTATTCGTTAAGCTGAACACGTTCTCCTTCAAAGTGAAGAAATTTCTGTTCTGTCAGGTTAAATGAGAGAAAAAATTAATTCCATAAACTAATATGTTCGCTACCAACCATTATGAGTGATAGTCACGGTACTTGAATTTAGGTAAAGAAACTCAAATTATTTTTGCACGTATTGCTATTTAAAATTGTAAAACCTGGCGTTTGAGGAACTCATCTTGTGATAAAATTTTTTTTTATATTTTATAAAAAGAATGAGTCGGTTTTAATGGAATTTTATAATTATGAATTCGCTGGTAGCGAACGTTTTAAAGTTCATAATAAATGACCGAAAAAAATATTCTTTCTCTGTGGAAGTATTATCTTTTTTGTACGAACCTTTATATGCGATGAAATACTAAAGGATACAGTTTTCCAATTTAATTAATATAAACAGAAAGCACACGCGGCTTTTTACAATATTTGAGACAAAGCTTGGCAGATCGAACATATCGTGGTCCAGTGAATGTATTTTCCATTATAGAAATGCAATTTTACATTTTTTAGATTGTGCTAAATAGTCGAAATATCGATTCGAGGTATCAATATTATTAAAAACGAAGCCTATATATTGGTTCTGAGGTACTAAAAGGGTTAACATTTTGAAAATTCCGACACGATTTCAATAGCCATGGGGATAACTCTACGGTATTCAAGTGGGTAGGGCTGAATATCGATTTATAATATTTCTCACGTAATATGCAAGGGCCTAATTATTTTTAGCTAACCGTTGACCGTCATCACGATCACAGCTAGCAAAGATGAAAATTCTGTTGAGTTTATCTTACGTTTTAATCGAGGAATTCGGGTTTGCCTCGGGTCGGAAAATTTTTGAAGGGAAGCTGAAAGTGATTGTTAGAACGATAGTACAAGTTGTGTTCTTTTTCCCAAATCGTTCAGAAAAATATTTTATGTTTTATGTTCGTTGTTAATTGCAGAAAGTATTCGATGGAAGCGTAAACGTGATCGCTGTGGGAATTGTTTGCTCTTATATCGGATAATTTGCATGTTGCTCGTTTGTACTTTTTACTGATCAGACCACGACACACGAACAATGGGCGTATAAACGTATGCCTGATCTCTGGCAGTCGTAGGTTCTCCTAACGAGCATCGGGTCGTGCAAGATCGAGGAGGCTTCTCCCGCCGTGTGTTGTTTACGTACTTAACGCATAATCCGGCGCACTCTTTCGTCCCTTAAAAATAGACGCACTTGTACGTAGTCGGTATTCCCCGTGGGACAGCGTTGACCGCCGCACGACGAGGGAAAATACCCGAAAACATGATACAATGAATTCTCGGTATATGTCAACAACACGGGCCTTGCCAGCGTCGTTTATCGTCCAGAAGACATACCCTACCCGTGTTATGTTTACATTCCTCGGCGTCCGAGGCCTCCCGCGATAGTGGGGATAATTCCGCGACGTTTATCATCCAGGCCTTGGCGACATATACAGAGAAATCACTGTACAAAAAACTTGAGATCTCATTTTCCCGTAAATTGATAGAACTAATTTGAAAAGATGTATATAAATCAATGAAACACAAACCCATTTATACATCGTGGCATAAACTTTGTTAACGTCTTTCGTATTATTTCGTCTTGCAACTCTATCCAATGTCAATGAAAACAGCATTTCGAAGCTTATGTCAATAACCACGACATTTTACGATGATCAATATGCTTGAAACGTTTTGTGTATCAAACGTTAGCCGTATGTTTTTATAACGCAGATACAGATCAATGTTATTCGAAGAATGGGAATTTGGAGGAAGTGCGTGGTGGATACTCGTTTATTGACATAGAGGTTAATAAAAGACTCAAAATAGATCAACAAAACATGCACGAGTTTCAGTTACAATTGCGCGTGCTTCGAGGCTGTAAGAGCTTAATTTATGGTTCGGTAATAGAACACTTTGCGAATAACTCGTTTGCGAAATTTTGCTCCGCCGTACATCGTGCCGCGTTTCGTAAAATTTGTTGTTTCAATGTCAACTTGGATTGAACTCGTTTCACGAAATATTAATGCAACAGCCAACCTGCGCGACAGTTAAATGACAGTTCGATCGACTCTTCGTCGAATTGTTTCGTAGGCGAAACGACTGCCAGAATGCTTTTTATGGGATGAATAGGTATTAAAAAGATTTGGGACAAATTTTGCAAGATCTGAATAAATGTAGCCTTGCCATATTTAGAAGGTGCCACGAACAGGGATGGTAACAAAAAACAGTTTAGAGTTTGAAGGTAGTTAACACTTGCAAGATGAAAGAGAAAGAGAATATTTTCAGAGCTATAAACAATACTTCGATAAATCGAGCGAGCGGGTCTGTTCACTTCTAGTACGTCAGTAAAACAATTATCTGCGCTCTTAGGATAATCTTGCGATTGGAATGAAAAATTAGATAAATGTTACAACTATGTTAGAAGATATACAATACCTCTGAAGCAATTACAGCATAGGTAGGAAACGTTCAGAGTACATAATGGCACAGTAATTGGGACATTTACCCTAGTTTTACCCTTCTCTGGTGGTCAAGATTGTGTAGATAATCCCTATTCTAATCCACGAAACCGTATTCTAAACCGAGCTGCGCAGCCGCCAGCAAACTGTAGTTGCCGTTGTTAACATTAGCTTTACGAGGTACTAAAAGTGACCGTGTTACATTACTTTATAAATACAACAAGACTGTGTCTATTCAAATTATTAGTCGTTTTTCAAATAATATATACCCACAGAAATACATTTGTTGAATAATTCCTCACGGATGCATCATTAACACGTTAACTGCCATGTCAGCCACATATGACTGACAGTGATTTTTGACTAGTTTTAGTTACTCATTTTTATTGTGACATATCCATATAAACCGAATTTTATTAAGATCTTTAGAATTCAAAAGGGTTAAAACAGCATCCCCTATCCCCATTTAAAATTTCTAGTTTCCCTTTCATTAACTAAATCACTCCGATTTTGTAAGAATCTCTGGGAACGATATGTGGCGGTTAACGTGTTAAAATCTCAATGAGCGTAAATTAAAAATCGTAGAATCCGACATTTTGACGGGTCCCGTAAACCTAATGTTAACCCTTTGCACTCGGCGCTGTTTTCAATCTAAAACTAAATTTTTCTTCCGTCTTAGAATATTTTCATTTTATTCATACGAAACTGATCCGATTTCTACGTATAATATTGAAATGTTTAGTAATCTATTAAATACAAATTTTGTAACGTAACAAATATGTTGTAATATTTTTTGTAATTTCTTTGAAATAATGCCACAACAATTTCTAGTGGTGCTCCAGAGTCACCACTCGAGTGCGAAGGGTTAAAACGGCATTTATTTTTCCACGAACCGAGTAGAATCGCGACCGTCCACGAATCCTGTGTGTATTGCACGTCGAGCGGAGTATTGGGAAACTCTCGTATCGGGGAATCGGGTGGTCCCGGATGTTAGGCGTCACCTGACGTCAGAGGGCCAATCGATCATCAAAGCGCGCGAAGCGTAGGTGGCCGGTGCATCTTCGAAAATGCGATCCCGGCGTTGGCCAGAACGCGTTAATATGCTAGCACTTAGGCAAACGGGACGTGGAACGACGTTAAGTCGGCAACTAGCGTCCGGGGGAGGGGAGGGGGAGGGGAGGGGGAGGGGGATAGAGAGGAAAAGCCAGTTGCAGATGCCGTCGATGATGGAAGGCGTCGCTATCAAAGCAGGCCAGGCTTCGAGCGCACACGAACCTCGACGGTGCATGTGCATTACCGTTTCACTTGCACACGTGTGCGCGGAGTCGGTGCTGCTGCTGCTGCAGCGAGCGTGTCGGGCCAGGTCTGTTGCACGATCGTCGCGTTCCGTGCCACTCGATTTCCGAGTAATTGCATCGGCATTACGCTCGATGCACTCGAACATAAACATAAGGCGCCGCGTCGCCTTTCAGCCCCGGCCTTCAATCCCGCGCGTGGAATCGACGCGTGTTCCACCGTTGCTCTCGATTTTCAGCTATAACACCACGAGCCGCTGCACGGCCAAGGACAATTTCTAAACCCCTGGTCTCTCTCTCTCTCTCTCTCTCTCTCTCTCTCTCTCTCTCTCTCTCTCTTGAATGACACGTGTTGCATAGTTGGCCGACGAGCAACTCACTGCTAACGACGTCTACCATAGTTTCGGGTTGAACGGTTTCCGTCGTTGTCGCTTCTTGCGGACCGGCGCCAAGTGCTGGCTACTTCCGGAAGCCTCAAGCTTCCGGTTTAACTCGATCACGGACTTTGTCGGTCCTGTCGTTCTCAGTTAGTAGATGTGCTAATTTGGTACCTTTTTAGTTTTCAATCTCCCCCCTCTGCCCAGTTTTTAGTATCTATTATACGGCATTCTAGTCGTTTTATTTGGACGTCAGTTTGTCAAATGTACTATTGTAAACGGTCTAGTAGATAATTAGATCTTTCTTTCTTTCTAGATTTTTCTTTTTATGAAAACCAGGATGAGGAACAAGTTGAATTTTGGCAGCTAGAAAATTCCTTATGGCAAGAATATTGAGTTAATGTTTGTTGCTGTCCCGGAAGAAAGACTACGTCGATCGTGTGGGAGGCAAACTTGAAACTGTCAGGAGTTAGCACGCATAGTAATCACTGGTGCCGAGTTTCGGCTTCTTCCGGAAACCATAAGGCTTTCGGTTTAACTCGATCTTGTGGCTTTGTCGCACTCGATCCTGCCGTGCTGAGTTTAGTAGGTGTAGATGTTAATTTGGCACCCGTTTGAGGGAAATTTATAATCGGTCCTCGACCGAGCTAATTTGTTGAGGAAAACGAAATAACAAAAATTCTCTTAGATTTCTCTAAAGTGTAAAATCACTTTTAACACTTGGATAGGCCAGAAAATGCTACCTACGGTCATGATAGCGTCGAAGAAATGAAAAATGAAATGGGCGAGTAGGAAACCTAAGAAGGCAACAAGATTTCCGCACGGAAGCGCAATAAATGTTTCCCATGAAAATGTCGAAGGAAATGGAAATGCAAATGGCCAGAAGGAAACCGAAGAACGGAACAGAATTTCTAGAAAGGATCTTTGTCTTGATCTAGGAGTGTGCAAAGTAACGTATGAAAATGTACATAAGGGGGAAAATCTACAGTATAGTAACGCACTATACTAACGCAATCTACGGTAACGCACGCGATCATGGAAACGGTGGTAGACCTCATAGCTACAGCTCATTACGTGTTCAAACGCCATTGATCCCCAGCTGCAATTCCTGTATTGCGTGGACAAACATGACGACGGAACGTCATCGAATGGTACTAGGAACGTTTCGCATCAGCGCTGTCGAATCGAATATTGTTGCGACGGGGGTAGCATGCGTAAAAAAACCAAGGAACTTATAGACCGAGGAATTATTGATCTAAACTGGAATTATTTTGGTCTTCCGAACGTGACAGGTCAATTTTACGTTACTGCACTGTAATTTTATTTATGTCACTACATATTACACTAGAATCATATTTAGTTGCTAAGCTGACAGCAATGTCTATATGAATTTTGCATTAGGAAAATGACAAATTGGTGTACAGATCCCATGGATTACTCTGGCATTTCATTATCGTAAATAGATTAAATTTCAAAACAAGTGATATTACAAGGTCTTATATTGTATGCACAAGGTACAAAGTTTGTGGACACACTTTATACTCGAATTAAGTAGCACAACAGCTTACTAAGTTGCTACATACCGACGCATCTTAATATTATCGGAATGATGACATTATGAAAGTTTTCGGGAGTCGTAACCATATTTAGCCGAATATCTCGGAAACAATTAGAACTAGAGGGGTGGTCCAAATAGAAAAATTCCGTATTTTTTATACAGAATGTATCTGCGCAAACAGATTTCTAATATGAATATTTGCTTAAACAGTATCTTGCAAAATAGCAGTTTTTTCTTAGTTTTTCCTATTAAATGTTAATCAAATTTGCTCATAAATATTACCTGAGAGGGCGGCCAACATATTCAACGGTGTACCATAAGAAAACGCGAAGGACGTAGAGAAAACAGTTTGCTGATATCTTCGAACAAAAAGCTGGCCGTATAAACAACGACGGTCGCGCGCTTCGCAGTAATAATAGCCGGAAATCAAGGCTACGGAAGATTAAACGGAAATTGAACCGCTGAAGATGGGCGTCCGAAAGCGCGACAAGGATGCCCATGGTGAAACCTGTTCCTATAATTGGCTAGCAATCGGATTTTCACTCGTCTCTCTGGTCGTCGTCGTGGATTACAATTAATGAAATCGTCGACCGTAGAGCACGTTGGTACGACCGCGACGTGACGTCAATCGCATACTGGCAAAAGGCACTTGTTATCAAGGACGCCATCGCCTGGCCCCGATTACTCTTAGTTCCGCCATTTTTATTTCTTTTTTGTTTCGCACGTGTACAATGTCGACTGACACGCGTCTCCGCGATACAAACTCGAATTCCACCGCCAGAAGATTCTAATTTCGAATCCGCGGGTAGAATGTTTATTTAATCCTGTTCGTAAGTATGCGGGCCGCCTAGCACATTGAATCGTGTATTTATGCTGCAAGAACAGTTATCGCGAAGGAGGATAAAAATTGGGGAGAGTTACTGAATTTAGACCTAATTTATAAATCGTAGTTAATTAGCGTTACTAGTAATACTGTAAATATTTTTCTTGTTAAGAATAAGCATAATTTCTAATAAATTAATTATTATTCTCTTTTGAATATTTTTCATTCTGAAAATACATGGTGGCTCAACCAAAGCGTGCACTCACACGTTCTCGTGTTATTTAATTAGAATATTTCCAATGAAAATTATTTGTCTTGAACATTTGTCGGGCGTAACGACTAATCTATTATATTTTTATCAAATTTTAATTTAAATTCGTTATACCCTTTGGCTTGATAAGAATCATGTCGGTGCGTTGAATGGATAAAAATGACGATTTAAAAATATTTTCAAGCACTGTTCTCGAAACTACTGAATTAATTTTTTCTGATTTCAGGAAAATCCATATGGCAGCTCGTCCTGGAACAGTTCGACGACCTTCTAGTTAAGATTCTTCTATTAGCCGCTATTATTTCTTTTGTAAGTATACATTCAATTGACACGATTTCACACTCATACGTTCGTTCGACTCCTGACCGACCACGTATAATCCAATGTCTATCATTAGGAAAAGCGAACAAGAAAAAAAAAAGAACGGAATTCTTAGAACTCGACGGTAACAGAATTTAATCACCCGTTCCTGCGTGTGAGCGCATTAACGTAAAATGTTTATAAAACCGTCGGGATTACCAGAACGTGTACAAGCAAAGCAGAGTTTTTCACATGATCCGTGGCCGATTAAGAGATAATTGCTAGATTATCTCGGCCACAGTTTATTATGACAAAGAATGTGCGTCAGATGCTTGGGGAATGAAAAGATTGCTGCTCGATGAAGATTACTTTCTTACACAAACTTATTTTTATTGCTTATCGCGTCGTCAACGATGACGAAAGTCGCGCGATCGCGACGAAGAAACTTTCTTTCGTTCAGTCGGTGTCGTTCGTTCACGCGACTGACGCGAATGCATGAAAACCATTGAAATCATTGGAACGCCCTGTCGATGACCGTCCTTATTTTTAGACCTGACGCGCGAAACCACATTAATTAATGAATCGAATCCCCGTATTATTCCCTGTGAACGCCGCCAAGTAATGATTAGTTGGTCAAAGTCATACTACGTTTACAAAGGTTCAAGGCTCACTTATTATAAATACATCTAGTTCCAAAGGTGGAAAAATAGCGTATCGATTTCTCCGCGCTATGAAAACCTCATTATTTTTCACGCACGTGTAAAAAAATTCGTTCGGAACATCATCGGAATAATTTTATATTCGCGTGACAGAGAGGATTAGATTCTCTGCGATACCCGTGCATTTGAATACATTTGAATAGAGTGGTGTGCTGCGAACCTAGAAATGCAGCGTGGCACTCCAAGAAAATAGATTCTTGACATTTTCCTTGAAACACAATGTCTCCTTAAATAACGACTCGAATTATTTTATCTCGAAACATTTTATTCCACTTTTATTCGATTATTAGGAAGACTGTTATGACTGTTATGGAAATGGGTCATTGTCAACCAGTATTTTCTTGCGTTATATCTATTTTCCGTGAAAGAAAATCGGATAATTTCACTTTTCGAGACGTTAATCGAGTACGCAAAATAGTCACTTTTAGCGCTGCGTCTAACGTTAATTGACGAATTCATCGAGCAGTATTTATTCAGGGGAACGTTTCGAGCACAGGTGTGTGTAGTGAATCGATAATGATATTATATGGTGTTCTGTTGCAGGTATTAGCTTTATTTGAAGAGCACGAAGATGCTTTCACTGCCTTCGTCGAGCCCTTCGTCATTTTGCTCATTCTTATCGCCAACGCCGTGGTCGGTGTCTGGCAGGAACGTAACGCCGAATCTGCGATCGAAGCGTTGAAAGAGTACGAGCCCGAGATGGGTAAAGTTTTACGAACGGACAAGGCCGGTGTCCAAAGAATTCGAGCCAAGGAGATCGTGCCCGGGGACATCGTCGAGGTGTCCGTCGGTGACAAGATCCCGGCCGACATTCGTCTCACCAAGATCTACTCCACCACCCTCAGGATCGATCAGTCTATCCTGACTGGTGAATCGGTCTCGGTTATCAAGCATACCGATCCCGTTCCTGACCCACGTGCTGTCAACCAGGTGGGTTTTTCCTTGGCGAAAAAATGTATATCCAGGAACCTCAATACCAACGACATATCAAGGATTTTTATATTAAAAATGAATTTGCAACCTTCACATTTTCCCCGGTCTTAGAGGAACGTGCTTTTATCGCGCAAGATAAACAAAGTAAAGTTAACGGTGTATTAAACACTCGAAGTCCGAGCATGAGGTATATGATTAATTTGGTAAACCAAAATTATTGTCGCCTGGTGTGCACAAGCGTTATACCTCACTTATCCCAGACCGCGAGATCAGTGTCTCGAGAAGTAGGGCACCTAATTACCGCATGCTTGGGTGGATCCTCGGTGAAATTATTTGATCACTTAGACCAAAATGGAGCAACCTCGAATATACATACCATGCCTAGCCGCTACCGGGGTCCGACAGCTAAGTGCGATTTGACCTACATGCAGAATATAACAAAGTTATCTGCTGGTGAAAATAAAATTTTTTATTCTTCGCTTCATTTATCTTTATGGGAGTACTATCAATATTTCAGCCGAGTGGTTTCACTTCAAATATGATGTAATTCAAGACCTTATCGTCTGAACAATTTTGTATTTTACTTTTTAAAAAAAAAAACATTGAAATCTTAAGAATGGAAAAAATTGTGAGAAACGTCAAAGGTTTTTCGACTTAATTTTGTTCCCGACTGTCAGTTAGAAAATGTTCACCGAAACTCAGTCTGTTTCAGGCTAAATATGTAAGAACTATTGTGGGTTCTTGGGAGGCCGCAGAACGAACTTCAGTGAGATTAACGAGGCTTCATTCTGGTTTCAGGACAAGAAGAATATCCTGTTCTCTGGTACCAACGTCGCCGCAGGTAAGGCTCGCGGTGTCGTCATTGGAACCGGCTTGAACACAGCCATTGGTAAGATCCGTACCGAGATGTCCGAGACCGAGGAGATCAAGACGCCCCTGCAGCAGAAGCTGGATGAGTTCGGCGAGCAATTGTCGAAAGTCATTTCCGTAATTTGCGTCGCTGTCTGGGCCATCAACATTGGACACTTCAACGACCCTGCTCACGGTGGATCTTGGATCAAGGGAGCCATCTACTACTTCAAGATCGCCGTCGCCCTTGCCGTAGCCGCTATTCCCGAAGGTTTGCCGGCTGTAATCACGACCTGCTTGGCTTTGGGAACCCGTCGTATGGCCAAGAAGAACGCCATTGTCCGATCGTTGCCATCTGTCGAGACTCTTGGTTGCACATCTGTCATCTGTTCAGACAAGACTGGTACTCTGACCACTAACCAGATGTCTGTTAGCCGGTATGTCGTCAGGATGCAATAATACTTGGTCTAGATTAACATTTAGGATTGCATCAGTGTCTGTAATACGCGTGTCTTCGTTGCTACTTGTTACAGAATGTTCGTCTTCGAGAAAATCGAGGGTAACGACAGCAGCTTCCACGAATTCGAGATCACCGGATCGACCTACGAGCCCATTGGCGAGACGTTCTTGAGGGGGAAGAAGATCAAGGGACAGGACTACGAGACTCTCCACGAGATCGGTACAATTTGTATCATGTGCAATGACTCCGCCATCGACTTCAACGAGTTCAAACAAGCGTTCGAGAAAGTCGGCGAGGCTACCGAGACTGCTCTTATTGTCCTGGCTGAGAAGATCAATCCGTTCGGCGTTCAGAAGAGCGGACTTGACAGGCGTAACGCTGCCATCGCTGTCAGACAAGATCTGGAGACTAAATGGAAGAAAGAATTCACCTTGGAGTTCTCCCGTGATCGTAAATCTATGTCGTCTTACTGCACACCTCTGAAACCAAGCAAATTGGGCACTGGACCGAAACTGTTCGTCAAGGGCGCTCCGGAAGGTGTTTTGGACAGGTGCACGCACGCCCGTGTTGGCTCTATCAAGGTTCCTCTTACCTCCACTCTGAAGAACCGTATCTTGGACTTGACTCGTCAGTATGGTACCGGACGAGACACGCTCAGATGCCTTGCCCTCGCTACCGCTGATCATCCGATGAAGCCCGATGAAATGGACCTTGGCGACTCCACGAAATTCTACACATACGAGAAGGATCTGACCTTCATCGGCGTCGTTGGCATGCTTGACCCGCCTCGCAAGGAAGTATTCGACTCTATCTGTAGGTGTCGCGCCGCTGGTATCCGAGTCATTGTCATCACCGGAGACAACAAGGCCACCGCCGAAGCTATCTGCCGGCGCATTGGTGTCTTTGAGGAAGATGAGGACACAACTGGCAAATCATACTCCGGACGTGAATTCGACGACCTTTCTCCGTCTGAACAGAAATCCGCTTGCGCTAGAGCTCGTCTCTTCTCTCGCGTAGAACCGGCCCACAAGTCCAAGATCGTTGAGTACTTGCAGAGCATGAACGAGATCTCGGCTATGGTACGTTCTCTTACTGTGGTTTCCTCGGAAGAAGAGACTTTAGATTCATTGACTGAATATGGTTATTACGATGCAATTGTTCCCGAAAATGTATGAAATTTTTCCTCACCTATATAGACTGGTGATGGTGTAAATGATGCCCCAGCCTTGAAGAAAGCTGAAATCGGTATTGCTATGGGATCTGGAACCGCTGTGGCGAAATCCGCCTCCGAGATGGTGTTGGCAGACGACAACTTCTCTTCCATCGTCGCTGCCGTTGAAGAAGGCCGTGCTATCTACAACAACATGAAGCAGTTCATTCGTTACCTTATCTCTTCCAATATTGGTGAAGTCGTGAGGTTTGTTTATCCAGACGTTCCCTGGCGACGTAATAAATACGTGATGAGCAACAATTGATTGGTAACGTTCATAATATATCTTGATTGATTACAGTATATTCTTGACTGCCGCTCTTGGTCTTCCCGAAGCATTGATCCCTGTACAACTTTTGTGGGTCAACTTGGTCACTGACGGTCTTCCAGCCACTGCTCTTGGTTTCAATCCTCCTGACTTGGACATCATGAGCAAGGTAATATTCCTAATATTGTATTTAGAGGTACGCGAGAACTCGAAAAGGTCTCGCCTTTATCCGATGCCTTCCCGACCCGTCCCGACCATCGGGTACCCGACTTTTTCTGGGTTCTCGACCACCCCTAATTGTATTAGAAAGCTATATTAAAATGTTACCATTGTATCACTTTATTGTTACATACTGTGCCAAAATTAAAAGAAAAAGAAGATAATTTGATTGTAATGCCATAGCCTCCCCGTAAAGCCGACGAATCCCTTATCTCTGGCTGGCTGTTCTTCCGTTACCTGGCTATTGGTGGATACGTAGGTGCTGCTACTGTTGGATCAGCCGCATGGTGGTTCTTATACAGTCCACATGGCCCGCAGATGAACTACTACCAACTGGTAATGATTATTTATACAATCGTGGAGAAGCTTTAATATTTATGTCCTGCACACCTTTATTCCATTGCTTTATGTTTGCGTACAATGTGTAATATATGTATATGTCTTAAAAGATTAATGAAACTTTATAACACTTACAATGAATAATACTGCAGCGCCAAGTGGCAGAATCGAATGTTATCCGAGTTCTAATTCCGAGTCTTATAAATCACAGACTCATCACTTGGCGTGCTTGGGCGGTGGTGATGAATTCAAGGGCGTCAACTGCAAGATTTTCACGGATCCTCATCCCATGACGATGGCTCTGTCTGTACTTGTAACCATTGAAATGTTGAACGCAATGAACAGGTACAGCGATCTAAACAAATCTTTTCAGGGATAGTCGGATTAGCATGAATCTATACTTTATTTTATTCTTTTATTTCAGTTTATCTGAGAATCAATCTCTCATCACTATGCCGCCCTGGTCTAACATGTGGCTCATTGCCTCTATGGCTCTTTCTTTCACACTCCACTTTGTCATCCTTTACGTCGACGTACTTTCGGTATAATAATCTTTGATTTACCCTCACCACGGAGTAACATTGTTACAATCTAATATGTACTGATTAAATTTCGTCTGTTTCAGTCTGTATTCCAAGTTACCCCCCTGACGGCTGAAGAGTGGCTCACCGTTATGAAGTTCTCCATCCCAGTGGTACTTCTCGACGAAACCCTGAAATTCATTGCCAGAAAGATTACAGATGGTGAGAATCCCATTTACACAGTGCATTGGATCGTTATAATGTGGGCTGTGTTCTTTTACCGATGCAACATTTTCCCCATATAGAACATCCGTGAAATAATAATTAGTCGAACAGACGATGTTTTTCCTATGGAAAACATTTGTAATTGAGTTCTCGGACTTGCGCAATTGCATTTAAAACTAAAGTTCTTCCCCGTTGCCCGGGAAGATCGAGAGATAAGTTATTAACGAAGTGCGTTTAAGTGAGATTTTAACCAGTTTGACTGTTGTGCATGGTGTTAGTACAACCATACAAATTTGCCATCAAGGCCCACCATGTCCACATCACACCGTATCCTGACGTCGCTCTACAATCGTACGGATTTCAGTGGCTCCGAGTGATAAAGACACCCATCGTAATCAAAACGAATTGTGATTGTTGAATTATTTTCTACGAGTGCCTTTTAAACATTAACTTTCCTCTGCAAGAAAATACCCGTTGATGTTTTTTCTAATCTGATACGTTTACACATCAATCCTACTTCTTCAAAAAACAAAAAACTTGCATGCTCTTTCAGCACAATGCACACTTAACCGCCATACGTTTTTAGATAGCTGTCGTTCAAAACCTATGAATTCTTTGAATAGTATAAATGTACTTACTGCTACATAAACGCTGATATGTCTTAGATGCGGCTGCCAAAAGTAAACACACTGAATATCTTTCGCAAATCCGAAGTAACTGTCATCCAACGTGTTACAGTCCAATTGCTTTTAATCCAACAACACAATGTTTCTAAAAAGTTAGTCGATACAATGACAGAACACAGGGTCCTCCTAGCATGCCTAGATTTTGTTACAGTTGTAAATCCTGGACACTTGATTTTAACGCACACACATACACACAGCAAACTCACGATACATTTTTGGTTGACTTACGTTAAATGTTTCCGCTCTTCTAATTTATTAATTTATTCTTCGCTCCTTCTAATCGCTTTCACTGTTGCTTATTAAAGATGGTATATTAATTAATTCTCAGCCTCCAGAGTGTCTGCTTCGATCAAGAGGTCAAAACCGGAACTGCCTGATCCGTTGGTGAAATTTCAAGACAAGCATGCATGAAATTTTAAATTAATGGATCTCATTTTGAAACCCGTTTATTACGTCTTCCTTCCCGTAGAGATAATGCATGCACAACTGGTATCGTTAATACATTCCCGAATTTCACCATCGAGAGCAATCATTGTCGATAGTTAGCGAATATTTCTGTGCCCCATCGAACAAAAATCCAATGATCGTTGTGCATTCGAAAATTTCACAGCAGAATGTAAGAAACAACGAAGAAGAACAAAAAATGGAAAGAGAAAGAGAATTCGTACGTTCTTAACGGGCACAGCAGAATTACTCTAACATCCTGCAGTCTCATCGCATTCACTTGGTCTTTTTACATGTACCTTATCTCTGTGTGTGATTTCCATGTCGAATGATCGATGCCACACAATAGATTTTGTATACCACTAATTTATGGGTACGGATTGCGAAGGCTCGTGTGTGTAAGTTAAGAAAAATGAAGAAGAAAAAAAAAAGAAAACAGAGGACATTGAGAAAATTGCTCGTTCCCAGCAGTCCGTATCACATTGTATTAACCCCCTTTCTCATCCGGATAGCGGTCTGAACACGAGAACGCTCGGTTTCGAAGTACGTATTCCTCGGTTTCTAGATTCCGAAACGGTTTGGTTGGATCACGGGGGGTGCAACAATTGCGTCGCGACCGGTGACACGCGGAGACCGTACCTGAGAGAAGTATCTTTCCCGATGCGCATCTTCTTTTTGTACTTGTTCCTCCTCTCGGTACACCGTGCAAACAGGCAAAGTCCTTTCTATTCGAAGAATCGAGCGAGTATCGCGTTCAGACACCGCGCCGAGAGTCGAGTCGGGTCGATGTCTAGAGAACAATAACACGCGCCACGCAATGCGACAACGAGATCGGGTAAGAGAAGGGGAAGAGATCGGGTGTCGTCACGAGTACATACTACGTGGGCCTTTTTAACGCATCCGACTGTCACTTAGTCAAATTTCGATATCGGAAACTTTTTCGAGAACGGCGCGTAATGGCAGCCGAGTCGTTGCGAACCACCCCTCGAACCCGTGCAAACGCAACAAGACTGACGATGTGGTTCGAGGGGTAGTTCGCACCCCCGTCGTTCCGCCGTATACATGCAAATTCGCTTGATTTGCGTTAGGCGACTACGCGGCAGAGTCTCGTCCGCTCGACCGCGTTCCACACCGAGATAGCATTAACAATAATAATTATTATTATCGGCTAGGGCGTGATACTTTCGTTTACGTTTTTTCTCTCTCTCTCTCTCCCTCTCTCTCTCTCTCTCTCTCTCTCTCTCTCTCTCTCTCTCTCTGTTCTTTTATTGTTTTGGTATGGGCATAACTAAACTTAATTAGGCAAAGGCAAACTGTGTGAGAAAAGGCGTTTGTACCGTGCATGTGTGCCTGGGCGGATCGCGCGGTTTCGCGGAAATCCGTGCGATCCGCTCGTCCGATTCCGCTTGAACGTACCGGAACGCAGCACTAACGTTGTGTGTGTGTTTTTTCCTTTGTTCGAGGCAAATAGAATTTGACTTTTGTAGCGATGTCATGAAAAAAAAAAGAGAAAATAATAATCACGATGATATGTGTACCAGCAGATTCTCGTCGACCGATTGGCCACCTGTGCGAATAAGACGAATAAGAACACGCGCGTTTAACTGGTTTCCTTTCTCAATTAAATTTTTTTGTTACTTTTTCTTTATTTTGTCTATTATTTTACTTTCTCTCTCTCTCTCTCTCTTTCTCACTCTATCTCTCTTTCATTCTTTCTACTTCTGTTTCTTCTGTGTGTATTCGTTTAAGAGAATTCGAGATCGCGCGGAGATCATGATGCAGATACAGAGAGAATAGTTTTGTCGAGATCGATCACGAAGCTCGTGAAACGTTCCGCGAAATTGAATCGTCGAGTCGTTGCGTTCGCTCGTGGTAATTACCGTATCTTGTAAGTACTTGGTTTGAATTGTGTGGATTGTGCTCTTAATCTGGAACCGGAGAAAAATACCGACGGAGTAGTGCCATCGACGAAACGAAAAATACCGACACTACGGTTATGGCAGCGTTATGCAAAAGAGACGTAACACCGACCCTTTATTCCCGGATCATGTGTGTCGGAAGTGTTCGCGGGTGCCTCGCACGCGCGCACACTGCACCATATATCTTCTGGGTCGTTTGGTAGAAAGACTATTTTGGAATTACTCGGAAACGGTGATCTATGTTGATCCATCGAGGATGATATATTATGGAGAGCCCGACACGCGGCGTGGTCCTTTGCCTAACGCTCTGTATCTGACCTAGCACGGTAAAAGATCCAACGATGATGAGAGCCACGGCCGCATCGTTCGTGCAGGAAGTACCTATTTCTAATGATAATAAGATAATAATAATATTATTAATATTAATAACTTATATAGAGTGCGATTATATTGAATGATTTTTGAGATGCATAATTCGCCAGCACGCACTTGTGGCGAATCACGGTGTGATCCTAATTAATTAATTAGCCACCAACCCCCATTCTACCCCGACATGCATATTACGGTCCGACGATGTTGCCGGCCGATTCGACGTAGAAAGAAGAACAATGAGAATCGACGTCGGAGATTACCGATACACAATCGAATTCGTTGCATATACCCGTTCGAGAGAAAAGAAATTGTAATTACACGAGAAACGCGGAGAGGTCCCACGCAATCCGACGTATTAGCAAAATGTTTGTTTATTTATCGCGTTTTATTTATCTTTTAACCGTGTATTCGAAACCAGACCGGATATTATAACAAGTGAGAGTACCGCGACGATTAGCGACGGTCTCTTACAGTGCATTACTTGTTATAATACTAATAATAAAAAGGAAAAAAAAACAAAACATAAGAAAACAGAAACACTGAAAAGTATATTACTTATGTTACTAATGCGTGTTCAAAGTCAATCGATCGGCCTACCTTGACGCGAGTTTTTCGCTGTGCACACTGGTATATCTGTCGCGTGTACGAAACATTGAACACTTAATACAAAGACAACGTAATGAGTGTTTGGTCCAATCTATTTCCAGCAACCTATGTGACTTCCTCTTTATGTCTTCAGCACTTTCTCCTCTTCTCTCTCTCTCTCTCTCTCTCTCTCTCTCTCTTTATCTAGCCCCGTACCCGATGGATTACCTCCGAGTATGTATATGTACCTTGTCACCTCATCAATCCATCAGATTTATAAAAATACTACGGAAAACGTGAAGTTGAATTTTTACGACGAAGGAAGTGCCGTCCTTGATTCACCCTTCGCGGCTTAATCGCGGAGACGGAACCCGGAGCGGTTCGATGATCTGGCAAACGATCGATGGCGGATCCCCTGCGATCGTCCACCGTGGTATTTGCGTCGAGCTATCATGCCATCACACCATCACCGCCATGTTCTGTGTCCCCGGAGTTGTTGTTTGAATTTTTGCATACACCCTCTGGACAGAAAAATCAAATCGATTTGATAACTGTCGTGTCAAGCCTGGAATGACCCCTGACCGGGTCCACGCCCGTTAATGTATATGTATATATGTATAATAACAATAACAATAATAATAATAACAACAACAACACTCCCGATCGAGGAAGTTGTCCCCGACACCGCAACCCGACACACTTGTTTTGCTAACTCCTGCCTGTTGGTGTGCGAAAAAAAAAAACAATTCAGTCGAAGGAACGCAGACCGGCCGCCATTGTTGCAAACACGGAGGAAATAGTCCGAACGAGACTGGGATCGATCAGGTAATCTTTTTTTGTACCTGCAATTGTTATTATATAGTTTAAGCTAAGAATTGTTTAGTATCTTTACCGTTTTACGACATACGAGACGATACGGACGATAAATTCATGACTTTGAACCCCGGAACGGACGCCATACGTCACGGTGGACATGTGACGTCGAGTTTGTTGTGCATCGGACGAAAACGAATTTAGAATTCGCCGCCCCTACGGTCGACTCCGTTACGGAACGATCGTTGAGAGTTTCCTCTCCGTTTTCATTCTAATTGAATTTCAGGGCGGCGAACTACGAGCAAGGTTCTCATTGACATGTTACATATGGTTGCCTGCACCACATAATTACGTACTTGGAAGAACAACGGATTGCACCGGTAGCGTTAGGACGGTATTCTTTAGGAATTTTTGATCAGTGGAACTACTAAACTTTTGGCATTTGTGATTTATGGGTATTTGAAGGACATAAATTACCTTTTTTCTAAGTTAAAACAATGAAACTATTTGCTCTCAAGATTTTTGTTTCGGCAGTTGGAATAACGGCCAGAACGGTAGCAGATAGCCATTTAAGACAAGCAGTCGGTTATCTCAAGCGTTGTTAACATTAACATGCCTAATCGTTCACATTATTATTATTAATAGATCCAAATTTTTCATATGGGGACATATTTATACGTTTCAATGTGCAATAATTTGTTAGTAGATATTTATTTGAGTTAGACTACTAGGTAGAGGCTGAAATAAGGCACAGTTACCACCCTACAGTGAAATAATAATCTCAGATTAAAATAGCATGCTAGTAATTCTAAACTGCAAATCGTTTTCATACCAAATAGCTATCAATGTTACTAAATAACTAATCTTACTGAGATATGAGACCAGCGTACTAGATGCAACACGTTAAGGAGAACCAAGTATGGCTAATATGAAAATATACATGGTACAACCATGGAGGGGGTGATTCTACACGAGAAAAGGAGAATATGGAACGAATTTTTTTTTCATTTAACTTCTAGTATTTCGAGCAAAAATCGAATTTGAAAATTCGGCGAACTCGCGGGCCATTGAATAGAAATCCGACGTGTCTGATCATGACCTACTGATTCTACTTACAAATTCCAGGCACGCGAACTTGGCCTGGATCTTCAAAGTCGATTTTCTCGAAAACAAAGTCTCAAACCAAAAAGAAAAAATAAATTCCATATTTTCTCCCTCCACGGTTATGCCATCTCTACCGAGACACTCTGAATAATATAATATGGCCAAGTATTCCGATCAGACGATACCTAAATTCTGTATCGATGGAATAATTGAAAAGAGCAACCAACACGACATCACACGATCAAAAATAATAATAGCCGTTGCGTTTTACGCGACGCGCAACGGAACAGACTTTGACCGACGCCGCCACCCGTTGGGTAGGATAACAGGAAACTGCGAATGTTCCGTCGTGAGTTCTGTTCGCCAGGGCTCCGCCGGCCGACACGCCAATAAATAATCGAGATTCCATGCTATGTTTACAGTGGCACCGCCAGTGACGCCGACGAAATAAAGGTCGGGACGCGTAGGACGAATGCGACACCTGTCCGGACACGAGAAATCGTCGAAAGGCACTTAACACCCACCCGCAACAACCCGCAAGCTGCTCGATGGGATCAAACGACAGAAAAGAAACAGAGTCACAGAAAATACTATATCGACACTCTCGAATAAACACACATACATACACACGTATACTCTCACACGTATCAGAACCGAAAAAACGAAAACAACAAAAAAGCAGAAAAAAAGCCGAGTAGAGAGAGTCTCTATATTTCGATACGTTCGGGGGAACAAATCACCACACACGTATGTCGTACCCTTTTCTTCTTTTTTTTTTTATTTTTTTTTCTTTCTCGAATCGTGGATCTATTGTGTCGCCTCGGAAGGGTAGTTCAGGGGGATGTTAACGGAACAGTGTAGAAGAGAACCAAAACCAAAACGAAAAACAAAAAAAACACAGGACAGAAGAACAATATTTTTTTGGGTGCAGAGAATAACGTTTGTCAAACAAAAAAAAAAAAAGATAATAATAATCGAGAAACGGTTTCCAGCTTTTCTCGGGGCCGTGTAAACCGCGTGTGTGAACTTTAGGAGAGGGGGAGGCCTCTCGGACAGCCAATGAAAAATAATGCGTCTAATCGGAGCGGCTTGCTGTTTTCGCCCGCAGTAGTTCCAACCGACAGTATCCACTAATGGCTGTATCTGTGTTATGTTGCAGTCAATGAAACGGTCGTCGACAAGTGGGCCTAGGCTTGTCTCACTGTGCCGCCGGCGACAGTTCCTCTGCCAAGCACAGAACACTTACAAACAGACAGACAAACAAACAAACAAAAAGAAAAACAACAAAAAAAAAAAAATACAAAAAATATCTAAACCGAACAAGCTCAGCCCAAAAAGACAAGACGAACAAGCGGGATTCTTAGGCTCTCTCGCACGCATCCGCTTATTGCGCGAGCGCTGCGATAACAACCTACGGCAGAATAGCAACATCTCTCGATATCAATAACGTTTTTAGTCGACGTCGCTGCAAACAGACGAACAAACAAAAGGGGGAGATCATAGGTCGCCCTTCCCGCTGGCCACGCGCTGCACCGCCCGTTGCTGCTTTCGTTCAATTGATCGACCGCCGCAACAGAACAGAGAACAAAAAAAAAACAAATCACCTCTATTTATTATTGTGTAGTCTATCGTGTTGTCGGTACGAGAGAGAGAGCGAATTAAAGACGGGATTGGAAAAAACAAATACCATCAATGAAACAGACACCCACACGGCTTTCTGAGAACTTTTCATCTACTGTCGAACGTTCCTCGGCGACGAAGTTTCGTTTTCTTTTCTCTCCCTGCCCCCACCCCCCCACCCCCATCGATCGTCGCGACCGTACACGTATGAACAACGGAAGCAAGTAGTTGGCCACCCTGAAGACCCTCTAACTGTGATAGACGCTTCGAACTCTCCTAACCAAGGTTATGCTTTTATTTCTTTCATCAACACACCGGTCACGAGGATATCGACGCCAGCCATTATCGTCGATCAAAGAGAGCTCTTTCGTTTCACTAGCATCTAGTGCACCTATCTCATTCTCTATTCTCGGACTTGCTCTTCACCTCCTTATCTCTGTCTCTCTCTCTATCTTTCTCTCCGTTTCTTCTTCGTCCTAGACTAACTCGTCACCATTCCCCGCCGGGATTAACGATTACTATAACGGCCAGCGAACAGTCTGTCCTCGAGGACGTCTAACCCTTTCATCGGAGTTCTGTTTTTCGAAACCCTCGAATGACGTTCGACTCTTCGTTCTCGATTTCCCGCGAGAGAGGATCCCGTCCGACGCGAACCGGTTGACGCGATCGGTCTCTGTTCCCCCCATCTGTCGTTCGACCGGGAGATCGAGCCAGGTAGCCAACACGATAGCTTTGGCGTTGCTCTTCCCGAGCCCATGAACGCGGCGGACGCGTTCAAGACGTTCAAGGACAAGACGAAACGAAATGCAGCCGGGAACACGTTTTTCGCGCAATCGAAGCGCGACCACCGGGGACAACCGCACGTCGACGAATGGGAACGCAAGACGAGAGATCAGAGCGAAACTGCGGGAATGAAGCGGAAAGCAGTGGAACGAGGAAGCGTTTGCCATTTGGTTCGAGCGGTATACTTCCTAGGACGAAATCGAAGGAACTGTATTTTCTGATCGGTGACGTAACTCTCACGGGGGCTTCTGCGAGCGTCCGCGCTGCCGAGTGGTCATGCGAGCCACGACCCGGCAGGATCGCAAAAGAAATATATATATATATATATATATATATATATATATATATATTTCACGGAAGCCTTCCTCTCGCGGTCACTGCGCGCGAAACTTACGCCACCGGAGACATCGATCAAGCTCGCGACTTAAGATTTAACCATTGTACATAATACGTAACACGCGCGATGTTTAAAGAGTAAAATTATTATTATTCTTATTATTACTATTATTATATATATATATTTTAAGAGACATTAAATATATATATATATATATATATACACATACGTATTTTTTCGTAAAGAAAGCGCACAGACACGGAGACGCGCGAGAACGGCGCGTCCTTCGAGACCGGACCTCAAGCGAGAAGGATTTGAATTGCCTGGATCCTCTTCTAGTATTTTCTTCCTTTTGTTTTGTTCCAACGATTTTTGCTTCGAATCCCTTTCACGTTTGTCGCCCGTGATTATGCCCTGCTAGCAGCGCACGGGTGGATTTAGCCGCCTGAAGGCTCGTTCTGATTGTTACTTAACGGAGAGAAACTCGACGACGTATCGACGAGTCCTTTTTTCGAGCCACTTCCTCCGACTCTTCGCCAAGACCGATGAGAGAGATGCCGTGCTTGCCAGACCCGGGCAGACATTGTTTGACGCGCGCAAGACGAAAGTGAAAACGCCAGATGATTTGTCGCTCGAAGCGACTCGACAAGTAACATTTCCTCTGGAGTTTTCGACAGCGAACAGGAATGTTGGAATGCTTTGGTCAAAGTGTCAGAAATTATTTGGAGAATTGTCTAGAAATCAGCAGTTTTCGCGGAATTCCTAGCACGAACGTGTGGGAACGCTTTGTCAAGATCAAAGTGTCGGAGATCATCCGAAAAAAGATTCCTTCGAATTCTTAGTTAGGATTTGATGAGATCCTCCGTAAAATTGTCTAGAGGTTACCAATGGTTCTCAGCTTTGAGCTGGGAACGCGACGAAATTCTCGAGCGAACACTTCCGGTCACTTTCCTGTCGAATAATGCTCTCGGGTCCGGCACCACAGAGTCAGACAATGATTTCGAGAACAGCGTTGGCCGATTCGAGTCTCGTGTCCCGTCTCGACGAGACGATCCGCTATTTGTTTGTCTTTTTTTATTCTTCGTGACCGAACCTTCCTTGTTCGTTACTTAACGAGTAACGATACGGAAACGTAGGCAGAAAACACACAAAAACAAAAAATAAGAAAACGATTGAGAAATCACAGCGACGAGATGGCTGGCCGAGTCTCTCAACCGGGGAGTTCGTAACGAAAAGAATCCTTGTCGGGAGAATCGAGTTCGAACCTTGAAGAGCAACGTCGCTCGCGTTCTATTTGTTAACGTTTCAGCGAATCTGCGAGCCTTATCGTATAGCTGATGGGTTGCACGTGGACCTCGGTGACGTTAACGACAGCAATGAAGAAGAGAACTACTTTGTTGTTCAGTGATTATAAATGTAAGATAAAGAATACATTTGATCTGTTTTATTTTTCATATTATTCCCCCACTTTGTTTTCTCGCGGTTACACACCACACCCCGCCCGAAGCGATTAGAGTTTAGCTCGAACGACGTTCCTGTAACAGAAAGACAATAGGATGCTCCTTTTTAATAAATTCGAATGAAAGAAACGGAACTCTGTCTGGGCTCCTTCGGATCACTTTTGTTACGAACCCCCTCGATCGTTCGCGGTAATTGCACTACATTCTCTCTCTGTCTCTATTTCTCTCTTTCTCTCTCTCTCTCTCTCTGAATCTCTTTCTCTCCGTGTCTACTTCTCGTCGTCGTTTTGTCTCATTATCCAGTAAAGTAAGATCATTTCTTCTAATTAGCAACTAGAGACTTACATGTACAGTTTACGATCGTCGAAGGAGAATGTACTGCGCGTGTACCGGACGTTCTAATTTTCACGTTGAACAGTCTCGGTTCGAGCGCATCGTTATTCGCGACGATCCTCTCATCGAAAGACAACCGGAGGTGCGAAGTGTTCTTTTCTTTCCTTCTCAGTTTTGTAACTCGATCGCCCTGCCACACAGTTATATATCTCGTCGAAGTTATCGAAACAGCGTGTAAACGTTGTTCTCTCCCGTGTATCGCGTTTCAGTTTTCTCTTTTTCGTTTTGTTGTCCTTTTTGTATGAGATTGAATGGCCGTGCGGACGCTCCAATCGTTCTCGCTCGAATCGTCCAGAATTCGAGGGAAAGTGTCGGAGAGCAAGTTTCATTATTTTCTTCTAAAACAGCGGCAAACCTTTGCGTTATTTTTAATGTTGTACGCCGACAGATCTGTACGAATAAAAGGTTTGAAAACGATGGAACCATCCCCCTCGTTTTGACTGTGCGAACAAGTGTCCGGGTAGAGAAAAACGACAACGGACTTCTACAAAAGCCTAATTTTTATTTCTAGTATCCTATACAATATCACATTTTTAGGTATTCAATTTCTTACGTCGAACTATCTATACGTAATCTCACGCTCTCACCGGCTCGCAATCACTCGGTTCATCATTCTCGAACTCAAACGCAAGTTACATACTATACAATGTGGTCAATTCGCGTTGGTTTTACGGTCGTGCTTGTGAATCAATATGGGACAACAATGGCGAAACAACAACGCGTCAATAATCATTCGATGGGTCGGGAAGATAGTGGGGAAGGTAAGTGTTAACTTATTGGCATCTCCTTCGCCATCTCTTGTAGCCGCTGTTTCAACATCTGGCGAATTTCGCCGATCGGTTTTATCAGGAATATCGGCACGTCGTCGTCCCGCCTCTGCAACAAATTAGCAACAATTAATGAGACCGCAGTCTACTGAAATGTACGAATAAAATAAAGTACCATGCCAAACATTGTGAGCTTAACTATGATTTATTAGAAGGTGCTTAATTATTTGGTAGTGCCAAAATGACCATTTTCACATTTAATGGAAACGAATAATTCTTCTTCAAAAAGAGTCAAAAATTAATATTGTAACTCATGGCAAGCAATCTCTTAACTAACTTCTCAATTAAGCAAAAATTTACAAGATCTTTAGTTATATCTGACCACGTGACTAGAATTACTCATCTCAATTTAAAGAGACTGTCGTCATTTGTTCACTGCGGGACACAAATGGCCAACTTGACTAATAATACTATCATTTGTGTCCTGCAGCAAACGAATGACGCTAATTTTTTTTTTAATTCGAAGCGAATTAGAATGCACGAATTTGTCATTAGCGTGTTTTTCGATTTTGCGTGTAGTCGTGCTAACTAGGTGCTTACCTGGAAAAGACATTCCCCTTCGAAGTCAACGAACTTCTGTTTCCTGGCCCTCAGTAGGAGGCCGACGCATTTGTCGTTGATGTGGGTGTAGAGATTGAACAAATCACCGAACGTGATCGCGGTGATTTCAGGATGGTCCCGACACGGTGTGCCCTCTTGGTAGATGATCTCGCAGAGTTCGACTACTTCTTTGAGAATATGCGCAGCTGCTTTGCGGCCCCGAATGTCCGTCAAGGAGCCGACTTTCGGTCTGAAATCGAAACAACAATAGTAAATAATTACTACAATTACAGTGATATTGTGACAAATACTGTTCGACGAATATTAATATTAGCACCACGACAATATTAAATAATTGCCACAATGAAATTAATATTCTGGGTGCGTCATTCATCCGCGATATTTCCGTAGATAATTAACAGTTCGAAGCGTGTTTCTTTTATGAAAAACACTCCAAATACTGATTTTCATAGAACTTTTACTACTTTTCTCTATAAAAGTATTTTTATAAAACATTGTAAAATGCTTGTCCTATGAAAATACTTGTTAAAGAATTTTCCAGTAAAATAAAATTTGGCAGGAATATAACAATATTTTGGCAAAATATATTTAGCTCGATCTCCGGTTAATTTTATTCGCAAAGAATGTTTACCTGCCATACTCCTCTTTCGAGAACGTCTTCTTCTCCAGGTTCAATCCGGACGTAAACGGATTCTTACTTTGCTTGTCCTTGTGTTGGTTCGCAACTTGGTTGAACATCGCCACCTTGTCACTTAAGGATTCCTGTGACATAAACAAATTATGTTACATCACGTAAGCCGCACTTATTTAATTGTTCGTCGACGCGTAAAATGAACTACAGTCAAGTAAAATGTGATACACAGAAACCTATTTATAATAAAATTGCACGAAATCTGAATAAATTCAATCTTGCCACTTTCATATGACATACCAGTTTAGTGTTAAGCACTGAGAACAATTATTTTGACATTTCGGCCAACGTATATCGAGTATCGAGTCTGGAAATTCTATTATCCGTAGCAATTTGTGCAAAGCGTTGTATAGCCGGCGTTTCATTAGTGTAACGATTAATTAGCGTAATGTAACACGGCATCTGATTGCGACAATATGGTGCATGCACGTATAACCATAACACGAGGATTGCACGACGAAGATTTGCTTCTATCAATGTGTTCCACGAATGAAATGATTCGACTGGCATTTTTCGTTCGTTCATCTTTCCGTTCTATCTCTTATTTTCTAATAAATTCTGGTTTCATCTCTCGTTCATGTATTACGGATTATTTGAGTTAATTTGTATTTGAAGATACTAGAGTCATTTATTCACTGGGAGACAGAAATGATTAATATGACTAATTTTATCCATGCGATCGGATATTAATTTACATTAAAAATCGCGAGATTTATGCTAGTAATCTTACTTCACAGTCGCAAAAGACACTTCTTAAGATCACTAAAGAGGAGTTTCCGTTCACGTCTGTAACCTAAACGGCGCGTCTTCGGACTAACACTGGTATCGTTGGTATAAATGGCGTCAGAGAGAACAATGGGGCTTCTAATCCCCTAGTGTCATCAAAATATGCGCTTGAATTACGTATTTGTCAGTCGCAGTCTTCGGAAACACAAAATTGTGCAATCGTCCGCAGTCTATAGATTGTTAACGCGTTGACTGCAGAACAATTACTCCCAAAAGTCCCACAAAATCGACCTAATCTGATCATTGTAATAAAAACTGCAGATTCGCAGTTTGTCACTTTTTGAACTATTGTTACATCGTACAAATTCTAATACAGTTATATGAATATTTAGTGCATGTCTGCATTTACGAGTCTAGCTACTGTACGGGAAGGGGTTAGGTTAATTTGCGACGGCGAAAGCGAAACGAAAAATTGACTTATTTCGGGGAGAATGCGACTTTTTTTTCTCGAGCACGATTTCTCGAATATTTTGGCCCAGACGCTCGAAGGGGCGCAGTGTCTCCGCGACGTCAGTGTCACGGTGCGCCTAATCAGCGCGGAATGTTGGAAAACAGCCAGCGTGAACCATTTAACCGGCCCTGACCATAAAAGTCAGTCTGATGGCATTCTGTCAAATTTTCACCCGCTGTTACTACCGCGCCATGTCTATACAACCATCGTCACGTTATCCCCGCACGAGATTCTATCCTCTACTAGTTAACAACTAGACAGCGAATTTTATTCGAAAACATCGAAGGTGTTCAAAAATAATCTTACATCTTTTTCAGCTTATTAAAATTACCAGAAGAGATACATTTTCATTTAATTTTATGCATCGAAGACATTAGACTTATTCAAATCGTCAGAAGATGGAATACATTTTTGTTCAATTTCGACTCCGCGTAATTGACCTGGAAACTTTTTTCAAAACAGATCAGTCCTTTTTAATATTTCTGTTCTCAGTACCATTGGTCTGTTATTCGAACCATGTGTAGATATATCATTCGCAGCTTAGGAAATAATTGTTCTTCTGCTTATAAAATTTTTTTCTTTTCTTATCAATGTCTCTGATATGCGTCGTTGTTCCTCGGCTGTCAGTGCTATCGACTTTTATGGTTTGAATTGTTTGCGAAAGAGTTGATCGTTGGAATGAATAGACTGCGGATTTCATGGAATTATAGAAACATTTTATTGAGTTTTTGTTCCAGAAAAACAAATAGACGAGTAACGAAACGTAAAAGAACTTAACAAAGTCGCAGCTGCACTGTGGAGTTTATGCATTCGTAAGAAAACTGTGTAGATCAACTGCAGAACAGTAAACAAATTGAAAGAATTTAAAAATATTGCATTATTTTTCACCGATTGAAACGATCAAGAAAGACTGTACATGTCTATACAACTCCAGCATTAAGTAATTAATGCAAACAATTTTAATTTTCCATGAAAAATCCGCAGTCCAGGCACAGCAACAGGAGCGAGACACTAAAAGTGAAACGAAACGATTTTGATCGGACAACGAGCGCGAAGAGATTGTTATGGTTGAAACACCTAGTTCACACTTCGGCTAGATTAGGATCCAAACGATGCATGCATACACTGTGTCCTGCATATACTCACATACATCACTGAAGACATTGTTGCACAGTAAATTAAATTAAAAAAAAAGAGTGAGAGATGAGGCAGGAAAACAGCCTAAACTATTAATACTGTTCGATGCGAAGGAATCAAGTGTGGTAAACCGAATCGACTCGTCGTAGACTTTCGCGATATTTTATCGCGACGTCGCGTGTTCTATAATATCTTGACGACTATCGCTCGATGAATACGGCGTCGCGACGCCGGGCACCTTTTTATAAGACAGGACCGACGTCAAAAAGCTCCCACCAAGAATTTCCGGAGGGCCGGCTCAACCGAAATATTTGCCGCTTTTACGAGCCAATTCTGCGCGAATTCGAAGATTTTGATTGGCTGCCAGCAGCCAGCTTGTTCGCCGGAAATGATGAATCTTTGATTCTGTCCTCATCGCTTTCGGTCACTGTCGTATTCATTCATGAACCGACGCGGACTCCGCTCTTTCCACGGACGCTTCCGAACCGTTTGTTTGTTTACACGGAAGACCTCGCGATATTCAACCTGATCCGATTGCGACCACTGTTAATTCTTCGGGAGCATCTTGGCTGGCTCCAACAAAAGCTTTCTGTCAAATGAATAGAACGAACGTCGATTCGGAATAGTACTCTTGTTTTGTTCGATAATTGCGGATTTTGCAGAACTGTGAATCGGAAGGATTTAGAAACGTTCGTACATTATTTTTGACTTGTACAACTTCTATTTCTTGCTTCTGACACATTTTGACTCTGGCAGTTTTTATTTTGCATGAAAATCCGCCACTTGATGATTTTTTTCATTTTATGTCGCATCAACTTGTTCCTTGTTTGTTGAATGAAAAGAAATTTTAAACGTATTAAACATTTTCTTTCTATTTTTTTAATAATTCGTATAGTTTTTTTATGACTTTTTCAGTGAGAAATTCAAACAATTATCACGTTTTGTCCATTCAATTTGAAAGAAAACCTAAACACCGGAATACGAGGCGTTCACTGCAATGTATTTGCAGTATTATTTACAATATAGTCCACGATATTTTAACTCTTCACAATGGGATGATAATGAATACTTCAAACAAAAGCAGACCGGTACTAAATGAAGAATTTGCGTAACATTTTGTTCGAAACATTTCTTTGTTAAAGTAATTAGAAATAGATCAATACATATCGAAATAATTTCGTTAACTGTAATGTTACAAATATGCGTTTCCAGAAAGATCTAACAATGGTTGATATAACTCAATCTCACAGATTAGATTAGATGCATACAGATGCAGCAGATTGCAAATACTGTAAGTTTTATCTAATCTGTGGAATTGAACTGTTACGAAACTTTTTCACTTGTTTATATTTACTCTAGTTTTACTCCGTTGTTCTAGGAAAATTACATTGACCATTACAATTATCGCGAATAAGTAATTAGAATTGTTACATCCAGACTGCGAATCTCTATGGAAAATAAAAATTGTTGGCATCAATTGTAAGACCGAGGAGCCAAGTAGAAATTCCTTTCTTCTTTTAATGATTTTAACAAGAAGCTGAATTAATATTCTTAAATACTTAAATATACCTATTATACGTGAATATAACGATTTTTAAATAATAATCTGTCTACTGTTTTAAATTGCATCTATTCGTGTTGATCATGAATGCACAAAATCCACTCGTTATGCATTATAATATTTATAAATAAGCAAGTTTCGCCTTGAAGAGGATGTACACAACAGCGCGATCAAAACTTGGTTTAAACCAATACGCAGGAATCTTCGCGCGCATTCCGGGCTAAATTTAAGTATCAAGATTTCGATGAAATTCCAGTCGTTGCACATGGCCATAATAACGAATTCTTTCCACCACTCGACGAGCTTGATTTATTTTTCATGGCGAACGCCGAAGAAGTTAGATTGAACAATCTTAGAGAAAGAAGTTACACGCGAGCCAGTGAATGTTAGTTTCTGAAATAAACGATGAGATAGTAATTAGCAAGAATACAGTCCGAGCGATAGAATTTCGTGTGTCCTCACTGCCTGCCAAAAGTTTGGAATCTCTTGTCGATTTTCGGTGTAATTATATCATGTGACAAATTTCCTTCTCATTCAGAGCTAATATTTTTAGCAACGGGTTGCGTGTCTCGTACTGCTGAATCAGTGCAATTATTTGCAATCACTCAAATTTGTTCGCATAGTATTTATCTTGTTTACTTTTGCTGTGGAATTCGAAAATTAAATTCTATTATCTCAAGTATGTATGCCTTTTCATAGAATCATAATTTGATGCAATGGTTGATTGAATTTTTCGATCTCGCCACTTTTTCTGGTCACCATTTCCGTATCTTTTGACTCGGGCAGTACGAGCAATTTTCCAAGAATGTTTGAACTTTTCACAATTCGCGCAAAATTCCGCAATCTCAAGTCGCCTCGTAACGTGACGAACAATATCCCCTTGATTCGTGTTTCTGTCGGAATGCATGACTCAAAGACCCCCGCGTTAAACTTTTGAAGAACTACGCTGCTACCAACATGGCGCCTCGTGCTTGCCAAGAATTCTCGATACTAAACTTTTGGTGCTTCCTTTGGCGCACAAAATGGTATTCTCGCTCGAAAGATTAGCGTTCGAGCAAGCCGAAGAAGAAAACGACAGAAGTTCTTGCATTTAGAACCAGCGAAACTTGATTTATGCGCGAACCTTAACGCGTCCTCCATGTTGGAATCGTTCTGTGTAATCCTTGGGGCAAACTGATCGATCGAAGGTTAGTTTGGTGGATCCAAAAAGTACGGTGTTCGCATGCAATTTCATTTCGCAGTCTGCCTGGCAACGCGACCGTCTGCCGTGATTTCCTAAAATGTCATACTATTGTCACGCGGATCGTACCGAATTAGAAAATGTCTCTTCCTCTTGAATAATTGTCACGCCGACGCCTTTAATCTTGTCGGAAGAATAGGCGACGCCCGCCGTTTGTCACCATCTGATATAAGATGACGTATACATGCAGCTAGACTGAGCCTCACCTTCTACACCACCTTACTTTATTTTTATCAATTTTATTTATATTGCGAGCGCGCTTTCCATCTTAGTCGCAAGAAAAGGACGGCTTTCCAGACACGCTCTAACATGGATTCGTTAAACAATATAGAAGAAAGCAGTCCCCTCGGTGCTTTATAAAAAATTGATTTGAAAACATTCATACTGAATTCCGGATTTATACGGAAAATTAAATTGCCTGCATTCGTTACAGCATACAGGAGTTACATATACATTTATTAATTTTCCTAGTGATTTTAACAAGTCCAAGACAATATTGGGTTGTCCGGAAAGTTCGTGCCGATTTTTAAGGGAAACTCAAACGCAGTACATTTAAATTTCGATATACATTTATTGAATTATTATAAGTGTCATTTTGTTCATAATCTTTCACGCAACCTGGGTTTTTCGGCGAAAAACTTTTAAATATGATTTTTTATGTCGACCAAAGTGTTAAAGTTTTTGTCATTATGGGAATTTTGTATTGACCTAAAAAGATGAAAATCTGAGGGTGTAATGACTGGTTAATATACAATAAAATATAATAATCAAATGCCTATAATTCACTCTCTTTCCTTCCATATTTAAAAGCGTATAAAACTAGAGTACTTAATGTACTCTAATCAAACTTTTTTCTAAAAATGCCTGAAAGATCACCTTTTTAGACTATGTACACATTTGTTTTCAATCATTCTGACATATTCAGACCTATCCTGATGCCACCTACAGAAAAACGGCACGAACTTCCCGGACAACCCAATAAAACAGTATTTCTAGATCCTTGGAATATTTTCTCAATTTTGATCTACCCAGAATTCAATTGGCTAGTAAGAAAGTTTTCAGAAAATATATCTCGGTGACCTCTAATGTCCAGCCAAAACGAAAATCATATTCGAAGTCAGCATATCAGAGGGAGTAGAACGACGTGCAACGGGGAGTTCAAATATTAGAGGTTCTACGAATCAAGGTCCTATCGATTGCACTGAACTTTCGGGAATCCTCCTATTGAACTCGCATTGTTCGAGCAGTGAATCAGCCTCTACGTATTTCGGCGTCGTGGAACCCCGTCGGGAAACAGCCGATTCTGACGCATCGCAGGTAAATTTACGTATACGACGTCCGTGAGTATGCCACGGTGGAATTCGGGTTTACTATTATAGTCGAGGGCATCGCGGCGGCTGACGTAGTCGTTCATTGATGTTCGCGACGGCGGCATTGCGTTCGACGACGCAAAATCGTGTCTAATTCCGCGTTTCCGGCCGCGGTGATCACGCAGACCGGCGGGAGATGCTCCTTTTATGGTATCACAGACCTCGATTCGCGGTCTGGCCGCTTGGAGCGGGTCCATTCTACCTGACCGACGGTGTTCTCCTCGTCGATGTTTACAATTTTCATCGACATTCTGTTCCCACCGAGATGTGCGGTTTTGTTTTTTTAGGGGCTGGGGGAACGCCTTTATGCACATCCCCCTCCGTACTGATCAAGGTCGAGATCAAGGTCACTAAACCCCTACCCCTCTGACCCCATCTCTGACCCCTACTCACGCCTTCCGGGCCAAAGTCTTGATCTGGCGACCCTGGGCGAAAGTTTGTTTATTTACCCCGATGGGGCAACCATTTCGGCTTTCGCCAGATTCGCCGAGCTACAGTCGGGGACAAAAATAAGTGGACAGTTAGTGGAAGTAGGTAAAAATGAAGTTTAGTCGAACTAACATGACTGTTACAAATTTAAGTATTATATATCCTTGTAGCATATAGATTATTTAGTCGATAATTGAAGTCCATATTTACGTCTTTGCGTAAACCATATCGAAAATGTCAGCTATTTATCAGGGGACAAAAATAAGTGGACACTTGGTTATAATGTTATTGTGAGGTAAGAAATGTATGCAAACATTAGACACGCAGTGATCACCATCAATCTTATTAGTACCGATTCAGGCTTCGTATAAATAAGAACATTTATACAATAATTGCAGAATGCCAGTGCTTGGCAGTGGAAATTTTCATGCTAATATTGTTTCTAAAAGCTGGTGGTAACCATGATCATTTGCATTGTGCGAATGGTTCCCTTGTGCTCGTAGTCGCAATTTGTATTTATTGTTCAACAAAATGCTGGTGTGCGCAAGAAGTTGGCAAGCTGCTGAAGTTTAGCAAAAGATACTTTTAAATATACAGGATATCCTACCTAAAGCTACGTGCACACCGAAGCAACAATGAAACAGCTGTTCAACACTTTTGGTTGAACTTGCACAAGAAAGAGGAAACAAAAAATCGCTCGATGTTGCTTCAGTATGGACGTAGATTAACCTGAGCATCTTATTGCATATCTCGCTTGTTTTTTATTGTAGAAATTGTTCACTGCCATCGCTTATTTCAGTAGCAGTTTTCATAAGTGTCTCATTCTAATAAATGCAACGTCTGATTTTCTTGGTAGTAACCTAAGAAAATTTGATTTTCTTAATAGATTGTAGTGAAAATCGATTTTCAAGTTTGGTAAAAGATCGTGTCATGCGAGTGGCACTGGAGGTGTTAATCTCGAGGGTCGGGAATGAACGTTGACAGTCAAAGGAAAAATACAGGTATGCGTGCGACGAAACACCTCGGAACGTGCGAACCTAACGTAACACGTCGGATCAGGGCCCGAGCACGTGCGAGATATAAATAATTCCAGAAGCCACGAGCCGAAGCTCGTGCGACGTTCCGTTTCGTTTGAATGAAGCTGACACGCGTCCTTGTAAACACCGAGCGAAGCGGTACCAATAAATTTCTTGACAGTTATTGGCAGGAATTCTTCCCGGGGCTGGAGACTTCGCGTTCTTCGAATAATCGAATAATTCGATCTGGTAGGGGCGTGCGAATCTCGGTGTCACAGGAACGGTGCATTCGCAGGATCTTAAGGGCCCGGGAGAGTCACGTGACTTTTTCAGTGTCAGCAGGTCGGTAACTGCTGTATAATTTCCATTCACAGCCTTCAGACACAGACTTAAGATTAAGATTAAAATATCAGTAAAATATTATTATTAGATTAAAATATTCTCATATAAGGACGAAAAGTTGAGGCACGTAAAACTATTTTTCGCCTATTTTTGTCGGTAATGTGGTCACTCTAACTTATCGCGAATCTACGAAGACCCAGTCTAGCCACTCCATAAAACGATGGTGTTTGCTCCCTTCGCAATGACGAAACGTGAAATAATAGCGCATATACCACAGAATTTTACGCATTTATCAAGGATCATTCCGGCACACTTTGAAATTGAATAAAATGGCGGAGAAAATTTGTACGCCAAGATTCACGAGTTCTTTGTAATCGGAAGACTTCTTCCATCTTCAAGTCTACGGTAGTGTCGGTTCGTTAAAAAATTTGTCAAAGTCAGAGTCTAGTTGAAAGTCAAGATTAATTTTGCGGATTTTATGAATGTATGACAAAAATGGTTAAACACAATTTAAAGCAGTGGACACGTTAAAATGATTTAAAGCCACCAGCGTATTGTTTTCAGCTGAATGAAATAATTGAAAGAATAAAGAAATTTTTATTTCGCCCCTGCGTCTTCCAATCGGTGGAAATATTTTTTATTTTGCATAGGACACATGGTCTAGTCAGGACACATGGTCTCTTTACACCCTGTGCAAAAATGTCTCTTTTATTTGTCGGTTTTCGAATTCTTGGATTCTCAAAAGCCTATAGGCTTTCGTTTACCTAAATTCGTACGCATTGAATATCGATCTTCGATTAAATTGCGTGTTCATTTAGGCCTGTAAAATTTTCCTTTCACGCGTATGCCAAAATCTGACCACCTACAATTCGATGAATGTACAAATCCGAATTTTCGAAATGGACGCGCGGCATGGCCCCGCACTTGATCTGTGCAGAATCAGCGCCAAACGCGCGCAATTCCTCGCGAACACGGTTCAAGCGGTTTCCCACGGCCTAAAATTACATTACGTTTCGAGGCGGTAACGATTTATGGTGCTAATCATAATCAGACCCTGCTCAGACTAATTAGGGAACGAAAACGAGATTACCCCGACGACGGCAGCGGCGCGGTCTCTTTTCCGATGATTATGAACTGCGCAGCGAGCGATTCGACAGCCGTTGGCACGTACCGCGAGATCCCGAAGTAATTAGGCGAATCCGCGTCAACGGAATTACATAATCACGGCGGATTTGACTCATAAAACTTGCGAGATGACACCGGGCCACGATTTAGATCGTCTTTCTGTTGGCGACACCCTGCCCCGGGGAAACGCGAATGACGAAACAACGCACGCTATAGTTGTCCCGAGGACTATAACTGAGGTTATAGCTTCCGAACGACGAAACGGCCGAATTCCTTCGCGAAGTGAGAAACGAGCATTATAAATAAAATCTCTGGTGGCGGGTGTGTTGCCCGGAACGAAAAAAGTCTGCCGAGACTCGGAGCCCCGACAGAAAATAATAGCCCGCCCCGTGGCTTATTCGAGGCCCGGGGCATTTTTCTATGAGGCTTTATCAGCAGAAATAGCGCTCTATATTCGGCGGCGTCTGATATATTACATTCCGCGGATGGTTCTAGCATTCTTTCTCGCGCTGCGTTTATTTTCGCGCGTGTTTATAGTCGGCCGCGAGTACGCGAAACTTTTCGGAGATTATGATGTTGCACCGGCGCGAAAGGGTGAACGGAATTTGTCCCGAAGTTACTCGGAGGAGAGAAGTTTATCGAGGACTCTTGAAAATAGCCTTTCGACGTATATTAAATGCATATGTTAAATCCGAAAGTTGGGGGACACGGATTTTGACGGGAACACGGTTTTACGAGTCGCTCGGTTGCAAGAGTCACCGCGGAATTCGATCGTGTCAGCCATTCGACCGTCTTCCATACAATGAAAAAAGGAAATTATGTGCTGTCTGGATGAGGCTGAGCGCTGGCGCCTGACCAAGGTCACGGAGAAAGAAATTGAGTCCTTCCGAGTGTCCGATGACCCGCTTTTGTGCACACGCTCGAAATATCTTCTATACACTTTCGACCTCCCTTGCACTAAATCGCACAATGCGAACGTTTGCAGAACAATTTTCCCGCATTTTCTTTGAAGTGCACAAAAGCATTTCTTTGAATTCATGAAATTAACGAGAGAGTATAACTCGTGTAATTTTGATTGCTTTCACTTGAGAAAAATAATTTATGTGCTTCCAATGCCCGTAAATATGTGTGCAAAATTTTAATGCAAAATGTTTAATGGTTCTTCTGAAAAAAATTCGTAAAGATTCGTTAAAATAGCGTAGCTCCACTTGCGAGTAAAAAACCAGTTAAAAATCTTGTATTGCTTCGAACATGGTACAAATTGGTCAAGTATTGTTGCAAATAATATGCAATAATTTTACAAAGATTTTACTGTACGTTCCTAGAGCATTTATAAATATTAGCCTGGCCACAAAGCTCATGTTTCTTTCTAGTCTATTGATAGCACTATTATATTTATTTTTCAATATAGGTCCGCTCAAAAAAGTTGTGAAATACAGCTTTTAGTAGTTTCTCTGCAATTCGGAGGAATTGCGATGTTCTAAAAATTTCTTTTCGTATAGTAAATTAATTATTCTAACTTCTAAGAAAAATCCAAGTCACGTGGTTCAACATTAACCTCTTAACTTAACAATTATTTTGTAAAACTGTGTATTACATTATATTATAATACCGGAGTGTTCCCGGGCTTTTAAGTTAAGAGGTTAAACAAGAATTATCGTCTCTTTGAACTACTTCGAAGAGGGTCCGATTATTATTTCGGCTGACGGTGTATACCCGATCCGAGCGTTTTATTCGTGCAAAAAGTATAGCCGCTGATGCAAACGGCGGATGGCATTCGCGCCGACAAATTCACGTGTGCGGCGAGGAAAAAGCTCAGGTGGAATTGCCTCGGAGAAAGAGAACATAACACTCTCCGATTTGAAAGCGAGTGGCCGCCGTCCAAGAGGGAAGAAACGCTGCTCGCGAATACCGCCCCGTGACTAATACGCCCGCGACTGCCAAATACTGCGAGCGGTCAGACTACCACGAAGAAAATCATCGTATTCTGATGGACAAACGTCAACCGCGTGTCGTTGACACTAATGTTGCAATCCGTTGTTCCCGCATTCCTCCCGGCGAGCTCCTCCTCGTTGGCGTTCGTGAATCGGCCGAGATCGCTCGTTGTGTTCGTAACTGCTAAATTGCACGCTCACACGCGGCCCACGTGCGAATCTCGTGCCCGAAGAAATCAGAGTTTCGAAAGAGGCGCTTTTATTGTTGGACCGTTCATAATGTCCGACCGTTTGCGCGCAGAGTATCATTCACTACACCACCGCTTCAAAACATTGCGTCGGAACATGCTCGCTGAACTCTTTTTCCCTCTGATCTAGCGTTCCATCGACGATCATTAAGTAGATTACGGATTTCGTGCATTATTTTTCTGATCAATGGGTGGAACAAATGTTAGAAGAATCCGTGACACAAATTAGTGGGGTAAGGGACCCAATTACTGTCCCTACATTAATTATACTCATTTTTAAAGCACAATGAATACTAGAAAAAGAGATATTACATTTTTGCTTTTGCAACTTTGCAACTTTGCAATTTTGCAACTTTGCATATATCTCTTTTTTGATATTCATAATGCTTTAAAAATAAGTATAATTAATATAGGCACCCCTACATTGATTATGGAGGTAATTGTAGCCGCAATTGGTACACAGCTGGGTGAAATAGTATTTTAAATATTAAATAGTAAATAATCTTATTCATTTTCATGCAATAAGTTTTTAAAACAGCATTTCAAAATAGTATTTTGTTTGAAGAATATTAAGAAGATTTCATCTCGAAATATTTTATTCCTTTTATTTTAAATATTCTTGCTGAAAATAATGGTCCGTATTCAATATAAGTATTTTATTTTATGCCAGACTATTGAAATAAAATATCATATTTTGTGTTTCAAATTGTTAACTGGAAATATTTTGATTCAGATGTTTGTAATATAAGTATTTTATTTCATGGTTTAGATTGTCAAAATAAAAATATTTTACTGTAAAATATTAAACAGTACTCGAAATATTTATTTCGCCAAATATTGCCCACCTCTGAACTGGTACCCCCACGGTAATTGGGTACCTTAGATTAGGTGCAAAGCGGTGAAAACATTTAAAGAATTTGAAAGTATCTACTTCCATCATCGTTCACAAAATTATTATAACAAATTCTTTTTCCACACTTCAAAGTCCGCATGTGATGAAGACCAGTAAATGAATTTTTTGTTTCTTCCATTACGTTTCCGTGAAAAATTCTCAAAATTAGACTTGTTTTTGTGCTCCGGAGCGACTTCTCGATCAAAATTGAACTCTTGACATTGCGAGGAGTTCGCTGTGCTCTGGAGGATTTAAAAAATTCGGTATTTTCTATGGCGGAATTTGGTGCCGGCGACGGATCGACGGCAGAAATATCAACGACACGTCAATCGCTCGCGTTTGTCGAAATAACAGATGAATCGCGAGAAGACAAACGGACGTCGCGTCGCGTCGCGTCGCGCCGAGCGGACACGGAAATCGCGGCGCGCGCTCGGCTATTTCAAGCGTGTGGACACTATTTTCGTCAGTCCGCGTCACGACTCCGGCTTTCGCGGAACGACGAATCGGCGAACGTTCGCGTGGCAAATCATCCTCGACCGATACCGAGGTCCCCTCGCGGATATCCGCTCCAGGGAATAAACAAATATGGCGTTCCTCGAAACGCGAAGGCGTCGTCGACACGTACAGTGACTACCGTTAACATTCGGCCGCTCTTTATATGGAGGGTCTGCTTTTTTCTCTGGAAACAATCGATTTTGTTGCACTGAACTTTGTAGCTGTACTCCCTGGAAATGCCTTCGTAAAATTTTAAATTGGAATATAGATTTTCAAATCTGTTGGCTATTGAACCGTATGCGGATCGGTATTTCGAGTGTTCCATTGCAACAGATACCAAAATCGATTTTTTGCATGTACCGAAAGTACAGCATTTTCGAAACATGTTCCCAAAATTTTATAATCTGAATTTTTGAAATGTTCTCAATTAAGGAATTGTAAAAATTAGGCAATTCTGAATTTTCTCCAAGCAATTGCACTTTTTTAAAAATTCTTTTATTCGTTATCTAGCGAAGTAATCAGTCGGGAGGGACGTATTGTGTTGGCATTATTCTGACATTTATATTGCTTTTGTGATGTCGTATACGTAGTTAAAAATACATGAATTATTAATATGTAATTGCGTTGCAGTATGCATATAGATGAGGATCATGTAAAAATATGAATGCTTATTACGCAATCGCAGTTTCAAATATTTATGTACGCACGAAATTTGTTGTGTTCATTATCATTGTAATAACAAATTTTATACGTTTTATGAATATAACATAATGACAAAGAGAGTAGATCTTTTCAACCGTATGAAATTATGTAAAAATGAAATGAACGTACACGAAGCTGCCGTCTCTTCCAATTTGTACAGATAATTTTTATTTTAAATATTGCGCACTCTAATGATAACTATTCGCACACGTTCCTATTTCGCAATATTTTTATCTACTCATATTTTCTTGTAAAAAAAAATACAAGAACGTCATTTCCTAAGAATCCTGCATTAATAGATAAATGAATGGTCAAGAATTGAAAAATTGACATGTGCACCTTTTTGACTGGCTGTGCACTCGTCCGGCAAGAATCGTTAAATCGTTGTTGCACGTTTACAGGAGTTCTGAAATTCTCTTGGAGCATAGTGATGGGTCTCAACTCGTATGCACGAGAGGAAGTAATTAACTCGTACAGAACGCATTGTGGGAGTCGGCCGAACGGAGAAGGATTTTATTATCGACATGCGGTTCGCCCGTAGCATCGCAGCTTCGCCGAATGACGTTCCAAAACCAGACGGACACGAGAACAAATTCTAAAGCTGGCACTGACCTCCTCGGAATCGCTATGATGGCTTTGGCTATCCATCTCGTGTCCCACGGAAAAGTCAATCGATCGAGAAACGTCGGAACTTTGGTTCGCTCGTCGGCGTGTCCGCGAGAATGTCAAAATAAGGAGGTGGTTTCGATTCGAGAGATGCGTTCGCAGTGTACCAGTTCTCACAGCGATCTCGTTGAAAGTGCCCTTGCGCTAACGGCGTAACTCTATTTCTGGTGGATAGGAAACACGTGATTCGGTCGACATATTGCTACGGAAATTCAAGTTGGCGCGCACAATAACTTCCCGCTTTCTCGCGAGAGGAAATCGATATTGAAGAGAAAGAAGGTGAGACGTCCTCCAGCTGATTCCAGGCAACGTTCGTGCACCCTACCGATTCCGACTGATCTCCTGAAATCGATGATGCGTGATCAGTAGACTGCGGATTTTATGCATTCATGACAAAAATGAGTAGGTGCAATTCAACACGGTAAAAAGATTCAAGGAGTTTAACGATGTCGATACACCATTTTTAACATATACAAATTATTAATGAGCAATATAAGTTTTTACAAAGCTACTATAGATTGCAGTTGATGTGTAAACATTTTATTTTGCATTGAGATTAAGTCCGGTGATCAGATTATTGGAGAAACTTTCATCGTTGGTTACGTTGTGGGATTTGAAGGTGACAATAACCTGTGGAAAATTTACAACATTATACAATGTCGTACAGAAAGAAAATAAAAAATCCCAGGGCCCAGCATTTCTTCAGCCTTACCCAAAATGTAATACTTGAATTACTATTATTCTGTTTAGCATTATTCAAATTAATACTAGAACTACCGAGCACTATGTACGACTGATATTATATTGCTTCATAGTAATGACAAGATTGCACTTATTCAGATTTTGCACAATTTTTATTGTAACATAAGCTTCATTCATATTTGTATGAATCCGTCATCAGCTTTTTAGCTGATTATTGACTATTTTTATAATTTCAATAATCGTGAAAGAAGAGATCGAGTCATTTTGATCCGTAGTTTCAGTGCAAATTATACGAATATAGAATATTGTTACGACGATATGTAATTACGGCAACTGTGATGTTACCTCCCACTGTGATATCAGAAGACGCTTTACAATTATAATTATTATTGTAAATAAATAACGGCACATATTTATTCTTGCACTAGCGGAATCCTCTATAAAATATCCGAGCTTCTCGCCGTCCCTTTCACCTATCCTAATCTTTCTTTCTCTGACAACTAGACTGCGGACCTTCATGCAAAATAAAATACATTTGCATTGATTGCAAGACACAGGAGTGAAATAAAAATTTCTTTCTTCCTTTGATCATTTTATTAAGCTAAACCCAATACGCTGGTGCCCTTAAATCTTTTAAGTTTGTCCACTGCTTTAAATTCTGCTTACCCATTTTTGTCATAAATGCATAAAATCCGCAGTCTACTGATAACCCAGTATCATTTCGAATTTTCCACCGGAAAAGCCGGGCGCGTCCATGTTGCCCGTCGGGTCGCGAGCTGCATGTTTGCGGTGCGTGGCGGAGCGCGGTTCGAAACAACAAAATTAGCTCGAACGTCGAAAAATCGATGCTCGCCAGGCTAAATGAAAAAAAGATTGTTCGTCTGTTCAACTTTCGCGTTCGAAACCGCGAACTCTGGCGGCGGATGTCGAGCCCGCGCGCGCGGGGAGGAGAAGCGCGTGCAACAAGCGCGAGCGATGCGAGAGAGTCCGCGATAACGCCGTTCGCGGCGCATCTTGTCGATCGGCGATGCAGCCCGGCGTCGCGGTCGGCGTCGCGCGTCGCGAAATAGGAGGCAGACCGTCGACGACGTATCGAGTGGTCCAATCATGGCAGCGCACCGTCGTCCTCCATGACGATGGCACATGCGCCCTTAGCCCCCTCGTCCCGAATGCAACGGCCAGCAGATGACACTGCGACTTCACCCCTGCTCGCTCCTCTCGCTCTTCTCGCGGCCTCCTCTCGCACCCTCTCGCATCCCTCTGCGCTCCCATCGGCTGTGTCTCGTCCTAGTGGCCATCAAACGGCCGCGAAAATACGTGCGATTACACGCGGATTTTCCAGCGTCGCCATCCCGTTGACTCCGGTGAGTAAACCTGCTCTGCTCTGTCCCCCTCCACCCTCCCCTCCTGTCGAAACAACGCCGGAATCCGGAACGGTCGGAAATTCAATCGCGCGAAACAAAGAATCGTCGGCGAATAGCATCATCCTTGTCCCGCGACGCGCATAAACGGGAAACCGAGCAGAGCCGGCGGCGGCCTGACGGACATATTGATTCGACCCGGTGCGGTGTGTGCGAATTCGCCCCCTAGTGTGAACGTACGAAATATTCGATTAGAACGGCCAACGGAATTCGCGCGTATCGATTCCGCCGGTTCCCCGGGCCCGAGTTTTGCCGCCCGGACCAAGTTCCACCTGAGGAACAACCGTAGACCCGGGACGGGGTGGTAGCGCGCCGGTTAGGCGAAACGGGACCAAACCAAGCCGAGAGTGCGCCGCCAGTTCATTGCCGCGGCCATTACGCGATCCGGAGGGCGTGCGATCGTTGCGACGCAGTTGGATCTCCATTCCGGGCTCCGTTTCTCCTCGGGTTCTCCCCCACGATCCACAGAAAATTCACGGTGCGAGCGTTCTCTCGCGATCGATCACCAGGTAAGTGGCCATCGAACCGCCCCGGGACCGGTGTCGTCGGGGTCAGTCTTCGCCGGGTCTCCTCTCTCGCCGTATAACCTCCTGCCCGTTCGGTGATTGCGTGACGGTACCAAAGAATTACGTGGCGGTTTCGAAACCATCCAGCCGATCGAAATCGGGAGAAGTAAGTCGATACGATCCGGTCCGGATCGATGCCGAGAACCGATCGTTCCGGGGACGGGTCGGCGGGTTCGAGCTCGATGCCGGAATCGCGAGCTTGGAATTGCTGGTCCGCGAAATGGCTGCTCCGGTCGCTGTGCCTATTATTAGAAAAGGCCGGTGGATGCGAATCGGTGCGCTCTATCTAACGTGAAATGCAGTTTGCCGCTCTGACAGAGCCGTGAACGTTAACGGCGACGGTGCCCGGGTTGCACGATTTTCGTTACAGAGGAATAATATCGATCGCTGACGGTATTGGGTCGCGAGGGCATACTCCATGGGAGGCTGAAGCCGAGACCCCCGACTCTCTCTCTCTCTCTCTCTCTCTCTCTCTCCTTCTCTCTCTCTCTCTCTCTCTCTTTTCTCTGTTTCTCTCTTGCCGCCTGCGCCAGGTCCGTCTTTCTTTTTAGGCGATCGAGCGAGCTACCGCGCGCACACCCGCGCCTCGGATTTTTCGACGTGGCCCGCGTGTCGTCCGTTCCGACGAATCAATACCTTTCGGGGTTCGCTAGCCAGTCTCTTCGTTGACACGTTAATATTAATTGTCCACGCCGATACGATGCAGAGGCGTCGGTGTCGCGTGTAACGAAACCGGCCGCGCACGTCCGGGCACACCGGACCTTTTCGATGCGTCGCATCGGCGACGACGCGAGAGTTCGTTCAGCCTAATCCCCGAGAAATCGTCTTGTAATCGGATTCATGGTAATAATCGTGACCGGCCACGGTAATCCAATATTTACCCTGCCGGAAAAATGCAGCCGGGGATCGATAACCGGACTCCCGTACGCTCCTAAGCGGCTCGTTACGACGATAGATTGCTCGGTTACGTGTGCCCCGCGAATCAGGAACCGGAACTGAGGATCCCGAATCGGCACAAGCTCGTAGAACAACGGTTCGTGGTTTTTCTTCTTGCTACAGGTGGATAGAATCGCGCGATGGTGACCACTAGAGGACACAGGCAGCCGTGAATGTTTTATGCTCGGTAACAGTTCCAATTAACGGTTGGAAGTAACGAACACTATACGCGACTGTTGTGCTGTGCTTATTCAAATTGTATATGATTTTCATTGGTATGTGTACTTGAAGAAAGGGGTTTACACGAACGATTCTCATCACGTCAATTTTGTAATTTTAGTACTCGCGAAAGACATGGACAAAGCTGAGTTGAAAGCAGGTTTACTAAAAGATTTCTCGTGAAAAGAATTTTGATAATTTTAATAATCGTAATAGACAAAATCGGGAATGTCATACGGAGGTTTATTAAAACATTTTTGTAATTTTAGTATTTGCGAAAGACATGGACAAAGCTGAGTTGAAAGCAGGTTTACTAAAAAAATTTCTCGTGAAAAGAATTTTGATAATTTTAATAATTGTAATAGACAAAATCGGAAATAAGTCATACGGATTAAAACATTTTTGTAATATTAGTAATTGTAACAGGCAAAATAAGAAAAAATCATACGGAGATTTATTTAAGAACTTGTCTTAAAAACGTTTTTATAATTTTGGTAATTGTAATAGAGAAAATCAGGAACAATTTACAAGGTACTTTACTTAAAAATCAAAAGATCAGTCAACAATGGGAGTTTGCTTAAAAATTCGAAAGATCGGTAACACTAGAAAATAACTCAACAATGTATACAGAGTTCACAACATTTTTAGGAATTGTTACTTAGTACTTTTGTGTGTTATCTTTTATTCAAATTTAATCGAGTCATCTTTGGCGGTAATAACGTCATTGAGATATTTAAGTCTAAGTGTTGGAGTATTTGTGTGTCTCATAATATGTGTTTCGACTAAACACAATATAACTACTATGTATTCAGTTACATCATTTTCTAATTTTACTGACATGAACTTCAGACTTCTCCGTTGCTACCGTGTTGTTTTACAATACGGATATTCAGATTAATATACACATTTCGTCTACTAAATATCGTAAATGTAATTGTTCGCTTGATTTACATTGTATGTATTTTCAATCTTTACATTAAAATTAAAGAAAACATTATGTGCGCAATTATGCTCATAATTCTTTGAATATTACTCTACTAAAATCATTATATTCATATGTGTTACATTTTTTGATAAAAGGACTTGCAGTAAATTAGATACAAATAAATTCATTAATAATGTTGCTATAAAAGTACGTGGTACGTAAATGCACGAGTGATGATACACTTCAGTAAAATATTTACATTTCGAGTACCATACATACTCAAACTAACTCGAGCTCGCCTTCGAAATTTTTTGCACATACCAACATTTACCACCGTGAGTTTACAGATTGTAAAATGGGATCTTTGAAAATCTGGGTCAAAATATACAATCAAACTGATATAAAGTAATTGCAATGTATATTGGAACACGAGGCAATTTTCTGTTCTTTAATTGGAAATAGTCGATTAATATATCACAGTTTACTTCTCGCGGAGCATCGATATTTTTTATTAGAACAAGCGATACCTGCGCAAAGAATTGACGCAAAAACAGCAGAGGTCGGAAAGAGTTGAATTTTCAGCGAGCTAGTAGTATAAGCCAACGAACGGTCAGCCGTGACGATCGATCGATCGCAATATCTCGCCGCGAGTATCAATCTTTCAATTTGTTCCCGTCATACAGATCCGAACAACAAATAGCCAAAATTCCGTGATATCGAATTCTACTCAATCAATGCTGTGACGTGTACGGTCAATTATGCGAGAATCGAGAGGGCTCTGCACAGACATTGCACGTTACGAATTAATTCGGTCGATATTTGCTTGCTGCGTTCAGCTCGTCTCTCTTCGGTACTTCCTAATCCTATTTAATGACCATAAACGCCGAACTAAAAATTAACAATCGAAGGAACCGAAGAATCGGAGACATTTCTTCATTGTTTTTCATAAAAATCACAATTTCCATATACACCAAAAATATTATTAAAAGTTCTTTCAATGTTTAACATACGGTGGTGTCGAATCTAATTGTTATGGAAAAGTGGACAGGTGGTTAATAACGGCTCAGATGAGATTACTTAATATAAATCAGGTTGAGAAAATTAGATGTGTGTCGTAATCTATCGGCCACTGCTCTTTTGAGATCGTTGTCGCTTCGATTAGGCAACGCTACTCGGTTTTTATTGCGTGCCGTTCATTATGAAACCAAACATACGTGATTACAGACATACGCTGACCTATAGACAAATATATTTGGAAACATTACGATTTATTGAAAAAATTATTCGTGGCCGACAAAACGAAAGAATTCGGCCATTATTTTCGCACCAACCAATAACACCATTCTGAAAATAGTCAGCGACCTTCAGCCCTTGACTAACCCCGTGTAGGGCTGAAAATGAAACCAAAGTTAAACCAGATACGTCTTAAAACACCTCGATTTATTGGAAAAATTATTCGTGAATGACAAAACGAAGGAATTCGGCTATTCGCACCAACCGATAACACCATTCTGAAAATAGTCGGCGACCTTCAGCGACCCTTTAGTCGTTTCAGTTTCCAACCACCCCCGCGTAGGGCTGAAAATGGAAATAAAGTACCCACGGTTCCGCTTGTTCTTCCAGGTGACTAGAGTACCCTCAGCATGGGTAAAGAGAAAATTCATATAAACATCGTGGTGATCGGCCACGTAGACTCGGGCAAGTCGACCACGACCGGTCATCTGATCTACAAATGCGGCGGCATCGACAAGCGTACGATCGAGAAGTTCGAGAAGGAGGCCCAGGAGATGGGCAAGGGCTCGTTCAAATACGCCTGGGTGTTGGACAAGCTGAAGGCGGAGCGTGAACGCGGTATCACGATCGACATCGCGCTGTGGAAGTTCGAGACGGCCAAGTACTACGTGACGATCATCGACGCGCCCGGCCATCGCGATTTCATCAAGAACATGATCACCGGCACGAGTCAGGCGGACTGCGCCGTGTTGATCGTCGCAGCCGGTATCGGCGAATTCGAAGCTGGAATCTCGAAGAACGGGCAGACTCGAGAGCACGCGCTGCTCGCGTTCACCTTGGGCGTGAAGCAGCTGATCGTCGGCGTGAACAAAATGGACATGACCGAGCCACCCTATTCCGAAAGCCGTTTCGAGGAGATCAAGAAGGAGGTGTCCTCTTACATTAAGAAGATCGGTTACAACACCGCGTCCGTCGCGTTCGTACCGATTTCCGGCTGGCACGGCGACAACATGCTTGAACCGTCCCCAAAGACACCCTGGTACAAGGGATGGAAAGTCGAACGTAAGGATGGCAATGCTGACGGAAAGACGCTGATAGAGGCCCTCGACGCCATACTGCCGCCGTCCAGACCCACCGACAAGGCCCTTCGTTTACCGCTCCAGGATGTCTACAAGATTGGTGGCATCGGAACTGTGCCCGTTGGTCGCGTCGAGACTGGCATTCTCAAGCCAGGTATGTTATGCTTTTTGAACGATAAGAATTGTCAAAGATGGCGAGATCGGTTCGTCCCGTATATCCGCACAGATTTTCTTGGGACCCCTCGCGGTCCTACTGTTACTCACACAAGTATTCGAACGCCCTTTAACACGTTAAATGCCAGAAATCAATCCCAGAGATTGTTACAAAATCAGTGTAACTTAATTAATGAAACCGAAACTAGAAATTTAAAATGTATTATAGGGGATGCTGTCTTAACCCCTTTGAATTCTAAAGATCCTAATAAATTTCGGTTTCTCTGGGCACGTCGCAATAAAAATGAATTTCTTAAGCTAGTCAAAAATCACTGTCAGTCATATGGCAGTTAACGTGTTAACGCTAGGTTTGCGGTTGCAATTATTGCGATTGCAAAAATGCATTGATAGGAACTTTATTTAACACATTTATTCCTTGAACCATTGAATTTGGTGGTGGGTTTAATTCTTTTAATATGGAATTTGGAGTTATTCCTTGGAATATGTATTATGGTAAAAGCTCTGTTAAAAACTCTAGTTAAAAATCACTGTCAGTCATATGTGACTGACGCGGCAGTTAACGTGTTAACACTAGGTTTGCGGTTGCAATTATTGCGATTGCAAAAATGCATTTATAGGAAATTTATTTAACACATTTGTTCCTTGGAACATTGAATTTGGTGGTGGGTTTAATTCTTTTAATATGGAATTTGGAGTTATTCCTTGGAATATGTACTATGGTAAAAGCTGCTAAAAATCCGGCTGAATATATTCTGAATATTTTTATAAAATAATCCGTACTGGCCACTTTTAGTGCTCCGTAAACCTAGTGTTAAAACAGAATTAAAATCGGCCGATTTTTCTCCGCAACTAGAAATATTGGTTCAATACATCAACAGATTTTGATAAAATTGCAACTGGTACGAATTCCGTGAAAAATCAATAAAGGCACTTGGGCCCGTCACAAATATTTCAAATATGTGTTTTGCAAATGTACACACGCGATGAAAATATCATCGAAAACTGATTTAACTTTCTAAAACGTACATTTCGTTCCGGTATCTCCGGCAACGGCTGTCTATCATGTGAACGTTTCCGGCGCAGGTATGTTGGTGACATTCGCTCCGACCGCTCTCACCACCGAGGTGAAGTCCGTGGAGATGCACCACGAGGCTTTGACGGAGGCGTTACCCGGCGACAACGTCGGCTTCAACGTGAAGAACATCTCGGTGAAGGAGCTGAGACGCGGCTACGTGGCAGGGGACTCGAAGAACCAGCCTCCCCGAGGGGCGTCCGACTTCACCGCGCAAGTGATCGTCCTGAACCATCCGGGACAGATCAGCAACGGGTACACGCCTGTGCTCGACTGTCACACCGCTCATATCGCCTGCAAATTCGCGGAGATCAAGGAGAAGTGCGACCGTCGTACCGGTAAAACCACCGAGGAGAATCCGAAGAGCATCAAGACCGGCGACGCGGCGATCGTGATGCTGCAGCCTACAAAACCGATGTGCGTGGAAGCGTTCCAGGAGTTCCCGCCGTTGGGTCGTTTCGCTGTACGCGACATGCGTCAGACCGTCGCCGTAGGCGTCATCAAAGTACGTGGTCGTTTAGCGTTAACCCTTTCCATGACCCGGGAGGCTCGCGAATACGCTACTGCGGCTCTGGGCAATCGCAACCCAGTTTCATTGACGTAAAAATGTTTCAAATGGAAGTTACAGGATTTAGAGCAATTAGTAATATCAGCTTTTTTGACAAGTGGGTGCCTAAAGGAGACACGAAGGTCACTTTCATTCTTTTTTCGCAAATCAAATGACATTTTATTCGTCCTATTGCTTAGCCTCTTAATCACGGCGCGCCTGGCCTTCCTTTTCACGGAAGCCACTACAGTGGCGTAATCGTGAAACTGCATCTCCGATGTGAATGTCAGAGGTAATAATTGACTGGTCGGTTTGTTCGCAGAGCGTCACCTTCAAAGATACCCAGGGCAAGGTCACAAAGGCCGCGGAGAAGGCCCAGAAGAAAAAGTAACCATCAAGCTTCCTCGGAAGCTCGCAGTCCGTTGGTTGGCTCCCGGCGGGCGTCTCCTCGTCGAGGGGATTCCCCTCACGGATGCAGTTCGCCGCGGCTGCTCCATTCAACTCATACTCAACTAATTATACCAAAAATGAAAAAATGTTGTGCTTACCCCCGTTACATTATCCGGTAGTGTTGAATCCGCGCATCTATCCGAATCTGCACATTCAGTTCACCCATGCCCCGCGCACACCCCACATATGCTAGGTGGAGTTCTTACGTTTTTACTCATTCTTACATTGACGAAGATATGTGTCCAATTACAGGTAATACTCAGTTCCCTTGGACTCTGTGTAGTTAGGTTTTTCAATTAAATACATACACACATTACAGTACACACCGAAAGACGACAAGACCGGGATGACGATGTCGACATTCGAGGCAGCGGTTCGGCGGTTCCTCGATTTTACTCGCGATTCAGATTTTCTGTTCTCCATCGTAAACGTAAGCGGCGTCAATGCCTGAACGTATACTTCTCTCGGGACTGTTTTTCGAAAAGAAAACTAGTTTGACTCGCAAATCGATCACCCCTAACCGACGACGACAACAGGCCGTTCCAACACTCTCGCGCGTTGCGTTAACCCGCGATCACACGGACAGAACGCGCCGCTGCCTCGCATCCCCGACTTTTTTAATCGATTTATTTCGAAGAATTCGTTAAGGCTGATTTCTTTGAAGACTTGGTTGTTGCCTCGCTGCAATTAATTTTATTACTTCTATAAGATTGTATTTATCTCTAGTTAGGGATCATTAGACTACTGTACCCCCCTCCTTGTCCCTGTCGCGACCCGAGCGAAGCTCTCTCACGGCGAAAGGGGAAAACGAAAGCACCCTCCTTTCGCTCACAAGCGGGCCTCGCGTTACGGGTTGCTCGTGTTAATCTCCGTACCCCTAATAGACGCGTTCTACAATTGTTTTGACCCTTAGCCAGTATTATGTTGATGTAATAAAAAAAATTTTAATTGCAACTCCTAGTCTTATTTCCTTCAACCCTCAGGCCCAGGAAAACAGCCCTCAAAGTTGGGGATCGAAAACATTGACTTGAGCACACCACTTCATTTCTGATTTGGTTTGTTTACACATTCATTTTCAGAAATTGTGCAAATCAATTCCATTAATATTATCAACATCTTTTAGTCGTGAACTGTCCACGTCCTTTATGCTGGTTTGTACTCCATACTAGCTGGGTTATCTTCTGCAGCAATTAACGATATTGAACACGATATTCTAGTTCAAAGTATTGTAAAAGATTATGTTATAATCTATGAAACACATTCTATACCCTCTGGTTTCCGGGATACTTCAAATAATGTGTTTGCAAGTTGGCTTGCTTATGCTATTTTGCGTTTGGTATACTTAATAATAACTTGAATTCAAATCATTCAATCATACCGCGTTGAAGATCATTTTGGAGAGTAAAATGCATTTTAGTTGTTTCGATAGTAGTCGTAAAGTTACAATTATTAGTTATTTCACAACTAATTGAAAGGTTTGACAGTTTCACTCGACCATTGGTTATAAGCGTTCCATCTAACTTGTCAATATGGTACTGTTTAGGAAATTTTGAGTTTTCAGGGATATTTTTAGTTTCTTTAAAAAAGTATACGTACAGGATGGGCCACTTAACGTAACCTCCTTAATAATTTTCGTTATTAGTGGACCGATCAACATTTTGTTTTGCCAAGTCGATAAGATTTGATTGTTTCTGTGCCTTCTTTTCAAGCTTTCAAAGTCACTTTCAATTTTTTGTTTTACACAACACTATAATTTTTCCAACTTCTACAAGGAAACACTATTAATAAAATTGTTATCTATTCGAAACGAAACGATTTGAATACGAATTTTGAACAGAATTATGATTATATAATATTGACCTTTAATATTGACTCAGAGATGATTAAACATTTATGAAATTTTATTTATTTAATTGTCTGCCTCGTGGATTGAAGACAAGTGAAGTGACTAAATTCTATTTACTCTCGAATATGAAAAAGCATTCGGAAGTATGGATTTTACAGATATAAAGAACATCACAATACATTATGGGCATGTAGGAACAGAAGCACACTCCTATGGTAAATATAATTTATTCCGGATAAATTCTTCATTAACGTTACAACTAGACATGGTATGTACAAATATATATTTAATGCAATGATCTTACAAGAATTTAGTGTAATGCAGGTCTTGGTCAGTCTTTAATTGCTGAGGCCCGTTTCGCCGGAGCGTCAAGCAGTTTCGATCCGCGTCCGCGATCGAACACGTGACACACAATAAATCGCAGAAACTAAACACTTTCTTCTTCGTACATACGGGACTAATCACATGAATTGGAATCGATTTAAAAAAACGAAAAAAAAAAACAAATAGCGTGTAGGCACTTCTCTCGGTCGCCTTGCGTCCCGAAAAAATAGAAATTTCGCCGGTCGACCGAACACATTAACGATTCTTTGACGTTTCTGCCGAAAAGACACATCGCAAGATCGTTCGTAATGTCGGAAATTGAATGTAAGTGAGAGAGAGAGGGAGAGGGAGAGAGATTGAGAGACAGAGAGAGAAAAAAGAAAAGAGAACTGATTCTTAATACTAAACGGCAAACGTCGATGATACGTAGAATTCCACGCAGAAATTGTGACACAGCGACACAGTTCGTCGTTCGTCGGGTCGAAGAAATAAAAAAAAAAACGAAATGAAGAAACAGAACGGAAACAAAAAAAGAAAAATTAGAATCAAAGCACGGAGGAAACGAACGGAACAGAGACAGAGGATGAAAACGAAACGGGGATGAACTGATTTCGCGAGAAATAAAAGAACAAGAAGACCAAGGAGGATCGGGACTCGACGGGCACAACGATGCTTCTCACCTACGAAAGAGAAAAAGAAAGGCACGCCGAAGCTAAAGTAACCGGTAGGGGCTCGACGCCCTAATACTCTATCTCTACCTCCGATCTCTATCGCTCCGTCTCTCGAATCTTGTAAATGCTAAGACAACCCACAGCCTCGGTAAATATACAAAAATATCCTCGACACCTCCATTCTTCGTGTAACGGGTATGGTAATAAGCAGTGTTCGTCGGATCTTACGAACTAAAGAACCAGAAAGAAACTTAAACCACGATCTCCTCCCCATTATATCCAGCAGCAGTTTCCCTCTATGCTAACCGCCGACCCCCCGGGAATAATTCGCTGGATCATCGTGTAACGATCAGCTCGTAGATCGATTCTCGTGCTCGCTCGCCAAGTCAAGTAGCTCTACCAAGAGTGTTCATACTGTTCATGAAGTATGCCTGACGTACGCGAATGGTACAATTGTATCGGTGAGTCGAGATTGGGGCGTCGTGTCACGTTCGAAAAAAAAAGAAAATAGCCGCGCAAAACGCCGCTCGCTGTTTTATGTCTGCTGATGCGTCGGGCTGTGATGATTCGACCACGCTGGAGGCTGATTGAAGTTCACCGAGATCGTCACCGGATGGAGGACCGTGTCCGGCCCGGTGTCCGGGATGAAGTTCAGGTGTGGCCTCAACAACGACGCTTCGACTGTCAGGGGAACGTAGAAAGCGCCGCCGTCGTGTAGAGCGAAAATCGGCACCCCGTGCGACGAGGACGGCTTCTCCGCGGGGGTGGTCGGCGGAGGGCTCGACTTTATCCTCTCCGCGGAGAACCTTTGCTTGATGGAGCTCTTGAACTTGTAATTGGAAGGCTTGCAGCTGGCGGTCGGCGGCGTGCTGTGCGAATGGGTGCTGTGATTGCTGTCGTCGCTGACGATCATCGGCGGCGGGATGATCGTCGACTGCAGGGGACGCTCCGGATCTCCGAACGAGCTCACGCCGGAGCTCGAGCCCTGGTCCGAGTGTGCGTTCGGCTGACATATCGTCGGAATGCTGGTGTGAGCGTAGCCGCCGTTCACGGTGCCGTTCGACGTCGGCATCTCGGGATGAGGGAAGCCTAGCCGGTCGCCTGAAATTCGATTTACCAGTTCAGAGATCGAATCGTTCGAGAATATCAAACATCGGTCCACGGGGTAAGTGTACCGACATTGAAAAAGGGTATCGAATCGATACCGTATCGTGTCAATTGAATTCTATCGGTGAGAACGTCGGCCTAATCTTCGCAAGACGCTCGATTACTCAACTCGCCGAGAAAGAGAGGGTTATCTATGACACTCGATACTCGAGTGTGTACGACATATACATATTCATTCGATCCGATTATTGTAATATTCCATTTGCTAGAGCCATTCTGCCCCTTCGAACTTTCCTATTCCAATCGGTGTGCGGGCTTGGTGTATTAATCTTGATACTCACTGGTAGCCAAAATCCTCTCGCAGTGTTGTTGCAGATGGTTGATCAACTGCACACACAGAGAGTCCCTAGCGAAGAAACCTTCCACCTCCACCAGGAAGTGCATGGTCTCGCTGAGACACTCTTGGAAACCTAGTCTATAGTGTTCGGCTGCTGTGGACGTCACCGTTGAGTGGGAGACGCTGTCCACGCTGTCCTCGGGGTGCGTGGGCGCTGACGTCACCGCAGGGTGCTTCGTTTCTGAAAACGTGGCCAACAGCGAATTAGAAATGGAGTACCGTCGCGATTGGGGACGACGCGTTGTCCGATAGGCAACTTAGGCATTCCAACACCAATACCACCAAGCGAAAAATGAATTTATTTAGATTTCTAGTCATTTTTGTAACAATATTTGAACGAAGAAATTCATTTAATAATCAGTGTTAAAAGTGACGGAATACAAGAGCTACGGACAATATGGCGTAACACTGAGAACAGCTGGTAGTCCATACTGATTAGTACCTTGCCGAATATTTTGAAGATGCTTCATATGACGAATGGCCATTTCGATGATCTCCGTCTTCTCTACGCGACCTCTGCCCTTCTTCAGATACTCGGCAGGTATGAGTCTGCTTAGGTCAGCCAAGCAGTTGTTCATTCGGTCCCTTCTCCGTTTTTCGATGATTCTATGAGACATTGGATCTTGCTGCAACAGAACAACGAAAAGAAAATCGTTAAAAGACGCATACGACGAAAATTTCGATCGGATTAAGCTTGAGGAAAAAGTCAGTGTAAGAAACGTCTCGCTGGAGACGATCGTTATCGTATAATTTCTTGCTTTCGCGATGTAAACGAAAGCAACGTTTTTACATAGTAGCCAGAGACCTAGTGCGATAGTTATCTGAAACCTGAATTACGAGCACGCTCGTCCATTATCGTTCTAACGTTATCGAAAGTGATACAAACTTTAGGGGGAATCCCCCATCGGTTCTCGTGATTGTGTGTCATTCGACGCAGCAAACACCGAGCCTTTTGAATTACTCATGCCGAGATTAGAGTGTTTCACATTGCCCAAAATCGCGCACTAATCGCCCATTGTCGAGCCAAAGGTACAACAAATTCGGATGTTTGTGCAAATATAGTACGCTACTCGATACGAATAATAGATTCATAGTATCAAAAGTTCAAAATGAAATAAAAATCATGCCCCGCCAGGGCCTTCCGTGTCACCGGTGACCACTACAAATGCATAAAATCCGCAATCGTCGCTCGTCCTGAACCGTGCAACGTGAAAGAACCGTGTTTTTTTTCGGACGGTGAAAAGGAAAACATTGTCCGTAGCTCGGGCGAACTTTCTCCAAATTTGCTGACAGGTTTCGGTCGCGGTGTACGGAGGTTGGGTCACACGGATTAAAAATTCACCTCTTTATTCAAACAACGCCTTTTCCGCAGCGGTGACGAGTGCATCGCCGCCTCGACGTGACTGTTCGCCGGGTAATATTGCATATTCAGAATATTGTCCATACTATGCGTCACCATTATGTTAAGAACGGTCACCGGAGCCTCACCAGAAGAATCGAACGTCGCAAACACACTAAATCGTTCTCCGCGCTACCCGCGCAGCGCTCGGAAAGTCACTGGTCAACCCTCGTCCGCGAGTCACGAGCCGAGCGTCTTCTCGCAGCTGCTTCCTGGCTGGCTGTTCGAACTCGACGACTAGCCGGTGAACAGTGTGTTGACAAAACAACAACAACAACAACAAAAAAAAAGATTCACTGAACGAAACACCTGTGCTCGATCGTTTATGCTCGCGAAGTGATCGCTGATACGGGGCACACGCGACGTCGGAGATTCTCTACGGCGCGACGGAAGGAACTGGATGGATGCGTGCTGCGGCACGGCTTGGCGCACAATGATGCGAATTGACGCGTGAGATGACACCGGTCCTCGGTTGTAGAACTGTGCGTGCTCTGATACGGCACGAACACGACTGCGATCCACGGGCGGCGGCGCTTACGTTCCTTTAACGAGGAGGGAGATGTCGCTCGACGATGACGCCGCGGTGCTATCACGTGTTGTAAACGCGATGCATAACGCCCAACACGTGAGGAAACACGTTCCGCCAAGGAAGCTCGCTCGGGAATTATCTTTCGCAGCACTTTTCCCCGGTCGCTCAATGAAACTGATCACTCTGGTCGACCGATCTCTACCTATTAGCCGCTGTGCGAGCCTCGGAATTACCTTTCCTGCCCACAAGACTAGGGGAACGTCGGAGACGAAAAAAAAATAGGGCAATTTGTTCATTTTTATTTGGCGAACAACGTGAACAACGTTTCACACTTTGGCTCAGTTGGTCAAACTAAACTGCTGTTGCTCCGCATGGATTTATCTGGAAAAATGTTCATTTTCCTGACAAATTCATAGAACAAAATGATGGGACTATGTATTTAACACTAGGTTCACGGGACAGTGATTTTTGACTAGGTTTAGACATTCATTTTGATTGTGACGTATCCAGATAAACCGAATTTTATTAAGATCTTTAGAATTCGAAAGGGTTAAAACAGCATCTGTAATACATTTAAAATTTCTAGTTTCGCTTTCGTTAATTGAATTACTCGGATTTTGTAAGAATCTCTGGGAACGATATGTGGCGATTAACGTGTTAAGATTGTAAGGATGCATACGTGAGAAATTATTTAGCAAATTTATTTCTTCGGGTATAGATTATTTTTAAAATATTGCTAGAAATTTGGGTAGCACGTTCTCGTTGTTTTTATAAATTAATGCAAAATAGTTAGCGCTCCGTAAACAATGCTCCGCATTAGAGGATCGCTCGTGTCGAGCAAGAACCAACCGTGAAGAAGTGTATAGTTCTTCGACGTTTTTTGTTTTCACCGATTTGAAAGTGAAACCCGAATGGATAACTGTTCTCTCACAAAAAAAAAGGAAAAAAAGATAGATTAACCGTTTCGTTCGAACTCTGATTTTCATTCCGGACGTGGTTTCGACACGAATAGTTACATATCTAGAAAAAATTCAGACTGTCATCGGGATCACGTATTTTTCTATGCAAAGAGCACACTGCACTGCCTTGAACCAGATACTCGCGTGTACGAGAGTGCGATCGTTAGACACGTGACGCTCGCTAGAGTTTCGTGAAAAATTGCGTCTCACAGACTGTTAAGAATCTGACGTAGAACTGGCGGCCAACAAATATTCGAAACCGGTCGTACAGCTACATAATCGTATCCATCAATATGACTGAAAATTCTTCCATCGATGCAAAAAGCGTTAATTATAGAGAGGTGCCGATTATACCGTGGATCTGTATGCAAAACAGAAAATTGTTGTTTGGAACAGAAGTTGCATAAAAGTGTATATCCACATTTTATGCGACAACGTTCCTGAATTTCTCCGCTGTCCCCACGGTTTAACGGTTTTATCCATTCATTTTTGTCATAATTGTCAGCCGTGAAAAATGTCATACTTACATAAAACCCGCAACTTAATCAGAAGCGTACGCAATCCGCGATCTAGGCATGATGGACACTAAAAATCAGCTGTAACTACGAGAACAATGACTCAAAATTTTCTGTAAAAACTACCAGTTGACGCGATGATAAACGTCGATTATGCGAACCTGGATCGTCCAAACTGATATTGCACCGTCGCTATCTCCACCACTTCTGAGAACCAGCGCAGCGGTACCGATCGACGTAGCATTAGTTCTATCTAATTACTATCTGTTGCTCGTATGTACGTATATATTGCTTAACATACATATATCACATTGCAAATTAAACCGAGAAACCCTCGCACAACTTTGTATACTACCGCAATCGACACGTTTTCATAGCAATATTTAGATTAAAATATCTGCTAAACTAATTAGTCTTCGACGTGCATGGGTTAATACTTTTTTACAGAGAACACTGGGTTGATTGTTGCATAAAAAGTACAAGATTCCACTTCACGTGCAACATCTACACAAATGTCTATGTCCACTTCTATACCGTGGAACATCTGTACAAATAATTGTACAACGCACAATTTAGAAGTTATTCGGGTTGGGTGCATAAACCTGTAGATTAGAATAGCATTTCGCGATCGGAGCACCTCGTAAAACTGGATTCTGAAATCGATCGTTTCGTACGCAACGACCTAATAGCCGCGTAAACGCGATCCCCTATCGCAATCTCTCGTAGATCTGGTCGCGCCGAGACATCGTCGAGACGACAACAGCAGTTCCCGAAACAGTGATCGTTGCTTTGAATAATGAAGTGAAAGGATGGCTCGCGTGCAGATATCGTTCTGGCAGCAAACACGGTCGCTGGTGGCTGTCGGGACGGCAGAGCAGCAGCGTTCTGACATCAAAACAGCTCGCTGACCCCCGACATCGAACCTTCCACTCGTTCGACGCGACACGAGCGCTAGGCAGCGAGCCTGGCGATCCGGGAAAAGGAGATGAAACGCGGGGAAAAAAGAAAAAAGAAAAAAAATTTGCGGGAGAACCGCTTTAATGGGGTCGAGTTATCGACGGTCCGGTTAGAACCGGACCGGGGAGATCTTCGGCGGCTGACATCGCAGCTCGCGTTCTGACCGGGGTTTATCGGCAAACGGTTGACCACGGTGGCCCCTGCGAGTGTTTTTCAAACGATAACCGGGCATCACCGGATCCAACGGCTCCTGCCGCCATGACTGGTTAACAGCGGAGCTGTCCGCGTCGCGAGCTGCTTCCCCTCGCAACTGTGCAACGTCAACGCGACGAAATCCAAAACGGAGAACCGTTCGGTGAGTGCTTGGTCTCGCATGCATAGACTTGCCTCGTCCTACTAAAAAGTCATATACAGTGATTTCTCTATATATGTCGCCAACGCTTGGACGATAAACGTCGCGGAATTGTCCCCACCGTCGCGGGCTATACCCCGTGAGGGGCCTCGAAGGACGTCGAGGAGCGCAAACATAACGCGGCTCGGGTATGTCTCCTGTACGATACATGCCGCTGGAAAGACCCGTATATTGATGACACATATCGAGAATTCGCTGTACTTAATAAATTGTATTATAGTCGTAGGACTTCTGTATCGTAAAGAGACTGAAACGAATGGAATTTCGAATTCCACGAACGATTAGAATTTGAAATAAAGCTACAGTTGACTGCGAGCGTTTGTACAGCTGGTAATAAAATTGGCATCAGCATGGCCGCTGCTATCGAAACTTTCTTCCTTGAGAATTCAAATTGTAAGAAGAAACATTTATTTCCCAGCAACCGAACGCGACGCAAGGTCGGAATAAATAGGGAGGAAAATGAAAGCGCGCATTTGATTTTTCGAAGACGGTGTGTGCGTGTGTGTGTGTGTGGCGAGTAACGTGTTTTCCATTCGACGCGCGTACCCGGAAACGTTTTCTTGTCAGTGGAAGAGTTCACGACGTAGGTTGAAGAAAACAGAAGAAGGCCTCCGGGGGAAGTGTGAAACTGCGCAACGGCGGCTGTGCGGAGATAATGCGAGTCTTCTAAATTAAAATCTAATCAATGGGCGGCGGGAACGAGCGCGCGCCGCGTCTAAACAACTCGAAGAAGTCTGGTTTCCCGGCGCTTGTCATAACCGACCATTCGTCCCGATATTGAAGGCTATGGTCGCCGCAGCTCGATGCACAGAGACGGTTCTCGACGAGCAACAAATTTTCTGTTTGTCATCGGCGTCATCGGCCAGCGTCGTTTTTCGCGAGAGTCGGCTAATTCTGGAATGCCGTCCGTCTGTCCACTGTCCCTTGCCGGCGAACGATCACGTTGAACGTGGAAGATACGTTTACGAGGACAAACATGTGACTACGTTGATTACGGACGGCGTTCTGTGAATAAACACGTGCTGTTTTCAGCAACCCTGACGCAATCAGCAATATTATTTCTGCCACGTGCGAATACTATGACCGGTCCCCCGTGAACGCGAACAATCCATGAGAAATTATTTATGGCCCGAATTCGCGCGGAATAGCGAAAATTATATCCGCGTAATTGTTGGTCGACGATTCGATCTGCACGGTTGAATGTCGCTATCGGAACGCTGCGCCTTGCTTTTACAGGCGCAACGTGATCCAGTATTGGTAGCACGAACGCTAGACGATTTTTTACACAGAAATAAATTGTTAATATTGATATTAAACAGCACGGACTATTAAGTGATAAGTAGACTGCGGATTTTATGCATTTACGACAAGAATGAGTAGGTGTATTTCGCAACAGTAGAAAGATTAAAAATCTTTAACAATGTCGATATACCATTTTTAGCGTATAAAAATTATTAATGAGCAAAATCAATTTTTACCTAGCTCCTGTAGATTGCAATTGACGTGTAAAAATTGTATTTTGCGTGAAGATCCGCAGTCTAGTAATAAGTAAATAAAAACTTTCCGCGTGAGTTGCAACAAACTGGAGTGAAATAGAAATTTATTTTCTTAATTTGTTGAATAGGTTGAAAGTAAGTCTTCTTCAATTCTTCTTCTTACTGTTTTCAATTACGTCTACTCATTTTTCCCATGAATGCATAAACTCAGTCTTCGTCTGGCCTAACAATTATTATTTGTTCTTTTTTCTTACAGAGGAATGAAAGTCAACAAGATTTTCTATAAAATAATCTAATAGTATGAAAAGGATGTAATCCCTAATGGCAGTTCTGTATCCGAGAAAATTCATTTTAAAAATTTATCTGACGTCTTTAAGTTTATAGGAAATCAATGGACAGTTTTGTATAATTCCATTTTGTATTTTAGATTCACAGTTCTATGAAGAATGATCTTACGACGTGATTTTTAACACACCCTATGTACGCCGTGTACGTGTGGTACTGACTACGTACAACTGGCTCACGTGTTTGTTTATTGCTTCCTGCATCTACTCGTAACCACTCGTGAAGTGCACGTGAACGCGCAAATTTGCAACATTCTTTTCCCAGTGGTAGACGTATGTCTCTATGCAGAAAAACAAATTGTATGCAAGTTTATTTATAAACTTGCTGAATCAGCTGCGTTGTTTAAAACTGCCCACTATCTACAAACCTAGTGGAATCTATAAATAATAAATCGCGTTCCTTTGCTAAATGCTCGCATGAATTTGGTGCACTCCGGATTCAACATTTCTTGTTGTTTGACTGAGGCTCTTTTTGCATTTGTGACAATAACAATTAGCGTATTAAAATCGTTACTTAATTACTCAATTTCTGATAATCCTGATAAAAATGTGTCTTGTCTTATAGCCCCTTGCCTTATAACGAGTCAGGCTCGTGATATGTCAAATAGAATTTATAAATCAAGATACAATTTTATTTCTCTGTTATCAATATCGATGCAGACATACATTAAATACAGATTTAGTTTCTCCGCTAGAAAATCGTTAAGAACGAAGTTCCGCAGCTGCGAAGAAACCGATACAGCAAGAAGTCGATGCAAACTATTTGAATTTTGCATAAAAATCCGCAGTCTAACGATTACAATGGGCTTTCAACGAGGTCGATCATTTAATTCGCATCTGTGTTTTTATGAATCTAAACCACTGAGTGCGTGGAGGGTTGAAAGGTTAGGACACCTCGGGAAACGTGTGCTCTTTTGTTACATTGTTACACCGTAGTCCGTCACCTATTTTCTGCATGGTCGAGACCGTAGGTTAGCGTTTGAACAAAAGTGGCAACTCTGACACGGTCAATAACATCTGCGACAATGTAGACGTCCCAAGCGTGACCGTTGAAAAAAGCGATAGGACATCGATACGTATTACGTACTTACATACACGAGATACAACAATCGGTCACGATAACTTGTATTAAAGTCCAAACTAGCCGGCATTATTTTCCAGAATCAGTATTACACTGGTGTATCTCTCGCGCCGGTCCATAATATGATTAACCTCCGATCGGTTATCGAGAAAGCTCCGTTATCGACTTCGTTAACGACATCGCGCGAAGTCCAACACGATACACTCCGTTACAACGCACTTGCCTCTTATTCGCCGGAAAGCTCATAACAATCGTTACGTCTACGTCAAGCCTTCGTGACGCTTCCCCGTAAAACAAAACTCCGAGGAAACTCTCATTTTCTTGATAAGTAATCGATAATGACGGGGGGGGGGAGTAGGGGATCGCGGAGAAAGGACAGCAAACATTGCATCAGGATGCTGCGCAATCGACTAACACTTACAGCAGAGTAGTGTCCTAATATACGGGGAACAGATACGCGCGATATTTGTCAAAAATTTATTCCTAACAGAGGAATAATGTTTACCAACATATCGGCGACATTTTTCTGGTAGTAATTGCGTCAAACACGACGCAATTCGATCATCGGTGGGTCCTAAGCGTTCAGATAATAGGACAGTTATTGTTATGAATTATTATTACCTAGCTGGATTGAATGTTTACTGATTTGTACACTGTGACGTATATCTAAGCTTTACGTTAAACTGTTTGGGAAACACGTGTTTGGATAATGAAGAATTCAGACATCAGTTCGGATAATCGAGGTGATACTATATCGCGAATTGAATGAGTAAAAGTGATCAGAAGTGTGTCGTGTTTGGAGTCGTTTCAATCGGAAAACTGTCGCGAATATGTTGGTAAAAGTTTTGTTAGAAAAATCGTTAATTCTTAAACGAAATTTTACAAGTCATTAATTCTGGAAAGAATTTCCACAAGATTCAAAAAGACTGTCTATCTCACAGTTTACACGTACACTGTACACTCTTATCTGTCGTAGCATTAACGTCGCAAATCTGCCACTGCAACCCGGTGCTGGTTCTTCAGCGAATGCATTGATGCGGCGTAAAATTCCAGTTTCATTCAAGAAACGAATAAAGCTCAGGTGACTATCCGGTATCTAGGAAACGTGATTCGCGATGCTGTTATCAACGATTACGGTTCTTCGATTTCTACGACAAATAAAATTATCGCACGATCCGTAACTGTCTAGTCATTCCCGTCTTCTTGTTATACTTCGCCCGACGAAGATAATAACGGGTGTTCGTGGAATTAGCGATTTCGTTGAACGGAACCGATACCGAGCTTAACCAATCGTTGACTAGATGGCATCACGTGCTCAGCGAATGAATGAGTCGCGACGTTTTAACACGTGTGAACGCGAGTGACGAACCAAGGGACGAGATAAAGCATATCTTCAAAATTGATTGAGTCACGCGACGGTCTTATTTTAACTTCTGCCTAGCTAGCAAAATGGTTCTGTTCCAATCTAATTTTCTGGAATTGGCCTGTGCTCGACGCCGAAATTCTATTCACTTGTAGGAAAAGGGAAGAAACGATGATTATGGTTCAAGAACCAACAGTCTTCCTAGAATACGATGCCGTACAATTGGGCACTTATAGAAAAAGATTTTTGGTATTCTTCCGATACGGATGACGAGGTGTTTACTCGTCATGATGTTGCGTAAATCACATCCTCAAAACGAACAATTTGTCTATTAATAAGCCCATCGCAAGCCGTATAATCGCGATTCATAGCAATCTGTTTACGTCTGTCTCGATCCATCATTCATCGATGTCTAGCGACTCGCAAGCATCCATAATGTGTTCGGAGAACCGTTTTCGCATGAGAAAAAAAAAAGGCGGTCGATTCGTACGTGGCCGGGGTCGTCGGTGTAATCGATCGTCGAAAGATTAATCGCGATTACGCAAGAGTTTACAACGGACCCCCGGTTGTGTAACCGGAGATAAAGTCTCCGAGATTTTCGCCTGGTTCTCGGTCGAACAACTTGGTGACAACTTGATTTGGCAATCCCGATGATTCCGAAGATATAGGATTGTTTTCGGGGTGACTCCGCAGAAACGAGTCAAGGATGCTCAGGAGCGTCAACACTCGAAGCCGCGGACGCAAAGTAAATTATTTTTAAGCCGGCGGTAAGTTCGCTTCACGAAAATAAGCGTGAGCTTACGCTACTAATCGGTTCGACTCTTTCGCAACAGTTCACACCGGCCAATTGTATAATATCCATTTACCTAAATAACGTCGGAACATCCAGTTTCAGTAATTGATCGGGCGTTGCGTAAAGCAAGGACCGCAAGCGGCCTAGAACTTTCGAATTAGTTCTATTTAAAACCGTGGACCTTTCTTTAAAAATAATTTATTACAAGGAAAAGTTTCAGTTTAAACAGAACCCACGAAATAATCTTTGTACCTGTCAAATACAATGAAAATCGCTCAAGTTTAAACACGCATAACTTTTGAACCACTGATCTCCTGGGATTGAAACTCGGATTTTCGGCGTTTTCTCGTCGAAATCTACAAGGTTGCATAAAAAAGGTTTAAAATTTCTGGTCTCCTGAGGTGAAGTTTAACCTATTTTGCCTATCAACGTTAAAAGAGTTCTCAATCATTGCTGCAATTACTGAATACAATTTAACGGATAGTAACAATATTAAATAGTGATCAATTGATATTGAGACTGTTTGTGTCTCTCTTACAGAAGCTTTTCTAGTAAACATTCTAAATAAATTCTAAATAAATATCTGTCGTATAAGGATACTGTCAGTGTCATTCAACAGTATTGTCACATCCATCGGTATTTATAATGTAAGGATATTATTTTGTGAGCAGTTCCACGGTTCACGTTTTAAACGGAACCTGCTAAGAAGTGCCATAACTTCGTCGGTCTTCGATCCAGTCACTTTCCCCGATGACTCTACAATGCTCGAACGTTGTTATTCGTGCATGTCCGATCAAAATTATTGCGTATGTTTAGCAGCAGTTCACTTATGTAAAAGTAGCACGACCGTCGGGGGATGGTGCACTCCTTTGAATGTGACACCGTAACTATACCTGTGCTGCCTACTATCATAGTAAATCCAACTCTTTCGAATAAACTTTTTGATCTAAAATAAGCTCAAATAGGACACACTTAGAACTGCAGGGTACTGTTTTTTTTTTGCAACTTTCATGTAACTGATATCGAATAATTTTTGATTACTCATTACATTTTCGAAATATTATAGTTCATGAATCGTTTACAAAAACGTTTCTATCAATCACACTTATTTACTGAAAAAGTACTGTTGAAAATCGGACATTTCATATAGAGATATGTAACAATATTTGTCCAAATAATTTCTTTTGGTAGGGGTTTCGCATAAAAATTTACGTGTTTATCTATAAAAATAATTTAACGTTGCTTTTGCAAAGCAAAGCTATTGTCACGTGTACGCAACGCGATTAGCAACGACTATATATAGGATATATCAGCTGACGCATTTCATTTTTATAGAAATTAGCGTTTTTAGCTCGACAAATTTTTCTAATACCATGATTACGGAAGTGATAAATAACGGAGAGCTAAAACGATCGAAGGTGTATTAATAATAGCATGTCTGGACAGAGGGAGTTCATTTTTTACAATTGCCTTCGACCTGTCATGCGGAATGGATTCGATAGTTGAAAAACATCCAAAGAATTGTTCTGTATTAATAAAATTTCGAAATACATAGATATATTGTACATTGTATATTTATATGACAACATTACTTACTCCTTGACGGATATTTTTAGAAAAATCCTGAAGAGTATAGTGATAGCACAGTATTACTAGAAGATTTATGTCCGTCGGAAATGTTATCGCCATAGCAAAACCAATTAAATTAAAACACAAAACTCTGCCACAATTAGCATATTCGCCAGACTTTCCTCTATCAATTACCACCTTCGGTGACAGTTAAGATTGTTTCTAAATATTGAAATGTTTCGTTGGGATCAGGAAAGAATAAATTATTATGAAAATAGAGCGTATCGTGTTACACCTCGTTGGGAAAACCCGTCGATGCTAATGATCCATATTTTAATTAAACCTCATTACCACCCGATAGCAACGGTACACTGTTGCCAACAATTATAATCAGAGTTCGTTAAAATGGATCTGCAAATAAAGGTAATTAACGTAACAGAACGAAGGCACGAACGATACACATTAAAGCGCAGTTTCGTATGATAATATGCTGACAGCCAACTATAGTCATGCTGTCGACTATCAGGTCGTGGTGATCGGGATCAAGAGTTAAACAATTGCATAGATCTTGTTCTGATGTTGTCGAAGAACTTCTTTTTTATCGCATATGCGTTCGACATACTGCGCTTATCTATATAATCTAAACGATAAGATTCCGTGCGAACAATTTTACTTGTAACCTTGTATTAATAGCATGCAGCCCACGATATGCCAATAATGGTGACATTCGCTGCAATCAAAGTATATTAGTTACCAAATTATCTTGGCCTAGTAATTAGCTTTGTTACGGAGAAAATGTTAGCGTTCGAGCAAATAAATTTTCCACGTTACTTTCGTATCAACTGGTAGATGAAAGATTAGGTGAATTGGTGGGTATTCAAACACCATCGCGTGTTCATTTTACAAGCAAAAATAGCGAGCAATAAATCGAGACATATTAGTCAGTCAGTACATATTTATAGAAGCACAAGTATTTAAAGATTTTCGAAATTTAGATTTCGCAAAAAAAGAGTACATTAAGGGGAACGTTTCGTTTTATGTAATCGATTTATTTCTGCACGTGGATTCGCATCCTTTAGATTACGCCACGAACAACGTCGCACGTTGTATTGGTAATGCCCGTATAAGTGTTCGGCGTTTTATTTATTCTGATGACTAAACGTAAAGGTCATTCTAGGAATAATCGCTAGGTGCGATGATTGTAGGTCACCCTAATGTAAGAAATTGGGAGCACGATGCTGAAATCAATCGAGATCATTCGAAGGTTAATAGACTGCAAATGCATTTGCGAGAAAAATGAATGGCTCAAGAACAAAACAGTAAAATCATTTAAAGAAATTAAAAGCGCCGTTCTATTAATCTTAGCTTATCAAAATTATTAAGAAAAGAAAGAAACGTCTGCGTAGCTCCTGTACACATAATGCAATTTTTATTTAATTACGCATTAGCTCTTTAATTAAACTAAAACGACTGACGAGAGCGAGTTTTAACAATGCGCTTTTCACTTTCGCCGCAGCAATAATTCAATCGTGAATTATTTTAGCTAACCGAAACGATTGTCCATCACGTGGGAAAACGCTTATGTCGTCAGCGCTAAAGAGCACCACAGTCGTAGGATTAATATTCCACACAAACAACACGAACGCAAAATGGAAAACGAAATGTTTACGTCTAATACAACGAGAATGCGAAGGTACGACTAAAAGGAATGCGGGAGCTATGCAAAATTCAAAGAAACCGTATTTCAAACAGGAATTAATGTACTGCGGATTTTATGCATTCTTAATAACATTGGGTGGACGTAATTCAAATCAGACGGAAGATTAACATAATTTTAGAATATTAATTATTCCCATTTACATTATTAAAACGGGGAAAGAAAGGTCCTTCATGTTTCACTTCCGCCTCTCGCTATTGTCACAGACAATTTTGATTTTGCATACAGTAATTCAAGCATAATACGCCGCGGAATTCAGATAGAACGACACGGAAAAACCATGTGATGCGTTCAGCGACAACGGAAAAATATTCGCGGCTCGATAACGGAATGCTGTTGTTCGCGCATCGGAACGAGACTCGCATAAACGTTGGCTAAGCGGTGTGCACTGGCGACGACAAGTCGAGGAATAAACCTCGCGTTTTATGTCGCGAAACCGCGTCGCGAGCGCCAGAAAAGAAGAAAACTGAGCGGCGCGTAATTAATATTTACACACGTCGAGCATGCAGGCAGGTCGTGGAATCGATGCGCGCCGCTCGGGTCCGCAATTGCGCCGCGGATATCACGTGCAAACGGGCACGTTCGAATCCTGGCATCGTCGGCCATCGAACGGGAGCGTGAAACGCCACTTTTGGCAGGGAACAGACTCGATATATCCGGGCGAACGCGGCACGGATATCGTGTCCCGTCGAACGATCATTCAAGCCGGCTTGCACAATTGCTCGCGTGCACTTGCGTCGTTGCGGCCGATGCAACGCGAAGCGTCGCGACTCGTCGCGCCACGGCGCGATGCACTACGGTGCACGTGCTCCCGCTACACAGACGCTCGCAATCGAAATTCTACATAGTGCGTCGACGGATATTTCAGCTAAGTTTAGCAACAGGATTTTCACAAAATTTCTAATCCGTAAATATATTTGAAAAAATGAAGATGACCTTGGAACATTCGAAACTCTTTCATCCACAAAAAACTGTTATATTGTAGTCCTCTTTATGCTGGAAAGCTTTGGTTCATATAGTTTTTTTTTTTCATATTATCGGGAACAGAGGAGATAGTGATGCGCTAATATCTACTGGACCATATACAGGGTGTTTCGTAAATGGTGGGCAAAACTTTAAGAATAGATCCCTGCGCTTAGGGAAGACAAACAAGTGACATTAACATAGGTCCGGAAATGATTAGTTTCTCAGTTATTTTTTACTTTAAACGGGCCTTCGTGACGATATGACGAGAATCGTGGCACAAAAACTTTAATTACTCAGAAACTAATCTCTTCCGGGCCCGTGTTGATATAATTTTTTTTTCTTCTCTAAGCATTAGGAATCTATTCCTAAAGTTCTGCCCACCATTTACGAAACAGGGTATTATATTAACCCATTTGCATCATTAGCGTATATATACGCTTAATTTTCCTGGTCACTAACACCGGAGCGTATATACACGCTCAATTTACTTTTTCTTATAATGCTGAAATATGTGAAGTTCTTTTACTTCTAGTCATTTTTGTACTTAAATATAATTACAAAAAAGGCCTCCTTTTCATGTTTCCTTGTGATGCAAATGGGTTAAATACATTTCAAAGATAAAAAATATAAAAGTCACAAAGTGTCAGATCAATTGTTCAACGAACGGCAGAATAACATTGTCCTTCGAAAAGTTTGAAATCGACACGAGGAACGGATCTGGGTTAAATCTTTATTCTATTCGATCGATTTCTTCGTTTTCGAGGACGGCGGAACAAATTGGCTGGACAGCGATTCGGAGAAGGTGACTTTATGACGGAACGTCACCAGCTTCCTCGAACCGGGCCACTATGAGCGGATGATCGCAGAGACGCGCCAGTTTGCGCGTCACGTTCGTAACGATTCGAACGATTTGCAAGCGACTTTAACAGGTGCGTTCCTGAAAGCGGATGCATCTCTGCGAGGAGGCGATGCCGAGATGAGACGAGACGAGGCCAGCGCAACGTCCCATAAATACGCCGGGCGTAACACGAGCCGCTTGAATGAAATGTCAAGAGACATCGTGAGATCAGCTTTTGGCGAACGGTTGGCCAAAAACCGGCCCCTCCCAAATAGATCCGAATTAATAAATGATCCGTGCGACGAGCGTGGATCCGATTTCGCCCGGACGCGCGCGCGTTTGTCGCAATCCTCGATTTCGAGAAACGTGACCGTCATCGTTCGCGGGCATCGATTGCGACACGAGCTGATACGAACGACAACACGGAAAACCTTTCTCTCGGCCTCTCTCTGTGTCATGTCGGCCTAAATCGCCGATCGGCTCTGCACGCGTGTCCCTCGTGTACGCACCGTTGTTTGGCGCGCCGATCTTCCTTCCGGTCCCCCCCCCCCCTCGAGATCTCTTACCGAGAAACTCGATATACAGTGAGTCACATTCATGTTTCAACACCGTTCGAAGAGGAAACATTCTTTTTCACGATGGAATTACCGAACATTAACACGCAGGTCTTGCCTATTTCGTTCGCGTTAATGATCAGAGTAATTAATCGTTATTATCAGTAGGCCGCGGATTGTAGAAAATAAAAATGGTCCGCGTCAGTTGTAAGAGCAAAATAAAATTGTCGTTCTTCGATTATTTTCGACAAAATGGAAATAATGATGAGGTGAGATATAATGGCCTAATTAGTAGATGACTCACCCTAGAAACCTTCTTCTTGGTGTAAACCTCGTCATCCTCCGAGGCTGTAGCGAAATTCAGGTTTCCTTCGCAGTATCCGGCGCCTATTCCCATCCTGCATATCTCGTCTTTGCACGATCTACTGTCCAAGCTGTAAACAAACGAAATGTGCACTTAGACCAACTTCCGTTAAACCTTGATACGTTTTCTCAAGTTAATTATTAGACTGTGGATCTTTATGCAAAATAGCATAGATTGCAAGGACCAGGAGTGAAGTAGAAATTTACTATTTCCCTTAACAATTGTAATAGGTTGACTTTAAGGGAACAGTATCCTCAGATGCTTCGTTATTTTCTATTTCGTTCACTTATTATTCTAATAAATGTATAAAATCTTCACTTGTAAATATAAAAGATAATCACTCTCAATTCCGGCTGAAATGTCATTCGTAAATAGGGAAGTACATTTGACCATTGAAATATTTTTATTTCAATGTCTGAAATTTAATATCTCGAGAATGTGCTTAAAATATATGTTGGCAGTGAAAGTGAATTCGAAAAAGAAATGGTACTATAACGCAAGAAACCATAATGTTTGGCAGAGTAGATTTATGCTCGGGCACTGCTCGAAAATATTCGAAAATAAATCCATGCTATCTTTGGTATCCTCAAAATAAAATATTATTTTCTGGATACTATTTCTGGAACTTACTGCAGCGGTTAAGCTATTTTATGTCGAAAGCAGTGAACGCGATGAATTAATTATTCTAGTAATTGTTCATCAATATTCGCACGGCTATAACAAAAAGAAATGTAAATATCGTGTATTGCAAGCTATCTACAAGTGTCGGATCATAAAGTATAAAATAACCGGTCACGTTTCTTGATAACAAAGATAGAGGCAGTGTGAACTTTTGAAAAATTACAACAGCTAATTTTATCGATGAAACAACTGAACGACAATATCGGAATAGAACGGAAATGTTGAAACTTAGACTTTCTTATTTCTTTTTATATCTGCACAAGTCTTTGAAATTTAACATACCATACTAATGAACTTCGTTAAACTCGTGGTTCAATTTAACAAGAGTCAAATTTTATTTGGTAAAAGTGAAACTATTTGTAAATATTATCGTAGACAACGAGCACTAAACATGACTGATGTTTATTCTATTACAATAACACTAGCTTTGAATTTGTTCGTATTCCAAATTTTTCAAGAACAATTTGATGGGGTCGCGATAGTTCCCGTGTTAAAGAAACGATAATTTTGTTTATTTCTTTTTCGCAAGCCACAAAACTGAAGTACTTTGTTGAAACACGTGAGAATGTGAAAGCGACGAAAGTGACTTGAACGCGACATCCTTTATGCCGTTGCTGCCATTGTTCACAGAACTGTCGCGAGAAATTTCTTTTCGTCGGAACAGTGTGCGTCACGGTACAATCGCGGCAAGAATTCACGATCCTTACGTGACTGACGCCATCAAATTCTCAGGATTATTTTGAAACCTTACGGTGTCGTTTAACTCGAGATTCTACCCGCCAACAATAATTACAAACCGTGTGGAAATGTTCGTCGAGGAACGTTGCGCAACCGCGTCGCTTCGGAAAACATTTTCGTTTCCCTTTATTATCAGGGAAATTGTCTTGGAACATTGTTCGCATTAACCGATTTCTGCGAGCAAATGAAATCTCGGACAATTGGACACTTTAGCTGTTTTATCTAGTTTAATATAAAATTAATAAAATTTGTATCGAATGAAACCCCACAGAAACCTGGTACCTGAAGTTCTGCAGAAATGGCCATTGGGAAAATGGCCGCCGCGTTCTTGTACTTGAAGATTTTCAACTGAATTTTTCAGCAAATATTCCTTGAAAACCACATAATCAGACGAGCATACCGATTTCCCAATGGAACGTAATTTTGTGTATAAAAAAAATGGTCGAATTCCTGTTATTTTTCATGTCCTAACACTAAACCTACCGACAGTTCTTGTATACCTGTCCTTAAAAAAAGTGATTGTTAATACATTAAACGTAGACAATAGTCAATTTGTTGCTGAATGAATTAGTAGTTGAACAACCTCCATAAGATGACGATACAAATTTCTTTTCGTACAATTTCAATTATACAAAAAATACTGCGATGCTCTCCCCTCGATTTACAAAATTGTACTGTGTCGTCCACCTTTCCGGTTTGGGTGCATTTGCCATGAAACAGTAACTTGATAGCGTCTCATTCAATAAAGCGGTTCATTTATTTTGAGTGGGCCATGCCACATTGAGAATAGCCTTTCTTTTCTACCGATGGTTTAGGTTTAGAAGAGTAAATGCCATATTATCTCGTATCAGGACAAGATACATATATTTCTTGGGGGAAAAAGAAATAAAACGAGAAATAAAGACTGAAAAATACATTGTATACATACTTTAAGAAAAGTCGTAATAACGATGTGACAATGTATGTACGAAATTGTACGCACAAGTTTGAAAAGGTCAATTTGACCGGCCTTAGTGTTAAATGTATAATTTCCGGGCCAGGCGAATGGCAAATCCCTGTCGAGTCGCGCGAGGGGTTACCAATGACGACCACGTGTCGATCGATTAGCGATTGACTCGTGGAATATCTCGAGGCGGAAACATCTAGCTCTCGCCCACGGTCGTCTTCTCCGACTTTACGTAACGAATCGCCTGCGAGCGTTTCAGTCAATAACCCGGCGGAGCACACCGCGTCCACTTCTGCCCCGTTATAGATTTTACTCCGTAAATAGAGTCGACGGAAAAAGGCACGAGCCATCGCGCATTATTGATAAACCTCCGGCAATGTCGTTCCTCATAAAAATTGCAGCCGGTAACGCGGGCATCTCTCCGTCCGCCCGCACGCTATGTCGGCGGTAACGAGCCACACTTAGGTGGCCATCTCGAGGAACGGTTTAAATATTGAGCGGGCAGCTTAGCGTCGCGATCTTAGAGCGTCGACAAAAATCCTGAAGCTGGTGAATCAAACGAATTCTACCGCCAATACGTAGCTCGTCACGAACGTCACGTGTTTCGTTATACCGATTCCCAGACGCGGACAAGCGAGATCAATTGTACGACACGTGCTTTTCCGACTTCCAACCGGAGATCGGAATTAACGGTTATTTGTTTGTTTCCAGAACGTGTTAGCCATTTGCGACATGACTGTTCTCTCCGCGGCAACGCTGAAAATTGTCTCAGTAGAATTCCAAACAATTCCTACATTACTGTTTTCATATTTTTAGAAGCGTGGTTCAGGGGAATACACTCGATCCCATATGGGCAAAATGAAAAAGGTTTAAAAAGTTATTATTAACCCTTTGCACTCGAAGTTTCAGAGCTAGAATATTTCCCTTCTATATACATTTTTCATGTTATACATACGAAAATGGTGCCATTTACTCGTACAAGATTGAAATGTTTAGTAATTTAGTAAATGCAAACGAATTTAATAATGTAACAAATATTTTGAATAATGATACAGCAATTTTTAGTGGTGCCTCACAGTCGCCATTCGAGTGCCAAGGGTTAATATTATTCGCGTTTTCGCTACAGTGAATTCTCGATGTATGTCAACAACACGGGTCTTGCAAGCGTCGTGTATCGTCCAGGAGACATACTCGAGACGCGTTATGTTTACACTCCTCGGCTTCGTGACCCCTCATAGTATTGGAGACATTCTGCCGCTTACTTTACGAATTGTTGTCGCGCAGCGTAAGCAAAGTACAAGTGAACTGAATTCGCTCGTTACAATGTAGACACGACGGACTATTTTAAGATGCAGAATGCGAATTGCATGCGTAGCTTTGGCAATCACTTGCTCGCCTATACGTATTCTCATTAATGCTTTCGGTGACTGTCTGCCACGCTTCAGAGTCGTGAACGAAACAGAGTTCGATTACCGGAGGCTTAATCGTTCAGGTGAATTGTGATAGCAACGACGAAACCATCGTCAAACATTTCAGCTTGACGAGTGAAAAGATGAAATAATTCCACGAACGCGTCGTTAAAAACTTATGGTGACAATAGATGGTTCGATGGATAGCGATTCGATTAACGTGAAGGAATCTACGTGCGCGCCGGAATGACATAATTCATTATTCGAAACGCCGGAGCACGAGTGTGCGAAAAATTTCCCCGTCGCGACACGTGCCGGGTACTTCTCCGGCAAATTAAACATTGCATTGATCACGTAACACGTGCGACGATCTAGGAACGTGGAATCCTAACGATCCAACGATGTCTCAGACTTGCATTTCTCGCTAACGGCTCGCACGATAAATATAGTTCGTTAGTGACGGGGATTTGAATGTTACTTTATGCTTTATTTCATAGCATTCCGGCGGGAAGCATCCAATCAAGGATTTAACGACAACAACTAATCAAGCGAGATGATAAACAATCGACAATGTTTACTAATTCCGTGCGGTCTGTGACCGAAACCGATAGTAAATGTTTGTGTCAAGTTTTTGCGAACGAAAGTGTCGGAGAGGAACGAAGAGGACGCTCCGGGACGATCCGCGGAAACGGCGATCGAGATCGATCAGCATCGGGAGAACATTCCACCGCGATGCTCGAACATTGTGACGCGAAGGTTCTATTTATACGTTATCGTTCCCGCTCCGTGACATAATTACATTTTACGTTATATAATTGCACGCCGAGATGTTACACAATTCGTCCGCGCTGCGACAACCAATCGCGGCAGTGTTGTTTCTCCGGCGGCTTACCGGAATTGCAATAGCGGTGCAACCAACGCAGATACCAGAGCTATCGCGCGCGCAATTACCAGCGATTGTATAATAACCGGCCAATAATAAATTGCTACTCCCCCGTAGGATCCAGCGATCGAATCCGACTCTGTATTTTTGCTTGCTTCTCGACGTTAACGAGCTTACTGTCCATACAGCGATAAACAAAAGAAAATTTAACGCTGAACCTACCCGTAGGCGAGTGACCGACTTTTTATTTTGCAATTATTGAAGCTGCGAATACCAAATGATTGAACGAATATCGTTATTCAAGTATACAGGCTGTTCCAAATATGTTGCACTTGAAAGGGCTGATTACTGAGGTGATTTCAAGTAACTTTTTCCTTTGCGAAAATGTTCTCCGTGGCTTCGTTCAGGAGTTATTAATGAAATACGCTGACCAATCAGAGCGCGGATACAGCGGACGTGGCGTTGGCATTGGCCGAGCCGGAATGGCTCCACTCTTGCCGCGCTCCGATTGGTCCGCGTTTTTCGTTAATAACTGCTTAACGAAGCCGCGGAGAACATTTTCGCAAAGGAAAAAGTTACTTAAAATTATCTCAGGAATCACCCCTTATAAGGAAATACAACATTTTCGGGTCACCCTGTATAATTACACAGCTATGTATCTATGATAAAAATGCGTAGCTGTAATTTAAAACAGCAAAAACATTAGAAGAATTTAAAATACTAGGAATAGAAATTTAAAGAATTAATAAATTATTTCAGAAATGAATAAATTTCTATTTCACTCCAGTTTATTGCAATTATGAAATTTTTATTTTGCATAAAGATCTAATTATAATAGAAATTGTATAAACAGGGGATACAAAAAAGCACTTAAATTTCCCATTTTCGAGAAATTATCGATATTTGAACTGTGCTAATTTCGTTAAAAAGAAAGTAGTACAACAATATAATTAGACTGATTTTGAAACCTCTACTTTCGTTATCGAATGTGCAATCGCGAAAGCGTTAAGTACGAATGAAAGTAGTTTAAAAATTGTCACTTCCGTGACACATCGTAATGTGTAAAAACGCGTTGATTCCATTAACAATCTTCTGTCTGGAAATATTCCGATTTGCTTTCCATGATACCGAGAGAAAATTCAAACACGTTTCCTTTGCATTAGTTATTACTGGGAATAGCCTTTGCTGCTTCCAGTGTGTCAATGACTTTCAGCGTAATGGGTTGACACAGTATTTATACTTTAATGCAATTCCAACGTTAACGACGGTGTACTGCTATGATTCGACGTTTAGTGTCGGCCTATTAACGCAATGAAAGCAAATTCGGTGAAACAAACACGTGGCATTGCAATGAAGTTTTTCGAATTCTGTGGTCGCGACAATTATCCGTGTGCATAAAATGTCCCGAGAACTCTTTATGCTTACGAAATTACCCTGCAAATAGGCAGCTATAGTACAATATATTAAAATTTATTCTCTAGACAGAGCTGAATGAGTCGAATTATACCGTTCTTATACTGTGCGATTTTCAATGCGAAATTGATCCTCTTTACATTATAATTTCAATTAGTTTTTTTTTAATAAAGCATAAATGAAGGTGTCTGACTATTATACATATAATCAAGGATAATTTAAAAAATCTTTAAAATATTTTTGTACTGTACATAGAAATCATTGTTTAATTACACTTCCCAGTGGTCCTATAAGAATAATTTGTTATCTTGTGTTCACACAATAAAAAGTATACATTAAGTAGAATTTGGTAGTTCATTGTTGCTTAAAGTTCAAAGTAAGAAAATTTCTTTTTTTAATCATTGACGAAAATAAAAGCAAATTGGGGAAATGGTGTCCTCGGTATCGCCCATGAGCAAGCGGTTCTTTAAACGATATTTTTCTTCCCGCGGCACACGGTAAATTATATAACGCAGCCAAGTGAATTATCTGCAACAATTTTCTGCATCGTTACTTGCAGTAGCGTAATCACGTTGAACAGGTTATAGGCGAGAACCTCGTGTACCTGCACGTGGTTGACATTTGCCGGCATGTGACTCGCGAGCATTCTCTCCTTCTTCATTGTTTAACGCACCGCTTGCACGATCTCGCCGCCGCGCCGCGCCGCGCCGATCTGCACTCGACGATGCACACCTGTGCAATTGTGCATCCCTAGCTGAACTCACGCATCCTCGTAACCTGATCGCTCGTAAATAAACGCGCGATACGAAAGTATCTCTGTAAGGAAGCGTTACATAAAGACAAACATTCTTCGATCCATTTGAATATAAATGTTTATAATATCGGGATCCGTTAGCGCAGACACATATCGAAAGCTGAACCAAAAAGGTATTATCATGCTGAATACCGTTCCGTATCTGTGCGTACAGTATAAATCGACCTTTAATCGAACAGAATGCAAGGTAATTTAGATATCGGAGTAATTGATGTGTCCCGGAAGTATACAATGAACTTGGTCCGGTCGATATCGGAAACGCCGCGTCTTTTGCGTGAACGCCGGTTACGTCATAATCACGGTCCGCTCTGAGCAGAGTTCGCAGATATTCTTGCGCCGATGGGTGGATCCGTGTAATTGCAGATGCTATTAATGGAGTAACTCGGTGGAGTCTTGTTACGAAATCATGGGTCGATCGCAGCACGTTCGCCCATTCTGCTTGTCCGCGAGCAACAGAAGCGCCGTTTGCGATCGTAAGTCGACGCAAAAGACGTGTGTACAGTGTCGTCAGATAGGGGAAATTCAGGGGAATACAGTTACCCTCTCTCTCTGCCATTACCGACGCAGGCGCAGACGCAATGCCAATTAGATGCGCGCATCACGTCACGTGACCGGTCCGTGGCGGAAGCGTGGGGATGCTCACCGCCGGGGAGTAGGGGAAGGGCGTCGTAGAAGGGGTAAGGTAGAGTGGGAGAAAAGTCTTGTTCTGGCGACACTGTGTGTATACGGTTCTCGTGTCTTGGAGACGATCGAAACATTTCCTGAACTAACAAAGTTGTCAAAAATATAAAAGCAGATACAGTTAGCAATGTCCACCATATCTGATAACTAGATTACGGATCTTTATGCCAAATAAAATTTTCATGCATCCATTGCAATCTACAGGAGCCAGGTAAAAATTCATTTTGCTCATTGATCACTTTTATATGTTCCAAATTCTAATCTTTTTACTGTTTCGAATTATACCGACTTATTTTTGTCATAAATGCATAAAATTCGCAGTCTACCGATAACATATAAGTTAAGATAATTTACATACAGATCTTGAGACTCTTTAAAAATACCTGCCCGTCTAGAAGGTGCTTCCTCTAAAAGTTTTTTTAGGTTCATAAGTGCATACACTTTATTAGTGTGATTCTCTATTTTTGTAATTCATGATCAGACACGATAATTCGAATTACTGCTATTATTTATTTCATCTAGAAGCTGCGCGACTGTCTACAAGGAAGCAGAACATTCCTAAGAATGACGTCAAAGTAGTTTGCTCGTGTGACCTCAAAAATTTGAGAAAAACACGCAATTAACATTCGAAACAGGTTTGGCAGTTTTCCGCAATCACAGAGCTGTACGAACATCTGGATGAGTAAGAGAATACCAGGAAGATGACGTTATGAATCACCATCGACGTCATCGTCCGTACATTTCCAACGCCGGTACTTTCAATATCACCAAGGCTTTTACAACTATAAGGAACTCCTTAACACTGAGTAGTGTCAAGATTGTTACGCTTCTTAACACTAATCATCTTCCAATTGAGTCACTTTTGATGAAGTGTTACGAAGACCGAATGAAAGACAAGTAAAATGGAGATGGCAAAAATTGTACTTTTAGAAATTATGTTTTCACGTAGATCACACAACCCCTGTTCGGTTGCACTACCGGTTACCGATCACGGTATAGTAACCCTGTATAGTTACAAGAATTCCGAGGGCTAATAATAATCTGACCGTAGCGATATCCTGCGCGATTAGCACGGTCCGCGATGAACGCTCAAAAATTCCAACCGGCCTTAATTCGAATTCGGATTTTAATTGGCACGGAATCAGGGTACGACAGATCGCCAGCAGCGCTTATGTGATCCGCAACGTCCTTCGTCGACCTTACTGCCCACCACCTTGCTCGGTTGTCCATGCCGTGGCTGTCACTTTCACATATGGTTGCACCTACCAGTGGTTCGCCTCGTGCACGTGCCTCGGTTAACCAGTTGGAAGACGACCTGCTTACTGACTTGGCTCGCTGGGATCATTCTTTGGCCGCCTTGGGCCACCGAACACATTCCATTTGTTCAAAAGAATGATTTCGACACTTTGCTAACGGGGGCTTTAAAATGTAGCCCTTAACTGGTACTCCAATGACCCGAACAAAATTTCTGTACACTAACTTTCGCTACTGTATCGTACACTGAGTTGTAGAAAGGTTAAGGGTTCAAACTATTTGGCAGAAATCTCATGGAGCCTCCAAATATTATGGTACGTGCTGCGACTTGAAGTAGCAAAGCATATGAAATCAATTTGACTATCTATAAGTAACCTGCGAGGTCGCAGACGTCACATATCTCTGTGACGGCAATAGCCAGCGTGTTGAATACAATTACAGATCCGCGGACAAAGAAAATCGTTCACGTAATAAAAACAAGCTATGGCGTCTCGACGGAGACGTATCGTTGACCAAACGGCTGAAAGATTAATAACCCAGGGCTTATCTGTACCTGACATGTCTTCTCACATGTTCCTGATAAGACGCGATTCGCCTCGGATACGAAATCGCTACCCACCTTTATCAGAGATCCATCGATTTCTGTAAACCTGACCGCACTCTAAAGAGAGAGAAAGAGAGGGAAAGAGAGAGAGAGAGAGAGAGAGGAGTCGGCGACCGAGGAAACAAGTGCTTCTATAGATTAAGTATCGCGCAGGATGATCATGCGATCACAAGGAGAGGCCAGAAGTTTGTAGGATCACTTCTCCGCGTTATATAACCCTGGCTAATTTAAATTCGGATTTGAGTCAACGTCAGAAAGTTAGTCAATGCCGCGAACGTCCTTCCCAGAAGTTTCTGGCCGACCTGCACACGCGTACACGTCCGCTGCTACCGTTCACCTTCTCGTTAATACTACACGCGGCACGCACAAGTTCACGCACGTGCGTAGACTCGGCCGGCCACGCAATTCCTACGCGCAAATAACAAATAAATCTGCGATGTCGAACAGACCAACCGATCACCGCCACAATAAGAATTTCCCAAGATAATTTATCGCTTCCACCGGCTGTGCTCCCGTGAAAGGATCGCGCGACGATTGAGAAACGCCTTAACAACTGACCGCGATGCCACACATTCTTATTTCCCATGGGAACCGATTTTAAACATCCCACAAACACAATTATTCCGTATCGTTCGACGAAGCCTTTCGATTAACCCATTGCCCTTATCATTGTTTCCACAGCTGCAGTGATTGGAGCTATTTCATTCTTGATAATTTCTTGATAATTTTCCTTCAAGCACGTTGTTTTCGACAATCCTTCAATTGAATACACAGTTCTTTAATTTCAAAATCGTATTCTTCAAAGACCGAGGACAATGGAGAAAAATAAAATGGGATTTCAAAGATTCGTCTGAAAATCTACAGGAACCGTTCATTGGTTTTCGAAATGCAAAACAAGTGGCGGACTCTGGAAATCGATGGAGCCGCAGATACCATTATTACAAGGTACAAATATCATACTTCTCAACAGGCTGCGAATCATCGTCGGAGTTTATCTTACCTGGAATTTTCACAATACCGATTATACTAGATGTCCGAAAAACATTGGTTCGTTGCACGCGAGACTTCGTCGAACGAAGGGCCGAAGAATATCGTAACTGGAAAGAAACCCGAACTGAGGCATCATTGTCTGGTGCAGAAGACAGAAGCGTCCGTGTGCCGACGATCAGCAGGAATTGCTGATAGTGTGAACGCGGAGACACGTGAATACCAGCGAGGGTTTCGTGCACGCACGCACGCACACGCTCCGTGACAATATGCGGCCGTGACACTGTTCAACAAACAGTCGGCCAACGAAGCCTCGAGGCTTCCAAGAATTTCGAGCACGGATCCGTCGGACGGCTGATCGTGCAACGATCATTTTTTGCCCGTGCACTTTCTTATCGGCCACGTGTGGACCATATAATCCGATCGATCGCGTGTTACGTGGCCGGTACTTGGACGCGCTTAGACGTAAGTAGAAAGTCACGATGTATAAATATGCACGGCGTCGCATGCTCGCGCACGTGTACGTAACGGGTGGGTCGAAAAACTGAAGAAAAATCCGACGTGACACAACCGCTCCTGTCGCCCCTACGTGGATTTCTGAACGGACCTAAGTCGAGTTAAACAGCCATAATTTACGAATATTCGAACAATTTGAAACAACATTCTGGAAGCTGCTGTCATTTCCGAACGTTAGCGTAAGTAGATTTAGTCAGCGTGCAACAGACACACGCGTTGAGTAGTAAGTGAAACGAACGCGAACTCGCACGTTCCTTCGCACGTTTTTCGTTCAATTTTTTTCATAGAATTATAATTTTTCCAGACGTACCGTGAACGGTTAAAAACACGAGATCGCTTGCCAATTATCATTCTAATTTGGAAGTTAAACACCTTTGAAGTACGTCTTGAAGCACGTGTATGTATATCGGAACGTAGCGTCAGTAGATTTAACCAGCAATGAACAGACACCTGCATATTGAGTAACACTTCGAACGAACGTGAGCTCCCACGTTTCTTGGCACGTTTTCCAATCAATTTCGTGCGTAGACTCGCACTTCTTAGAACCGTACCGTTCAATTATTCGAAACCTACGATAATTTGCGAACGATCATTCTGATTTTAAATTTGAACAACTTCAGACGTTTTTAAGGTTGCCTCGGGGAGACAAACGTACGTTGGTTTCACAATCGAAGATTATCGTCCTACAGGAATGAGTTGTAGTTTCCCAACGATGAATCATCTCTGTAGAACTCACTAATCGAATCTGTCGATAGGGATGTAAGAAGCCTGGTAAACATTGGGAAACACTGTACATCCTGGATTTATTACAGGCAGTATCGAACGCGACAGTTAGTTCCAGGAAACTTTTGAAATCGGCTACGGTAATCGTTGCTTCCATAATCTGGCATTGTGTGACCAGCGATTCTTGGTAATTCGCGAACGGAAAGTTATAGGAGCAACAAATGGATTTTATGATTCCCAACCTCCAAATATTACTATTTCACATCATACAATTTCGTGTCTAACTAAAATACAACCTGCCTTCCATGATTGGCAATTTCTAATTAATTTAATTCACAAAATATTCCTGCACAAATATCTCGAATTCGAGATTCACTGAACTCGTCTCCGGCGTCATTCTATTTTTCCGAACGCGAAAAAGAAAGTCGCAATTACTCCGGATTCGAATCGCTCGATGCGAGTGTGAACACGTGCACGCGGGCTTTTGCGGCGGACTGTACCCGTCCTATGAATGACGCCGCACTGTATGCACCGTGGGCCTCCGATGATCCACGTGTCACGGAACGTGTTAAAGATTAAAGATATCCGTCCCCTCTAACCGTTTATCGAAGAATCGAAACTAATCGATCCCTGGTAGAATGCTTACCTTTGACACCGGACACTCTAATGCCGGAAGGCATTGGTGCTCCATTCACCTCGACCAATCAGGCGCTTATCCCGTTCGGAACTGCCTTTTTGTCATGCCGTTTCAAATTCTGAGGTAAACCTCGCAGCCTGAGGTAAACCGGACTGTTAAGATTACGCGAACCTAATTTAGCCAAGGCTTCAGATATGGACGTGACCCCCCTTGCTATTTTTCAGAGTAAGTTTTCCCTGAACCCTTCGCCGGGTCTACTTTGACCCAGAGTATTGAAACAAATAATTCTTCGTCTCATCGTCCATTCGATCAAATAATTCGTACCCTTCAGAAATCTATATACACTGACTCCCACTAATATTCGGACCCTCTTAAAAATCGCATAACCTTGTTAATATTGGACTATACTACCTGAATTTTTTTCGAGAAGTTAGAACAATTGGTTCGCACAATTGGGTACAATTTTGCAACTTTTTAATGCGGGCTTATATAAAAAATTTAAAAAGTACGTCTTGTACATCTGTATCAATTATACATATTCTGAATGTTTCATCTAAATCAGTCAACGTTGCAATGAGCTACAAACGCTTAACGATGATAGCTTAAGGGTGAAAATCGCAAAATTTTCTTGTCGGGGAATTTCGCCCTCATGTGTTCATTTTGAAACAACTGTAGCTAAGTCATACAAACCTACAAATCGTACTTTCTAAATTTTCAATATCCGTACAACTTCTAGTATTTTCTCTGCAATTTCGACCAATTGCAATTTTTGTAAAAAATTTTTTCTCACTTTACGTAGCAAACCACTTGTGCTAACTTCTTTTAAATAATCCAAGTCGTATGATCCAATAATAACAAAGTTATACGATTGTTAAAAGCGTCCGAATATTAGTGGGAGTCACTGTGTCTCGTGTCTTGAAGAACAATTTTAAGAGGGAATGCAGCTAAAATTTAATTAATATTACTGTATAGAAATTGGTGTATATATTCTTGAGATTTCTGAACCTGATAAAAAATGGTAAATTTCCGCCCCGAGGAGGATTAATAAATAATGAAGAGGCGAACCGAAGGAGTGGTCTGGTTAGCCATCGGCATACTCCCACGAAAGTGCAAAGGAGCTTAACGCGGACAGCGGAACTTACATAAACGCGGGTAAGGAAATTCCATCTAAGGTTGCGGCGAGGACCTCGCGTGGCATGGTAGAGCTGCGCAGGCAGCCAGCCAGCCGGCAAGACAGCCACGGTCCTAGTTTCCATAATCGCGCCGCAATCGTAGAGGGAATATTAAAGCGACTAGGCAGGGGGCTAGGACGTGGCATGGTCGGTCACACACACCGGTATTGTTTTGCTAGACGCCACGCCACGCCACGCCACGCCGCGCCGCGCCGCGCCGCGCTGCAAGTCGTGCTGCTCGGCCGCCGTATTTGTATATACCGGGTTGCTCGGTTACTTAAAAATACTAACCTACATCCAGCCGAGCCTCGAAGCGCGTGTCGAGCAACGTGACTTCTGACTCGCCGATATGTGCCAGCAATCTTGCTGCTCCCCGCCGACCGGTGCGCTCGTTCTGCCTTGTCGAGTCGAGTCGCGTCGCCGGGACACCGTCTATACGCGACCACGTTTACATGCAACGTGGATAGCTCGCCGAAAAAGTGGAGGACGACGCTACCTGTACAGGCTATCAAGGCGAACACCTGGGACCTCTTCATCAGAGGTCGAAACGTACAGTTATCTTTCGATTCTCAACTAATTCTGGCCGGACTTCTACATTCCGTTTAAGGGCCCGGTCTTCGTAGATTCGCGATTACGTAGAGTGACTCCATTACCGTCAAAAAATGGTTTCACGTGCCTCAAGTTTTCGTCCTTATATAAGAATATTTTGTCGCTGGTAAAGGGCTCGTTCAAGGTTCAATCTAGTGCGTGCTGGTCAGAAGCTGCCGAGATTATGCAGATATTTGGTCAGATGAAATCGAGAGCAGCGCGCACTAGAAAATATCTCCAGCTACAAATTCAGCTATATTTTGTTTCGATCCCCTGCGAAATAAAGCGAGAAACTTGAAGCGCGTTTCTGGCGTCAGAATCCGTAATATCGATAATACAGAGCGAAAAATGTGACAAGTTTAGTCGCAGACTTAAGACCCGTCGGATCAAAACTAAGACGGATCTTAAGTCTGTGTCTGAAGGCTGTGATTGGAAATTATTAATTAAAAGGTCACGCGACTATCCCGGGCCCTTAACCCTCCGCCTTTCGCACGATATTCATTCAATTTGATTCATTGAATACAGGCATTGTCGTAAGACAAAATTTAAAAGCATGAGAGTGTTAGGAACCAAAGACTGCCAAACTAGAAACCTCAGAAATTCCATAGAATCAAAGTAAGTTATTCAATGAAATAAAAAGTGAAAAAAATTAAATGCGTGATATTGAGTAGTCCTCAAACTTTCTTGTATTTTACAGATCCTAATCACATTTGGTACAATGAATATATTAACGTAAAAGTGACATGGCAGTCAACGTGTTAAAATGGTTATTCGTGGACAGAATACTAGAAATTAATATTTTTGAATCGTTCCATTTTTTGGAAAATTTCTTTGCGATTTATTGATAACTGGGAATTCATTTAGATAAATGTTCAATGACTTTTGTCCAAAACATTTTAAAAATCGTTATTTTGGGCAAGCCTCAAAGACAATAAAGCCACGATTTAGAAATATACCAACTTAAAGCGCGGAATAAAGCGATTCGTTTAGGTTCAAGAAGTGTTAGACAAAGTCTGCTCGAAATTCTTCGGGAGCGTGGATAAATCAAGAACGCGTAAACTATTTCCAGAACGCAGGCAATGTCACGCCGCACTTCGCTTTCCTTTTACTTTTTCTTCGGCAATCAATTTGCGACCTAGAAGACCAAGGGAAAACATCGGGGTCGGTCTTCCGAAATATTTCCTGACGAATTCGCGCGGGCCTTCGATCGGAAGAAAAGATCGTAGGATCGGAAAATAACGAGGGGCATAACTGCAAGAAACTTATTCGTCCAGGCCGCAGAGCTCGTTATCCCGTGAGCAACGACCACGGCGTATATTTCATAATTCTACAAATAGTTTCACTGGCGCAGTTAAATCTGTCCACGGCGACCCCGATTTCGCGTAGCCGCGAGCCGAAACCTTGACTCTCTCCGTTCGCGGTTAAGAAGGCGAAAACGCCCTAACCTCGAAAGAAAAATCAGGTGTACAGCTGACAGTCTCTCCATTATTCAAATTCAATTAGCCACTGTATAATAACGGCACAGAACGTTCGGACTCGTTCACGAGGAAACCGTGGCTCCGAGTTACGTCATCGTTCCGACGAGTGTGAAATACTGTTGCTTCGTTACAAACAGAGACAATCAATTTTCATCAATCTCTCACGCATCTAAACAGGAAAACTGTTCGAATATTAATACTAAACCTATCGAGCCTTAAAAGTAACCGGTACATGTTGTCTTATAAAAATGACGAGATTTCCCACGAAAACATCTTTATAATTTCAGTAATTGTAAAATAAAAAATCTGGAACCGGCGATTTTAAAACGGTTATCCAGTTATAATTAGACTGCGAATCTTTAAACTCATTCTAAATTTCGTGGTTTAATTTATACAAACCATACGGGGAACGAGTTCAATTTATCAACTAGGAAATTTCAGGGATTTCTGGGAAATTCTAAAAAATTTTGTAGTGCACTTTTTCTTCGAATGCAATTCGAGATTGCAGTGGTCGGCTCCGGTCGCGTAGGTTTTCTGTTTTTCTGAAAAGTGGAATAACTTTTCAGCGTGGGACGGCCCGTATCTCGAAATTAGTTTCATGCACGTTCCAATAATCGAGATTTTTCCCGAGTGAATCATCCTTCCCGGCGCAAATAAAATCGCTGTACTATTTTCCACGCCCACGCACGCGTGTGCACGCGCATTCATCGGCGATGGAGAAGCCCCTCTCCAGGAGCTCTCGCTGGGAATTGTTGGCGTGCGTGCGTGCTCGCGGGCACGAGCGATTCCGCACGGACACACATTCGAGCGGCGTGTATCAGCCAAGGTAACTCTCACTTTTTCTCTGAACGACACTGATCGTCCCCAGAACCACGCCGCCGTAATTACGAGAAATATGGGCCGGCCATTGCCAATAAAAAGCAATTAACGACGCGCGTCGCTGGCGGAACGGAATTTTCGTCGGGAATAATGGAGTCGCGTTCGAACGACCGGGGCTCGAGCCTTATCGCGCGGCACTTGTTGTTGAAATTTTCCACCGGTTTCATCGCCGTCCGAAAACATTGTCTCTCACGCATGCTCTCACGAAATCGTTGCTTGGCGTCGATCTTAGAATCACGCGTGAAACAACGGTACGAAAGCAAGCTTTCGACATTCACTTTCAAAACAAATACTTATTCAAGTATTCATTCGAAGTACTCGTTGGAACTAATATCTAATTTTCTGGTAAATATTGGAAATACGTGGTGTATTTTCAATTCTCGAAAAATTTTATTCTAAGATACAGCGGGCGAGAAACTGAAGACCCATTTTTCTCGAAAATACTGTATATTGAAACGTCTGTGAAAACTTTCAGAAATTTTTCAATTTTTTTTAATCTAATCACGATATGAAAAAATCTAGAACCCACCATTTTGACAGGTCCCATAAATCTAATGTTAACAGGCACTATCCGTTCCCCAGAACTTCGGATTTGAAAAGAAAAAACAGGAACGCGTTATAAATCCTAAATTTAACAAGTCTATCGTCTTCGGTCCGGTAAACAAACAATCGTCGCAGAGTTGTTGAACCTGGGATTGCCAATGAAAGACGCGAGGATGCGTATTAAAGCGTCCGGACGCAGTCGATTGGAAAGTTTTAAGACGTAAGCGAACGCCGGTTGACGATAATTCGCAACAAATCCAGCGACAATATATCAAACAAACGCATGAGTAAATTAGTGTGACGTGAACTTGCATTTTAGAATGCGACGGAGAAACATATGTATCCCGAATTGCTGGATTTATCTGAGCATGGATAACCGTTTATCGTAGAAAGTGAAGCAAAGTGAAGTAAACAGATCTGGAGCACTTTGACGTCTCGGCAAACACAGGGCGTTCGACTACTGTTTGCAACCGAAAAGCAATTTGATTCTACAGAAAAAAATACGTCGAAAATGAAGAATCAAATCTTTTCATACGAGGCTTTGTTTTCGAGAAAATCGACGTTGAAGATCAAGTTCCAATGCTCAGCATTTGTAAGTAGAATCAGTAGGCCATGAACAGACGCACAGTTTTCGAACTCGAATGGAAGCCGGCAGAAAATTAATAACTGCTAAACTAATTCGATCTAGGAGCCCTAACACTTTTCTAAAGGGGGCACAAAGAATATATCGATTAATGAAAAAAAAAAAAGAAAAATGTTGAACAAGAAAAAAGGAAAAAATTGAACGATCTGAAAAGGTTGATTCGCCTATGACAGAGGTTTCCGTGGCGTCATGGTCAGCCAGCACCGATTCTCGCAACCTCGGAGATAGAGATCTGTTTGCCGTGTGTCTAAAGCGGTGTCCACACTGAAACAGCATCGAACGACTTTCTGTCGCCTCTTGCTGCCTTCTTAATCAGCTACGTATGCTAAAAAGGTATACAATAAACCTTCAGGTCATAATAGAAACTCTCGACAATATTTGCATTTCAAAATCGGACATTTCCTGTGCAACATGAAAGTTGCTCGTCGTTGCGTCAGCGTGGACGTAGCTTCATGTTATTCGCCGAACTGGCAAAGGACGAGGATTTTGTGAACGCGTCTGGGAACCGCAAGCGGAAAATTTTTCAGCGAGCCGACGAGGCGCAACAAAATAAATTCGTATCGACGAGGAAGTGGTTTATCGTTCGGCCGCGATTTCGCGGGAGGAAGACCACCTAATTGTTGTCCACAACTTTCGTCTGATAATCCTCGCAGTCGAGTGTCTATAAGAACAATACCGCTCAGCCGACGTTATATCTTATCGCCTCCTTCTCCTCTTCACTTTGGGAAGGTGAATGTGTTTTGCGATCACGAGGCCGGCGACGACTGTACTTCGTTTTTTCGAGAGGAGACTTCTTTACAACTACAACATTGTTTCACACTGATCGCTTCACTCTCCACGGGATTTATTTCTCATTCCCGAGACACGTTTTGAAAAATATTTACCACGCGACATGATATTTCAATGTTAGCAGATCTTGAATAAAATTTCAAATATCTCGCGAAACGTTCAAAGAGGAATCGATCAATGTAAAAATATTCGTAGGATTCCATTTTAAAAAACGGGTGCAAAACCTCGCTAGTGCTCGTTAAGAAATTCAGAATTTCTGCTCTGCAATTTTGTTTTTCTATTTCCGAAAGAAACGGGGGAACAATGTTTTTTATCGTGGCGATTGATCGAGCCGATAAGAACTGGATCAGAATGTTGGAAACCAGGTGGATTCGAATTCGACTGACGTGCCTCGCGTTTAATTTACGATCGCATTCCACGGCGCCCGCGGAGGAAAGGAGGATTGATGGGGAACAGGAGATCGTCGATGGCTGACGGAACGACTGAAATGCTCGGCAAAGTGTGTCGAAGGACCTTCGGTTTGATTCGCGATAAGCGGCAGGCAACGCAAACCGGGGAAATATCTGTGTCAAGATGGAGAAACAGAAACGCGGGATCGGGTCTGTGTTTACGCATCGATACCCAGCGAACGTGAGAGACGTTAATAATTGCGCTGAATGGAACGGCGGTCATTGTCGGCCGGATTGATGCCTCCCTACGCCTCATGGTCTCATAAGTTATTGCCGATCGATCAAATTCCCTTCTCCGACGCGTCGACCTCCATTCGAGCGACGCTATTGTACCAGGCTGCAGGTGTATTTCCAAGAGCCTGCCAAAACCTTAGTGAATCGCTTTTTGGGATGATCTCGCGACTACTCCATCGCGTTAGTACAGTATTCTCTCCGTAACTGTCTTATCGTCGAGTCTACCGCCGAGCAATAGTCCTAGAAGAGGTACTATACTCTTTGTAGTGTGCCGTAGAGGGACCGAGATTTTCAAAGGACCCTTGAAAGCTCAGCCTTTTAAATGCAAAAATCGAAATTCTTTCTTTTCGCTTTCCCGTCGATGAAACTTTTACCATCGTATTCGTCTCGATTTTTAGCGATTAAAATGATACCAAACGCAATATAATTACGATCATGATTACGTGTGTAAAATGTTGTGAAAGGCATAATATGGCCACAGGCAAAATATATGACATACGTTTCGCGACTGTACGGCACTATCAGACACTGTAATAATAATTGAAAATTATTAAATACTCGAGCATCTGGGAGACTGTAAATCCGGTCCCGGTCTCGTGGAACTGACCACCGTGCCTACGTTAATAATAAAACCCAGCGTTCCCCGGCCCACTGGTAAACTTTCCGAAAAAATTCCTGTTCGATTCGGTTGAAGCCACTCGGTTCTGCCGAATTGCGTGGACCAACGTAATGCTCGCGCGTGGTGTCCGAAGCGTATCGTGTCCATTGTCTTATCTGCATCGGGCGCGATAACAACGAGGGGGGAATTACCCGCGGCGCGGCGTGTCGAATGGCCGATTAATCAAATCGAGTCCTCGGGCAATGTCGCGTGGTTTCTCGTATTTATAGAAACGCGTCATTATCTAAAATCGGAAGGCTGCGAAGCAACGAGCCTTCAATATCACCTCGCCATTATTTCACCAGATTTAAACCGATGATTTCATCGTATTTCACGGACATGGCTTTCGATTCATCGATTCGCTTAGGGGAGAGGTGCTGTGAAAGCGCATATGTGTTTTTCGAGCGTTCAGTTCTAATTATTATTATAGATACTGCATTGCATATGTTGTATCTCCTCGAAAGGGATCATTCCTCAGATCATTCGAAGCACCTTTCTCCTTTGCGAAAATCTTCTCCGCGACTTGATTACGGAGTTATCAAGGAAAAACACGGACCAATCAGAGTGCGGCTATAGCAGAGGGATCCTGGCGCGGTGTTGGCATTGGCTCAGTTCTGACTCAGCCTGCTGTATCCGCGCTCTGATTGGGCCGTGTTTTTCGCTAATAACTCCTTAACAATACCGCGGAGAACATTTTCGCGAAGGAAAAAGTTACTTGAAATTATCTCAGGAATCATCCCTTCCAAGGAAATATTTTTGGGACACCCTGTTTGGCGCATATTACAAAATATACCTCAAAACAAGGAAAAACAGTCAGACTTGCCTGTTTCATATCTTCTTTTTAATCCAATATGGAATATACTTTTCTCTTCCAATTTTTTAAATATTTTTTTCCAAGAAAAACGCTGGCTAGTAAATATACTAGCAACTATACGAACCGACACGTTGCGCAAAATTTCAAAGTTCATCCTTGGCCACTGTAGTGGCCACCGCGGTTCTCTAAATGTCAAAGTCAAGCCGAATTTTGCCAATACGATTTGGCCCAATGAAGACCTGTCCCTTTCCTAGCACCTCTCCCCTATTCGTGTCAGTGACTGGTGTTCGTGCCTCGGTAGCTCCGATCCAGGCCGAAAGAATCGGTTCTGCATCGTCTCCGTAGAGGCGAGCCGAAAAGAAAAAATGTGCCGTTCGATTTCCAAGTTAAATCGCCGTCGAGACGCCGCGCATACGTGCGGGGACGGGTATCCGCTCGTTCACGAAGTATGCAGAAGGTGCTCAAATAAATCCGGTACGAATCGATCTACAGTGTCAATGGCCGATACCACGACGGTTCAAGCGGCCAAGACGCGAAGTCGCGTCCTATAGCGTGCCCCGAAGAAATTGCCCGGTTGCTGTGAGCGCTCGGTGCTTCGTCTACAGGCTGGCTCAACGAATCCGGTCTGACCACTACACCGGGAATTTTCCGTAACGTATTACTTGTGTGTACAGGGTGTTCGCGGTAAAACATGATCACAAGGAAATATGAAAAGAAGGCCTTTATCACCGAACTTTTTTTTTAAATTATATTTAAGGGCCCGGTCTTCGTAGATTCGCGATAAGGTAGAGTGACTACTTTACCGTCAAAAAATGGTCTTACGTGCCTCAAGTTTTCGTCCTTAAAAAAGAATATTTTGTCGCTGGTAAAGGGCTCATTCGAGAGAGGAAGGTTCAATCTAGTGCGCGCTGGTCAGGAGCTGCCGAGATTATGCAGATATTTGGTAACATAAGCGTTAGAATTAGGCCAAAAATTGACGATGTGCATGCCGTGGAATCCAAGCATTTTTATGCCATCGGATGAGTTTTCTGGATGAAATCGGGAGCAGCGCGCTCTAGAAAATATCTCCAGCTACAAATTGAGCTGTATTTTGTTTTAATTCTCTGCGAAGTAAAGCGAAAAACTTGAAGCACTATTCTGGCGTCAGAATTCAGAATATCGATAATACAGAGCAAAAAATGTGACAAGTTTAGTCACAGGCTTAAGACCCGCCGGATCAAGACCCAGACGGTTCTTAAGTCTGTGTCTGAAGGCTGTGAATGGAAATTATTAATTAAGAAGTCACGTGACCATCCCAGGCCCTTAAGTACAAAAATGACTAGAAGTAAAAGAACTTCATATTTCAGCATTATAAGAAAAAATAAATTGAGCGTATATATACGTTCCGGTGATAGTGACCAGGAAAATTGAGCGTATATGCAAAAAAAAAAAATGGAGGAGTTCAACGAAATGTTCTTTTAAACACTGTTAAAATAACGATAACTTCTTTAAGTAGTGCATCATACAAAATTATAAACTATCTATTAATTTTTTTTTATCTGAAGATGTGTCGGTTGTGTTATTATATCTTTTGATAAGTACTTTTTAAAATTATTTTTCTATATTGCGCAGTACTGGTCTGGCGCACTGTCTGTCTTATCTGATGTAATTTTGAATAAAAACACCACGTTGCCTTGATTATTTTGTTTCTTGGCCTGTACACCGCTAATCTTTGTCTATAATGGACTCGAGCTAAGTAACAATAAGTCACAGACGGTTCTTATCATATTTATCAATCACCTGGGAAGCTCGAAACCATGCTTTTCAGTTTTATTACTTTCTCTAATGGCCTGACGCGTGTGTGTGTGTGTGTCGGTTCAATTAGAGTTTCATAAGGTTCGTGATACGTAAACATAGCGTTGTTACAGTGATTGACATTATGATTGGTACCACGCAGGCCGTCTAATTCCAGACTTCCACTAATTCCACGTTCCGCGATGATGTTCCTGATCTCCTCCCTGTACTCTGTTGTATGATGATGACGTTCGCGGTTACTATGTATGTCCATTCAATGTGTTATTTCTGCTACTCTATGCAACAATGTTGTGCCTGTGTCTATTATATGCTTCGGGTTTCTTCGCGTGTATAATCAGATCTCAAGAGCAGCGTGGATTCCTTGTTTCGATTATGTCTGTGAGAACGTACCTACGATACGTGTACTCTTCGTAATGTCGAGCTACTTCGTGATGCATAATTCCAGCTAGTACATTGTCTGCTCAGATGTTCCTGTAAGCATTTTGATATCCCGATGTCGCGTCGTCTATTGTTCTACATTATCTGCATTTTTCAATATCAGTCGCATTCTGCTATGACGTCCTTAAGTACAGTCGCGGGCAAAATTAACTGGACAGCCTTTAAAAACTAATAACTTATTTTAAAAGATTGCTCAGCTCTTCTAGACATTAGAAGGATTAGTCTACTGGGTAATGTTTGAAAGCAATTTTTTTGAAATTGCTATTGCTCGGAGTTTTGAAGGAAAAAGATAAAAAAGTTCGAAATCGTGAACTTTACGTTTTCCTTCGCAATTTCGGCCAATGTAATTTTTAATTTGTTAAACTAATCCTTCTCATATCTTAAAAAAACTCAAGTCACGTTTTTTGCGACAATTGTTTGTCTCTTGTTAACCGAATTGTGCAAGTGCACCATCTTGTGTTTGTGTAATTTTAGATTATTATGGTGGTTATTCTTATGGACGAAGTGGAGACGATGTAACGATGTAACAATATTAAGCACACCTGTTATTTCCACCGTTCCAGAAAACCGGGGGTATACATTAATCGCCGATGGATTCGATGCTAATAAAAGATACGATATCATTAATTTATTCCGCTTGAAGTGAGCCATAGCTTTTGCTGAAACGGTCCGACCCAGTTTCTGGAATCGCCCTGTAACGCAACCGTGTTTCCAGTCTATTCTCGATCTCTCGCAAGTGTTTGTGACCGATCGTGTCGCCGACAGGCCCCGCGAATGTCACTCGTTGCGAGCTTCTGAACGAGCAACTTGAACGCGTGTAAAAGCGTCACCTCCCTTTGACAATAGAAGCCACGAATATGAGTTGCGATACGCTCATGCCAGCGCGATTCTTTGGAAAACCCGTGATATCCGGGCCAATCGCCGCTCGGCAATAGTAACACAATTATGCCAATAAAATGCCGGTTCGCTTTGTTACGTTAATCGTAATTTTATTGCGCGAGTTCTTTGCGCGCGATAAATTAGCGTAATACGGGTAATGAAATTACGCTCGCGCGACAATTACCCGATCTCGTTGCACGATTCCACTTTTCGACACGAATATCCTTAGACGCGCGTCCAATCCACTGATCGATCACTTGCACGTGGTCCGACACGCTAGTCACGTTAGCATTTGCGTACTATGCAGACCGACCATAATTGTGTGCGACTAACCTTTGTTATTTTGCTTCGTATTCGTTTCCGATTTTCATAACGCAAACACGAAGTGACTCGAACAACCGAGCCATTTAATACAGAAATGGTCGAAGCCGGTCATAGGTCAAAACAGTTGATCATTGGATAATGAGGAATTCAGAAAAAGTGTTGTGCAATACATGCTAAAATTGTATTACAATTATTTTCGTTCACGACGATTAAATCCTTGAGACGCGGTGTCAGACTAAACAAATATTAAAATTTTTTTTTAATTTTTAGTAATAAGACTTTAAACAATATTATCGTTATTCTTCTTTATTTTTGTTATAGAAATATAATCTTCTCTGATCGTTCCATTCGATCTGGGACGCCCAGCATGCAACCCGTGCAATATTATAATCCACTATTGGCACATGTTTTATAAATGTAACACAAAGCGTATAAAGTGTCTAATGCACCAGCGAAATATCGTATGCCTTGTGAATAGTGGCAGCCTATTTATATTTAGTTAACACACTCGAAACCTGTGCCACGAAAATTTCGACATGGGTCAAAAGTGACCCGGTGTCGGTGCGCACCTTCCACTGTTTCTCGGGCAGCAGATCACGGATTGAAACGTTTCAGAAACGGTAATTATTTCAGAAGCGGAAATAAGCTGTTGCCGTAATGTTTGAAGTGAAATGCCTATCGAGAGCCAATTAAACAACGAAAAGAAAAAAAAAGCTGTTTAATTGGTCAGAAACGAGGAGAAGACCGCACGAGACCGTCGATTCGCGTTGCGTGAAACACGCGCAATTATCCCGAACAATGATTATGGACACGTGCATCGGATATTACTGTAAACCATTTATTTCCGTGCCCGAGGGATACGAATGAACATTATCGTTCGTAGATAAAAACGACTATTAATTAATGATTAGCCGAGAACATCAATACCCACCTCTCGTACTTGACTTGCATCGAATGAGCGGAGTTGTCCTCCCAATAATTCTGCGTCTCCATCATCTTGACGCATAGAATCACTACCAACACGCGGGCACGATCACTTCCGTTTTTCGGTAGCCAAAAAATATCTTATCTCGAGTCCTGTTAGATCCTTCGACACGACCAAGATTTCAGCACTTTCCTTTTGGAACTCACGCACGTCGGGACTCGGTTGTTTCGTGGTGTACGTGAGCGGGAAAATAATGACGAACGCACAGCCGGTATTCCCACAGATTCCGGGATCACGCATGCATAAACCAGGGTGTACCGAAAACGAGCTAGTCCGGGTCCTCTTTGAAACCGATGACTCCTTGATCGATAGTACGCACTCGACGAATAGGTTAGGTTCGCCTCCGCATACTCACTGACACACTCCTAACGACACGACGGCCCAAGAGGCCGGGTACTTGGGAATCGCCCACGTCTTTCCGTCCAGTCACACTCGCCGATATATCTGTACTGGCGCCCTCTTCTTTTTCTCTTCTTCTTCTTCCTTCCTGTTTCCCGTGTACCGATCAATTTCTTTTTCCCTCCTCGAATCGCTTATCGTTCGTTATCTCTGCAAACGATCGAATATTTCAAATCCGATTACACGCTGTTGTACACCCACGAAGATACGTAGACCGTGCGCGCGCGCGCGAGACCTCTCGAGCGAGCGCGATATCGAAAGAAAAGAGAATACAGTTCGATATTCAGACCTAAAACGCTCCGCGATAAGGCCGTTGACTCGTCCGGCCGTGAAATTCCACGATATACTAACCGGCAGGGGCGTAAAAATTGAACGTGCCGCCGCGCATTCACTCGCGCATCATCCGTTAACGTGTGCGTTACCCACGGTAGAGCGCGTTCACGTACTTTGAAAATTGCACGCGGTAAAATTCAGCGGCGCTCGGGCTGGACCAACGATCGCATTGTCTGCGGGAAAACTTGATCTCTCTCTCTCTCTCTCTCTCTCTCTCTTTCCCTCTTTGTTTTTTATTTTTTGGTTATCGATGGTACTCTATGAATTAGGATTCTAGTCGATAAAGGTAAAGTGGATCGTTCGAAAACGTTTGCGTCGTGTTTGAGCGCGCGTCGTTCCCTTGGCAGGTTACACTAAGCGTATAATACGCGGCCCTGTTCAATTCTCGCGATGGGCCGCGGTGTGGCATGCAGACCACTGGTGGGAGCAATCCGCAGCCGTCTCAGGAGCGGAACCAGCGACACCGGGGCCACGTTACTTACAGTCGCTCGCACTGAGAATCGTACACAACGTTGGGGTACACTGAATGAGTACCTCCAAGCGAGCGAACATGTATTAAATGAAAAGATAACGTTCACGATGGCATCTTAAACCCTTTAGACACGGTATTAAACAGACGAATATTGACTTACACCACTTTTGCATTAAACGGCTCGATCAAAGCCTTTTGTATTCTTCAATGCTCATATATCGGCACGATAGGATCTTATATCAACATTAGATTCACGGGACCCGTCGAAATGACGGGTTCTAACATTTTTAATTTAGAATTATTAAGATTCCAAGGATGCATACGTGAGAAATTATTTGGCAAATTTATTTCTTTGGGTATATATTATTTTTAAAATATTGCTAGTAATGCAATATCAATAACATATTTAGTAGATCCTGTTCGAAATCTTGATCGACGTACATTGTAAGCTCGTCGGGTCCGATACTGTCGGCCCTGTACAATTGTCAAAGTTAGACTTTCATCTCGACGAGCGTGTCCAAATTGCCATATTGTTTTGACAGAAAATAATCACCCGTTACGCGCTACGACTTTGTTTTTCTAATCAGTGGAATTTTTGAACTACGGTAACACAACGATAACGGCAAGGTGGGCCAGATAAGACGCCTCTCGATGCACCGTGTTTTGATAATGTTACGGTGCGATAGCGATCTCGAAATCGTTTCGACGATACGTCCCGCGCGTATAAAAACAAAAACAAAAACAAAAAGAGTACAGAATTTTTATCGGAATATTACCGTTGTCTTTGCCCGGTAATTAGTCCAGGATGTACGGTGTACGCGCCCCGTCGATTGCTTCATCCGAAAACTAATTGCCGAGTAATCGGTTTGATTCGTAATGGAACGTAAGTGCCGTTTATCGGCGGGATGGGGACGTTACATGAAAAAATAATGTACTGGCAGATAAGGTCTTGTTCCACGTAGAAATGAAAATTATGAATTGACGATAATGCGGGGCCGTCGAGTCGAGTCGACGACACCGTGTATATTGTACGAATACACACTGTCACTTGTTCATTCATGTAAACAAACCGCGACGCGTACAGTGTGTACATGTGTATCGTTCGAGAATGCCAGGAATTCGAAGCCGAACGGTTTCGTCGCGCGGCGACGATGGTCGATCGTTCCGAAGACAACGGGCGCCAGATACGAGATCCCGTGTTTTCGTGGTTATCGAACGCGGCGGTGGTTACGTTACACGGTGCCGGCGGGTACAAGCCAACTACCTACGCTTTCACCCTTCCATTTCTCCGGGTAGCTCGTCGCCGTCGCCGTCGCCGTCGCCGTCGCGCCGATGCGATACGATTCGACTGAACGGTTCAGGTGAAACCGGTGATTTTTCTTCCTTCCTCGACTAGGAGGATCACAGTCGGAGTCGCGTAACTATTCCGCGTGATGATGCAAATCCGGTGGTCACGGCGAAACGGCGCCCGCGGGGCGAGGGGACGAACAAAAATGGTGACTTTCCTGGTGAAAGTTGGCGACGAGGGGGGTGAAGCGGGGGCTTGAGACGTTACTGACCAGGACGCGGAGTGGTGGACGCGTGGAGGGGCACGGAAGGTGAGGAACGTTCGTTCGCTGGGTACGAGAGCTCCGGGAGGAGTGGAACAGGCAGTTACCACGCTATGTGACACGTGCGTGTGACGTCACGGGGCCGGTCACGCGAGCACCGTGTGCTCCCGGTCACGTGTCCTGTCACGCGCTCGGCTCCCTCCCCTTCCCGCACCGCTCCGCACCGCCCGGGACTATCTCGCACCGCTCCGCACCATTCCGCACCGATCCGCGTCCCTACCACCGACCGAGACCACCGGCCGTCTCTGTCTGCCTTTTATTTTCCTCCGCTTTGTCTCGCCCGTTCTCGAGCGCGGTAGCGATGGGCATGATCCCTCTCAATTAGTATCGATTCCTAATAGCAAAGTACGACTGTACCGAAGGCATTATAATTTCAATGCTTCGAATGTTATAGAAATACTACTGGGTACCTCTGGCAAAAATTACTCGGTCCAGCAAATCAAGTTTCGCCGAACAAAATATTTCAGATAACATTTGATAATATTTAATATTCGTTACTCGTCAAGTACTTAAACATTTGATTCCGTTTCTACCAATGTCAATATCAATACCAGCTGCCCATTCGATTGCCGAATTGCTTGAGAATCACGGGAAGGAATTGGATCGTCCCCATCGCTGGATCACGGGTCCCATGTAACGCGCCTCGACTTCTCTTTATCTTCCTCGCGGTTGTGTCCAAAGGTACGGGTCGCAGACACGACGCGTATTCAGGCTTCACCGTGACACACCAGAGAACGATAGCCTCTCCTCCCATCAGGACACTCCGAACGATGTGTCTGCGACTGCACGGTGGCAATGCGCCCTGCGAGCTATCATTCGCGCGCGAATGCGATCAGGGTGGATTTTCAGGGAAGCATATTGAATTTTCGTTGGTCAGCATCGAAAAGAGCGGTGTCGCTTCCAATGAATTCCGGTGTTTGGTTGCGCTATGGGAATTGGGTGATTGGAGCAGGCTCGTTGAAACGTTGTATCCCTTGCGTCGCCGTGGGTCGAGCAATACTAACCAGAACATTTGTTTCACCTTTTGTTAGAGGTAATCTGTGATCATGATTTTTTCCTTGGACTGGGCATTGTCACAGTTCAGAAAGATTGACGTTAGATGGTGAACCCCCGATCAGATTTTCTTTCATTTTGCGTATACAGTGAAAACAAAAGTTTCCGGTGTACACGGGTTTAATTGTAAATGACGAGGAACCATTTGCTGTATTTGTAACCGTTGCGTCGGATGTAGTAGTTGAGGAAAGCGTAGACTTGTTATTGCTATAGCGATTTGGAATGCGCGCCACTTGACAATAGCTAGCCACTTTAAATAATAGACGCAGCAGCGACGATTAAAGAAGAGTAAAACCTCTATAAGGTTTAGTAGGTCGTTGCACGACTGCATTGCAGACGTAGATTAATTGTGGTGGAAGAATAAAAGTAGAAGAAGCGCGTCACTCCGCCGATCTAACAGCAGCGTTAATCGAATTCAGTATACTCTGCCGAACACCAGCCTGGACGATGCACACGGTTTTCTAGTTTTACAGTTCACCTGCGGAATCTAGATTTCGTTTCAGTCGCACACGATTGGACACTGCGCAACCGATTACGACCAAACGCTGATTATGCGACCGACTTGAAGCTGAAAAGAAATTATGGCTGTCGTATGGAAAGAATGCAGCTAACGATGCGGTTTTTTTTTTTTGTTGACGGGATTTGTCCATTGCGAAACATTTTTGTACTGCTGAAATCCCACAGACGGACTAGAAAGTGTGAGTGCCGGCGATTATGTAAAAGGTGGTCTGACAGTGGACAGCTGAATTCTAATTGTAAGAAATTACTGTTGCGTCCGTAAATAGAGTACGCTCCTACGAATTGAATAATGTTTCCAAACAAGCACATTACTTTCCAAATTTTGTCAACAATTCCCTCAATTTGTCAACAAGCCTCCAGAAATTTTCAAAAATTTTTTTAATGTACCTGCCATAGATTCGAAGATAATAATTGGGTTATGAAACTAGAGACTTCTAGCTTTAAAATGAGTCCAAATTTATTGTCGTGCGGTCATTTTTTCCGAAGTTATTACAGTTTAAATGTGGGCAATTTTTCGAGAATCGAACAAATATTTCTTGGACCCTATATCTCTGACTTTCACGTGCAAGTGGAAATAAATGTTCATGCTAAATTATTGCTGCAACAGAATATCTAATAAATTTTTCGCGTACGAATAAGTCGGTTAGGAGGGAGATTTTGTAAACAATTCGGAGGAAATTCGGAAGAACAAAGGTTGGTTTGACAGCGAACGGTCACAATGTTTCGAGCGTTTCGCGTTTCACCGAGAAAGCGAACTTTTCGGTTGGCGACCATTTTAAAGCGGCTGCGAACTTGACGTATGCGCGAGTACGCGTGTAACGCGACCGATTCGAAAATAGGCGTCTTATTTTCTGCACGGCTCGGGAGAAAATAAACGCGATCTGTGGCAACTTCGAGTTATTCTTGATCTGGTACACCATTACGTGCATCGTGTCGCGTTTAATCGCCTCGTTCGAGCCCCGCCTCGAAAGAAATTATTATTGGGACTAATATTCGTCGATTAAGTTACATTAAGACGCCGATATATTTCGGTGGCTCTGAACGTTAAACGCAGCTGGATCCGATAAGGTGTCACCACCGGCTTGTTATCGCGGACGAACAGGCTTTAACCTTCGATTTGAAATCCCCCGCGAGACGCGGCGATTTAAATTCTTTCTGGAGCAATCCACGGACTCCTCTTCGAATCTGAATTCGATTATGCGCCGTTCGAAACGGTAACCATAGTCTATTCGGCCCACGGGACTGTCGGGTCGGACGGCTGTCGTGGGTGGATACACATCAATGAATAGTCACCGGTGCTTGCATGTTTTCGATTTCACTCGCGTATTTTTAGCCGACGCGATACAAAACAATGAACGGTCGATGAATGTCTGGAATAATCTCGAAGGAACGTTTCATTCGGAAACGCGTGGCCATTAAACAGGAATCTGCTAACGTGTCTGCTCATGACTTAATGGTTCTACTTCGAAATTAGAACGCACGTGTAACCGATAAATTCTCACGTTCGAATTTTCCAAAAACGAGATCTGAAACGATATTTTATTCTCGCTTCTCGACTCGTTTTGCAACATCCATTTCGCACTTGTCTGCGGATTATATGTACTTCTGACAAAAATAAATTAAATTACTACCTTTAAATTCAACTTACTCAAATTGTTAACTTCTTGATTTACTATTTAAGGTAGCATTTGTGCTATATGAAAAGCTCGCTTAACGTAGGCATGTATTTGGGGTGTATGTCATGGGGTTGAAGAGAGAAATAAATTTTTGTTCATGGCAATTGACGCAGAACATTTTTAGATCCACAGTCTGGCCATACAGTGCGAAGCCGGTGACCAAGTGAGATTGCATCTGAACTGCTACCGTCCGAAATTCCATTTTTTCGTTTCTCCGTCTCTTTGTTGCTGTCTTATCGGAACTTTTCGCCCGGCGATCGCGCAATTTGCGTTATGTAAAACCGTGGAGCGTTGCGGTGAATTAGCGGAGACGTGACAAAGTGAAATTGATGTGCCCGCGGTTTTAGAACAGAGTGGAGAGAAAAAAGAAAAAGTTACACAAGGGTCGGGAGAGGGCACGTGAAAGCAATTACGTCATGGTGATTGCATCGCGGTGCATCGAGGTGCTTCCCCTCGATTATCGTCTCGAAAATCACGTCTCGCAGAAATGTCCGCTCGTTTGTCCTTGGCAAATTAGAACATTCGCTCGCTCCGAGCATAATTATAGCCGTAACGGTGTTCCCTTCTAGCCCTGGATAGTTCTCCGCTCCTGCGGAGAAGAAATCCCGATAGGTCCGCGCGTTCCCAAGAAGCCTCGTATACGTACTTGAACCTGAAAATCCCACGAACGGGATTTCTTTCCTTTTCATTCGACGCGAGTAGATCCGACTGGCGGCGTTGCTCTATCGCACGCTCTATTTTAAGTTCCCTCGTTGCGAATCGACGACGATCAATCTTAACCACCAAAGGAAATACGATCCCGACCGTAGCATTCAACCGCGCCGTCACACCACAATAATGGAGAATATCAGATCCCGAAAGAAAGCGAAACAAACGCACGATTTTACGACTGGTAGTTTACTATATTCGACTGCACGAAAGTTCAAGCGTTCGATTTTTTCGACAAGAAAAAAGTAAAAAAATGTTGTTTGCCGTAGAATTGATGAAATATGTTCACGCGATACGGTGTTTATTTCAGTAAACGTAGGATAAGAAGAAATCGATAATTTATCGGGAACGCTTGTTAATGCTCCGTATCTACTTCGGGATACATAATATTGTTTGTGGACATTAATTCATCGGATCGACCACGAGACCATTTTAAATTTAAATATATCCCCGTTATTTTAGAATTTCGAAGTGCTAACATTTGCATTTATAAAGCCCCGTACACTTTGGCGAAATAGATGGTATTGTTGCTTTTCAGCATTTCAGTTATAGAATAATTTTACTAAATCAATTTCGAAATAGAAACGATTCGTCGTATGTACTCTGTGAATTGTGACATTTTCAGATCATCACGACAAAAAATTTAGACTCATTTTAAATAATAGTGACGAGTCGTCACATAATCGATTGAATGAAATAGTAAATTGCTACACTAAACACTGAAATGTCCCTAAAAACATCCCGGTCGCACACGGGCATAGAATACGTTCGCCTATCGCCCGGTCACCTGTTGAGGTCTTATATCGACGATCCTCGGACAACGATACAGCGGGAAGGCTCCGTTACACAATCGGGCGGTTGCATTATCTAAACAGAATCGCGCGAAACCGCGAGGATTTTCAAAGCGCGATTGCGCGTCGCGCTGATACAGCTGGGCGGCGTGTCGTTCCTGATTCGACGTCCATAACGGAGCAACGCTCAGGAGAGATGTCATTGCACACCGTGGCGCAAAATAACCAGTTTCTGTTCTGTCCAGCGCGCGCGGTCGGACACATTGCGTGCACGTGTCGGTAAGAGTAAACGCGTGGTCGAGCGCGTGACTCGGCGGCGGCCGAGGCGTGCCCTTCTCTCAATCACGTTGAATGTAACGCGGTACAATCTCTCCCTCTTTCTTAGACGCTCGGCGTCTCATCGTTGTTGTCTCGTTCACCCTCTTGTTCCCACCGGCGGCGGCGCACCGCGTTTCTCTCTAGTTCACCAGTCGAGCTTACCCGTTTTCTCTCTTCGCGTTGGCCGCCACGCAGGTATGCCGACCACTGTGGCATCCCTTTGCGTGCACCGTTTCGTTCCCGGAGAAAGAGAACACCGCGGGGAAAAATGACGAAAACCTGCTCGGAGACCTTCCACCAGCGCAACCAGCTGCAACAACTCCCAACGACACCGTCGACCGATCTCCAGAGGGCAATCCTTGCCGAGAATAATCGGGAACGTTCGAGACGTTGCTAATTTCACTCTTCTCCTGCAGAGAAATCGAGCATCTTTTAAACCCAGTCCCCGATTCGTATTGCTTTTAGGTGACCTAAAGTCCGAAGTCACCGTGCACCGATCTCGAGAGAGCCTCCAGCGAGGACAATCGGGAACGTTCGAGACGTTGCTAATTTCATCTCTTGCCAGAATTTCGCTCTTTCCCCGCAGAGAAATCCAGCATCTCCTATGCTCATCCTGAATACGTTCACGGTGTCTCTGGATCCAGTCACCATGTTGCTGAAACAAGTCCTTGCAGAGCTGAAATTCAATGTTCCACAGACATGGATCAACTTGGAAAAATGATCGATAACGTGTTAACTGGTACTTGCAGAGTTGAAGTTGGACCAAGAAGTTGTTGCGAAGCATAGGTGTATTCTTGGCGAAGGCGATTCAGATAAAACCCTGTATCTACATTAGCATTATAAATCACAGCTAACCGTGGGAGGGTTCGTTATCAGCAGCCTAAAAATAGACCGTCCAGAAACTTCTTCTGATATAGACGATGGATTTTCGTTATCGACCGCCTACGTACATGGAAATCACCATGGCGTGTGACTATTTAAAGCTACCCCCTACAGGGTCCGCTTCCGGTCCGAATACGCGTCCCGAGTGCAAGATCCGGTTGCTGCGTGACGATTATGAGGTCACCTGCGACACGGCGTGATTTATGGCAGGCTTTCGAAAGGTGGCGTGTGTTCACCTGAAATCGATAAACGGTTCAATGGGAAAATCGAATTGTTCTCCTTGTAACCGATTATGCATTCTCCCCTCTAGAGTGCTAATCTGCCGGCTCCCACTTTTTTCCCTCAATGCCTGGACTTTCAACAACTGTTTTTTTTTCTATTGAGTCCGCGCGCACAACATTATGTAGAATGTCGCAGGCGTGTCGTAATTGATCGACAAGATCGCCATGCGTCTTTATAAGGATCTATGGACGCAACAAGGAGAGCCGACTGCGAGTCGTTCTAATTTGACGTCGTCCGTGAAAAATCCTGACAAACAAGGATAAAATATTATACGCGACGCATGCTGCTTGTGGCTGGCACCGAAGGATCGTAGACTTCGATGGCAACAAAAAGTTCTTCGTGACGTCTACTATGCCACCTCGTGTTTAACAAACTTGCAGTTTCACTTTGCTCTCTTCATTCTCGTCTGCAACGCTAATGGATCTTCAACAGATCTTTCGAAAACTTAAATTTTTGTATGCGTACAAGTCCACATAGGTGTATCAGCGTCGGTGTTATTATAAAACTGATACTGTTTCATCAGTGTTTTCGAGAAAACGGATTTTGAATATTTGCCTGTCATATCTGAAAGTCGAAGCGGTGACTAATGATCACAGTGCTATTCTATCTCACATGAATATTCAAATTCGATCTTCTCGAAACCGGACGCTTCATGCGAGAAAAAATTTCCACATGTTCGACTTATTCGCAAAACAGACCGAAATTTGATGTCTGTTTTTCTACAGCCGATGTCGGCGGCGTTCTAGAATTAGGAGCCGTGTGAAAATGAAATGGACACTTTGTTAAAATGTACGAGATATATTCGAAACGTTTAAAAAATTTGATGCCTCGGTTGAGGAAGGCGGCAACAAAGGGACTCATTCTCTTATCTCCTACTTTCTCTCGATAGTCGGCACTCGGCTCTAAGAATATTTTTGCAAACTTAAAAACTACATTCTAGAAATAACCGTTTCAGCGAGCGTGTGCACCCGATGGATACGTGCCCTGCCAAATCGTTAACGTAATCTACACTTTATCTTTCGCATACTTCTCCGCTCCGTCACGTTTTGCTTAAACGTGATGCATCAGTCAACCGAGCCCACACACGCACGCACGTATATGTACGTAATATCGTTCCCCGCGAACGGTAGACGGTTCTTGAAAATATAGTCGTCTTCTGATCCGAGATAAGTGACGGATCGACCCGAAGGAAACGCAACAATTTCATCGTCGCGTTTACAATTGATTTTGGCAACGTGGTATCGCTTGTTCCCGGACAGGTTCGCCGGGCCGTTGCTGCCCGATCGCAGCGTAGTCTCGTCGCTGCTGAGTTTTCTTATTGAATCGTCCACTTATCGGTCGCATAGGAAATTCAAAGTCTGCCTACTGCATCGGGCGCAGTGCGACGACACGATCGCGTCTCGAGACTCGTCCTGCGTGCACGATACGGAAAGAAGTACTTGGCGCATCGAAGTACCAGCGTTACGTTACCGCCCTATCAGTGACCTTTGCTTCGGATATAGTTGTCTCCTACGAAGCGTGGCAGATACTGCGCAGTCACGATCGTAACGAACATGTTTACGGATCCTGATGCTGTACTTAAAATTAGTGTTATCTTTGGAAATTTCAAGAATCGTTATCAACGGATATTACGTCCGTAGAGGGCGTGTAATAACGCGAATCGAAATCGAAATCTGCGTAGAACTCGACCCGGAGCATCCGTCTGTCTGGTTGCCTATGAAAATATACACAACAGAGGCTCCTATATCGAACCGTAAAAGTTCGTGAAAGTTTTCTACGTTCGTGCAAGATTCTCGTGCACGAACGCACGAATGAAAAATATCACGTGATGCAAAAAGAATATCGGAGCTTCGTCGACCTTGCGGGACTGCCTGTACAAACGCACACACCAGCCCGCAGCTTTGTTGACGCCACCAAGCGAGCATTCTGGCTGTTATCGCTGCGAAACCGGTTCGTTGTTGGATTTATTCGGTTCCGATATCGACTGCTGCTGGGGGAGTTCAAGAAGGCAACCGACGATTAACAATGTCGTCGGGCGTCGAGCCGTTCTCAGCCAGTTTACCGAGATTTTTTTTCATTTTGCCCCGATCCGCGTCATATAATCGGCGATAAACCGCGTTACAAAAATAATCGAAAAGAAACCGTATTATTCCGAGATATCCGGAAGCCAATTAAATTCATTTTCCTCCGAGTTTTCTGCTTCGCACTGGAAGTTCCACGGAGCTCCAGTGTACTTTGTGCACGCAATCAAGTCGTGGCTAATCTAATTACTCGCGCGCTCCTCGACAGTTTCAGTTTTTCTTGCTCTTCGCCGCTTATCGCACCGAACGCGCAGCGCTCTTGTTCACCGTCTATTCTTATGTATCCAATATAATCATTTATTAATTTGCTAGATACAAGTACTTTTTCTTCTTCTTCTCCTTCTTCTTCTTCTTCATAGGTTCGCGTCTCTCACGTGCAGGCAACGCTTGCACACGACACGTGTTCTCTTATTCCCGTTGTGTCAACAGGATAGAATCGCTTGATTAACGTTTAGTGAATTAGTTTATCATTTGAAATGAGAGGATAACGAACTTTTAGTACGCGACTTATTGATGGATACAATTAAAATGTAAGCGTATGCTTAAGTTCGTAATGGACGATAAACTGCGCAATTGGTCGACTTTGATTCCTTAGATGACAGTATTTTTTTTAGATACGATTAATCGGTCCTCTTGGTATGATTAAAGTTAATATTTATCGTCGATTTAAACAAATTATTAATAGACAATTCATCTATTATTATTATTATTATTATTATTATTATCATTATTATTATTATTTAGCGGTAATCTCGCCGTAGGTTTTTGTACATAATGTACAGGGGGATGTATAAAATTGTTCTTTTGTTGCACCATGCACCACATAAAGTCAATTTAGTAAATAACAGTCACTCCTTGGTGCACTCTCGGTATCGCAAAAGTGACGGTGATCCTTGTCTCATATTTATAAACTAACAAGCAACCATCGTTTATAAATAATTGTCCTTTTTTTCCACCATTCATTCATTGTATCTTCCTCGTATCGGAATATACAGATAAAAGATTTGTATCCGCGCACATGATCGACACCTCATCGAGATATTACGTACGCTCCTATTTCTCAAATATTATAAAATAATCGATCGTTACTCCGATCAAGAACATAAAACTACACAACATGCGTATGCATACTTTGGCAATTGCAATGATAAACAATTACTATGTAACACTTCTGTAATCAAGCGAGCAATTTTGATAAAAATGCAATTCAATGATAGTCAAATAATAATATAATGGATTCTCGAAAATCAATCCTGGCCGTCTGCTGTGCGGGGACTTTGCACGATAGAATCACACGATAAACCACCCAAGAATTGTGTCGATCATGTAACCACGTGGATATACACTGTACGCGATAATTATATCTATCGTCAAAATGATTATAGACAATTTCATTATTTTAGTTGGTTATATTCAGTCCCGTTCGCCTCTTTCTTCGGCACGTTCTTCCGCCCTCGCTTTCATTCTAGTTATAAATGCTTGACCTTTACTTTTTCTAAAGTTCTCGTACGGATCATTTAGATTAATACCGACACCCTTATATTGATCATTTTTATCTCTAATTTCACCTCCTGAAATAGGAGCTTCGATACCCTGTTCATTGGCACCAAGTCCTGCACCACCCCAGCCCATTTTCTTGAGCAACTGATGGCCTTTGTTACTTTCGTCTATACCAATTTCTTGAGGAGCTTTACTGTAAGTGGATCCACTGAAACGGGACATACGATGTAATACGTTCAAATTATTAAAAGAAACAAACTTCTGTTTCTTGCGATTGACGCAGACAATTTTTGTTTCACATAAAAAATCACAGCCTATTAATAATGTATTATTACTCACAGGAAGCTGGGCGGTGTTGGACTTCGATCTTGCCTATCCAACCGTCTATCGGGACTTCGATCTTTGTTGCTATTCCTTCTCCTCCTGCTTCTGTTATTGTGGTTGCTATTCCGACTATTGCGCCTGTGATTGGTTGCTGGTGATCTGGATCTGCTTCTACCTCTCGATCTTGACCGTGATCTACTTCTCGATTTACTTCGGTACCGTTTCTTTGGTGGGCTAGGACTTTTCGATCTCGGCCTCAAAATCGGCGATGGTGATTTCGATTTTTGTCTTATACCGGCCACGATATCCTCTTCCTTACGTTTACGTGCAGCATTCTTTGCTTTATAATACTCGTATAAACCTAACTTCTCCCATCCGTCACTGGAACAGATATACAATATAATTCGATTTTCAAGGTGTCCATTATGGTTTCGTTTGAAATTTAAAATGATATTTATTTGAATGTTACCTGTCGCGTGGCGAGTCATGGTTTGGCGGTGCGTAGAATGCTTCCACAGCCGCTACTAGCCGTTCGCTCGGTGGGGCAGGCGGTGGCAGTCTAATAGCATCTGGATCTAATGGTTTGTATTCAGCGTCTTCTAATTTAATCAGAGGTACCATCAAACCAGCAGGAAGTTCATAGTAAGGCATACTGGGCATTAAATCTTCAACGGATGGTTCATGTATAACAGGCGGCGGACCAAATCCAGGCGGAGGTTTCGAAAAGTCCGGTAACGGAACGTTTGTGAATGGCGGGGGGTCGTTTCCAGTTGGTACACCCCATCCAGGCGGTGGTTGACTGAAATTTACATCTGTGCCTATCGGAGCCGGGGGAGCGGAATGACTAGGTGGCAGAGACATATTCTGCTGATTCTGTAAAATATTTATCTTCCTGTTTTATCACATTCTTGGTTCACAAATTAATATTGAATTCAAATTCTGGACATACCAATTGAGGCGGAGGTGGTGGTGGCGGGGCTTTCAGTTGTTGGTCAATCGCTATCTTTTGTTGCTCAATATTTTGAATTTGTCGCAATGCATGAGTAACGAACGCTTGATGTTGAGCTTGATAATTATCGAAAGTCTGCTTCGTGGACGTTGTGATTGGCGTAATAGCACTGGCATGTTGTGCCACCAGATTAGCCTGATATTCAGACCAAGATGCACTTGGTTGCTTTAACTTATCTATAATTCCTTCATCAAAGTAATTATTTTTTGACTCCCACAAACTTAGCAGTTTATTTAATTTATTAAGTTGTTCTTCTGATGCAGCTAGTGAAGTGTTACAGAACATGGGAACGACAACACTTTCCATTGCCTTGCGAAGATCCATAGATTTTTTTCTTGCACTAAAGAAGTTCAAGTTTAAATAACGTGCACAAACATTTTGTGGAAGTTGTCAAACTTTAACAACCTATCAGAGGTGTGTGGGAACCCGAAAATGTCGGGTCGGGACGGGTCCAGAGTTTTAGTCGGGATTGGGACGAGTTCTCCAAAATTTCGGGATTATTCCCGATATATTCGAGAACCCGACTCGTCTCGACCATCGGGTACCCGAAATTTTCGGGTTCTCGCACACCTCTAGAAACTATGCATTCTATTGTAATGGAATTGATGGTTGACATTCAATGTATTACGAAACACACTTATGACATAATAAATGTGAAGATTCATGGAGCACTTAATTTTTGCAATCATCCAAAGCATGTAATCCGCAAATGATTTGTTACTAAGTATCATCATACTTACCAATGATGCAGGACATCATTCACCAAATAGATAATATGAAGTTTATGACTAAAATTTGTTGCTTGAATTACTCTGAAACAAATAATATTTGTTACACAAGGACTACGTTCGTGTACTCTCGAAATCATGCGACAGAAGTTTTAGGAGAGACATACTTTTTCAGCAAATGATCTGCAACAACTTGATTACTTTGTGGAGTAACGGAATTCTGCAGTATCCAGGCTTTTCCCGCACTTATGCTATCCTTTGTGCAGCTATCGATAATAGGTTGTAATACTGCATCGAACGCAGCAAGATCTGTGCTTGTGCTTTGTGCACTGTTTTGCAAAGCTGTGTCTTGAGCTTGTCTAACAGCATCTTCAACCCTTCCTTGTTGTTGTGCCATCAATGCAGCATGCTGTGCAGCCAGATTTTGTTCTGATTGTCTAACTTGTTCCTGTAGCGTGGTTTGCTGCGATTGCAGGTTTGCTAGTTCATTCTGAAGCCATCCGGGGGGCCCGCCTATGTTAACCGGTTGCGTAACTCCAGCAATCGGTGGATTCACACCTCCCATAGCACCAGGGACTGGTCCAATCGGTGGTCCTGCATTTCCTGATCCTCCAATTTGTCCAGGTACTCCAGGTATAACGGGACCAGCTTGATTCCCAACTGGTCCAATTCCCACTACTGGGTTCAATCCATTGTTCTGAGTATTTAGGCCAGGTGCAAGATTGACGTTATTCAGTGGCTGCGCGACGGTAGCGGCTGTTTGCTGCTGCTGCGAAACGTTTAAACGTGGGTCTGCATTTTGCATTGGATTTATTCCTTTTTGCTTTAAAACTGTAAACGAATGACGGTGGATTATTGTAAGATGTTTGATTCCTTCAATGGATATTGAAAAAGTATACAAATAGTCCAATTTCTGTTGAGTCTTATCTTCTACCAGTGCATAATAAAATTCTTGGCAGTTATGAGAGAAGTATATTGTGAAAATTCAATAAGTCTTTTGGGAACACTATATTCTTTCCCTGTTTTTTTTTTATATATACATATATACATACATATACATATATTTTTAGCTTTTTTTTTATAGTACTAGGGTATTACAGGGCACATAGTTATTGTAGATGGATTACAGTTCCCACATAGATTGAAGCAATATATTGACAATGTAGTCCGTATTAGATAAGCTCCAGTAAGAATCTTAAAACTACATCTTCTTAAAATCACCATTGCCAAGAAATAGAATATGTCTTTAGCTAAAGCATTCTGCTTAATAAATAGCAATCCCAAAATCTTGAAATGAAGTGCTGATATTCGATGAATAATAGTTTTGCACATTCGCAATGACGAATTCAGACCCTTTCACCCGTATCTCTTTTTCAAAGTCATTCCTCGTTTCGTTGAATAAAGCATGGCCATTATGCTTCTCAATTGTTGTAGCTGTTAAGGGGCTGTATCCCACTTACTGGCTTGCTCTGTAGTCACTTTGTACTGATAGTAGTTGAAGTGCTCTCCACCGAACAGGAAACCAAACTTCGGGTTGTCCTTCTGCTTGTTTTTTGTCATCTGCTCGAACTCGGGTCCATTGCGAGCCACAAACTGTGCCAGTTTGTCTATGATGTTCCGTAACTCTGTATCTAGGTATTATACCAAAATCAACAGAATTAGTATGTCAGTCGTCTGTGCATGTGCGATCACTTAAACAAGTATTATAATATGAATGGCAATACATATTTAAATACAGTACTGAAATAGGATCTCTTATTTTTAAAGTACGCAGTCCTAAATCAGCCCATCGTAACCTGAAATATTGAATCTGTTTTGAAGATTGTCATTTCGTGAATGTTTCTACGAAGATGTCTGTGGATAATTTAATTCATCGATCGAATAATTTTATAGTGGTAATCTAATGTGTTGCACAGGTTTACATAACCTACTATCTACAATCTAGCCTTTTTCTTTTCCGAATCTGTTCTGTTACTTGCGTCGTGTCAAAACCCATAAATCTTGAATTCTGACTAACTAAAATGCTAAAATGATAATTCACAGACATTACGATTAATAAGAAAAGAAGATTGTTAATATGCTCGTTTCGAGAGGGAATGTGCAAGACCGTGTTTCACCGAATCGCCAGATCATAACATTCGTTTCTTACCTGCAGGTGCCTGGTCCATTATCACGATTACTCTTTCGCTTTCGTGCTGAATTTGATTACGTTCGTTTTTAGTTTCGTTAACACCTTTTTACACACAATCGAAATTCGGCTCCGGGAAACATTATTTTTTTACAGTGAACACGACAACGCTAGACGTCGCCATTAATTTCAGAGCATTCATGTTTTACAGAACTGCCGCCAGAGTTGCTGACACGCCGAGTATCACATGCGGAAATTCCTCCATTTCGATTAATTTTCGTTCTTGCAAGAGAGATCCTGCTTTTCTGTCAACTTTCTGCAGTGTTTGTGTTAGTGTCGATTTTTCCCTGATTTCTTGACATTCCAACAATTTACGGTAACATAGTTTCAATGAATTACCACTTTTTCTACATTTAAATCACGTTTCTCTTTTCGTATCATAAACGTGTTTAATCGTAACATTCATTGTATACAACGCGACTGTATTTCAATCTTTGTTTGTTATTGTTGCTTATTTTCAGCACTTTATTCCCTTTTAGTGGGTTTTCATAGTCTACATATTCTAAGCCATGTGAAAAGCTTGCTCTAATTGTATTTAATAATCGATTAAATACTTAACCTATAAATTATCGTATCACGTCTGTCACATATGTATTTCGTACAGTTAGTTTATTTTTAAATGCGAAAATAAATTTTGTTCGGTCAATTGTCATGCATTTCTTGATAATTTGCAAAAATATTATAAATGATAATTCTCTTTTACATTAGTCCACGTAATCTTCGAAGATGCCAGTAGCAGATGTGAAATCTAGTTGGGCTGATGAAGTGGAAGAAGAGGTAGCAGCATTACCTCCGCCGTCCGAAACCTATGAAAATGGATTTAAGATTCTCACTGAATACAAGTACAATCAAGACAATAAAAAAGTTAAAGTTGTCCGAACATACAAAATAGAAAGACGTATAGTTTCGAAGACAATTGCTGTACGCAAGAATTGGGCTAAGTTTGGAGATTCTGTGGATGACAGGCCTGGACCCAATCCTGCTACTACAGTTGGCGGTGAAGATGTATTTATGCAGTTCATTTCTAGCAAGGAAGAAGAAAATAAGGTCGAGGAAGATAATCTTGATAAATTGAAAAATATGGGTGACAAAGGTGTGGTCAAATGCCGTAACTGTAATGGAGATCACTGGACTTCAAAATGTCCTTACAAAGATACAGTTCTTGCTGGAGGTATGCTTGTTACTATCAATGTAAATATTTAAAAATTTTGTAAAGCTTCTTTACTTTGAGATTTAATTTTTAGGAAAAGTACCAGATGACAAGAAACCGCTTATTAATGCTGGTGCTCCTGGTGCTGTAGCTGAACTGAAGCCTCAACAGGGTAGCAAATATGTTCCGCCTAGTATGCGTGACGGTGGCAACAAACGAGGGGATGCAATGCAAATGCAAAGACGCGATGACATTACTACCATTCGTATCTCCAATTTATCAGAAAGTACTACGGATACAGATTTGGATGAGCTTGTCAAACCATTTGGATCAGTTCTTAAATTTTATCTTCCTAAAGATAAACAAACCAATCTTTGTAAAGGTTTCGCATATGTCCACTTTAAATTTAGAATAGATGCTGCAAAAGCTATTGCCACGCTCAATGGTTATGGTTACGATCATCTTATTCTAAATGTAGATTGGTCGAAGCCACAAACGCAAAATAATTAAGTAATAAAACTTTAAACTTTGATCCTTGGCATCCGTAGAAGAGTAACGGTTTCTTAATTCTAACACCAGAAGCAGAAAACAATGAAGTATTCAACATTAATTTTCAATATTTTATAAAGGAAAAAAAATATGGTATATTCAGTTGACTGTTGATAGTATTAATATAGATGTGTACATTAGGTGAGAACAATTTTTTAAAAGCCGTTTCTGCTTCTGGTGTTAGAATTTCCTGTCAGTTTTAATTCAAAGTGATACCATTCGTTGTTGTATAAAGTGACAATGTATCAATTTGTATTTTTAGCCTTTTTTGTCCGAAAATAAATCGTATGCAATAAGCTTTTTCATTCGTCATTAAAATCATGTTATACAATAAAATGTCAAAGAAAATTATGAATGATATGGCTTTGTAATACACAATACATTAGCAAAAATTGTATTCTATTTGATTTGTAATAAAACAATAATATAATATTCGAATATTTTATTAAGATCATGTTTTCACAAATTGAGCTTTGAATCGAATGCATAATTATTAATTTTAGAAGCAGTGTATGGACATCCATCAGTTAAAATATTAAATGTTGCAGTTATGTTTCATAAACCGCATCTAATATAAATTATTCTCAGTAATTACATGAAACCAAAAAGGTGTTGTAATTTTAATTTTGAATGTGAATTATATACATAATACTTATCATGTTTTATAATAATAAAACATTTTAGTTTATCCTTAAACAAAAATGGACAACAAAAAGTAACACAATAAAAAATGAAAGCATTGTTTCCTCTTCGAAGTGAAGTTTTTTTTTTAAGGACCACTGTTCTTAGAAAATTTTTATTTATTATTATTCAACGGATTAGATCTACAACAACAAAAATTTCAGGTAAAACATTTCTTCGATCTTTTTATATTAAAACTTTATGCTCAACGAGTACACTAAATACACATTCATCTATTTTGAACTTAAAATAATACAGTATTGCAATAAATAGGAGTATCGCGGTTCTACGTTAAATCGGATACGCTTGTCATTGGAAAATGGTAACGAAGAAATTACAATTTCCAGAGATACCATTGCAAGGTGGAAGATTGCTATACGTAGATGGGAAAAGCAAAAACGGTACAAAAGTAATCACAGGCTTGTTTGTTTCGTTGCCTGTGAAGTAATTATGTTATTTAGAAACTACGAATAATACTACGTCGTCTAAGTACTTAAAAATGGTAACTCTAATCAACAACCTTATACTGCTCAACGGAGCCTAACGAACATTATACAGATAGCAAAAAGCACATTGACTTTTAATGTCGATAGAACAATATCATTTGAAAATATAATTAACAATTATATGTAGTCCTGTTGGTTTTTCCATTTTTTATATATTTCTTTTTCGTGCGCGTCACCTTAATGGTTTAACCAAAAGATCGTGTCAATATTTATTGTCGACTCCTATAAAATCATCACAGTTTAACGTGTGTACGCTTTCTCTTTAACGACTCGAACCCAACGTTAGGTTTTTTCGATTGTGTTTGTCCAACGTAATTCTATAAAATTTAAAGTTGTCATGGCGCGCCATCCCAGTTACCTTTCTTCTGTTAATCCTATTTACAATACTCGTCGCACATCGAACTTTTCTCTTATAAAAAAGACTTATGTATTAATAAACAAATGTTATAGCGGATTCACCGTTACCGGTAGCCAACCATGTTAATTCAATAGTTGTTCGCGAAGATGAGGATTACTCTCCTGGAATAGCACAACTACGCCTTAAAAATTGAATTCCATCATCAGTTCCACCAATTAGTTCCACCGTCACTGTTGCATTTTTCTCAAACGGATACCATGAAGATTCACAGCGGGTCTGTTCAAATTCACGCGAACCTTATCAATAACAGTTTCCGATCCGACAAGATCGCGATGTTCCTGGCAGAACTTCGAAAAATCTCCGCTGGCTTAATGAAATTCTGTGATCATTTAACTATTCCTCAAGGTCTGCCTTTACCAGACCGCACACTTCTTTTCGGGGTTCATTTTAGAGCCGAGAGGACAGTTGAAGTCCTTCGAGAATTCCTCCATGTTTGAAAGTGGCCCTAGGACGCGGAACTTCCCTGGACTATGGAATCCAGTGGTAATGCGGAGTTTCATCGCTTCCGGTCTGTACTTGCTGCACCAGGTGTTCGCAGCACTGATCCAGAACAATTGTTCCGGTGTATAAGGAAGACCTGGTAGTTTTGATTCTTTGTTGTTTCGCTCGACCCATTTTCTGTACGCCAGATACGCCTCTTTGATGCCACCGTTGTCGGCTATGTTCTCTCCTTGGGTGTTTATACCGTTCAACTGTAAACGGTAAAAAGGAAACGAAAATTCTTTAAAACATCTATCGGAAATTATTTCAGAATTTTTGAAAGTTTACAATAGATTACTGCGACAAATGAATGGTATCGGAGGAAGTTGCTTACGTTCAGGCCAACGTCTTCGACGGTGTAGTTTCCGTATTGGTGAATGATACACTCCGCTCTCTCGAGGTACTTTTCCTTTGTCTCTGGCGCCCACCAATCGACGAGATTTCCTGCTTTATCAAACTGTCTGCCTTGATCGTCGAAGCCGTGTGTTATCTCGTGGCCTATGACGAACCCGATGGCACCGTAATTCATGTACCTCGGTCTGTCGTTGTTGAAGAAAGCACCTTGTAGAATGCCAGCGGGAAATTCTACGGACAATGCGTTACAGTGATTTTATCTCTAATACGTATTTCTGTCAGGAACATCCTGTTGGATGATTGCGAAAGTTCGTGTCCAATTAGCAGAGACCGCGACACTTTATTTACAGATTTATTTATTTTACATACAGAACTTTATTGTCACTCACCATACTCAAATCGAGAGACGTGTTCGAGCACCTACTAAACTTCAGGTAGTAGGGCACAAACTTTTGCAATCGTCTAATATTTCGAAATACTCACGAATACTGTTCTCGATCGACGAATAGAACGCGTTCACGATTGCCGGCCTTCCGTGCGTTATCCAGTCGGTTTTGTTCACGGGCTTCCTCAGCTTTCCGAACGAGTACTCCACCCCGAAGAGAGTCAAGTTCAAGATTCCCTCTAAATAATTGTCGGTCGTCAATTCAAGTTTCTCGTAGAAATCTTCGAGTTTCTTGTCGTCCAATAGTTCATCCGGGTAGGCAATATGGCTGGACATGGACGCTGCCTTGTCCAGTGCGCTCTTCCTCGTTTCTTCGTCCATCCAGTCGACCTGGAAGATCGAGAACGTTTCAACATCGTTATCCAAATATATCAGTAGACTGCGGATTAAAATGATTTAAGAACACCGATGTATTCGACTTATTGAAATGAATAAACCGATTAAAGTACGACTGAAACGTCTATCTGGCTTCTGTCAGCTCTGCGGCCATATTTTGATTTTATCTTGTCAGATATGACTTCACTTTTGCAATATTAACAGTATCGAATGGCAAGATAAGTATCGGCACAAAGAATCAAATTCGACGAAAGGTGAACGTACTTGTTTCAGTATCTCTGTGAATTCTTCTCTAATATCAGTCACCATCTCCACAGCGTTTTTCTTCGCGTCCTCCTTGAAGTACTTCCTAACGTACATGGCGCCGACGCTGATGCCTAAGCTACCGGAAACGGTGTCGATACACTCCTTCCATCTGGGTTCCCTTTCCGTTCTGCCGCTCAACGCCGTCGAATATTGCAACTGCCTTTTCCGGATCGCCTCGGTAAGATAGCTGACGGACGAAGCAGCAGCCCTCCACATCACATAATTTGCCTGGACCCTCTTCGGCGTGCTGGCCAATAGCTTCTCCAGGCTCGAGATGAAGCTGGGAACACTGACGATTACGACCTCGTCATCGTCGACTTGGAGGTTCGGCGCCAAGAGGGTGTTGAAGTATTCCTTCCACGGAATGCTGCGGTAAGTCTTCGACAATTCCCGCACGGTCATGGGGTTGTAGAGGAGTGTGGCGTTACGGCGTTTCTCGTTCGGCAAAGAAATCTGTAAGATCAATACAAACGCCTCTAAATAACGGTTTCAGAGGAAAATGGTTTGCTTTTGAAACTTACGTTGGCAAGTTTCATCTCGAACTCCAGCGACTGCTTCAATTCCGTCTTCGCCGTAGCCTTGTCGCCGCCTAAAATTGCAGCGATGTCCACCATGTAGCTGTAGTATGCTTGCACGATTTTTTCATCGAAACCCTTCGACAAGTATTCCCGCGACAGTCCCAGAGATGCTTGATCGAGCTGTAAAACCATATACGTTTGTATAACAAACCTCCACAACGTTATTTAATCTTGACGTTGAAATTAGCGTGGGACGCGCGAGCACTCTTTGAAAACGTAGACTGTAACATTACCAGGACACGTTTAAGAGTTTCTATAAACATTGATTTATCCACTTTCCCTCCCTGTACATAAGTCGTTAGCTATTATTGCAGTATTATAATACCGCTAACTATCATGGCTTTTAACGTGCAAGGAACTGTGTATGTACGATAATAATTTGCACCGAGAGACTTCGCCATTGCTGGCGTAACTTTACTCGTGAATTATGCCACCGCAGGCATTTAAGGCGATAGCGTCGCGCACGAATATTGTCAAATTGGTTTCGAACAAGGTGTCCATGTGTGTTCTCACGTACATCGATTATTCGTCTGGTGCTGTTTTTCAAGTCGACGCCGATGCTGAAATCGATGAAATAATCGACGGAGTATCCCATCTTGCGAAACTTGTACACCGATTCTTTCCAATTAAACTCGGTTTCGTTCCAATTGTCTCCTTCCAACACCGGCCAGCTACCCAGCTTTCGTAAAATGTTCAAAAGCGGCTGAAGACCTTGCTGTTCGATAAGCGCTGAAACATGATAGGTACCATTGTTCAAGTAGGGCATAAAAATAATATTTTGTCGGAGACTACGAAACGAATTAACGTTCATTAGAAAAATAAATGTACTCGAACAATATTTAATTCTAGAACTATCGAGCACTGCTTTATAATGATAACAAGATAATAAATAAATTTTTTGAGTGATTTCTCATGGACGCATCCTGGACGCTAAACAATGACACTTACTCTTGTTCATACAAGCTTTGTACAAATTCTTCGCTAGCTTAAACGGTTTCGGCTCGTTCGGCGCGCTCTTCTCCTCGATGCTGGTTCTTAATTGATTTTGCAGCTCGTCGCTGATTTCGGTGAACGTGTTTACGCTAGTTTTATCATCCGGGATATTGGTACTCTCCAGGAAACCACCACAAGCGAAGTCGTAGAAGTCGTCGCACGGCTCTATCTCCGAGTTCATGTTCTTCAATATCCTGGATGCTGAAGAATCCCCACCGCAAATGATCGTGATTAATGCGAACTTCAATGTACCAGGGTACATAGGGTGAAGGACCCAATTATTGTCCCTATATTAATTATACTTACTTTTAGAGCACAATGAACATTAAAAAACGGACATTAAACTTTTTCACTAAAATCAGTTCATATGTTACATACCTTTTTCTTTCAGTATTCATTATGCTTTAAAAATAAGTATCACAGTAATCGGGTCTGTTACCCTAATATTAAATAGAATTTGTTTTACGCTAACCTGTATGCACGCATTCTGAAGTGTAGCACACGTCATCGCCGCAGGTTGGTCCATTCACGATTTGAATGTCTTTCGTGTGCTGGTACCCGTTCAAGGCGTTGGCTGTGTACGGTAATTCCTCTGATTTAACAGATGCATCTATTCTCGTGCAGGTGCAGATGCGGTTGCAAAACAAAATGCAAGATGATGCTGTTAATAAATGTTAGTAATGGCGCCGCTTAAGCTGTAGCAATAAAATGTTCGCTTGCCCCCTTCGCGAATTATTTTGTGCAGAACGCGATGAACGTACGAATTTCACGTCGAATTTCTTAACAGTAGCGTGAACTGGTTATCTAGCGACAATTCATACGCTCGCGTTTAAGCTGAATTATGAGATTTCACACGTTTCATGACGATTACACATGTCCGCGCGAGAAGCATGAGAAGCTGAATAATTTTCTGTACGTGGCGCCCGCCGATCGACGATTATCCTCGAAGACATCAATATTTTCCGATGATCTCTAAAAGTGTTCCGGTGATTCAGACTCTTTTATGAACCACCCCGGGCGGTCCGCGATCGACACCCGATCAAAATATACAGTCGAGCCACCCCACGGTGTCCATGACTGTTCTCCGGGAAGGTGTGATCGGAAAGTATGACCTGGCCCGAATGAGTAATTTTAAAAACAATACTAATTTACCCCGATGCGTCAGAACGAGTACGCTTATTGACGTCACTGTGTTCTTGACGTCAAATTACGCGTTCCGAATTAACCCATTACCAACTTCTTTCTCCGATGGCTGTAGGATCGGTAACCAGAGAGAAAAGAAACGCTGTCGAAGATGCAGCTCTTGCTATGTTAGGTCATTGAGAAAATAATAGCGATCGGCGGGGGTGTAACCGTTGGAAGCTTCGGTTAGTCGAGATACTCTAAATCCGTGGCGTACGTAGCATGACGTATAAAACCACGAGAAACACAGCGGATACGAAAAATATTTGAACACTCATTCTCGAGAAATTGTCGATATTTAAAATAAATTCGTTAAAAAAAGAATGGTACAATAGTAACTTTGGACTCGTTTTAAAGCTACTTCTGCTTTTGCCACTGATCTTTTTCCGTCCAAAACGTCACATATCGAAACGTACATTAAAAAAATTGAAAAAAAAAATCGTAGATTAAGTTGATCCTTCAACTCCTATCCGTTCGCGTGAATAAATTAATTTATGCAAATATTAGAGCATGCTCTATATAGCACTGTTCAAGACGGCTACACCATTCTACTTACTGATGCACGTAGTTAGTGCGTCCGTACCGCCAATAAGAATTAACTACCAAGACAACAATGATTTACGGGATCAAAGGACCGAGGAAACGGGTCATACGTGACGTTTGTTGTCAATGAAATTTACAACACGGTTGCAAGCCAGTCGGGGCAGCTTTCGCAAACTTCAAAACTCATTCCGCTCCCCTTTTTTTTTTCTACTGTTTTTCACCGTGACCACGGCACCGTTATCGAACGCGAAGGTAACCAGATTTGTTCGCGACAAAATTGCGAAAAGCACTTTGCCGGCGCGAACTTCGCGGGAGAGGAAAACACGGTAAAATGAGAGAATAGAAATACTGTGCGCGATAACTCGGAACATTTTTATGAAATGAATATACAGGTTGCCGCGGCGATACCGGTTTCCTGTTTCCATTTCGTTTCTTTTTGTGGAGAAACCTATGTTTTAACGACTTTCTACGGAGAAAAGCGCGAAAAACAAATTAATCATAATTAAGGTCTCTCGGTCTCGCATGAACAGTGGCGTTCAAACACGTTTTCGAGACTTGTACTACATTTTATATAAATACTTTTCAATTTTTGCGGATAAATATCTTTCGCTCCTCGACGTTCGAACAGTACTTTCACCCTGTTAACACGAATATGGGTCGCTGGAAAAATATGTCGAACACTTTTTGTAAACTTTGCTCCGGAGACTCGTGAAAAACAAAATGCGTTATAGTTGGCTGATATTGGATGCAAGCAACAGTTTTAATGAACGCGATTTGATTCGCATGTGGCAAGCGTTTTTAGGTGAAAATATGCGCGCGTTAATTGTTTCGTCGCTGCAATGGATAATAGAGGAGATTCTTACCGTTGCCCGACTGCGTGTTACAGGACGCGGAATTTGTTGCAAGAACTGCGATTACAACAACCAACGCGATGCACAAGAGCGCTCCGGAAACTGCTATTACAGTTAACCCCCGTTCCAGTCCTGAACGCCTCTTCCACCACGTCGGATTCCTGCAAAAAGAGAATTGCTTCTTCAAGGTCTTTGCTAATTTTCTAATCGTTTTTCACAGGGAAAATTCGAATATAATCTTTTCGTTTTCATTTTTTTTTTTTTTTTATTAATTCGAGTACTTGCTTAGCCTTATGCTTCGGCATAATGGTGCGTTCGGTACAGAGTTTATTCGTGTCGTGAATGACATCTTTATCTGTGACACGATAACATCAAAATCTCGAAAGTTGCGAATAATGAAAGTTTGGCCGCGAATAACAATTGAACGGTGCTGTTACGCTCGCTCCATTTTGTTCGCGCGACGAGAGACAAACTTTAGTTCGTTCTACTTGCGCTCATCCTTGAACGGAGCCGGCAAAACAGTAAAACTCGGAAAGATCGAAGTCGTCTGTCGTTGCGAGCAATAAAATTTAGTGTTTAATGTGCAGAGCGTCTATGATGCTTCGAGTTGACGACACCGTAGACCTTGAATTCTATTATGAATGAAACGGGAAATCGTTGGGAGGGACAGATAGGAATTAACGACACCCGATTACTAGGCTGCAGATCTTTGTGGGAAATAAACATCGTCAAATGTTCACCAGGAAGCAAATAAAAATTTGTTTTTCTTCCATTAATAATTTGAATCGGTTGATGATAACGTAACGATATTCTCAAATTTATTTTATCTTTCTAAATTTTGAATTTATCTTATTACTAACTTTGTTTTGCATTTAACTTATTACTTGCTTTTGTCTACTAATTACGCGAGTGTTCCTCTTGAATTAGGGGCGGCAATTTTCAACAGAACAGACGCTGTCAAATTGCATTTAAAATACAACGTCCATAACATAATTCAGGGCGAACGTAGCCACGTGGCTTGGGAAATTATGTTCCCGCATAACACGAAGCTTTATTAAAGAAAAGAATTATTTTATGGTTACGCCGTGGCTTTACGTAAGTCTCAAGATGAAATATTCAAGCAATTATTCCCCACGAGTGGTTGCATGAATAAGTACATGTCCATTACAAGATTACCATACAATCTTGCACCGAGAAGGTGGACTATTGCGTACAAAATAGTCGTGGACTATCATCTTTTCAGAGAAATATATAGCGAATCGAACAAATATTTTAATACTAAATTTTCGAGTCTGGAAAAATTGTCGATAGACAGGGCGAGGCGTTAACTATTGCTACCTAGAATAACCCCGAAAGTATGATCACGGTTCAAACATCGACGATTTCTCGCGAATGAGAATGCGCTCAAATACTTTTCGGGTCCACCTCATTTCCCAAAAACGTTCCCAAAGCAGAATTATCTCCGAAAACGTGGCGCTTGTGTATTCCAAGTCGATTGCTATTTATTACCCTCGCAAAATAAACATCGATCATTGTCCATCGTGCGACAATGAGTATCGTATTATGCAATTGCGGCTCGACAGTGGCGATGTAACAATTAATTATGGGTGTCCTCTAGTAACCTTCGATCGAATCGATTCGATACACCGCGGACGGACTTCTCTTCCGTTTCTAAACGTACGAGCTGTTCATTGCAAAAATGGTGCAAGTCGAAATAGTTAATCATTTGATAATGAGGAATTAAGCGAAATAATAATAATAATAATATCGAAGGTAACGGCAGTGTCGCCAGATTAGGGGAGGGAGCACGAATCGAGGGGAAAAAGTTACCCTCTCTCTCCCAGTACCGGAGTGTGCACGACAGACACGGAACACGTCACGTGACCGGGCCGGGGGCAAGGGTGGGGGAATAGCGCGGTAGAAGGGGAAATTAGAGTGGGGGAACAAGTCTTGATCTGGCGACACTGGTCAGAGCCGCACAACTGACGGCCCGGTGTTGCCAGATGAGGGGAGGGAGCACGAATCGAGGGGAAAGAGTTACCCTCCAATATTCTAAATAAAATCTAAATAAAATTAGAGTGGGGGAACAAGTCTTGATCAAGTTAGGACAAGTCTTGATTTGAAGGAAGCGGTTCATCTGGAGAAAAGATGACAAGGGTATTTCTTTTTCGTGGGACATGAAAGAAACCGCGGTTCATTCTTTTACTCTCGGCAAATAATCAACCGGGGAATGAGAATTTCGCAACCTGCAGCGATACGGTATTACGATGGCGTTCTGTAGAACTAGCATGGCTTTCGATAGTGAGAAGTAGATTAGACCGGCGCGGCAGCCAAGCATGAACTAATACGGCTGTGCAGTAGATTGTTCTGTGGTCTCCCCTGAATACGGCATTTCCAATTGTCCGCAGTCGAACATTCGTCGCGTTTGAAACATTGAATTTCTGTGCCCTCCTTGACACACTTGCCTCGATGTGCCTAATTGTTTTCTCGGTTTAGTGCCTGCTTATGTCCAGCTAATGAGGGGCTTTTCCCTTTTTGCTTCCATCGAGCCCAGCCGATGATTAGAAAAATCATTCTCTATAAGTAGAAGACATTTTTCTGTGAAACCCGGCGTCCATTGGTAATCTCCGTTGACCTGTATAGTGTACAAAAATTGAAATAACTGAACGGAAATTACGTAAGAGAGAATTCCAGTTCTTATTTTACGAGCGGTTTATTATTGGGCTGCAGATTTTTATGCAAAATAAAAATTGTCTCCATCAATTCCAAGGAAGAGTTCAAGCACATTCTGAAGTTTATTTAATTTTTCTATTGGTTTAAATTGCAGTAACTTCTTTTTATCATAAATGCATAAAATACGCAGTCTATTATAGTATAATGATGAGGAAGACTTACGGAACGAGGCAAATAGTGCGTACGTTCGTGTAGGATACTTTGCTTGAACAAATTGTGCAGTATTGGTTATGCCAGTATAGCGATGCTCATCAATATGGTAGAGTCCAAGGCTAACTAGATTCAACTTATTACATGTCACATAGATAGTATTCTCGAGTAAGGTAGGTGAAGTTATCTGTCGACAGGTTTGTCAGCTAACAATGTTGCAGTCGTTCGATAATGTCTACAGAAACTTCCTCGAGACAGCGAAAATATTCTAGTTAACGTGGTACGTAAATAAATGTTATTTATTCATTCTGTATCATAACAATAACGATTAAGAAAATTGATTTGAGGGTTAATACCCTTACCCAAAAATAATTCTGCAAACAATATCATATTTTAAAGAAATATATCAAACTGCTACACACTCATAGAGATTTTGCAATATCTAAAACAGAAAATGAGCGAATTTTCATGCGAAAAACGGATCAAAATTTTCACTTGTTAATTACATTATTAAATCAAAATTATCGGTCAAGACTGTTGAAATTGTTCGAAATCGTTTCTAAGCAAACTTCTAAAAATCAATTACCATTTTATCAAATGCGTAAACTATTGCATTTTCTTTGAAATACTGTTTTCGGTTTTGAAACAATGATTATGGATCTCAATCCGCAAGAAACCACGGTCGTTAAACAAAATGATATACTGAACGTGGATTGTGTAAGATTTAATACGATTTAAATGATCGTTGAACAAATAGACACGAGCGATTGCATAGTTTTATCGTTGAAGATCGTATTAAATGTCAACTGGGTTCAACTCGTTAATTGTCACGTATGAACACTACATAATGTTCCCACGTAATCAAGTTGAAGTTACCGCCAAACAATGCAGAGGTTATTCGAGGTAATTTCTAGGAGCACTCACTGCTTCAAATTGCACTTACCCATTTTTCTCACAAACGCATAAAGCCCGTAGTCTAATGATGACACATAACATATTTCAAAATCGCGACTAAAATCTACTCTACAACATTCTAATCGGAGGAAATGAATCGACTATCCCCTGCTCTTAGATTTCAATCAACGTTAATCACAGGTTTGCTATCCCAAGGAAGAGGAAACCGCGATCGTTAAGAAAACATTGTGTAAGGTATAATACGATTTAAATGGCCGTTGAACGAGCGGACACTTAGCCGAACACTTTGATAAGCTGAGCATTCCGCAGACGTCGCATCAAGGGTCGTTCGATATAGCAATTATCGGGCATCGGACTAGCCCCTCGCGGTGGCGTCCCTGCTTTGAAACCTATGCAATAAGGACGGCGTAAACAAATTAGGTTCGTTGATGCGGCTTCCCAGCGGTAAAAAGCGGGACGACGCGGAGCATACAATGAAGTTCGCGCGGCGCTCTGTAAAGTCGAGTGTATTGACCTCCTCCAGGGACAGTTTGCATCGGGATGCCATGCACCGTTCCGCGGCGGCCAAGTCAACGGCCTGCACGCGCGCGAGAAACCTAATTGCGAGCTGTTTCGAATCGACCGCGGCCGAGGGAAATTGTTAGCCGGCGCGGCGGGGCGCGTCTCGCGATCGACCTCGGGGGACAATTTGTTTACACGCGTCCTCGTCGACGCAGCGCCGGTGCTTACGAAAACTTCTAATCCCGCGGAAAGAGCAATCGAATTTCCGTGCCCATTAGCCATGCCAGCATGTCGAGCATGACCGTCTCGCGACGTGAGAACGCGACACCGATCACCCTGACACACTTTGCCGCGCCGCGCCGCGCCGCGCCGCAACGCGCCGACCTACGAAGTGGAGCCGTTCAAGGAGCGAGAAGCGAAACAATCAGCGAACAACAGAACCGTGAAAGATCGCGCGGATCCACCGGCGCCGATCCTCTGATCGATAATGCACGCGCGAGATGCTCTCCTCGGACGCGGATTTGAACATTTACCGAGCGGACTTTTACAGACGATTCAAAAACTCTGTACGGTGAATTCTCATTACGAGTCAGCGCCAACCTTACAATTTGGAGTCAGTGGAACTACCCACACCACCGCGGTGAGGGGCCGAAGCTCGAGAGAAAGACATTTTCTCAGTCTTCTTGTCACTGTTGGCTTTTATGACTTGTAGACGGACACGACTCTTAGGTTTCCAGCGTGTCCTGTGTGCTTCAAATGCGACGCTCGGCGACGACCTCAGATTTCGTCTAAGAGTCAGTCACCAGAACGGCGCAACTGACTCCTAACGAGAATTCACTGTATGTGCTAGCTTTTTAAAATTTTGTATCAATACTAATACCAGTATTTTTAATATTTTTGATGAATATTGCTGCGTAAATATACAGTACCTACCCACTAAGATTATGTGTATATGTATTACGGTTAGTGATACAATGCTCTTTAAATATACGGGCTAATAATAAAACTGACAGTTTTTTCGAGCATAACGTTAATCAATGGTTTAACGATAATAAAAATAAGGCTGAAGTTCTTTCACAAAAGATACGGGAGACATTTAACCAGGTCAGACTGACCCGGACGGTATCAGTGTAACAACAAATCGACTCTGAATATTCATTAGCCGATACCTATACGATAGCACGTGTAGATACCTTGCGAATTTTTAAACTGGTTTTACCACGTATGAGGAAGCTTCTGTTGCGTTTACACTGCAAGAGCGAAGAACACAAACTAAGTATCATTTAGCTGACCGAATACAATTATAGAACTTTAAAAACAAAGGACAATTTCCGAATAAGTAGTACCATTAATTAAAAAGCTATGAAATATAGAAGTTTTCTAATGCATTAATTTAATTCTAGGCGGTGCACAAAGATAAAACAGAACTACGATAGTTGTCACATAATGAACTTCAGTATCGTATTTAAATAGAGAATAATGCAAAATACGACCTAGACCACTGAATACTTAATAATTGTTATTAGTAGATTGCGGATTTTATGCATTTATGACAAAAATGGGTAAACGTATTTTAAAACAGTAACCGCTACATTATTTTCAACCTATTAAACATATAAAGAAAGAAAATACATTTCTATTTCACTCCAGCTTGTTGCAATTCAGGTAGAAAATTTTTATTTCTCATAAAGATCCGCAGTCTAGTTATTAGTAATATTTATTTTCGTTGCACAGTACACCGTGTATTTGAATTCTTTAAATATTCCCTGTTTTGCATTCGATCTACTTTTGCCATACATGCACGATTTTTTGAAATTATTCCTCAACGCAAATCGACAAAAATAGCCCGTATACAGTGTATTAACAATAACAGAAAAGAAAACCGAATAGACGAACATATTGGCCGAGTGAACGCATACGCGGGAATAGCGCGCGCCATGACAGTATTAGTTCGCATTCAGGCAGAGAGAGGATAACCTTCCCGGTAATTCGCCGCCATTTGCCCTCGGGAGGACGGAATTAGGGCCCCGATCGATTTCAAATTTGTCGTATCAATGCTCCGGCAATCACGCAGCGCCGCTAAAGATCAAACTGGCGAGTCGACGTAAACAGCATCAGCAACGAACACGCAACAATGTTGCACGAAGATCCGTCAAAATCCGTGCGCACTTCGTATGCAACAATTACCCACGAACCTCCGAACAGTAATGATTCTCGGAACAATGTTTCGTCCATCTTCTCTTCGTCCGGACAATTGGGTAATTAGCGTGAAAACGATTTCAATCGAAGTTTCGAGGTACTCAAGTTTTATAGTTTCACGTGCTTGGAAATGAAATAATGCAGTGCCTATTGTGTGCCTAATTCGATGATTACGGCCGCCGTTCATAGCTCGGCTGGATTAACGTTTTTTTCTTTTCTTTTCCAAGTATTCAGACACTTCTACAGATGATTTCTTTGCTACTTCATCGCACTCGCTGCTTATACGGTACCGCTTGATCGCGATCTTCCTGTCCTGAACTTCTTTGAACTGAATTAAACTGCCAATTATAGCGAATTACGCGATCGCCTCATTTCCGCGAATTACGCGATTCGTCTCGTTTTCGTTTAAACGCCAAATTGCCGATCCTGAAGACCCTGATCGCCTTAGACGTTTCCTCAATTCTGCGGTTCTGCGCAAAACCGTTGGCACGAACTTGCTTCAGTTTGTTAATTTCGAAAATCTCCTCGTCACGATTACTCCGCTTCGTTTCCTTATCAAATAAGCCGCGGGCAACCATCGCGTTGATTAGTTTCTAAAAATAAATTAGTATTCTGTTCGAAGGTGATCCGTAGTATGCAATGCCCGTTCCGAGCAGCTGAAACAGGATCTTCATGCCGAATATTTAAATAATTGGCATTGACCCATGCTCTTTTTTCTGGCCGATTTCCTTAAGGGGTCACGAACACGTGAAACCTCGTTCACGTTAGACAACGACTATCGGGGTAAACGTGATAAGGAAATGTTAACAGTCCGACCGAGCGGAATACAGATTGCTGCGCGTTGGCCACCTGTGAGAAGCGTCCAGTTCCGACTGGTATCATTTTTTGCGGTGCCGAGGTGATTGAAGCGCCATAACGATGACACAAGAAGGTCGAACGTCGGACAAAAGCAGATGCGAAAGAACTGACAATAAGACGCGACCGTTCGTCTTCACGTTTCTACTCGTGTATGAGTTATGTGCCTTTGAACGGTTGAAACGTGAGAGGAATTAAACAATTTTTTAAATTTATTTAAAATTTTTTTTTGTCTCTGTGAAAAATCAATATGCACCTCTTAGTGTATTCGAGTATTGTTTGCTGAAAAATTGAGCCAATTATCTTCAGATGGTAGGACGTGGCAGCCATTTTTGCAAAACACCGTTCGTGGTACCACATATACAGGGTGGCCGGTTTCACATGAAAATTACTTGAATAATATATGCTATATAAAAAAATAGTTTAGACAATAAGAGAATGGTTTTAAGGGGGCCACAAACTGGTGTAAACAGTTTCTGCATAGACGGACGCGTAGAGGTCACATGAAGGTGATATGAATTTTTTAAATGAAATTTATGTGAAAACACGGTTAGTTTAGGAAATATTTTGAATGCTGAGAAACGTTCAGATCTTGTTTCAAAGCTATTGGTATTCATACTATGGATCTTGCTTGATGTGAATGCTCTATTTCTACTCTTAATTCAGTTGACGTGAATACTTTACATGTGCAATTTTCAAACCCCATTGAAGGTATCGGCCTTAGCCAGCGTGTACCGCTTTGGACGTTCACTTCCTGTAGAAAGTAACGGACCTTTTGCAGAGAAGCCGAAGAAGTGTGCCTGATATGACAATTATCTGTCGACGGACACAACCGGTTATACCCAAGGAAAGATGTAAATAAGGACTTTCAGTGTGTACACTTCTTGTTAGCAATATTCGTTACACGGTGATCATTTAACGCGGACATAACTATTTGCCAGTGGCTCGAAACTTTTTCGCAAATTCTCCAGAAAAAAAAAATGTAGATTTCCGAATTACAAATTCTGGGAATTTCAAAAACGAAGTAGCATTCGGTCGAATTATGAAAAATATTTACTCTCTGCAAGCGTTTTTTTTTTAAATTTTTTAACACGTATTATTAATATTGCACCAGTTTTTTGCGTTTACCTGTCTGAAACAATAGTTTAATAATTTAAGAAATTGCAAATACAGCGAATCGACACTAGATTAGTTATCGACAATAATTTTTAGGAACGTGTGGCAATTCTCTGGCAAATTGTTAGTGTTTAACATGAGCCAGACTAAAACATTTGCTTTTCCAGGTTGATACGTTGCAACAGCACATGTTTTCACGGAATCGTAAAATTTACTAGAAAACTGACAAGCGAAGCAGTGACAGCACGTGACCGTGTAAAGTTTAAACAAAATATTTGACTTGGCGTTGTTTGTGTGTGCGTGCGTGTATGTATACGAATGAACGAAATCGATTTCAAAATGAAACGTGTACGCGACATCCTCCAGTGATTGTTTTCAAATATTTGCACGGTCAGCGACAGCTGTATCTTTGTTTTATAATCCTTCGATTTGCAAAAAGTCGCGGAAAGGCGACTCTCTCGTCGGGTTTGCAACATCGTCTCTCGCCGCTTTCATAATTCATGCGGGCACGAAAAGCTTGTCTTTGCCTCCCTTTATTTTAAGACCACGAGATTTCTCCCGTTTCGTTGTTCCAACAAACTCGAGCACAGTTCACTTTCACTTCTCCTCTTATGAAATTGCTGCAAAAATTTTTTGGCGAAAAAACGTTTCAAACGTATCACTATTGAACCGATATAAGCTAGTCCCATCTTCATGAAAAGCAATCCGAAATTATATGCGTATTTTTGCAAAAACTATTCAAATATCTTTAACACCAATCGTACCGAGCACAAAATGTGATTGGTGCCTACACGTTGTTCTATAAAAATTGCAAGACTGAAGTTATTTAGATTCGTTGCAATTTTGATAACAATGAATGAAATTGAATGGAAAAAAGGTAAAACTATTATCGCATTACTTTCAAATCAATGACAATAAAATTATTCAGAAAAAAATAACTGTCCACGTAGTTCCTTTGTCTTGATAGAGACAATTTTTATTTAGCATAAAAATCTGCAGTCTAGTTATTACATTTGGAAGTGCCTCATCATTGAACGGCTAAAGTAACGGAATTGCGATTCGACATATTTTAATAATGAAAACAGCGTTGTATAATGAAATGTTGAAAACGAAGTTTCTTGACAATATTGCATGGCTGGAAGAGTAGATTTATTGATCGTTAGCAGAATTCACGATGGAGGAAGTACAAGTCCGTCCCATACTCTCTTTATTAGATAGAAACGAATTTAATTAAACCGTCGGCTATGAAATTTTCGACGAGCAATGATGCCGCCGACGTTGCTTATGGTCGCGCAGTAATGCGTCCCACAGGTATCGTAACACAATAATATCGTCATACGGAGCTTTGGTGTAAAAGCGCCGTCGACTCTTAAATTAATTAATATTTATTACCCGTAATCGAATATAAATTATTTAATTTTCTAAAAAACTGCATCGTATATTTGAAATTCTGAATGTCAAATAAAAAGTTTTATACTTTCTAACAGTGTATATTCGTGTAACAAGGTTCTGCAAAATTTGCAAACATTATTCAAGGAGACGATTGCCCTCGAATATAAAATTCATATTTACTTTCTTCTCACTTTCTCACGTTTGTGTTTATGATTTTCATTTCACACGTTTAATTATACGGGCCTTGAGAGCTGCGTATTATAATACAATGAAATAAAGCAATGAGATGCTTCCTTAATTACTTTATAATTTCTTCCTTCTTTAAATAGCTTCATACGCGAATTATAACTTGATTACCATTAATACGGTAATTGTAATTGTAATGACTAGACTGTGGATTTATGACAAAATGTATTTATACTTATTGTTGGTCTACCAAAATTATTAACCCTCGGACGGCGGAGCTGGGGTCCACTTTGACCCGGAGGATAAAAATCGTCATTTTGTTGCTTAGTTTCTGGTAAATTCGGGTATCGATGATTCATATTCGATCTACTAAAATTACGTAGCGAGAGAATGAGATAAGTGGCTCTCATTTCTTGTAACACACGCAGAAAAGGTTTATTTCGCACGTAGATCCGCAGTCATTAGACGTTCGTCGACAACCGATTAGACCCGCGTACGTAGAGGCATTCGCGAATCCGGAGATACAGTATAATATTGTGGAACGTGAAACTAGCTTTGAAGGACTTTCACCGCGTCGAGTTCGCGAACTGATTGGGCATACACGCTCATTGCGACTTACAAGCTTATGCGTACGTTCACCACGCGTTTCCTCTTCCCCCAGATACGTGTCCCGTATACAAACTCAATCGCAAAACATTTTTGACGCAACGGTCTCCCGCAAAACGTTTCCGACCGTGGACAAAAGCCGCACAGACACACACACACACACACACACACACGCATACGCACCCACACCCACGCGATTCGCAATTACGTGCAACACGAAACAGTCGAGTTTTGTCGTACAGTCGCGGCAACGAAACTTTCGACGAAATCGTGTCGAGGTTCTAAACAAAATGTTTGCAGGGAGCAGAAGCAATTACATATAATTTAACACTTCGACGGCTTCGGGTTTTTTTCTCTTTTCTTTCAAATATCTCCGATTACTTTCGCGAAACTCAGTCGCAAGATTAATTAATTGAAGACTTTCCAGTTCTTTCGTAACAAAGAAATTGGAGACTCAACGGCTATATAAAAGTAAAGTTCATTTCAATACTCATGAAATTCGCGGAATGTTTTTTGAAAAACCTGGAACAATTTTAGCCAGGATCGAAATAGACAGTTACGCTTCGCTTATGAAGAAATTCTGTTCGAACCTGTGCCTTTCACTTAATAAAATATATGATCCTGTGGAATTTTTAATTTTTAACGGAACTCGTTTAATTCATTTTAGAATCCGTGTAATAAAAGCTCCATGGGAATAAGTTCTGTAGAATCGTTTATTAAAAAAGTTTTCCACGAGAGCAACACAAACAAGCTCTGAAATATGAATTATTATCCACGTAAATGTCACGAATAAATCACATTTAGAATATTAATTTAACTGTAAGAATCATTTGCTCTTGCTACAGGAGAATTAATGTTTTTATATTGAGCTCTATTCGAACTAGATTTACTTTGACTTTTTTCTATTCAAATTAAATTCACTTTGACTAAATTTATTTTCACGAATTTACTTGGAATGTTTTTCTAAAAAATATTCCTAAATGTTCTATTTATTATTGGAAAAGCGTTGATCAAAATGAAAGATGCAGTTTAAAATATCGGAGCGAGGAACAAACATCGCCCGCATGGAAAAAAGAAATCGCACAGGTTGTCGCAGTTCAAGACCTTCAATCCTGCCAGCACTTTTTCCGAGCTGCGAAACGGGATCTTTAGCAGTTTTGTGTTAATTGGTCTTGCAAACTAGGAAGTGCATTAGAACCAGAGTGGATTCGATTTATCGCTGTTTTAACTCTGTTACATACTGTGGGAGAGAAAATAGAAATTCCAGTGACCGAGAAAGGAGTCCACGAAAAAAGTAATTGTAGTCTACCATGAATAAAATGCTAGATACAGGGAAGGAGTGTGGGAATTACGAATACCTAAGGAAACAATTGAATAAATTAGAATATCGAAGAGCTACTGCCATTAACTTTAGTGACATAAAACTTTGAACAACAAGACAAAATACTCGATGGTCGTAATATTTCAAATACTGTTCATAAAAGTGAATATAGAAATTTCTTCCAGGGTCTTATCTTATCCTCCGAGCGAAAAAATAGATACTGTACATTTGCACATTCGAAGAGAATTATTATCAAGTTTACAAATGAATTTTGGCGGCATTGGGGGATTTTGCTGGCAGAATAATGGCAGGAGTATAGCGTAACATCAACGCCTGGGCGACATGCTTATCTCCGTGAATGTCGACCTGCATTGAAATCACACGATTTCCCTCCGGAACGTTGACAGAATGTTTATTTACAGAAACATTTCGCACTACTAATGTCGCAAAATTTTCAGACGTGTTATTTTATATTTAACGAACGGAGGGGTCCACTTTTTTCAAAAGTTGTTTGTGTTATGCTACTTCTTTGGTATTCGTGGTAACACATAATAGTAAACAAACATTATAAGTAACTACTTTTGCCTGTTGCTGACAAGGATTTTACAAGCATTTTAAGGATTTATATTAACGATTCTATAAGCAATTTTATAAAATTTTTTTGTGTTATTATTTTAAATGACTAAGTTATTTCTTTGTTATTACAGGCATTAAATGTAGAAGTTTGGTGTGGTTAATATAGTCTTGAAAGTATCGATAAGTTGTTTTGCACGTGACCTCACTGTTACCTTTTTTACTCCGTTGAAAGCAACAAAAGAAAAGACATTCGAGTCAGTTTAGCTGTCAGGTTTATTCTTAGGATACTTTCACTCTATAATTACATTTAACGTTGAAAAGTATGACGTAAGAAACATCAAGTCGTACCACGGATACGAGGTATTGTATAAGCAACATTAAAATATAAGATATAGAGTATGTATACTAATATAAAACTGCATGGTTACAGTGAAACTTCTTGAATTGGTGTATCACTAAAAGATGAAGAAAATATTTTAAACATAATTTGAGAAATAAATTGACCGTGTTTTTCGAAATAAAAATTTTGATAAATTATACAAGCAAGTGGAAACATTGTACAACAATCACTTTACAGTTAAGCAACACCACTTCTTCATACGTGCTTCTGTACTCCTTAAAAATAAATCCTTACAGAATGCGATGCATTCAAGGTTCAGAAAATATTTTCGAGAACGCTATTGCACGATTATGGGGAAAGTGTATTAAAAATGTCCTATGAAACTATTTTCATTGAATAAGGTGCATTTCACGTATGAACACCAGAGTTCATAATTACTAGATTTTACGTTTTATGTATTAATCCTTTTTTTTTGTATTACCATGTAGGATGCATTGAAACAAGCACGGTTGTTCATTGAAAACATCGGCGATCTTTCAATCGCAAAATGGAGGAAATTGAAAGGAAATATGGACACCTCGGTGAGATAATATCGACGCGGTATTCTACTATCGATCATTATCTGCGTTTTTTCCAGCCGCGTCGACAGCTCATTTTGTTTGCTGGATACTCGATCAGGAAACTCCAACAACAAGATAAACGAATGTTTAGTAGAAAGTGATACGACCGCAGCGATCGTAGCGCAAGTTTACGCTGTCCGCAAGCATCATCCCCCATAATCCATTGTATTTTGAGGCAGCAATGTCGTCTTAGAAATTTGCTCGATAATCAGTAGAGAACTGTTTTACATGTCAATGGACTCGTAAATCGATAGTGCGACAAGTTTTCGAAGTGAAATATTAGAAACTGCAAATACAGGAAATATGAATCTTTAATAAGAAACAATATTTTATACTTCCTCGTGCCGGCTGGTTTATCATCGGTTTAATCTTTTCTAACCTTCCTCTTTATCGGTTAATGAGACACGTCGTAAAAAATGAGAAATAATTGAAAAAAAAAAAGGAAACACGTTTATGAAACATTCACGCGCGTAAAACCCAGCGGTCGCCGAGCATTAGTCAGAGTTGACAATGCTTTTGTTTCGTCAATGAAATTTCAAACATGTTTAACTAAGAATTAGCCTAAACATTCTCGATAAACTTATTATTATTAGTCGACCTTTATGCAGGAGAGAAACTTTCCAAGTCAATTACGGGGGACAGAAGTTAAACGAGCATGCATTCCCTCTTCTCATGACTTTAATAATGTAGTCATCAGACCATGGGTTTTATGCACTTGCGACAAAGCTGCATAGCATTCAAGAACACGAAAAGAATTCTAACACTAACCTACCACGACCGGTCTCACATTTTTTATTTCATACTTATTGAAATTACAAAGATGCTTCCATTAGAAATGATTTAACTTTCTCTTGTAATTTTTATAAAACAACGTATACCGGTCACATTTTGTGCTCGGTACGGTTAGTGTTAAAATGCAGTTATACTATTCTCAACCAATTAAACAAAGGAACGAAATAAATTTCGGTTTCACTCCTGTATGTTTGCAATCGAAGTAGACAATTTTTATTTCGAATAATACACTGCTGTCTGGTAACAAGATTTACGAATATTGTTAACGTCTTCGCAGCTTCGTGTCTCGTCAATTTTGTCTTTTCATAAATGCATAAAATCTGCAGTGTTACGTTCGCGGAATGCTCGACTGCGTCAACGTCAAATTTTTACAGAAACCTATTAACTCCGTGTGACTGGAGAATGAATTATGATCGACGACCGTTCGTGCACAATGTCCTTGCGTGTACCGAGGAGTTTTGTCCCGACGAGTCTCTTCATTTTCGAGCGACTATCGTCTACACAAATGTAAACTCACTTAATAACTGTTTGCTTCATGCTGTTTGTCATGCTGGACCCTCCTCGAGCGTCTGTTTAAGTTCTCCGCCACTCCTTCCCGATCCTGTACCGATGAACTTTTGTTTCACTGACACATTGACCACATATCACTCTTGTCCTGGTGCTTCGGATTAACAACCTTCCGCCACTTCTAATTCCCTTCTCAAGCCGGCACTGTTCCCGCGTTTTCCCGGAAGTAGTTCTCGCTCCGTTTCGACGTCGCTCGGCCTCCTCGTTTCTCGTCGAGTTGTTCTCTTTTATTCGATTTTTACTTTTCGGGATGATTTTCGATCGATATTGGTTTTCGGGAGCGGGGCAGGACTAGGTTCTCCTTTTTCGCCGGGAGTCCGGATGTGGATCGGTTTGGACTGTTAGCGCCGGACTGAAGGAGCACGCGCATCTCTCGTCGTATTTAAACGCCCTCTCCCTACCTCTTTCGCCCTCTCTTTCACGTTTCCATTCCGTCGCCCCGCGGTTTCGGTTATCTCCTCTTCCTTTTTCCGTACCCGCGGAGACGTTCTGCTCGATTTGCTGAAAATCCGCGATTCGACCGCGAAAACCTACGCGACCGCGCGCGCACCGCGCACAACTTCGCCCGAAATCATCGGGAAAATTAATCTCAGATTCGACGACTGCGGAAGTTTCTGCCCGAGTTCAAAATGAAGCACAAGCACTGCAGAAAAATGGTAACTTCAAAACGACTCTGTTATATTCCGAATATTATATTATTTTCTACTTATTTTAATTATGAGAAGAAGGAATATATTTTGTTCAGTTTCTGTTCCCCACAATTCACTTGGAGAGCAATCATTTTGCCCACTTATAAAAATAACTATTCTCATTTATTCGGGTTTCTAAAAATGGTAACTTCAAAATGACTATGTTATATTCCGAATATTATATTATTTTCTACTTATTTCAATTATGAAAAGAAGGAATATATTTTGTTCAGTTTCTGTTCCCCACAATTCACTTGACAAGCAATCATTTTGCCTACTTATAAAAATAACTATTCTCATTTATTCAGGTTTCTAAAAATGGTAACTTAAAAATGACTATGTTATACTCCGAATATTATCATATTATCTTCTACCTATTTCAATTATGAAAAGAAGGAATATATTTTGTTCAGTTTCTGTTCCCCACAATTCACTTGACAAGCAATCATTTTGCCTATTTATAAAAATAACTATTCTCATTTATTAAGATTTTTAAAGATTTTTATCACAACACGTGTCCGAAGAAATATTATTGAATATTTCCGAGTAAATGCATCTTTAAAAAATTTCGAACTCGCCATTTTGGCGAGGACCGCGATAGATGTTTCGTAATTTTTGTAGAATAAATTAACAAAATTGGTTTGCTAGCGGATGTATACAAAAATTGTTAAAAAAGTATTTGATTGGAACCGGAACGAAGATAATAAGAATAGCTTTTTAGAACTTTTTTATTCTCGCGATGAAAGTCGAAAAAGTATGTTTTATAGATTTATGTCGGTAACTATAGATATAGAAAATTTTATTGAAATGGTTGAGTGCGATAACGAGCGACAAGCCGATCGTGAAGATCGTTCGTGTTCTTTTATTTGAAGTCGGTTCATTTGAAGCACAGTGTGCGTTAGTGATTTCCGAAGCATCGAACAAATTGGTTTCTTCCTTTCCATGGCCGACACCGAGATTACTATGCATCGCGGAAGCATTTATTTTGTTCCGATGAACACCGATGCGTAATGCGCGCCAGTCTGCACGCTAAAGCTTGAAAAACAATACGAAAACCACAATGAGTAGGATCGCTTCAACGTAGTGATTCTATTAGGATTTTCATACAGTAAGGACTTGCATTGCACCCGTAAAAATGGCGGATTTCAGATTTTTTATTTTACAACTGTTAAGATTTTGTGGATACTCGCTAGACACAATTACCTGCGCAATTTTATAAAAATAATCGTGCAGTGTCTCGATGTATTTTCACAATTTTTTAAAGGCAATTAACAAATTAGTCACTTTTAGTACACGGTTGTTCTAGTATTAAATATTCTTTCTCGGCATGAAAGGTTCGTTTTTCTTATTAAACAAATTAAACATGTTTTTCATATGTTTTTAAACGATTTTTCCTTAAAGGAAGTTCTTTGTGTAATTTCAGTACGGTAAAATATTTGATCAAATGGACACGATTCTTATCACGCCGTTAAAGATATGTATGGTTGTGCATTATAGTAGAAACGTTCGAACTAGTGCAGAATCTAAACGTCATGCTGATTTGTCATTTAAGTTTCTTTAACCTTTTAATTGGAGATTGCAAGTTAATTCGTTATCCGATTTATGCAACATATTGTGTTTACTTGCCTTCGAAAGCGTCCACAATTGTAATATTATCCAATTAAAGATTAAATATAATGAAACTGATTCATTTCAAATTGATAACATCTTCATGTTGATAACCTGTCTTGTAACATATCTCTATTTAATTCAATTAAGCTTGCGATCTTATCAACGTTAATTTTTCTTGATCTATTACCTCGGCTTTTTTGCCTTTCGGGTTACTATCTTCAATTGATATCTTCGAACGATTCCATTGACTTTTTTAAAGCGATCATTGAGGATACGTTTGTTAATATCGTCATCGCTACTCGCGTCACAAACTTCTATTCTTGATATTCTACAATACTTTTTTCCTTCCGGAAATAAAAAAGCATTGAATGACGAAAATAAATGTTCTGCTCGGTGATTTTTAAAATGTAAGGGAAATCCGGCCAATGCTGGATCTAACCGAGGATCTACTATTATTTTTAAAACTGTTCAAAATTTTCTGGCGTCAATGCAGCCCATTGTCGTCATTTGAGCTGGTGCCGAAGATCATCGCGATACACGTGTGCTTCCTAAAGTTATGATTAGTCCGCAAATCTTTATTGCAAGATAAACTTTTTCTAATTGTACAAAGTAGAAATTGCATGAACATGAACTTTTTCTTTTAACAATTGCAATGAGTTTAAAATAGTGCAACAATATTCTTAAATTCTAGGTATGACACTCGTTTTCTCAGTTCTGTGATATAATTTTTAATCGATTATAAATTTAATAATTACCAACGTTGATTAGGTTATATTTTTAAATTTTGTAGTATTCGTTAAGCGTTGAAGCATGATAATATAAATTCTTTCTTCTCAATTAGTCGTAGTATGTTAGTAGTCTAATAATTACAATCGAACACCTGGTTCTGGACAAAATGCTACGAAATTAAGAAAATATTACATCAATGTTTAGGATGATGTTTCATTGTGTGTTCTTTTTTTCATTCATAAACCATTATAATATTTCAATTTTATCACATTTTTAGACTCCAACAAAATATAACTTGCTCTGCGGACTTATGAAGGTTGCTCTGGTTGGGAACTTAAAAATTTGGATGAATTCCAATACTATAAATGTTAGAGACAGTAGGGAATACTGTATTCCATGTTATACAGGCCACGAACTAATTTTTTGAGAAACTTTCCTTTTTTCACAATCATTTAACGCAAACTGTTATTTAATGGCAAGCTATAATAAAGGATACGCTTAAACTCCACTTTTAATTTTTCTTTTACTCTATCAATATTAGAATAAAGTCATTTTACACAACCTAATACAATTATTACAATTGCACATGATTTTCTGGTTTTTATACTGGTTTCTACCTGAGCTTTAGGATTCGTTACTTTGTAACTCGAAGTAATTGTAGTAATTGTAATTTTAATAATATTACTTGTATATAATTTATAGCAAAAATCGGTAGAACAAATGTAGTACGGTGGCCACATTTAAAAAATTCAACAATACTGTTGTATTATTTTTAATTGATTAAAATTATTTAAAAAAAAAAAGGGTAAAATGTCTACGCAGCCCCCGTATTTTGGAATTACCGCAGACAATTTTAGTTTTGCATAAAAATCCGCAGTCCAGCAATAATATCCTGTAAACAAGAACGGCCAAGGATTGGCTGGTAACCGTGGCTTCAGCGTTGAGATCGAGATACGCAGACTAGGAAAGAACGTTGGTCGACGGACGAATAAAAGTTGTACTTTGGCAGCGTATATTTACACCGGGCTCCCCGCGGCGAGATTCATTTGTTAATGTCTACTGTCCAGATATATGGCAAGCGTGATGCGTAAGTTTGGCCGAGTTTCCGAAAGTTATAGAAACCGACGCTAGATCTTCGAACTCCGTGCTTCAAAACTATCGCGTACGGGAACTTTAAAACCGCTGTCCCAGAAACAACTTCGGAACTCTAGTAGGGCTTCAACCTACATAGGGTGGCCAGAGTGTTGCGGGTCGATTCGTTATAGACATCAATCTGCATTTTAGTCGGCGACCGTTCTATTGGAAAGCTTAATTGACAGTTTGATGTACTTCTTTCATTGAGCCGAGGGGATTTGCCAGCAACTTCGTGTTCTTTCTTAATTGAATCTAATGAAAATACAATCCGTGTAACAAGTATGTAGTAGCAACTTTTAAGGGGGCCGTCCCATGTAAAAACCGGAGGAATCGATCAATTTTCATGAACTTTTTTCCAACCGATGGTACGTCTATAATTTTTTCTGAATAATTGAACTAGCTATTCTTCCGTCGTACAGAACAATTTTTCATATTAGTTTCAGTTAATTGTTTCTTGGTTCTGTTGTTGATAATATTTGCTGTCATATATGTCCGTACACCTAATCTTCAAGTAACACAACTTTTTGAACAAAATGTTGTTGTTAACAGATCCATTTTTGTTTTCAAATGGTTTTCTTTAAAAGTCTGCGGGTCATATCAGTTTTCTGATTTCAAAATGGCCTCCAAGTATAATGCATTCACAGTACTGGTTATCCACCTGTTTGTGGTATGTTTGATTAATTAAATTTCTATGCATGATAAGCTAGTATTACCAAACACGGCGACTATGTGTGATTGATTAAATTTTTATTCATGGTAAGCTAATTGTAAGACTTCCAGTGGCTATGCAAATATTGCTGCTTTATATTTAGAAAAATAGTTTTAACGATTATTGATGACTGTAAAACTGTGCGCAGTAACTTTTGAGGTTTAGTGTATGCGCTTTCTCAATGGCGAACGACAAATCTGCCTGGTTTTATCGATACGTGGGATCAGAAATCGATTTCGGCGAGCACGTTAGCATTGCAGCAATCTCGAGAAATGCAAAATTGCGAACAGTCAGACTGGTACATTGTTAGCTGAAGTTAGTCGACCGATTATCATACGGTCATGCAAGTCAAATGGATTCCAGACAATCCTGATTTCTTTTTTTTTCCCTCGACAGGCGGTCTCTTGTTCAAGAAATACCTAATCGTTTCTTAGAACCGACTCTCGGTGCGTCTCTCATTAATACAACGTCACATCCTAATGAAGCCGACTTTACCGCACGCGTACTTACATTATGTTCTTTCGCATATTTGCCGAACACGTTATCATTCGTGTACATAATTTTTACGACTTTCTTCGGACAACACGATTAGCATTTCTAGTACAGGAAATTCAACAAAAACTCGAAACCATTTGACAATGTAGCGAAGCAGATTCATTTGTTTCTTGCCGTTAAAATGATTTGAGGAATAAATTTTGGAAAAATAATGAAGTATTTTTTCTCCAATTTTTTTTTTGTTAGTGAGATAAATAAATGTAAAAATATTCAGGTCGTTGCCACAACGTTTGCATCCAAATTTTACGACTAATTAACTCTCATACATTAAATGGCGATGATAAAGACGTTATCGCACGTGTTCACTTTATTTTTAACCCTTGCGCACCGCTTCGGTCAATTTCGCCCGAAATAAATCTGTGTTTTTAACTACTGTGAAAGTCGCAAATATTTTCGGTGCGACAGAACAAACAATGCTAACTTTATTGCAAACCTTCAGTATACGAATCACTTTGCGTTTAGAACTGGTCAAAAATCGCATTAATCAGACTATAGAGCAACGTTAAATATTCTTTTGGTCCGACGAAAATTGAAGTTTGATTTATTTTGTTGAAATAACAGACTTGGTCGTAAATTCACGATGGACTTTGTGAGACCATGGACATGACCTTGAGTGATCACAGATCATTGTGCAAATTACAATTTTTAGTACCTATTTTCCAGTGATTGGAAGTAGTAAGAATTTATTACAGTGTTTTAGCACTCAGATAGGCCATTTTTACAATTTTATAATTGATGGTGCTTTTTCTGCTGTATTTACGACTTTTTTCAACATATTTTTGGTGGTACAGTGATTTCTTTCCAAATGTTGCCAAGGTCGGGATGATAAACGTCGCGGAATTATCCCCACTACCGCGGAGTATACCCCGTGAGGAGTGTAAACATAACACGACTCGGTTATGTCTCCTGAACGATACACGAGGCTGGCAAGACCCGTATTGTTGACATACATCGAGAATTCACTGTTCTTCTTGCAGACATATTTATTTTTCCGTATATAACAGCTATCGATTTCATTTAATCGCTAGAATCCGAGTAATGACGATTTTTATAATCTGGGTCCAGATGGATCCAGGCTCCGCCGTAGGAGGGTTAAAGTGACGCTGTATTACCAATACTAGCGTTATAAAAGCGTAAAGTCCGTCCAGTGATGTCAATGTGACATGGGAACGCATTAATCTTCAAGGCTAAATTCGGCCAACAGAAATGATGAAAGGAGTAACGTTACCACATGCATACGATGGTATACCAGCAAGCTAGTTGTTCGTGCAGGATAACGATCCTGAGTATAAAACACAGAGCGTCATGGAATGATTCAAAGGTAATCGAGTTGCCCTCCTTAACTAACCAGCCGAATCATAGGCTTCAAATTCGATCCGGCATTTATGAAGTTAAACTTAACTAATACTAATTGCCGGAGCTACGAAATTCAATAAGCTCGGCGATCCTAGCGCATGCATAGGAAAAGAATGATCGATCGATATCGAAAATGCTAACGGGAATTGGCTTATCAATGTCGGGCTGCGCCGTTACCTCTGTCACAATTGTTTCTTTATTATTATTTTTACGTACATACAAACGGTATGCTAATAAATGCTGTGAAATCAAATTTATCACAGTTTTGTCCTGATAATTTTAACAACCTCTACACTGCATCGTGCAAACATAAATTCAATTCACAAATCCATATTTTAGATAAGGGAAATGAAGAAATTGATCTTTAACTCTTTCGTTATGAAACTGTTGACTATTAGCAATGTTATCTCAAACCAATATATTGTGAACAAATAAATGTTGGAATAATCTAACTTTAACCAGAAACTGGAGGTAACGAATGCAAATATTTAAAAAAAATTTGACTGTACCGACTAGACCGTAGAAAAAATAAGTAAAATTTACAATAGTAAAAGGATTAAAATAATTTCAGAGTATCGATACATGACTCTTATAGAAATTAATAAAGAAATCAAGATTTCTTCCATGAAGATCCGCAGTCTAATCATTGCCAATAATATACTGATACTAAAATACTGATATAATTAAAACTACTGATATATACTAATAGTGAGTGGGGAAAGAGTTATTATAGTTTTTTCCTGTGCTCCACGCATAATATATTCCAAACGATCGCAGATCAATTTTCTTTTTCTGTAGAAGATCATTTTCGATACAGTATCATTGGCAAAATGTTTACGTAACAACCAGCAGAACAATGTACGAAGATTAAACGTACGTAAACGTCACTTACCATTGTTCGTGCCTATCGTTGTCATGGAAATTTGTGTAACGTACGCTGCGCATTGTGCTCTACAGCAATTAGACAACACGTCTGTTCGGCGGTGAATCATTTCATCGGAGATAAGAGACGAAGGAGCTCGTAATCAAGCGGCTGGCGATTACACGGCGAAGGAAAATGGAGTCGTGGGAGAAATGATTGCGCGACATTGCCAATAAATGCACGGGTGTCCGCGCTCCTATAAGATACACGCCATGGAATGAACGTTGTGCAGTTACGCGAAATATCTTTATCAAGCATGGAAGATAAATCATCGTCAAGGCGAAGAGATTTCATTCCCACGGTTACACGTACAACAGCGGCAATATCTATCCGACCTTCACCTTCTTCGCCAGATTCGTAGAAAACTGTTCTCCGTGGCGCGGAACAGACGATGCAACCAACCGATTACTATTACTCACGGCAAAACCACGAAATCATGCTCGAAAGAAATCTACGATGCCCATATTAACACGAATTGCGTGGAACACGCGAAACACTACAAAAACAGGCGTCCAAGTGTTTGCGCTCGGAATAGATTGTGGATGTTAACGTTAATTCGTGTGATTAAAGTGTTTATTAATAGAAAAGCATGAAAATTCCTTAAGAAAATTCTCCGACGTTTTTTTTTTTTTAGCGAATTGTTCTGTAAGCGAACGATAGGAGTACGTTAGAACGTGCACCGTATAATTTAATACGTGCCGCGATTGAAATTGTTTATCAGGATCCGTGCACGGCCGGTTACGTTATTGCTCGATTGCACCGCTATTCGTAACACAAAACAACGTCGATTGATAACAGGCATCAATCGGGGGCAACTGCAATAATGCGTCCTTCTTTTCAGCCTCATTCATTGATTAGGTTATCGATTGCGCGTGGTATACAGCCGCGACAATAGTTAAGGTCAATCGCAACGAGTATACCGTTATGAATTTCATCTTACGTCTTGCTCGTTGAATTGCTGGTCCTCCAGTGTCTCCGCGATTCGATATCTCGATTCGGGACATCGGCGAACGGTCAAAGCGAAGTCAGTGAACCGCGGCCAAAGAAGTGTGTCGATGTTAATTAAAGAAATATCGGCGATTGCTTAACATGCCGCGCTAAGCCTATCGCCGGACTACCAGGTGAAAACTTTCTTTTTTTTTAGACCATTTTAATTGCACCTGGAGTAGCATTTTTATCTGCGCAACGTCCCCGAAAATTAACCGTTCGAAGGAACAATTATAGAACGTTGGGGACATTTCTGGACAGTTATCCAATGCTAAGTTCTCTATAATTAACGCGAACGGAGTACTGAAAGCGACTTTTTTGCGTTACTTTATAAAGTTTGCAAGAGTATATTTATTCGGACTTTTACAATCTGAATAAAATAAAAAAATTTGAACTGCGAACGCACGTTATCTTTTTTAGCACAGTATGCATTATTCATAATGTAACGCGTTACTTCTTTTAATTACTTCTGCCAAAGTAGACGGGGAAACTGGAAATGAATTTTGTATGACGAAACATTTCAATCGTACAATGTTAAACGGTTATCAATTTCAGGTACGCAACGAGTCTAATAAAACGTATAGCTCCTTCAATCAACCTATGGCCGTCACGTTCGGCATGATTGAAATTCGAAGTAGCCTTGGAGCGCCAGTTTATTCTATTTCAACTTCCAACGGCTAATAATTGTCATAGCTTAACAGGCATAAGCTTGTTACGTTCAATCCTACTTGTGGTGCGTGCCGTGATAAATGCAAATACTCTCGATTGCTCGCGTTTTAAAATAAACTGTTTGTAAACATGCGCGGATAATGTTATATGATACGGGGTTGCATAACCTTGACAGCTGGAAAGATCCGTCACAAGACCTCCACGGAATCACGAGACTTCGTGAAAGAAAGTAGAGCCGAGCACGTTCGCGACCACATAGTTACACAAGTTTCATCTTATTCTACAAACTATGAATATCGTCTTGAGATTCGGATGTCAAAATACTGTGTAAGGTCCGTGGCTGTTCGTCCACTTTTTAAAAAGTGGATAAAATAATTTGTATCTCCTCGAGGAGTTAGAAGAGTTAGATTAATTTTCTGAAAATTTTAGTATACAAATCTCAGTCTGTCCGCAGGTTTTGTTAAGCTACACGATTAATCTTCTCGGCAAAATGAGATCACGAAATATAATATTAAAAACATTAAATTTGGTTTCCCGTCAATGAAACGTTTACCATCGTATTCGTCTAGTTTTTCTGATTAGAATGACACCAAACACGATACAATTACGATCATAATTGCTCGCGTTCACCCTAAGAATTTCCCGTTTGGCGCTTCGAGTATCGTTTCTACTTCCGGCAAGCAGGTACTAGCGCAGGCGCACTCGGCGGATTTTTGAACTCGAGTTTCTCGAAAACGAGGCGTCAAACAAAAAAATATTCTTCCTCCCCTTCGACTTGTTTTTCCGTGTAGATCACCAGGCCTTTTTTACCGTGACGTTGGAAACACCCTGTATGCACTACCTCTTGAATTTTCTTGCGCGCCACAGTGTACGGCCGTGCATATATCGGCCGAAGATCGGAGATACCGTTAGCGTGACGCTGAAGCCGCTGCGACGCCAGGGAAATTGAAATTGTTGTAGAAATCATCCGGTGGGAAAAGGTGTCGCAAGTGAGATCCATGTGCTATCTATGCGCGGGACACACCTCCCGCGACGTATGTATGCGCGAAAGCGTGTGCCCACATTATGCTCTTTTGTGCGGAGGAATGTCGAGGAATGTCGATTCACCGATCTGTGCGAACCTTTTCTAATCGCAGTTCCGCGTTGGTTGCTTTCGAAAGAAGGTTCAAGTTTACACGTGAAATCGGCGACGTGGCGTCGGGTGCGAGGATTCAAATGCGAAAAACTCGAGGAAACACGAGATACAGTTATAACTGTTGCGGGCACGCGAGTGTGCGATGCTATGTGGCGCAGGACTCCCCGAACACCGAGAACATCGGGCCTCGGTTAATAGTAATTAGCTCCGGGACACCGAGTCGCTCGGCTACGAAAGCCAACGATAACAGGAAACGTTCGTTAGCCGATCACTTTTTGCATATCTGCCAAGAGGAGCATGCCAGACGAGTTAATTGAGCTGGGTAGCTAGCGTTCTACTTTTAATGACAATCTAGCCTCTTAGAAAGCCGAGCCAGAACGCGGAGAAACGGTGGGACCCGTTCAGGTTTACAACGTTGGTCCCGTAGATCCTGCTCGGATCTCTGTCGTCAACGTGTTCATGGCTCGCGCTGATTTAGAAGAGATCATCACAATTAATTCGGCAGATTATCGCCAACGGAGGCTCGGTAGATCTACAGTTGTCACTTCTTTGGACATGTGCAATGAAAATTGTCCGCGCGCTCCTAACCGATTGATAGGTGATCGATGTTTTGCAACGTTTGCGGAAAAGGTCAAATTTCATTTATTTTCATATTGTAATCGTGTTAACGTTCGCTTTTGGATCAAATTAACTCGGACCGTGCGCGAAGGTTGATATTTATCTAATTTACAGGCTACTAGAGAAAGGTCGAGGCCATTTTAAAATATTTGATATGAATCGTATGGGGGATAGAATTTCATTAGTGTAACGAGTCATTTCAAATTATTAGGTTAAAGCGATTGCATACGTAGCAGAGATAGACAGTTAAATTAATTTTGAAAGACCTTCTCAACAGTATCCGTTCTAAGAAGAACAGACAAAGAAAAGTTCTCCAGAAGTTCTCTGTTTTGGATAGAACCTGTGAAATATGAAAGTACAATTTTTTCTGTAACAGTTATTTCGTTGATTTGTCATATGCAAATGCGAAGTAGACGACGTTTATTTGTAGACAGTGTAGAACTGGGTTATACCGAACGTTGTTTTCGTAGCACCGTCGAAACCTGTCTTAAACTGGGATAAATCGAATTGGGTCGATTATGCACGTCGCTATCAAACGTCTAGCGTACACATACCGAGATACACGTAGTACGAAGACGTAGCTGTAGCATCAGCATTACTGGGAGTGGCTTCGTAACAACGTATAACCAAAGTTTATCGAGGTTATCCCGTTAGGCTCAGGTCGTTGCGACCGTTTTATCGGAGATCGGCCCCGTGTGCTCTTAGGCTCAAAAATACGTCCCACCTTTCCGATTTTTATACGTTCGGATGCTGATACGCGCTGTACACCGCTATACTGACGTATCGTGATTCAATCCGTCAGTCATTTTATTCTAAGATGTTCATCGTGACCTAGCAAGCATGAAACTGACACGAATTTTTTCTCGAAAACGCTTTACACTCAAAAGTCCGTGAAAATTTGGAAAAATTTTTTCCGCGACCGAAACGACCATAGATTTAAAGGTCGAAGCTTCCTCTTTACAACGACGCCTCAAAAATTGGTGTACGATTTTTTTTTAGTCATTTTATCGAGCTTTGCATGAGAGGTGTGCCGCCAACTTCACAGTAGCAAAAGTTACACCTTTACACGAACTTGTTCCTCATTTTTGTTCCATAAAACGGTGAAAAAAATCGTACATCAATTTTTAAGAAGCTGTTGTAAAGGGGATGCTTGAATCTTCAAATCTATGGCAATTTCGTTTACGAGAAAAATTTTTGAAAGTTTTTGGAGACGTTTGAATTGGTAGCATCTTCTCGGAAAAATGTTACTGCTCCGAAGTTAAGGTCAATGTTTTTAAATAAATCTGTATTGCACTGTTTTAGGGGTCGATAAGTTGCAAAAAAAAAAACAGCTCTCGAGTCGAGATCCTCGGATATTTTCTCTGGCCCGGCGTGTCTCACTATTATGTTCGAAGCTCTTGACTGCGACGTTTGTAATTATCATGTAGATGACCGAGTGAAATTTCTATGCTGCGTGCTAATTCTACTGTGAATAGGTGAACCTTGTTATGGCTGGAAACTTCATTAACAGAAGAAATTCATTGTTTTTAGTGAAACCTTAAGAAGTGTATCGAAGTGGCGTGTACATGTAAAATGTGAAACTACTTTCACTATTAAATTATGATCTGGTTCTTTTAATTGTATATTAACCTTAACATTAGACATCACGGCATAAACTATTTCATTCTATCGATTTTAGGTTATTGTAATAAATTACTCACCTGCGCTGTTAAATATTTTAGACGAATGCTTTTATGGGGACGTATCATTAAAGAATTAGTGAAAAATAGTAGAACACGAAAAAAAAAAAATAAATACATAGTATTAAATGCTTAATATTGTTTACTGTCGCTATGATAAATGCGAACCCTCAGGTATGATCTTATGAACTAAATCACTATGATTTCGCGAAAATTTTGGAGTGCTTGTTTGGCATTAACTTATCAAATTTCCGAAACATGCGCTTTGGCAAAAATTGTAATTTCGGTTACCTTTCCGAGTCCAGTTGCCACTGACATACCATCCGCTATAATGAGATGCATTACAATGTGAAACATACATACATATACATATATATATGCGCTCATGTCCGAGCGCATTCATTGCGTCTATATAGTGCCTGTCCCGTTATAGAAACGCCGACGGCGATGCTAATGAGGTAAATTCGAATAATAAATGAGCCATAAAAGGTCCGATAACCCTTTCGAACGTAATTTGCTTTACTTTTTTCCTTTTACCGACCGGTGAATCGTACGAGACGACAAATAAATCGGTGACCTCGACCAAGGATCTATCGGCGTTTCGAAATCATTGGTATGGAAATCGAATTTCGATGAACGCTTGGAAATCTGTTACCAGTTGCATCGAGATCTCTGTGTTCGGATCCTGATGAAATCCGTATCAATTTCGATGAAAGATGTTCAAGGATACGGGGTTAGAATACGAGATGAAATAGTAACAGACAGTGAGCATCATTCCGATACTATTCGGGTATCAACCCTTCCACGGTCCAATAAAATGACGAAAAATATTCTGACATTTTTTTATGATTGAAAATCCTGCCATTTCTACTACAGAAAGGAACAAAAACTATACGCTTTACTTATCTCCTTACATTTTTAATTCTACTAATTGATCTATGCGTGATAAAGCTTTTTTTATTGTTTTTTTATTTTTTCTATTTTCACGGTCGGAACAGCACCACTTATTGCTCTACCTGCACGTCGTACGGACTAAAATGTGAATGGGTTAATGTATGTGAAAGAATACTAATCCAACAACAAAACTTTTTTTGTTTTTGCATAATTTTTTTTCATATGATTTATATGATCAACCATGTCATGCCATGTTTGGTCTCATTTCAATCAGAAAAATGTCACGAACATATTGATAAACATTTAATAGAGAAATAGAAGAAGAGAGTTTCGTCGCTGGTTTCGTACGTCTGTATGTTCGGTGCTGGTGATAAGAGATAAAGGAATTGCGTTTGTATACGATAAAAGTGGCATTTCGATCGCAAGATTTTCACATATATCGGGAGCATTGCTGTGGTTACAAATCATCTATAAAGCGGAATTGATAAATCTAGTGTTCTGATTAAATTAGTGAAGGAGAATCGTACCCTTTGATAGTGGTCACTTTATAGACATTGTCGAATGCGTGTCCTCGTGCGGATTGAGCGGTATCATCTTGCACATTGTCTTCTACCTCGAGGTTGTGGAGCTGCAGCGTTCTCGTGTTCGAGAAGTCGGGCTCCTCAGGGCCCATTGCTCGATCTCGAGGAAGTTATCTTTCTATCGCGAATACGGAAGTCAACGAGTCGACGCGACGGGAAACACGCTCGCCTAATCCTGCGTTCCGAGGACTTCGTTCAATATGTATTCGATCGACGTACCGCGGTACACGCGCGTTATTATGCTTTTGAAAGAGTTTCAGGTGTGGTCGTGCCAAAGACTCGCCTTGAATTACGTTGCCGAATGAACCACGCTGTTGTCGGTCACAGCGATCTTCAACTTCTTTGGCGTCGTGTCGGCCATCTTTATTTTAAGGATTCTTGCGAATGCACTGCGAATGCTGATTCTCCATTGTTTTACGAGTGTTTGAGAATTCATGTTGGCCTAACGGATGGTATTACCGGAATTTCGTTGCGGACAGTGACCTGAAGAAAATCGTGACGCATAAAACACTTTTATTTGATTGGCATCTACAAATAGCTCTATTATTATTATATAGCACTGTTTATTCATAAAGGCATTTGAATGTTTGATTGTCAGAGATATTGAATAATTAAATATTCTATTGTCTGATCGGTTTTATTATATTCGTAGAATGAATTTTTATATGGAAAATGTTTTTGAAACAAAGTTTACTTAGTGCACCGTGGGACGAAGAACTAATTTTATAATATGTGTTTAATATATAACGAAGATATAGGAAAAGTTCAATGATAAAAATTTTAATTTTATTATTTCGAAGTATATCTGTACTATTTGTTGTAGACTACGTTCGCTCTGGAGTCCAATTTTTTATTAGTTTCAGACATGTTAATAAATAATGCCGCGTCACATGAATATAGAATTTTCTTTCCGAATATGCGATAAAAAATACATTTCGAATATTTTTCGATGCTGTACCGCTGTACAGAGTTTCATCACAATAGCCGCTTGCGTGCTGGATGATACGTCCCTTGTTAATACTGCCGTAATTGTCCTGTGAGTCGTAATTTTAGTGAATGAGGTATCAAAGAGCTTCAGTGATTGTATACTATTTTGTAGTTCGTTATGCTTGTTTAGTGCCGAGGACATTATACCTAGGAACGCATCGTGTCTATCTATCGTATCCGATTTAAACAATACACCGATGCGCATGTTAAATACTTTGCGGTTGGATTGTTCGATTTCGTATTCGAATGGCAAGTTGTTTTACTGACCTTCGTGATTTTACATATTCAGGCTGTGTCGGCAAACCTTTCGTGATTACCAAGACACGACGCTCTAAACGTACTAAATGCGCTCGGGAGTCATTTAATCTGTACACTCATTTACATGTTTAAATTTCCAAAATTTAATTTTGATTTCCGATGTAGACAGAAAGTTTATAATTGAATCTGGTATTAAATATTAATACAAATGCAAACTATTCGTAAATAAAATATATATACCTTTAATGGTTGCCATGATTTCAGCCATTCTTCTCATATGAAACAAAAACAATTGTATTGATTTTTATTTAGCATGTCTCTGGCTATGGCTGGGTAAAAAGAAGAATGTTAAAAATTTTTAAAATGGCAGCAGTTTTAGTATAAAGTTTCGATTTGTGCATTTCTTTTTTTTTTTAAGGGACTGTAAAAATTATAAAAAAATATATTTTGGCATGACTACAGTACCGCTAAATAGTCGTGCACGTGGTGAAGACATTTTCAAAAGTGTATGCATATGAGAAAAACGCGTTCAAAGTTTAACTTTTTTCTACGGCCAGCCAGTTGCGTTATACTAACTGAGCGAGAATGTCGTTATATCCTCGAAGACGATTATAAAGTTGCAATATATTTTAAAAATGTAAGTACTTTGAATATTTGTAAAAAAATTTGTCGTGGCGCCATCCATGGCGAGGCGTTCAAACTTGTAGGATGCCCGCCCGGGCAGCCGGATGTGCGCCCAGGCACGGATGCCCGCCCGAGCACGGGTTGCTTTTAATGTTTAAAATCTTAAAAAGCAACACTAAAAAAAGTATCTGTTTAATTCGAATGTAACATTTGATAATCGATATGGTTCCGTGATGATTCACCTTCTCACCGATGAGAATTTCTTTAGTGGCCTTCTGCACCGACGAGATACCGTCGTTGGCCTTCTGTTTCTTAATCCAGCCAAAATCTATCCTAGAGGGCAGTAGAAATCACCGTATTTTTCGAGCGACATATTCTCCCGTAAGGCTGGCAGTCTTTCTAAATATCTCATCGGTGGCCCGGTTCTGTTCCAGGAAAGACGGCCCGGTTCTGTGCCATGCTAAGGCTGAGCAGATGTCAGCACTATGTCGGGAACGCCGAAAACCCGGGCGTGGGCACTCTCCTATCCTTTCTATGCCGTAAGCATGCCCGTGAATCGTTGATATTTAGTAAACATCAGTGAACATTTGCGGAGAGGTTGTGTTACGTTACTTTTGTCAAAGCGTACAAAAAGAACCATGGCTAACCCAAATTTAACAGATATGACAGAAGAAGATGCGGCAGATCTGCAATTTCCCAAAGGTACATTTTATCGGTTAAAATAGAAGTATAATTATCGATTATAACCTGCACTTTATGACATTTGTCAACGTTGTTTCGATAAGCGTTTCATTTAGCAACATACGTAACGCTTCGAAATCGACTGTTTGATTGATTATGCGGCATGGTCTTAAGTAACGATTTTCTCTTTCAGACTGCTCATCGAGTAGAACAGAAAATATCGAGAATGACATAGAACTCGACGTGTCAGTCGTGAAGGATGAAATCATTACTTCAGACCCAACATGCCGCGTATGCAAATCTGCTTTGATGGAGCCTTACATTCGTTGTGCAGTGTGTAGCAATACGGATTTGTGTCCCTCTTGTTTCTCGAGTGGATGTGAAATTAACGATCATAAAAATGATCATGACTATATTATTATAAAGAATGAATTTCCTCTGATCCATGGAAGTGGTTGGACCGCTAAGCAAGAATTAGAGTTTCTTGATGTGTTGCAAGAATGTGGTTTTGGGAACTGGGGAGACATTTCGAAGAGAATGCAAGGAAAGTCAGCCGAAGAGTGCAGAAGCCATTATCTTCAACATTATATCGATAATCAAAGTATACCTGGTTTGCCAAAAATCAGAGAAACGAGGACAAGCTTATTCGGTTGTGATCCAATACCTTATCTGTATAAATTACAAGATCTGGAAGAGCCACCACGGTTTGCACCGAATACACTTAATTGTAAACTTTTGGCAGGATACAATCCCGCTAGGTCAGATTTTGAAGTAAATTTTGACAATCATGCAGAATTGATCATTTCTGATTTGGATTATGATGAATTTGATTTAAATGATAATTATGAGTTAGGAAAAGCGTTACAAATAGCTATGGTACAAGCATATAACAATCGATTGAAAGAACGTATGAGAAGAAGAAGAATCATACGTAATCATGGATTGATCGCGTTTAGAAGAACTATTTCTTGGATACAAAGATACGAATGTACAATAACTAGAACAATTGCAGAGCGATTACTAATTTTTATGCAATTAATGGGAGGTTTGGAATTTGACTTTTTAATGGAAGGACTGCATCGTGTGGGAGAACTTAAAAACTATTTTTATAAACTTTCCGAGTTCCGAAATAATGGTCTTACACACTTCCATAGTGTTGTACTGTTCCAAAAGTTAAGTAAACTAAGACAGGAGAACGAGAGAGAAAGAAAACAGTATCTGAATAATCCTGAATACAGCTGGAAGTCCATATTGCCTGGCTGCAATGTTACTGCAACTAGTTCGACACCTAATACTATTTCACAACGAAAGACAGCACCGCCTCTTGTAATAAAAGGTCTTCCTGGGTATGAGAAACTTACCCCTGCAGAGAAAGAGCTTTGCTCAGTAACACGTATAGTTCCTGCTAACTACCTTGATTTCAAGCAACTTCTGATAGGAGAGAATAAAAAGAATGGTTATCTTAGGCTAGCACAAGCTAGAGTCTTGCTTAAAATTGATGTAAATAAAACTCGTAAAATCTATGATTTTCTTACAGAACAAGGATACATAAATAAACCAAATCAATGACGCACACTTCATTAGTGTAGAAAATGTATTGACAATTTTATAAATATTTTGTATTTCGCGTGGACTGCCAGAATTGTGATATTAATTGTTAAGATTTATGCCGAAGATTTCCCAAGAGAGTGGGGGAATTAAGGAAATTAGCAAAATATAATAACATGAGTATGCGGTACTGCTTGGAGAAGTTTGATTACCCACATCAATTTATTTTACTTGATAATGTGTTGATTTTTTCAAAAGACTGGGTTTTTAATAATAAGGATCATGGGAAAGATTTTTACAAATGATTCTTAATTTGTTAAATGTTTCTCAAATAAAATGTAAAGTGGAAAAAGGCTTTGCTTCTTCATTGAAAGAGCATGCATTTTCTACGAGCTGTAGCGCATGTAATATTGTACAAATAATGTAAAGAGTAATATAATTATTATAGATATGCATGCATCGATTCTATGTAAATATATGTATATTATTTACATTTTATACAATTTTTAATTACGTACATAATACAATGTATTTTATAAAGAGTCGCATAAATAAAATATATTGCAAAATTTACTACTCGTGATTATTAATTTGACGAACGGTAGTGATGTTACCAATACTGGTTCAAAGAAAGTACCATGTGCAAATTTTTTGTGTTTAGAATTTGAAAATGCAGAGACACTATTAATCTCGGAAGTTTCGATGTTGTTGGAGCACAGAAAAGCGCAAAACGAGTCGGCCGAAGAGGAACAAGAGTTCTCTGAAGTTTTCATGAAAAGTTTAACATACACAAATCGATTCAGGCGATTTAAGAACAAGGAGACTATCGCTGCAGTTCGAAAGTAAGCATTTTCCACACAATAATGTGACAGCTTTTTTAATGAATTGAAATTTTATAATGTATTGGAAATGCTCTGTTTGCAGTTTACTTATGCAGAAGAAACTTCACAAATTCGAGCTTGCTTCGCTTGCAAATCTCTGTCCAGAGACACCGGAAGAAGCAAAAGCCTTGATCCCCAGTTTAGAAGGACGTTTAGAGGATGAAGAACTCAGAACGATATTGGATGACATACAAACAAAACGTTCGCTACAATACTGAAATATCCATCTTTTTTGTGATCATTTTATATGCTTTTCAATAAAGTAATCTTTTTAAAGATTCAATTTTAATTTGACAATCGATTTAGTTAAATTATTTTAAGAATCATAGTTTTATTAAAAATAGCATCTTTTGGCGTCCTATAATTTTGTTTACAATGGAACTTCGCCGAATATTAATTTCACACATATCTAGTTTCATAATTTGATAAGTTCTAATTTCTTGCGTATTTGCGATTTATTTACCTTCTGCATATATTTCTTTAAAAGGCAGTGTATATAAATAAATTAGACATCGCCTTCAAAAAGTGATTTATAAACACATAAAAAAAATGAGGTTTCAAGGCTTTAATTAGTCCAACAAGATAGACTCGAAGTCTAACAGTTTTTTATAATGTCATGTTTTGTAAAGCGCAGCGTACAGTTACATAATTTCGCTATTTGATGACGAGCCGAAGAAATATTTTAAAAGAAACCGGCTAATCTCGCTGACGACAACCGCGCATTACCGCCAGATAATTGTATACAGTTGACTGCTCGCGAGAATGGACCTTCATTATCACTATACTACGTTCTTGAGCAACCGTTAAATCGTCTTGGACCGTTTTCTTTTTTCTGTTTCCTGGACGGAATGAAATGTATGATAAGAATCAGTGATGTGGCTGTATAATTTCTTGTGTGGCATTCGCGCGATAATGAATTAGAGATTAATCTCTAGACCGGTTCCAAGTATTTTCTCGATGCGCGAATATTAACAGCTAATAAACAGAAAATAATTTCGTGCGATAACGAAGGCAAGAAAGGAAACTGTGCGATCGACGTGTCTTTTCGGACAGCATGGAGCGAGTCGCCATCTTCAACCAATAATCTCGCGACCACTCTCATTTGGTAAAATCGTTCGAAAAAAATATATAGCAAATACACTTTTTTAATCGTACAACAAATTTCTGAAAAAAATGCGAATAGTAAAATATTTCATATGGCGGTCGCTACATTAAGGCTGTAAGTTTAACGAATTTAATTATGCCCAGAATCGTTCTTCGTCCGCGAATAATGAACGCGGCAAATAAAACAGCATGTTTTGAACGGTTTGTCGATCGAGCGTGTAATTTTCTGCTGTTTTTATGAGCCAACAGAAACACGTCGAATTCATTGTTTACTGGCTAGCCACCCTATAGAACGTTTTTAATCATCGCCGAAATGCGAATGGTCTGCTCGGCTATTCTTACGCGTTTTACACGCGTTTCCCGTCTATTTACTCTATTCTTCGCCCATTTACTTTAATTGCGCCATACTATTCAGAAGAGCAACGTCGCCATGGGCGGTACACGGTAATCGGTCCTTCGATTACTCCCACGAAGAAACCTTTTAAGATAATTACAGAGATCGTTAATCGTCTGTAAACTCGAAGAAAATATTGTCCGGTTTATCATGTGGCTCGCAAATACGTGCAACCAACCGCCTCGATAGCAGAACCGAGTCGATTTGGAAAGAAGTGTTATCGGAATTACTGCGAACACACTATGCCCCGATACCTCGACGCGAAGATTATCTTTGTATCTTTTATTTTACGAACGTCGAAGGTAGATAGTGTTTCTTGGCCGGCGTATAAGAGTGTACGTAACGTTTCATAATAATCGAAAGTGTAACGCGTCTCTTAATCCAGAAATATACGAATTCTCCCGCAGTATCTCAACTGCTGCCCGCTGAATTTTTCTCCGCAACATCGGCACATTTGATACGAGCACCCGGCGACGTTACCGAGATAGTAAAAGTCAAGTTACGGTCGAGTTATAACATACTTTATAGACTGCAACGTCATAACCGGTGTACCATTATTGTGTATTGTAGTGGGGAACAGCAAATCTGAAAATATTCGCGAAACACGAGACACCTGGCGCATTAAATCGCACAGAATTATCGTACATATAACAATACATAATCAGTGGACTGCGAATATTATGACAAAACTTAGTAACTGCAATTTGAAACAGTATAAACATCGAAAGAATTGGCCTACTGAAACTATTAAAAAAAGAAAATCACTCTTAAGTGGCCCTTGTAGCTTACAACAGATGCAAAACAAGAATTTTTTGACATTTATTTCTTCTTTTAATAATTTTAGCAAATTACAAATAACAGTATTGAATACTTTATTCCCGTTTGCCTTCCGGTTTTGCGACGAAGTTAAAAATAATATAATAATGATTTCTTAATGCGTATGAAAATAGAATAAAACTCTTGCTACAAACAAAAGGTAATATCTTGCATTCTAATTTTTATTACTGAATTGTCGATAATACAGGAAAATTCGTTTCTTCTCTTAACAATTTGAAAGTGTCCAAAATAACGTAATTACTATTTCGTGTTTGACCTACTCATTTTTGTCACAAATGCATAAAATCTGCATTCCGGTCGTGAAAAGCAAAAATGAAAGATCGAAGTTGTTAAAGTAAACTGGGGTTTCATATTATCGTGCATCTTCCTGTTACTACCCATGGATTGAACCTGTTTCGAATGTGGGGAAGCGGAAGAAAAATGTCGAGGTGATGTTAATTGGCAAGCTAATAGAGGCAATCGTAGAGCAGAGGTAATCGGAAAGTAATTTTGCGAGTTTAACTATTTCTGGGTTTCTCGCCTCCGGTTGAAAACGATGCCATTTTCTAGAAATTGCCTGGTAAATCGAAGTCCCCGGATAGTTGTGTTGCCGGGAGCAGAAGCTAGTGCAGCGTCGCTGAAACGCGCGAGAAGTCTGCGCCTACGCGTGTGTAGGGTCCACCGGCCAATCGATGGAATCAATTTGCATAATGTATACATACGAAAGTATATGTTCCACAATGCTCTTCGATACTGCTGCTGGATTGCTTTGCCGGGCGATATCGTTGGCCAGAGGCGGGGAGGACTTACGCGTTCGTATGCGACGCTATTAGAATTCTTGATAGGACTTTTTCGGTACCAAAGAAGCCTAGCCGTCTAATGACAGCCATTGTATACTACACTCACAATGCGCTGTTGAATGTTTCATGAAATTGTAAAATTAGAACGTGCTAATCGATCATGCAGACGCAGACTTATCAAATTAGCCGATGCGTAAGTTTCGGCTGCCTTTTTAGGAACGAAATGCTTAAACATTTATTCTTTTGTGCTGACACATTTGGCAATGGTTCCAGTAGTCGGCCATTTAACGCTCAGATTTTCTCGACGAGTTTTGCTAAAGTCTAACATTTAAGATTTCATCATTGTTTATTTATTCCGTATGCAATGAATAAGCAGTAAAAGAAACGAAAATTGTTATAGGATACCACAGTTAAGGCCAGTAGTCGGTCATCTCAAGTGGCATTATTATTAATACAATATTTTCTAAATTTTTTATATGAGGACATTAAGCTATACATTGGAAGCGAGGATTGCACTCATTCAAATGTATAGGAGTTTGCTAGTTCCTTGTTTTTAAGCAATTTAGTTTCAAGAAGGCACTTTTGATAGGCATGAATATTATGAGAATTGTGAGAATCGTCAGAAAAATGATGCAAGTATTTTGTAGATGTCGCGTGACCGAGTAAGAGTTAATAAATTCATGTGGTCCAATGTTTACGTTACGCGTGCAAGTTGGCGTCACAACTTGCAACAAGTCTCGATTGACGGGGCGCAAGGATGTATTGGTAAAGTGACACGCGACATAAAGGTTTCGACAAGCTTGCAGCATTTCGACGGCAACATTCATGCAAAGGACGCCAGGCATTCTTTACTGTCCTTTCCGATTCCCTTCCATTCCGCGCTTCTACGACCGGCACCTGCCTATGATGCATTGTTTCCACAGTGCCGCCAAGGGCTTTTCAATCTTGGCCGGGTAATGAAATCGCTGCGAACCGTTCCCGCAGATTGGACAAAGAAACCGATAAAGACCTGTCTTCCAGCGGTTCGATCAGCTGCACACATAGGTACGCAGTTCGTTCAAGTGTAGCTGGCATTTCCATAGTTCCGTTCTAGACATTCGTGACTCTGATCCCGCGCTAAACTAATGAATTTGAATTGTTATCGTAATCGTGCAGATAATGTTTGCAATGGAAACTCTGAGTTTGGTTCTCTCGTTTCCTTCGTTAGTTCGACTAGAGTAATTCGACGAAATTAACAATCCGTAAAAAATCGTTTGTAAGTACCTGCCATCTGAATTTAATTTCTTGTAATTTATTTAGACGCGGACGATATCCATGATTATCTTTATTCATGTTATATAATAATAATACTGCTTTATTCATTTATTATATTATCTTTTAAAAATGGCTGCGCACAATTTACAGCAGTGGTCATATTAACCCTCCGCACTCGGATGTCCCCTCTAAGGGGACATTATAAGTCTAGAATCGGTGGCTCCGAGTGCAAAGGGTTAAAAAAATTTAAGGACATTTTCAAAAAAATGAGGGTATTAAAATAGCACGGTAAGGAACAACGAAGATTAGTCTGAGCCGCCTAACACAGGGGATTAGTTTGGGGTTGATTCGGATTGGGAGAAAGAGAGAGAGAGAGCGGGGTTCGAAGAGTGCAACGGGCACGGTAGGAAGAGCGGATTTTCGTGAGCCGGTAGTCGGCAGCGGGCAAAACGGCGAAACGGAAAATGCCATGATTTCAGTAAACACGGATCGCGGTGCATCGTCCCTGGCAAGGTAATTTGCAATCGAGCGAGGGCGCGAGTTTCGTTCGCGGTCGGCCGGGCATCGTGGTTGGCTCGTGCGTAGAGCGCGAGCGCGTCCGATCGGCGCCGACCGCGGCCGAGCACGGCCGAACGCGCGAAGCGCCAGCGCTGGCCGAGCCTGAACGGAGCGCTCGGGTCAAAATGTATTCAGTATATTCTAAACAAGCGCGCGACGTGCTGTCACGTTTTGTTTGTGCGCGCGCGAACCTGTGTCTCGCCGGGACGATATGCTGAAACATCGACGAGGTGACATTGCAACAGTGTTTTGATCGGGTGAAGCAAAACCACAGTGCGCGTACAGAGAGTTACATCAGTTCGAAACTTGTCGTGCTACACGGACAAACTCGGAACTCGTGCGGGTGTCTGTCTCTTCCCGGCGCGATTTAATTTCGTACCGGAGAGAAACAACACGGCGGAAGATCCGCTGAAAGGAGAAAGAGAGAGAGAGAGATAAATAGAGGCTGGCAAACTGTGTGAGTCCGTGCGTATAATACTCGAGAGCCCGCTGTGCCCGAGAGAGGAGGTTCTCTTTCTTTTCCAATCACGGCTCTTTCGCTCTCTATCCATTTCCTCTATCTCTTTCACCGATTCCTTCTCTCTTTCGTTTCCCCTTCCCGCTTTTCTTCGTTCGTCTTTCGTACGCTCCCTCCGGTCATTTTCTCTCTCCGTTCGGGAACGAGACACGTTCTTTCTCTTTCTCTTCGCCGGTCCGACGTCGTCTCGTGGGGTCAGTGGCTGCTCGATCGGATCCTGAGCAGGAACACACGACGGAGGAAGAGGACGATCTCTCCCTCGTCGTCGCGAGACTCGGAGGCCGCTACACGCGCGCGCCACGCACGCAGCCACGCATCCAAAGAAGCAGAAACAAACGGGAAATAAAAACATCTCTCCGCTTCTTCTTCTTCTTCTTTCTTTGGGGAAAAAGGTTTCCGCGAGCGATATACGTTCCGGGAAACTGCGAGAGCCAGAATGAGATACATATATATGGATCTACGCACATATATATATATATACATTCGTAGTTCGCGCACGCGGTCCGGATAGACGGTTCGAAAAAGCCGCGGGGAAAGGTGGAGGACGTTGCTGTTGTGCGGACGATGACGGGACATCAACGAGCCGGCTAGGTGGCGAAATCGTCGGGCGAGATCGACGGTATTTCCCGTGTGCGCCCGATGTTCGTTGATACATGTACGCGCGTGCGTGCGTGCGTGCTGGGCGCGTGTGCGTGAGCGTGTTGCGTGTGTATGTGCCTCTGTGGTGATCGACGCGTGAGACTCCCGTATCACGTACACTCTTCCAGTGCAGGAAACTCGTGCTCGTTATCTGGCCACTTTTCTCGTGTCTCGTTTTTTCTGTTCCTTTCCACTTGGTTTCTCTCTGTCCGACTCCCTCCCTCTCGTCCCGCCTCCTCCCCTCGGCCCCCTCTCCGGTCTCTCTCTTTCTGGTTCTCGTGCTCTGCCGCGTAGTATCATCACTTCTCTGTTTCGATCCAGCCACATCTCTTTTGCCGCGGTTTCGACCGTCGCCGCTCTTACCCGAACACGACTATAATATTTGTTTTTCTGGTTCCGTTCGGTTCCGTACCGTTCCGTTCTCGCGGGCGTCAGTGGCGAGATCGCACGACCGAAAGAGGACTGCTCCGAAAAAAGCAAGCGATGTGCTGCCGCTGTTGCTGTTGCTGCTGCTGCTGCTGCTCTTGCTCCTCCTCCTCCTCCTCCTCCTCTTGCCCCGCCGTTCACGTCACCGGAGAATGAGAGGAACATTCGTGGAAATTCGACGGACGATTTGAAGTCTCTCTCCCACTCCCACTACGTGTGTGTTTTTGTTTACATAGAGACCGCGGACTGCGCCCACGCGACCACGGGAACCCTCGAGGAAGAGGAGACGTGAAAATACATCCCGTTCGAGGAATACACCGGCCGCCGTGACGTTCTCGCACGAGAGGTGGGTAACGCTCGTCTCTATCCATTCACGCTACCGTTCGGCAACTCGCGGGCCCCTCGCCAATTGTTCAGCCGGAACTGTAATATTTTGCATCGTTTCTCGTAGCTGCCTGATATTTTACGTTCTGTGCGAAAGCTGAACAAATTAATTTCGCGCTCTTTCCACGTCTGTCTTCTCCGTTGTGTTTCGAACTTTTCTCGTTTAACCCTTTGCACTCCGCTGTCCCCTCTCACGGGACATCGTAATTCTAGCGTATCACTCGGATGTCCCCTCTCGTGGGACATTAAAGTTTATTAGTGATTACGGGGAATTGAGTTATTTCACCGCAACTTTTTGAGACATGCATGCTTGCTTGATGTTTTCTCTTGAAATGGCACAAGAAATCAAATCAAAATATAGTGAAATTACTAAGATATATATGTAAAAAAATGTCAGCGGGTTTTGGGTCAGAAGAGAACGCGAGAAGCGTGCTCACGACGGTCCGAGCAGTTCTCTTGAAAAGAGCGATAGGGAGAGTTTGTAGAAGAAAGCTCGGTATGCTATATATTTATTTATATAAATATAAATAAACAAGTCTAAAACTGGAGGAAATGACTGTTGACACAGTCAATAAGCCTGAAATGGATCGTGCGGATCAATACGCTTCGACGCGTATTGTTTTCTCCGTAAGTCGCTGAAATGGTGGAGGAAGTTACTTTTTTGGGGGTTGGAAATGTGTGTCGTTAACTCCTACATTATTTACCGCATCTCAAAAGAAACACATAATCAAACGCCAATGACGCGCACCACAAGTTTGTCAAGGCACTCATTGACCAGTTGAGAGGTGATTTTCGTGAATCGAGAACGCGTCCATCCACATCTTCTGCAGACAATAGATTATATAATAAACTACGTATTCCCGACGCGAGACAAAGAAAACGGGATTGCATTGTTTGTTCTGACAGGAAAATACCTGGTGGCAGGTGTCAAACGCGCACAAATCATCCTGCAATGCATATTGGGGAGTGTTTTAAGGTTTATTACACTGTACAAAATTATGAAAAATAAAATATTGATTTTTTTGCAAATATACATTTCTCGATGTCAACCAATTCATATAAGTACAATATCATTATAATACGTTACATGGTTCCAAAACTATACTAAATAATACGAGGGTCTGTAAATGCACGTTTCTGCCACAAAGTAGCGTTGAGTAGCTGATAGTCAACGTCCAGAATGGTTCGAAGTGCAAAGGGTTAAGTGAACGTATCTTACAAATTTTGAGCTTGCACACTCGCCGAAGAGCTCTCGGATTTGATGTTAAGCTTGCTTTCCTTGCGCGCAACTCCGATCTTGCTAGAACAAACGGACGCTTTAATGACGAGATTGTGAGATAAATTAGAATGAAATATGCTACAGAGAACGTAATTGCTTATAAATCCTCGTTCTCTCTAGCTTGTATTGACGTCCGTGTAGTTTGGAGTAATCTGTTCCACGATTTTGACGACAACGACAATTCAAAGAGCAAATTTTAGAAACATTGAATATTGAACGTGGAAGTAAACTAATTTATACGTTCACATGAAATAGAGTAAACTAATTTAAATATTCACATGAAATTGAGTAAACTAGTTTATATAGTTTCATGAACTAAAGTAAACTAATTTATATGTTTACATGAACTGGAGTAAACTAATTTATATGTTTACATGAACTGAAGTAAACTAATTTGAACGTACAAAAATAAAGTAAGATTAATTTATTCAGCTCTTTTTTTTATATATTTTCTCAATTTCGAACGTCCAAACATCGAAGTCGCGGAGGGAAAGAAATGTTTAACAAAGCATTTATTGCATTGTTTTAGATTATTGTAGCATTTTGATTCTATTGATAGAAACTGTCCGTTGCAGCATACCCTATTGCATTTTATTTCGTATACCTTCTGCACATACAGCAAGAAAAACGAATTCGGAACACCGTATGCATGTTCTCAATTGTTCTGTTCTGCACTTGTTCCATTGAAAATTAATCTTTTGGAGTACACCTCGACTCGCTGCGATATTCGGTTACTAGGAAACTCGTATTCACTTCAAATTTAGTTGCACTGTAAACGCATATGCAAAATCCCACGTTTATGGACTAGTTCACAAACATGACAATTGTATCAGTTGTAAATAATTATGTCGGACACAAGGTAGACAAAACTGCATTTACGGAAATTTTGCTTGTGTTGATTTGAGTGCTAATATCCTCTATTTATTATTAATTAATACTAACCACGAGTCAGAATCGTCATTCTATACTGTGCAAAAAATGTTTAAAAATTAGGCTGGGAAATAAAACGAGTCAAGTTGAATTCTTTGAATGCTGAAGATTTTGATTAAAATGCTACTTCAAACCAATTTTTATAACGATAAAGACATCGGCGTCTAAAATTTACCACTTGTAAAATATGAAGAATATGTAGGCAGCTATCGTAGTACATTATAGCCTGAAATATGAAACATGTTACAGGAATAGTATTGACAAAACATGTTTGTAATGCAATTAGGAATTATTCTGTTAGAATTTTGAAAGAACTATTGTCTGCATTATGTTTTGCAACTTCCCGGTAAAATTTGTGACAAGACATCCTGCTCTCAAGTTTTCCCGTAAAAGGAATCTAATGATTTATAAGCCTCGCAAAACTTTTGGACGCTCTTCAAGAGTTCCTTTGTCGAAGCACATGGTCAAAGTGAAAGTTTTAATTACAGTGTCTCCGCGCGGAGGAGCAATAGCACCGTGCGACACGCTGCAATGGCAAATTATTATAATCGCTGTTACACCATTTAGCGTTGCTCGTCAAAAAGCGCGGGCACGATTTCGCATGTATCATATGTATTTAAGCCGAAGTGCGGTTGCATCGGTCCTAAATGCCAAACGTGCACAGGGATTCATTTGTTTAATGAGGTGGAAAATATGATTCCGATAACATTTTATTTCCACAATTCCAGGATTATTCTACATTTAGTTCTATATAATTAAATTTAACGATGATTCGCCGGAGTATAATGGCGAGTTTAAAATTCGTACTCGTTAGTAATGTATGTCGTAACAATGCTTCATTAACGGTGAATTTCATTGAGTTTCGTACGAATGAAATTGATAATTAATAGAATTCGATAAATTTGCTGTGAAGTAAAGAAGGAATTTTTCGTTGTACGATTACTGAAGAAGTGCATTCTAATGCACAGTCTGGTCGATTTTCCGGCGTGCAGATATCAACAAGTGCCCACCAAGTAACAATAGCATTACACGTTCGAGCGAGCATAAAATCGCGAGTCTGGCTTGACCCAAGCGCGATTAACGACAAAATTCCCAGGCAACCATCCGTGCAACAACGCTTGTTGCACGGAAAGCAAGTCCACGTTTCCGCGACTGTCGATTTATGACCGCGGTTTTTATCATTGGAAAAATAAAGGGAAGCACTGTTATTTGTCTCGTTTATTCGCTCGTTCATATTTGTGACAATTAATTATCGCCGCATAATGGGTCATGGTTGGTGCACCGAAAAATTCGATTCTTCTGTTGCTCTTATCAATATTGTCTAGTCGACAATAGAGCAGACCTTAGATAAACGCGTAGTGGAAATGAACATTGAAATGATAATTATACGACATTAAGTGAAGGGGGTGAGGAATATTACTGGTTCACAAATACATATTACCGGCACAAAATCAAAATAAATTCAATCTTATCATTTTTATAAAGCAACTAATTTTAATGCTCGGCGGGTTTAATGTTAAGTCATTACACTCAATCACTCGGCTTTTCATCGACTTGTATCGACGTCGGGATCTAAAGACGAAGACTTGGAACATTCGTTTTATACGAACGAACTGGATTAACCTGATATCATTAGCAAATGCAACACAGTCTAACAATCTATGGGAGGGTTTTGTGAAATATAATTTATCATTAAATGAGAAGCACAATTGTTCGTTTGACGATCTGCGAGGTACTGATATTGTTTGACGTCCATCGGACGCCTAAGTTACAATAGATCGTACACGGTTATTACAGTCCGGCTATTTTGTGAGAAGATTGTACTCGATCTTGCATAAAGTATGATTTATTATCATGACCTGAATACAATCGATGTCATTCGTCTCGACGTTTCCCCAATTGTTCAGTGATTGGTGGTTTATAGCTCCGTGTATATTTGTCTTACCTACACAAGATATTCGCGGGACTGTCCGAAAAATGTCGGGACTTACATCGACGTCTCCGTACACGGTGCTCACACCTCGTTTACATAAAAGAGGTTATTAGTAGAGCTGTTTGCGAGTAATCTGATTTCCCGGGACACAGAGGCGCGCGGGAGGAATTCGATTTGATGCTGTGAGAGGAGAACGGCTGTAGAACTCTCGCCGCACGGATTGCATCACACGTGGCGCGCCAATGCGAGAAAGGTGTTAAACTCCTCTCCGTAATCTTTTATTTACTCCGCGACTCGGGTGTCAGCGTGTCGGACACGTGATCCAGAACCGCAGGACACTCGCGGAGAAAAGGCTCATTACTAAGGGAAATTATGTAATTAGCCGGGTATATATAGTTCGCTTCTCGGAAACATCTCGGTGCGTGCGCGCGGCGGCGGCGCGGCGCGGCGCGTAGAAGAATTGAAAACCGGGGACACCGGTTATGCGTGCATAGTGCATGCTCGAACGCGTGCGCGGCTGAATAACGCACGCGGTTTCTTTGATCACACGGTGTGTTCCGGTCGCTTCAGCTTCTCAAGCCGGGAGTTTTCGTTGGGCGAAACGACAACAAAAATAAAAAAAAAGATTAAAAGTTCCCGATAGGAAACACTACACCAGTTAAAAGGTTGACACTTAGGGGACAGACTTTGGCCACCTCGGTGGTCTGAATTCGAGCCCGGAGAATTTCGCTGAAATCGGGCTGGCGCGCAAAGTTCGAAGTCGTCGACACGCACACCGCGAAAGTTCCAGGGTCGCCGTCGGGTCAGCGGGGTCGAGTCCCGAAAGCACTCGGAATGCAATGGGATCGTTGAAGTTGCATCGAGACGGCGTCGATTTCGCCCCCCCCACCCCCCGAAGCCGTCCGTTCGAAGATCGAAGGCGAGGAGCATTAGCGGAGAGCCGCGCAAGCTGAAAGTTCGCCCGCGCTAGACGAACGACGCCGCAGCGCGGCCGTATTTAGTCGGTCGCATCTGTCAATAATTATTATCGTCGAGCACGTAGCCGCCGTTGCCGCCGCGCCGCAGTGGCGTACGCAGCGATCGCGGCAGCAGCAGACGACGGCTACTATATAACGTTATCCGAGAAAACACGAGGCAAAGCGATATCAACGACCCGTAGATACACAGAGGCGAACGAGACGGACGGAGCACGTTGGATTCCACGGTGGTCAAGTGCAACGAAGAAGGGAACCCCGCGACTCGCCGCGGAGTGGGACAGACGAGCCGAAGAATGGAAGGATACAGAATGATAGAGCGGTGGATCGGCGAACAGAGACGGGAAAGTCGATGCGAAAACGGGACGTCAAAGCTGCAGAGGGAGAGAGAGAGAGAGAGAGAGAGATCTTCGACTGCTTATTTGTCCGCGGTGACTTATAGGCGATACTCGTGACGCTAATTTTCCGCGCGACCTCGGAATTGCAATAGTGCACGGTTAAATTTACGTCGGTTCAGGAACCAGCGGTGTAATTTTCGCGTGCAGATTCTTTTAAAGAACTCGAGCACCGCTCGACAAACTTGGAGAATCGCTTTAACGAGATTCAAGAACAAAGCACTCTATGTTTCTTCGCGTTTTTATATAATGGCGGAAGAAAATTTGACTAATCAATTATGTTGTACACGTAAATATCTGTAAATTATGCGCAGTAGGGTAGCCTGAGGTCTCTCTTAATAGGAGACCGCTGCTTATCTCCGATACGGAACTCTTGAACTTAACTCGACATTTGTTAGTTACTTTATCCGCACATCGGCCTTGGAAGCGAATAATCGTCTTGAGGACTCGTGTAAATTTAACCGTGCACCGTATTGGCTGCTTCCGACGAGGATTTCGGGGAAACGTTTCCGCGGATCGTGTCAACCGATAGATCGGTGCGTGCAATGTGTCGTTCAAAACCGGATGTTGAATTATTGAAGCCTCGACGCTTTGAATATTGATGGCACGCGTGCGCCGCGATCGAAAGCTGCGCCGGTCGAATCGTGCCGGGATCGATAGACCGGAGAGAAGCAGCAGGTTGGAAGGAATCGGTTGACAAATTGGATCCCGGGAAGATCGCTCGGACGGCGAGATCAGTGATTGCGCGCATTGGCACGTTTCCCGCCGAGAGATGCAATCAAAGCGGTTTTACACCGGTTTCGCGATACCGATTTTTCTGTTGCGCGACAGCGCACCGCCGACGATGAGTTCGGCTGATCCATTTATCGAAGAATTACCGGAGGGAAAAATCTTTTTTTCCCACCGAAAGGGCCGGTCCCGGAGTCTTTGAACCGCGTCGGCTGAATGAAGCGATTAACAAGAAACGGCGCACTTTGTGCGACTAGTCCACCTTTGGTACTGGTCTCGCTCTACTCAGTTCTTCCACTGCAGGTACACACTAATCGCCTGGAGAGTACTCCGCGGAATGAATGCACTCGCAAAAAGCAGCCGTGATTCTTTTCACTGCGATAGTAGGTATTAATAGTAATAGGAGAACGGTCCGAAACAAAAGCAGAACTTGCGCGGCTCGTCACGCGGAAATGTATTTGAATATTTCTTGGATCCGCTGTAATCTTGCAATTAATGCAGGCTAACTAACGCATCAGAATTTTTGTGTTTCATCTATTCGTAAACGTGTAAAATCATCGGGAATGGGCGAACGGGGTAAGATGCGAATGAAGCGTCGACAGGTTCGCGCCGGGACGAAACGAAATCAATCGGAAGACTTGGATATTACCATTTGTTCTACGCTCACGTTTCCCACTGATTATAGATCCTTATGTAACCAGGAATTGCGTTCTCCCATCGAGGTATCTGTTTTTCCATCAACACGCTGGAACGTTGATTTGCGCGACGCGCATACGGAGAGATAGGATTTTTTCGAAGTAAACACGAGGTTCGACGAAATTGAACGCTCCGACAATGTTCTCGAAAGCTCGCGAAGAAATTCCGTAGGAAAATCTGCGATCGACGTGAAACGTGGCAATTATTGTTTTACAAGTGACTTAAATGCCGACTGTGGGATTTTGAGTGTTGATAAAGAACTCGAGTGTGCTGCTCGATATCTTGTGTACACAAGAACCGGCAACCGTGTGAAGAGATACGAACTCTATGTGTGTGAACGAGACGTTTTAATCCGTGTTTATTCCGCTACCGTTTTAATCGTCAATCATTCGCACAATGGGAAATTAATACTCCGCCATAAAAACGGCTCAGCGCAACGCTTAAAAGCACATTATTGTATTTGGAATTTTCAGATTGCTGTGCTCGGTTCATTATCTACGTGAATTTCGGATTCACGCGGAAATCGTGTTGCGATTTTTGTTGTTTTTATGAGAACATTGCGACAGCTCCGGTTTTAGATTTTATGTGTTTGCAATACACAAATGGAAAACATGGGGAAACGTAGCGAAAGGAACATGATTGACTGAACGAATTGATGAAATGATTGTTACTCGTATTCCGAGTTACTTTGATTTTTCCAGTGAACATAACTGTTTAGAAATTGATCTTCGTATGATAATAAGCATCGCTACTTTCACTCGTTTCACTTCCGTTTCGAAATCTGTAAAAATAATGCTCGATTCTATAGTGAAGATATAGACGAGGTGTGTGTCGTTAACCTCGTTCGAACAGGTGTGTTCTGGTAATGATAATATCAGGGTGGTAATTGCTACTAGTGGTTAAGCAACATGACATAACGAGAGAGAATTATCATTGGACTAAGCTGCAGATCCGACATATCAAAGTTTATTCTTTTCTTCTTTTATTAGGAAATCTCTTACGATGTAACCTGAGTTCAAAATTTGACAAATATCTTTCGAAAAATTCATGAAAAATTAAAAGGAAGTCGAAAATTGAAATTGCAACGATTTGATTTTATTTTCTTATTTCAGATGAAACTTTCGTTCCCCATTTAGTTCATATAATGGAAATTCTACTGTAACGGGAATAATTCGTAAACGGGAGTATTTTCTGTAGCTAGAAATTGAGAAAATATTGTTTTATTTTGTAGAAAAGTGACAGGTTCCACAACGACGTGGTTGCAACTGTTTCATCCTGGCTCGATAGCTCTCCGTGATTAGGCAAACTGTTCAACGGCGCACTTCCTTTAATAACGTCGCTATCAAAAAATGGCAACACGTGTTCGGATTTTATAGATGCCTGTAGACTCGCAGATATATCTTCGGCCTTCGAAAAAAAGGACCACGACGAAGGCCGCCATTGCTCGAATGCCTTCGATCTGGACAAGTATTAAAACCTTCTGGCGCTTGTCTGCTGGTCGCAGAACTCGTTCGATGAATCACTGCTGCGTTTTCTCGTCGCTTCGGTAGGTAGCTACATGAAAATGCTAATCGCTGGGAATTGCAGCCGCGCGCTCACGATAATGAGCCCGTCGTCTTCGCGTTTCGGAGCCGCCGGGACGCATATCGCGCGGGATCTCTCAGTTGCTAACGATGCTACCAATGATTATCGATAAGATATCAATGGCTTATCGAGAGGCTTTGGTCCACTGATTACAGCGCCGGCGATATAGGCGCCAAAGTCCATGCGAAATGCTTTATTAGGCGCACACCGGTGCGTCGCTGTTCCTTTTGCAACTTTCTGTACTTGCTTTGGAATAACTCGAATACCTGTAAGATGTACGCAGTCAGCGAAGTTCCTATAGTTTCACTACAAACTTCATATTTGACAAGCGGTTAAAATTTGACAATTTTTCACAAATTTTTTCTGCTGATAAACGAGGGGTGAACCTCTTCTCAGGGAAATGTTAACTTTTCATCGTCGGTATGTAGGAAACCGTACAATAAGAATCAGGAAAAAAGTTAACTTGAAAGTTGGTAGTGTTATACTCTATATTGCCAGCTTCGAAAGTATTTGTAGTTTTAAAACAAATTATTTTCCAATTTTTCACGCCCACAGTACGCACCATAATATTTTTGACGGAACTGTGGATCGTTTACCCGAATACTGGACTTTATTTACAGAATATTGAAATCATAAATTAATACAGGAGAGAACCATCTAATGTTTGCAACGCATGATATCAAATATGACGAGCGATTCGTTTTACCAATTTGTTTTTCGCCTTCATTATATGAATCTACCAACTGGCCAATTAATGGCCGACCGAACATCGAGTAGCATTTCAACAATTTTACAGAAATATTTTTCATGAAATATGATTTTATGAAAAAAATTGTTGACAAATGAGTATCACTCATCTTTTGTAGTATCACGTATAATGGAGCTCTTTTCTATGTATGATTTAGAGTCGTGTAGACTGATAACGAACTTGTTAGCTCTTAAAAATCAAAAGGCTACGCTGAAAGGCTGACTCTGGGGCGTCACGTTCATACTAAAGAAAATGAAGAGCTTCGCTGCGGGGTGTATGTGAAAGTTGAACGTGATGCATGACTGTATTGCGGGTAGCTAGGTTTTTATTATTTATCGAAAATTGTGCAGCGTGGAAAGAAACAATAAAAACGCTTAATAATATATCTACTACGTCATATTATATTACATCTTTGCAGATAATATACAGCGTCATATTACGTTACGCCGTTGAAGATAATATACAGCGTCATATTATATTGCATCATTACAGCATTATATATTAATAAGACGTGTCAACATTTTTATTGCGTTGAACGGAAAGTTTGTGCTTTGTGTCCGGTCAAATATGAAGAGAATAATCCTCTTATGAAGTATTTTTCATTCTAAATAAAATCAATCTAAATAATATGTCCGTGTATTTTATCAGGACAATGCTGGATCATATGTGAGCACTACGAATTCGAATAAAATTCAAGTCTTAAACTGGACAATTATGGAACATCCTCCTGTTCCACTATGTCAGCACTCTCGGATAATAAGCGATTCTGGTCGTTAAAAGTTATCCGAATGGAAAAATCTTTGAAACAAAATCGATCTTGGAGAATATTTCTCGTTAAAACTGCAAAAATTTTCCGAAGAAGTACATTAAAAAGTTCGTCGAACAGTAGGCGGAAGTGGTAGAAACGAATTGAAATTATACCGTTGACTGAATAAAACTTTGATTTCTTACAATTGACTTGGTCAATTCTAATTTTGCATAAAGGTCCGCAGTCTACTTGTAACAATTATAGTCCGCGACCGTAAATACGGTTTGCAACAGCATAACTGTCGCGTCGGGTACCCAAGTTCCTAGACTTTACCTGTAGATTGCGTACAATCGAATCCCCAGAAGCGTTGACACCGGTGTACACAGAACTCGTCGGCGTGTTAAGAGAAGTCGAGAAGACGAGTTTTTGCCAGCCGGAGCTAAGGGAAACGAACATTTCATGTGTTGTAATCTCTAATAGCTCTTCGACTTTCCTCTCTCTTGTGCAAAAAGTAGTTGGCGCTAATCGGCGCCGGCAACCGTTAGGCGCAGGACCGAGAGAGCAAACGAGTAACCGAGCAAGCGTGTAAGCGTGCAAGCGAGTAAGCGAGCGAGCGCAAGGAGATCTGGCCGGATTCCAGGAGCGTCTGGCGGAGGCGCCGGTTTTATTGTTTCCCGATGGCTTTGCCCACGCGATTCGCGGCGCTTAATCGCCGCGCCTTGGACGATGCCTTCGCCAGACACGCGTTGTTCGCGTCCAGACTCCGCAACGAGCGGTTCCACGATCCTGACAAATGTTAATCGGCAGATCGCCGGCTCCGGTGCGCCACCTGCAAACTCCCACGCGATTCGTGGAACCGAATCTCTTTGACCGTGGCGCGCAGTGGTCCCTTTTCCCGAAAACCCAAAATTTCAAAGTTCAGCGAGATGCAATTTCTTCTTAGAAAATCACTACAGGGTCCCACAGATTTCAATGTCAGAAATATGCCAAAACAATTTGCATCTATCGGTCCAAGGTCCTTAAATAAAATGTCGAATATATTTCCTGGTTAGTATCTCTGATGTAAAATTGAGTCCGGAATGAAACACTGCAACTAGTGAATTAAATGCAATAGAATCAATCGTTTCTTAAGATGTAAATTTTTCATGTGTGGCCAGATTACAATGGAATTTTGCAAGATCAATGCTCCAAGACCGAAGAATCTCTCCTAACTAAATGCTTGGGCAGTCGACAAACTTAGATCGGAAAATTAGAGCAGCTTCCCGCTTGTATAGCGTCTACGTCATGAAACTTGCGTGACGCAAGCTCTAAAATGATTGCTGCAGTTCTCTCCAAAAAAACGACCTTAGAGCGCAAACATTTTCCGAACATCCCACAAATTGGGATTACCCGGGTGCAATTTTCTAAGATACTAGTGATAAGCAGTGATGAATAAACTGCGGATTTTATGCAATTATGACAAGAATGAGGAGTAATTTAAAACAGTGAATTATTAAATAATCTATTAAACGTCATTTTCATCAGAAAAATTCCACGGATATATTGATGAAAGTCCCATGAAAAAGTAATGAAAAGTAAAATAGTTTTGTTATTGGATTAGTAGTTTTCTCCTGGACCCGTATTACGTTTACACTCCTCGGTGACCGAGGTTTCTCGAGCTTCTTGACCCCTCACGGGGTATACTCCGCGGTAGTGGGGATAATTCAGCGACATTTATTGCCAATGCCTCGGCGACATATATACAGAATTCACTGTATACGAGTCCACTAATTCGAGTAGAATTCTTGCCTCCCTTCCTCCTGGCCTTTCCCATGGAATTAATTCGAGAGAAAGCGGGAACAATGCTTCCCTTTACATGGAAGTAATCGATGATCCGATTTTGTACACGAGCCACGCGAAATTCTAATGCGATTTGTATTATAGGTAGAGAGTTCGGAGCCGTTTGCTACCCGGTTCCACAACGATCAAGTTGCTTCTATCTCTGGGAGAGTACAATGTACTTGACATGTTGCGGGCAGTTCGATTAATTTGAATCAATTTCATGTTCACGAGCTCTAAACTCTGCCGTAAGTGTTCCCGCAGAAAACTGGTTTGCCGGTGGCGACCATTAGATTTTTACAATTTGTTCGCATCGATAGCATTCGTCACCCTTGAAGCCATAATCGCGGAGCGTTTAGAAAATTTATCGCGGCCACAGTGGCTTCAGTCATCCCTCTATTTTCTCGAATAATATATAGATCAGGTATAATTAGAGGCGCCGTGAAACGTTAGAGCCTCTAACGATTTAGGGTTCTCGAACGCGGTGGAGACGTCGACGGACGCAGCCGGCGCGGCGAGAGAAGGATCTCCGTTGTAAAATAAAACGGCCAGATACGTATCTGTTGTAACATCGATAATTCATGCCCGGAGGCTGGAACCAATTACTAATTATACGCGCGTGTAAACTATTACGAAAGCTCCGCGACTATCTTTCGTACGGATCGACCGCGGAAGAGCACCGGCGCGGCGGAGAAAACTTGCGACCGTTATAATCAGAGGGTACGAGCACGAAACTACGTCGTTTAAGCATAATGCAAACGTATAGCGTTAATATCGAGTCCGCCGTCGCGTTTAATTATGTACCAAAGAGCGCGGGCAAGTTTAACGCTCGTATCAAGAAACATTTTTATGCCTTTTAGAACTTCTTCCGACGAACTTAAATCAAGTTTCAGGTAGCTGAAGCTCTTCTCCGTTTTATCGTGCAATTTCTATAGGTGAAAAAAAGGTGGCAGCCACTCGAACGAAATTATACGTCTTAAATTACACGGCTTATTTTAGAACACGTAAACAAGCCAACTAAACACCTGCGTATTCTTCTTCGTAAAGACGCGGGGCATATTTATCTTGAGACATCATTTATAGTTGTGCGTTTGTTTTATATATGTGAAAATTCCGAGATGTTGTTTACATCGTCTTTTCGTTGTTAGTGTCATTCGGTCTCGTGATCTCTTTCGAGTCGTTAGATAGTGTCCTTTGATCAGAGGATACGGTCATGCGAGCGTCACCCACACGTCGGCGGAGGATTCTTCAGGTTCGCATGATCATGGGCCAGACTGTCTCACGATCGGTTTGAGCCGATGCCCCGAAGCAGGTGTGCCGGATGCATTCTTGCATTCCACTTGGCTCTCGTCCTCATCCAGCATCCAGCATCACGTGTCGACCTCCTCCGCCGTGTCCTTCTTCCCGTCCTTCTCCTCGACGACTTGTTCTCTTTCCTCTCCGTGTCTTCGTTTCAGCCTCGTCTCTTCTTATTGCTTTCTATCCTTCTACCGGTATTTTCTTTTCCGCGGCTTCGTCGCGCCGACGAATTCCCGTCTCGTTTCGTTTTGCCCGAAGTTTTGCCCAATAGTTATAACTCCTAAATAGTCGGAATAAAAATATTCGCTCACGGCCGGCAAATAAAAATTTTTATTTCACGATGACACGTCAAACGACGACCCAGTTAGCCGTTCATATATTTCAATATCGCGAATAAAAGCACCATCTACTGTTCGATATAATTAAAGACAATTAGTGAACTAACCTCATTAATCAACTACTCCCAGCCTCTCTTATAGCCGTGAGACAGTAATAACAAAATTCTATGAAATGTGTGGTACAATCGAAGTTTGAACATTCCAACTTCGAACGGTTCAAACTTTACTGACTTGGTCTGCCCATTAGTGACTGTTTCTACTTGCACCCGACATTGTGCGCGTTATCCTCGTACTGGTACAACTCTATCGGTTCAACTCGGGACGGTAGTTTGAAAATGTTAGCAGCCCACGTGAAGAAATATTCCCGAAGGTTCATTGTTTAATAAGTTGGTGTTTGGAAGTAGACGAGATCGATTTGCTTCGAACTTATGAGTTTCACGTTGTCTTCGTGTGACTACTTTTTTGCTTGGCTTCAAGCTCGAAAATAGGGAATAAAACTTCGTATTTCGCGAAGCCTATCAAATGCTGTGACTTTTCGACAGAACAAGATGTCGACTTGTAAAGTTGCACTAGAAAATTGGGAAAACAGTGTATGGCAAACAACATTTGTAATAATTAAAAACGATAAGCGATGAACGGGGTCTTTCTTCGTAAATGTTTAGCGAAAATATTGTACTCTATATTTTCCACTTATGGTTTTTATTCGAGTCCCTTTACAGCTTCGGGCAACCGATCAACCGTCATGAAACGGCGACAATGGCCCCGTGGTTTCCTACGAAAGACAATTTAACGCGACCACCGCCATATTGGTAGTAGTATTATTAGAAGCTAGCATACAGAGAAACCGCGTTACGAGCAAAGTGTTTGCCCGAGTTTGCTTTCGCCGTATGATCGCATCGTGAATAAACTCTGGCCACAGGTTCGGAGCACGTTTGTGGAATAAACCTAGATTGTTAGTCTCCGGTTACGACCAAACACGGTTCGGTTATGTTCCTTTACGATACACGCTACACAGAAATGCCTGATATCCTGCGAGTCTAGAATTATTCGCGAGCAAACAAGTTATTACGAGCCGTTCTAATATGAATGATAAGAAGCAAACTTTATATTGCCACCGTTCATTAAATCATCTTCAAACTATTTACTCTGTAGAGTATTTCTGCCGACATAATACCTGGTTAACAAGCTAAAATTAATACATATTGATATTCTTAACGCTAGGTTTACAGGACCCGTCAGAATGACGGGTTCTAATATTTTTAATTAAGATTCTAAGACACATCCACGAGGAATTATTCAACGAATTTATTTCTTTGGGTCTATGTTATTAAAAAAAAAAAAAAAAAAAATGGCTAAAAATTTGGGCATTCTTGTTATTTTTATAAAGTAACGTAAAATAGTCATTTTTAGTGCTCCGTAAACCTTGCGTTGAATTATTTTAATCTGTCTGCTGCTTTTAATTGCACCCGCTCGTTTTTTGTCATGAATGCACGAAACCGCAGTGTGTTCATCGCACACGATCTATGTTGTTAAGGGGCTGCGCTCTGTAACAAGTTCCTTATTTACTATCGATTTATGCTGACAGTATATCGATCGGGACACCGTCAGTTATAACACTCCTGTCTATAAAAGGACGAGTATGAAACATAGCGGTGGTCAGAGAGGATCGGGGACGATGAGGGGGGGAAAGACGTGTCCCGACCTTATCTAGCGACGTTCGAGTACCTCGTAACGCCGGTGCAACGTCGCGTAATTATGGTAGACAGGAGTAATTGCTCTCAGGAACTGGGAAGCAGCCCGAGTTCCACGTATATCGGGACACGAGTAAACTCCGCAAACTCGATACGTCGTGTTACACGAGGACTCCAGTCGCGATACACACACGCTACGGAGACTCTGTTGCCGGGCATTTCCATACCGATATTTCTAATGTTTACCGTCGGAAGGTTTCGTCGCTCGAGTTGTTTATTGAACGGACACTGGTGCCGGGAGACGAACGAGCCGCCGTGATATTAATCCAGATTTACGCGAACCAAGCATCGTAATTGTTCCGACACAAAATTTAAAAGTCGCAATATAAGGAGTTAATACACTTAATTAACAAATATCTTGGTTACCAGATTTTTTGGACAATATTTTGACATGTTTAAACTCTTTTAGTGTGTTCTCACATTTGTATTTTGATCCATCCATTTTTCTCATAAAATCCACAGTCTAGTTATGACACATTCGAACGCATCCCATTAAGAGTTAAACACCTAATTAGCTTGATCGGATTGAATCTTCCAGCTTCAGTTTCCGTAACCGTTTCGAAGTTGCGAATATTTCTGGGGAATGTAATTTGACTGTCATTAAACGAGATATTCTCGTTACTGTAACGTTACAGCTAGTGACCAAATAAATTCGATCGTTACGCGTAAAATCTGAATAACGGAAACCGCGCAATCACGTCCCACGATTGATTAAAAGAAAGAAAGAAAAAAGGAAAGTGAAACGGTTTAATCAATGCGTAAACGATGATGTTATAGCACCGAAGTGGGGGCGAGGGAAGGGGGAACAACAGTGTTGCACGCGCACCGGTGTCGCAGTCATTAATAACGTTTAATCTCCTGTGTAAAAGCTGCGGGAAGACGAGAAGGTGTGGTAGGGGATTGCTCGGTTTCCGAGGGGGGGCCATTATCTGTCCATGGCCGGCCTCTAATTCGCATAATTCGGTTTAGGCCCACATTAGGAGCCACGTTTATCCGACACTCCTGTGCTCGTAAAAACGTGCCCATCGCTGGCAGCCCTGAAATTTACGAGCACCACGGCCACATGCTGGCTCGAACCTTTCTACCTTTCTTTCCTTCCTTCTTCCTTCTCCCTCGCCCTCCTCTACCCTGACGATCGCAAAAATTACCTGCACGAAATGAAAGAGGCCCCGGGATAGTGTGGCTGCGATACGTAATCCGCCACCAGAATTACGAGACGATACCATTCCCCACCGGGTCGGGGTATTACAAATTTCTCGTTTCGCAACCGCTTTCGTAGGCGGCACGCGCGCACGCGTATGTGTTCCATAGCGACGTCCTTTAACACGTGTTTAACACTCGCAAACCGGCAACCTCGAAAACTTCATAAAAATATAGCAGCTGGCACGCCGCACGCCCCGTAGCATTGTGTGACCCTCGGACTCCTGCGAGTTCTAGGCGTATGCCGAAATATTCCTATTTCTGAACCACACCGATATTTCACTAATTCAGTTTTATTCCGATATATTAGCGGGATCCATAAGTAATCCATTATTTTGGAATCTAAAACAAACTTTGTAGTAAATTCAAGTTTTTGTTTCTTAATTTATTATATAATCTCCATCATTATCAAGGACAGTGTGCCATCTTTCCTGCAAATTTTCAATCCCCCTCTTATAGAAATCCAGAGTTTGTGAAGCAAAATATGACTCGAGGTGCCTCCTTACATCTTCTACAGAATGTTTTATTTTTTAAATAATGCTCCAGAGATCTGAAAAGATCATAGGGTGCAATATCCGGTGAGTACGGGGGCGCGGTAAAACTTCCCATTGCAATTCTTTGATTTTTTCCTGAGTGTGTTTCGCTGTAAGGGGCCGGGCATGGTCAATTTGCAGTATTACACCTATTTTGTGGACTAAAGATGCCCTCTTTTTCAATAGTTCTGAATACAGCCGTTGTAATTGCTGACAATACAATTCAGCAATAACTGTTTCTTCAGGTTTCAACAACTCAAAGTGAATTATGCCACGACAGTCCCACCAAATGCACAGTAACACCTTTCTTAGTGATAAGCTAGGCTTAGGGGTTGATATTGCGGTTTGAATTGCGGAAAGCCATTGCTTCGAACGCTTTATGTTATCATAAAGAATCCATTTTTCATCTCCGGTAACGATTCTGCTAAGGAATGGATCTCTACGAAATCTGGATAGCAATGAAATGCTAATTGATCGACGAATATTCTTGTTGGTCTCGGATAATCGATGCGGTACCCATATTCCTTGCCTATATGCCTTTCCCATTTCGTGTAGGTGCCTTTGTATAGTTGACCATGTGGACCCAAGGCTTTTCGATAATTCTTGTATACTTAATTTTGGATCAGCTTCCACTAGAGATTTTAGGGAGTCATTATCAAATTCAACTGGTCCTCCACTTCGAGACCTGTCAGAGAGATCACAATCACCGGCAGCAAACCTCCTGAACCAACGTTGACACTTGTTGACCTTCGATACATCTCCATAAACATCGCAAATTTTCTCTGTTGTTACCGTTGCATTAAATCCCGCATGAAAATGAAAAAGTATGCAATGACGAATATGATCCTCGGAAGGTACGGACGCCGCCATTTTATTACAGGGTTGTAAAAAAAATTATACTTTTTAGAATATTTTGAACACTGGCTGCTTTATCGAAAACTGTAAAAGGATACGTGTTTCCTCTTCAACGATCGAAAAACAAATTCTTTGCAAATAATTGATTACTTATGGGTACCCGTAATAATACGGTCTGTCGGGACCGATGATCTCGGATGAGGGTACCTGTGCGGCTTGACCTTGTTCCCGAGTGAAAATAAAAAATTATGTATTAACTTTAACTCGTTCTCGGCACAGTAAAACTGTTTCCCAGTGCACCGATCAGTCCTAATTAACAGATTAATGGTGCTGGTAATGAAATTGAGAGAACATGCTGAAGAATTAGCTGGAAGAATTTATCTATAAATTTCGACGGTGTGTATTGCTTTAGACAGATGGAAGCCCAATGCCAAACAGTATAAATAATCATGGCAAGTAATGGTAGATGTTTACGTGATAAGCGAGCATTCGTGTATTTACTGTAGGAGGAAGGTCGGAATAGAATTTCTCTAGATTGGACGCAGGAGATGAAGGAAACTAACCTAAGATTCGCCAAGTTGATAGCTACGGACGAGAATGGTTCAAGTTATTGATCATTGAGGAACGAGATGTACGGTGAGCTCGCAGGTGCATCGACGTGCCACGTCTCAAGGCGCAATGGCGTTGCTATTCCTCCGGGAGTAATTCTTTCCTCGACCCTAATTTGACACCTACATCTGTTCACTTTTACATCCGAATTTGTCTTGTCATATTAATTTCACAATTCGAATTACACGAACTGCAAACAATCTCTACCGAATAATGTTACTTTCCTGTTCATTTAATTCTCGTGCAGTCGACAGCTGATTTTATACGTTTATTATAAAAATGGGAAGGTGAAGTTTAAAACGGAAATTTTAAGAACACCTATATATTATTTTCAATTTAATAAAATTACAAGTTCCCACTTTTCCATTAAATTAAATTCAAACTTCACAGAATATTTCCTCAAGTTCTTTTTTATAGCATTGTTTGCGTGCCTATTGTACCTCTACTTCGTTGATCACGCTTTGCGCACGATTGGCATGGAATTTCATAAGCTTTCCGCGCAATCACGCAAATCTCGTTTCACGAATGCACCCTCGGACAATGATTCCTGCCAGCTTCTCTGTCTTCCTCCTTCTCTTTGTCTCTCCGATTGTTAATTCCCTTGGTCAGCGACAGGTCACGTCGAGCAATAATAATATTCCATTGCCAATTATACGCACCCTCTGACGCACGTTGCGCATAAGCGGTGGCCCAGCACGATCCGGCGTCGACATATATTGCGTTTCGATGTTTGGGTCCTTGCGTTTCTGCGTCGGACACACAATGCAACAGTCCGTCGAGAATTTAAATAGTTTGAAGCGCAATCTAAATATAATCGAATCGGAACTCATTATGTTGAATAACACTTGACGGATTCAGCGTCACTCCAAAAAGAGATATGGAAGCCATTATCTGCGCAAATGTTTCAATACAGCAATGTCTTGACATACACTGCGTGGCGAAAAAAGATAGCGCACGTTATTTAAAGTATTCTAATAACGATGATTCGAATTTTCTGTGAGACACCCTGTATACAAAATATATAAATACGTAAAGTCTCTGATTACTTTGCCCAGCACTGTGTCATTACGAGATAAGTGAGGCGCATAGCCATCAAATCGGCTTGTACAGCGATACGCGGATTCTTGTAATTCATTGAATAGCGGCGCAAGTATTCGAAGCACTGCTATAATTAAGAGGTAATAACTCCGGCCTGTCTTGTATAATGCAAGGCCGCGCAAGATATCTACAGTCTCACACTTATGAATTATAACTAGATTATGGATGGCTGCTTGCTCAGAGAACTTCGACTCTCCCTTTGCTCCCTTGGCGGTAACGCGCGGTGGATAGTGTTCGTGCGTGGCGCAGGCACTTTATGTCTTGGCGCGTGCGATGCTGCCGTTAATGGAAACAGAGGAGTCTATATGTATACGTGTATGTATTTAGCTAAACAATCATTGTCCGTGCGGGTAACTCTCGAACGAGAATAGTTAATGCACGGTTTGTCGGACCACCGGGAATTAATTGAAAACGAAACGTAAGTGTCTGTTCCGAGCCGCTTAATGCCACGCAGACTATTAGGAATTTCGTGTCGCGATTAAATATTAATGCGCTTGCTATTACAGGGCGTCGTTTCATTAATCCTTTACGAACACGGATCGCGTCTCGTCGGGTACAGTGCGTTTGTGCACACCGAGTAGCCAAGTACTCTAAAATAATTTTATTCTACATTGTCCACTTAGTCTTTTTTGCGCGGAATCATACCACTTCCGGTTGTGCCTCCAGCTGCGGCCATCTTCTTCTTGTACCGGAAGGCAACAGGAGGCGACCGACAAAAGGTTGTGGACACAGCTTTACGTGTCATATCGCCGTTGCTCCCGTTGAAAAAATAATTAACTCGAAGCAGGATCTTTTTTTTTATAAAGACGTCGAATGTGGTCATCCATAATCGTCAGCAAGGTGGTGGTTCGCTCAGCGAGACGCTCTTCTAGTTCAGCCTGTTCGCGTGGAAATTGAAACTTCCATTTCGTGTTACCTATAGTAGTTTGATCCTTCGTTTCTCTAGCATCGCTCGTTTCCACTTGGAAAACTACCACCGGAACTTCTGGATCATTATCGGGATGCTCGAGCGCGTCTTAAAATGTCGCGCTCGAAATTTACTGTCGTGTCAAGATTTTATGCGTTATCGGTGTCTCGGTCGCCTGCTATCTGGGATTAATTAATAGACGTCATTAGCAAACACTTGGCGTGTATTCTAGATTTTATGCGTTTACTAACTGTGATTACTAGAAGAAATTAAAAAAGAGTATAGTAAGTAGATAAACTGAAAGAATATAAGAATGTAGACGCGTAGACTTGTTAACTTTGTGAAGGAAAGAAACGGATTTTATGCGTTTATGAGTGTAAAGTTTTTCAAATTTTTTTGTTCGACTGTACAATACATCTAATTGTAAACTATCCAGAATTTCGCTGTTTTCCTTCGTATTTTATAAAACTATTTTGCACTCACCAAAAAATGTCATGTAGAATAATTATTGTTTAGCGATTCGTCAATGATAGACATGCCTTGAATCTGAAATTGAACGAGAAATCCATAACAGTTTATTTACCCGTGTGCCAACTGATTTTCAATTTAGCTTTATTATGCGAGGGATTGTATTAACGTATTGCCTAACGCGAAACGCATAATGAAATAAGCGCTCCATGTTCAGAATGATGCGTTATCGTCCCGTTAAATGAGACATCGGCGTTTGTTGGATAACAAATTTGACACATTGATACGATCTAAATAATCTAGGATAACGTGAAATGTTTAGGATGCGTGCACACGATAGATGCAGGATGAATTCCGCATTACGTCGAATTTCAATCAATAGCTGTTTATAATGACCATTGATTTGCCGCATTATTTCTTTGGTAAACTGCATTTTCGGGGTCTATTTTAAGCTGGGATTACTCTGATCGATAGAGGTCAAAAGGATTTTGTAGTTCAGAGGTTCTACAGTTTAGTCGGGGATTAATTTTAGACGAATATTAGCTGCAAAATCACTTTTGTAGGCAATTATTAAACAAGTGATATAATTCATTTTAGACGAACATTAGCTGTAGAATCACTTTTGCAGGCAATTATTAAACAAGTGATATAATTCATTTTAGACGAATATTAGCTGTAAAATCACTTATGTAGGAAATTATTAAACAAGCGATACAATTGAACAATTGAATCATTGCAGTTCTAAAAAGGTCCACTTAAGGGTCAAGAATATCCGCGTATTACTTTCATCGCGTTGAAATTACTAAAGGAAGAATGGCATTTTTGTTCGGCTCGTGTTTATTGATGCAGACAATTTTTATTTTGCACAAAGGCTCGACGACATCCACATCTAGCGGATTGTGTTCGAAATCTTCACCACGAGTCAGACTCGATATTATAAGGTTAAACGCGTTTTCGCTTTACAATAGCACAGTCTTCAATTCCGCGGACCTAAAATGAGGTTTTTTTAAATGAGTTATTATGACGAGCGACGTGCTGCGAAGAGCAGTTGAAAAGACAGGTTTCCCCTCGACAACGAAAAACTAACTAACGAGTGAAAGGTGTGCCGCGTCGCGCTTTTTCCGCATTGAATCGAAGCTCTTTCAAAACTGAGCGTCAATTCAGTCTCAGTTGACGTTTACGTTTTATTTTTACACGAGGGGTCGCCGGTTTAATTTTCTGGGACGTAACGCTGTGTAATGTTCGCGACACAATGTTGAAAAGTACATCGCTCAAATGTCAATGTAAATATACGCTATTCAGTCAGCTCGTCGACGGAAATATAAAGTCTGCTCAAGACTGCATGCAGCCGTTTCCGGTCTCAATATGTTCCATTCAAACGGAGACCGTGTTTCCATGCCGCTGGTGATATAACACCACCGCTGTTAACAATTTTTCAGAATTGGGTGTCGCGAATAACGACACTGGATATGGCGAAGCAATTATTATGCTTCAGTTAGCCCTAATCTATAGTACATTCAGTTACGAAAAAACTGTTCTAATGCTTTTAAGCAAATTTGTAGCATATTCGAGAAAAAACGATAAATTGACTAAAACGAAATGTTTTGAAAATTCGGAACTCAATGTTCAAATTACTTTTTGAAGCAGCTGTATGTCGAATCCCTTCGTAAATTTTATTGGAAACCTTAGGCATCTAACTCTAAATAATTTAGTTTGTTCTAGAAATTATTTTATGAAATTTATTATCATTTGTCAGCGTCGTCAAGCCGAAGAGTTGGCCGAGGAGGCCCAAAAGTAATGCTAGATGCGTGCCTGTCGGCCGCCACGTTGGAATGTAATTAAGAGAGAAGGCGAATCGTGTGTGCCACCGTTGTGTGTCAATTAGATTTTGAGCAGCTATTCGTACGACTTCCGGCAGGCTTAATTGTCTCGTTGCTCGTTTGGCGATCGTCTGTATTTAGGTTACATGCATGGAGGTTTCATTCGGTACGAAGGTCAGTGATACACGCCGGTAATGTTTTCATCTGTACGCCGAGTCGAGATCGATCGTTAAAGTGCCATTAGACGCTCCTCGGAATTTTCATGGGTGGCGAGCGACCAGTCATCTCAGCGAAAATTTCAAGTGGCCGAGGAGAACACTTCGAGTTTTTCTCATTACCTGACCCTCTCGACCCGAGTTCATTCTGTTCGGATCTCCTTTCTTCGCCTTTTAGAAATCGATAGTGCCTCCGTTCGGTGACAAAACCGTACAGATCTCTGTTATCAAAAAGAATTTGTCCCTCCTATACAGGACGTCTCATTTAACTCTTCCACCCCTAATAACTGTTATCTATACAAAAAGAACATGTTCGGGGAGAAAGTTATTCCTTGAGAAGGTTATCTCAAGGGCATATTTTCCGAGATCTTACAAACAGTAACATTTTTTTTCAACGGAATGACCTACCCTTTTTTTTGTCGTGAAGTGATACAAAAATTTCTATTTAATTCCTAGAGTTAGAAATAAATAATTGAATTATTGCAGTAACAGAAGATCAGTGTACAATTGTTTTTAGAACTAAAGATCTTGATATGCTACCTAGTTAGCTTCCCGAAGAAAATATTTCGAATATTTAAAAAAAACCTTGCTCGGTTAAATTACTCGTGTTGGAATTGGGTTACCGTAGAACTTGTTCTTCGGAAGTTTTTCTGTTCTTGGAGCGCCCCCAATATCCAAATCCAATTCGTTCTGGTTGCCGGTAAGCTCTCGCAGTTCCCTAAAAGAGACAACGCGGTCGAAGCTTTGTTATTGCGGGACGGACAGGAAACGGCCTACTGTTTTTATACGCGACCGGTTCGGTAGATTAAACGCTTTCGAATATCTTTATTCTTAGACGCGTATTATACGTTTCGTAGTGGAATACATTATGCAAAGCGACGTGCAACGCCGCCCGTAAACGTCTTCCCAGTCCTCTTGGCAGAAAATTCAACGATCGAACGAGCTTCCGTCCAGCGATAAAGATGATATACCGGTCAAAATTCATTCACCTTCTTAGGAAGATCAAAATTCTACTCACGCGACAAGGGAATCAATTACTTTGCCTATGTTAATTATACTGATTTTTAAATGCACCAGGTCATCCCATAAGTAACGCGACTTTTTCATGCTTTTGAATATTAAAATACTAAACATAACTATTAGCGTTCTTGTTTCTTTTCATTTTTAACAGTCCATTCAATTATATATATATATATATATATATACGAAAGACTAATGATTCTGGTCATTTTCTGTTTCTTGTCTTATAAAAATATGAAGTAAAATTCGCATTATTGATAGGATGCTTCTTATATGCAGCCCAGTTTAAAATATAATCTGCGTGTTGCAATACGACGGAGGTTGTTACGTTATTGTCGAACTATCATTTCTATGATATATTTTTTAGTTTACGTAACATTGGCGGATACAATTTCATGATATAAGCAGGAATCAGATAACTTGGAATGCCTATCTTGTCGAACGAATAATTGGTAATATAGAGTGGTCCATGATAGCTATCTAAATCCTTCACTTGCAACATTTAATATGCAATTTGAATAGTATTAATGAGATAGTATTTTTATGATCATTCTTCACGGTTTTATTTGTGGTAAAATATTTTCTTAAATATACAGTAGGTGGTGAAATTATTCGAGCCACTTGCCTAAATTCCCGAGTTTTTTGTATTGTTGTTATGATAATTTACCTGTCCACCGCAGGTGTACATTTTCTCTGACTTCGAGAGGAAATGAATTACGAAAGTAATTGCGAGTTGCGGAAGAATAGGGTAAACTCGAAAGGATGAAAATTAGGATCGCAGTGAAATTCCTAAGGTCTCCTTGAGCGCTGGACACCGCTGATCAAGGTGAACGAATACCGATTGCAAGCGAGCGTAATTGTCATTGAAACAAAACGTTGTTGTCAGCCCCTATAAAGGCCGAGCGAATGCACAATGATTCATTTATGAGGATCGCATGAATAAGCGATTGTATGTGAAATCAGTCATTCATTTACCGAAAGTACCAGCGAGGAATGTGAAAGAATCGTGAAATGCGAAGAAAATGGAATGGTATTTCATCGAGACCGCGCGAGATTCAAGGACGCGAGTAATACCCGACGAACGAACGTTCGGGGCAAATGAGTCGCGTCGATAACTCCGCAAAAACTGAAGTTACATTCAAGTTCATGCGTGGAGAATCGAAACTCGTTCGGCTCGCTAATTACTACGCGAAAATTGCCGTGCTTTGAGCGCGCAATAAACTCTCGACGTGATCGTTTCCAACTTCCTATGTGCATTGCCTCGGACAGCCGCTGTCAGAAAATATTCTATTCAGTTTCTCGCGCAGAATGTTCGAAGCGTGCGAAACACACATAACGGGAATATCGCGTTGCACCACGTGAATCGCTATTTTCGTTAGCGGAAAGGAAAACAATTTTCAAAGCAAACAACTTTCATTTATTCGAAAGCTGCGTGGCGTGAACCGATACGCTCGATTTTTTATTATTGAATTACGAGAATTACTCGCCCTGTATTCTCCGGAAAATACGAGAGACCCGGTATGCCGTATAGTACGTAATCTACGTCGAATTTTGCTTTTTGTTACACTTTCGAAAACGGCGGAAACGTTCGTAAGCCTCCGCAAAACGTCTGCGAAGTAGTGTTTGCGGTTTCCAAGGAATTTAGACGTCTGCGGCCGGAAATAGAGATGCGGACACAGGATTCTGGGAATCCGAAGAATCCTTGCTGCGATCATTCACTCGTGGGAATTCCAGGCACACACACACACACACACACACACACGCACACATACGCACACGTGTGTGGCTAGACAATATCCATACGCCGCGAAAGATATACGGCTCTTCTCGGGGAGTAGAAAGCCGCCCTTCAAGAGCCAGCGAGGCTAGTTATCGAGCTCGGAATCGAATTTGAATAAGTATTTCACCGGAATGTCGTGATGGAAGAAGTAGAGTCGCACGAATGGCTACGGACTTTTCAGATTCCGTCTGACGTTCACCTTTCACCAGCCAACCATTTTCGAGAGTGCAGCACGATAAGCTTTTCGGATTATGCAGCAATTTTTAAGTAAATCCAAAATAAGGCAAAAGTCTTCATTTTTCTCCTAAGAGAAAAATACAGGTTAACAGAAGCTACACGTTATTTTTGCCGGAAAGAGAGAAAGCGAAATTGAAAAAATGATTCACAGTGCATGCCACGAGGATCTTTATTCGATATGCTTTACGTAGAATGCTGGTTGTGGCTCTGCTGAAAATTCACTGTAATATTATGAGCATACACGCGTAGTGCGCTTAATTCTAATCTGCCGTGGCCGCAAATGGCTTTGAGTTGTTAGCTCTGTTAGCTTAAAATGGGTTTTCGTACAAAGGATTAATACATATCGGCGCCGGCTATCCTTAGGCTCGAGGAAATCCTGGGTACATTATGAGCATACCTATCAACGTATTAAATTAGACGTTCTTAAGGAATGAATTACAAAAGTTATGAATTCTCCCAACAATTCTAATTTTAAATGACAATTAGCACAAAATTCATGTGATTCTTTCTTTGGGTGAAATGCAAAATCGTCACATGTATGCGTGACACTGGCAGTGAACGCGTTGAATTCGCGTTGCTTAAAGTGCAAAGTTCGTTTTACTTATTTCTGCAAATGGCTTTCCATTTGTTGTGGCGTGTTTGTTTGATCAACATTGTTAAAGTAAAAAAAGTAAAGTGTGCCGATTCTAATAACCACGCTGGTGATTCTTATGACTAGATCGTGGATTTTATGCATTCACAGCAAAATTGATTAGACAACATTTAAAATTGTTGGGAAATTTAACAAATTTTAAATTTTCATTCTAAATTATAATTCCTCGAAAATCGTTCAATTATAATTCCTCGATTTCATCTAATGTTTGTAATTACTGAGTCGTGTAACGTTGTAGAATCGAAGTAGCTTGTAGGTAGTCAGTTGTAATAAATTTGCAGCGCCGATTGCATCAAGCTCTAAAACTTCAAGGTTGTTTGTCGTTGGTCCCTGCGAGTTCGAAACTAACCGTAGCGAGTTCTGTCTCTATCGAGCTCGTCGCGTCTGCGGTTATCTCGATCGATTTGCTTAAATCTGTAACCATCTTTATCAAGCTTCACGAATCCATAGTTGTCTACATCGGGTTCTATTAGCCAGGGGATTGCCTACATTAATTTTCTCGAGTCCGAAACAGCTTCCTTCAGATCCCAAGAGACCGGGTATGTATTCCGCACGCAAACTTTAAGTGATTCAGGTCTAGACATGAAACTAGGGTTTCCGATATCGTATCGTATGAGTTCGATATAACCATCGCATATTTCACTAGACTGACATTATTCATATCGGAGTTTTTAAATACCAGAGATACCAATAGCTCCTATCGTTTCCACTGTCTGATTTTCTCTTCGAAAATAGTCCAGAAACTCTCTTTCTCTCTCTCAGTGAAATCATTTTACAAAAGTTTCATTTTATCCTTTCGAAATGCAGGCACACTGCTGGCGACAGTCTTTTCTATGAAAATCATTTTGCCCGCTTCCCCCACAATTTCTGAAATGATCCAATTCAAAGAACAACTCGACTTTCCAATTGTATTGTTCTACTTTAATCGTGAAAGCCATGCAAACGCAATGGTTCATACAGTCGGTCACATAATCGATGGTACACACTTTAAATCAGAATTACTTTTTTTACGAATTGACCAATCGATTCTAGCCTTTCTGCGACGACGAGTAATGGGCATTTTTGGAAAATTGCGTCTAGTTGGAAATACGAAAAAAAAAAGAATAGTAAAAGTTGTCAAGTTTTCATTACCGCGGGGTATACCCCGCGAGGGGCCTTGAAGCTGGAGAGGCCTCGGACGCCGAGGAGTGTAAACATAACAGGGCTAGGGTATGTCTCCTAGACGATACACGACGCTGACAAGACCCGTGTTGTTGACATACATCGAGAATTCACTGTATTCTGGAGCGTGTGCCATCAATTATGCGACTGCTGTATTTGTAACTAGACTGTGGATCACATTGTCAGAATGTGTACACGGTCAAACCTGTTTTTGTGCGGTAGATAGGGACCGCACAAAACAAAACATTCAGAAACTTCATAAATAGCTGTAACAACAAATTTTTTACAACATATTAAAGAAAATTTTTTGTATGCGGTGGAGAGGAAAAACAGGGTTGACTGTAATTGGCAGAGATCCGCGTATTTTTTAAATTATCAGTATAGGCTCACGTGAAAAAATGGTAAACAACAACTTTCAGTATTTTCTCTGTAAATCCGAGCAATAGCAATTTTTTCGGAATTTTGTTTTTCGAGTCACGCAGTAAACTGATTGTTCTAACTTCTCGAGAACATCCAGGTGGTACGGTTCGATGTTAAAAAAGTTACCGCCCATTCAGAAAATGGTGGAATATTACCGCGAGTCGTTGTATACGCTCGCCACTGTACAATTCACAATTCCGTGATATGTGTGGGTCCACCCGCAGCCCGGAAGCTCGGTTCGGGCGAAATTTCAGCGAGCCGAACAATGCGGCGATAAGAATGAGCAATTAAGACTGCGAGGCAAAAGGAAGCTCTTATCACGGCCACGTTTCCACGTTGCTGCTCTCGATCCATAACATTTGTCTCGGCCGGCAATATCGTTCGTGGGGGCGATATGCAAAACGTTAACCCACATTCGGTGATGTGTAAATATTTATCGGCGGAGGGCCTAGTTCGGGGAGCTAACGAACTGAAGTCCCGGGCAAATAAGCCGCATTCAATGGACAATTCGTGTCAGTCACTCGCGTTCCCCGACCGTTGTTCCTTCGTCAAACTGTAACTTATTTTAGCGGTGGACGAAAGTAGGGGCTCGCAGCCGCGAATTTCCACGTGCGCCACGTTGACGTCACGCTTTCGAGTTACCTCGAATTTCTATCCATGCAAATAAACCGAAAACAAACAGCCACGGTACCGTGTAATCGTCGGAAACGCGTGGTGCGACGCGTCGGAAAATAGTTCGGACATAAAGTTGCTCTATCATCGATGCACAACTTCCCCGACCGATTATGCGATTTCGGTTAATTTTCGGGTTTCGCCGCGGCAAACGGGAAGCAACAGATTTCAGTGATTTCGCCGGTGCAGGCAGCGGTGAACGATGTTCCCGTTTGTGGACCCTTTGAAGTCCGTCGTGGCAATGCGGTGTTTAACTGGCACACTTGCTCGCCTCTTTGTGTGTCCAGGGCGTAAATACATTCGGAAATTATCCAAGGTATGGGTGACACAAAGACTCCCCAGTCTGTACTTTAATAATCGTTAAGGACGTGCATTGTTGCCTCATGTGCCCGGTGGCATTCCCATTCTCGAGAATTGTCTATACTCGTGAAAACTATAATTAGACTCATTTTAAAGCGTGAAGTGCCTGCTATCCATCGTTCACTTTTGTCTAAGATATTTTCTCATGCTTACATTATTGTGGAAAACGTATTTTTAAAATTATTGTATTTGGAAATTTTGCGGTTACAGGTACGTCCGTTTTTAAATAATGTCCTCGAACCTTTACAATTTGGATGGCATCTGTACAAATGATGTTTATGCGTACAGTACTCTGCAACTATAGTTGTAGAAGATCGCTAGGATGGGCGCGTAGACTTGCAACTCGCGGTCCTGCTTGGCCTACGTGATTTAAGACCGGTAGTTTGTTTTTGCAATAAATTGCCGCGCGCAGTTCCTCCGGCCGTTGTCACCAAACGGTGTTAATCTTTCGAGGATAAAGAGCAATAAATTTGGAGGAATCTCGGAGAAAGCCGGGGTACGAGGTTGTCGGTTCTTTTTGAAAATACTCCTCGGCCGCTGATCCTGTGCGCTACCGCCGCTTCGGACGCTTATCCGCGGCTTCCTCCTTTTGTCTGTGGTTCGGCGGATACAGAATAAAACGAAAAGCACAATACGTACCGGCGGACCACCGGCGATATCCTAGAATGCTTCAGCAATAAGAAGAGCCGCTTCCACGAAACGTCTTCGGTCTGGACGCCACTAGAAAACTGCAACTGTGCGGTCAGCAACGTCCGTTTTATACTTTCGATGCAATCTAGTAATACGAGTATGGCAAAAAGATAGCAAAAATAGTAAGGTCAGTAAAAATTGGTAAAAAACGTGCTCAGTATCCAAAATATTAATTTTGTGGTACGCAAGCGGGACAAAATGATAGCACGAAATCTATGCTTCTCAGGTGTACGTAAGCTACTGCATAGGAGGTGTCGAACATGGGATATAGTTAATAAAATGTGTAATAATATTTTCTAATTTACATTTGTTAGAAACGACAATACACGATGAACGTGAGACAATAGATTGCTGGGCACGGTTGTGGCCCCTCAAACGCTCGTTTCCCCCACCAGCCTTGCTTTCATGAAGCGCGTCCTTTCTCCATGGCAACGACGCTTACTGGAAGGGGACAGCGGCCGTTAGGGTGGGGGAGTTGCCTCTATTGAGGCAAACGTGCCTAAGCCTTGCGATAGACGATGGCCGAGACACTAGAAGGCTGCGCACACCAGTCACGCTTCGTGCTCGGTGTGTTTAGCGTTAAAGGGACATTTCAATCTTTACATCCTGAAAACCATCGCATAAGATAAACCTCTGCCACACCGAATCCAGTTCAGGTTTCACTCGCAGTATGATTTCATTACTACGCAGCCTTCCGACCATCTGTTTGCTTCGTTTCGCTGGCTCTGCTCTCTCGGGATCCACGTGTTTACAATATCCGCGATTAAAAACCTTTCATCAAAGAGCGCAGTCTTTTCCAATTTCTTTCCTCGCAGCCCGGAGCTACCTTCCGTAACTGTCGGTAGCTCTTTTAACGTACACAGGATAATTGCAACGAAAGACAAGCGCCTGCTATTTTACGACGATAATTGAATCCGCCGGAGGAGTCATGCCGGCCGTTTCTTTCAAGGAGAGTCGCGAGCTACGCGGAGACGTAACGTCCGACGAGAGAATCGGCGTTTGCGCGTCTTCTTGGCACGTTTCCATCGGTCGTTGTGAAACATCGGCAGAAACAGAGGAGATGCATCTGGGTGGTCCTTAATTAACTTGTTCCTGCGCGTACTGGAGTACGTTTCAGTTACTCTGTGACTACATCCTGCAAGCTCACAAATATACATTACTCTCCAGAAATCTTTGTACACCTACAGCCGAGCCAAAAAGTATTTCAAATTTTCGAAAAATCGTCGATATTTTAAACTGTAATATTTTTACAAAAAGAGATAGTAAAACGCTGAACTTGGTCTGATTTCAAAGCTTGGGACCACCTCCACTTTCACAAACTTTTATTGGCTCTTGCCAAGGACAGTTTTGCACGATGTAACGAGTGGGAAGCTAAAGAGTTGTTTTCCCTCGAAATTGCTACCGACTGAATCGCCCCTAGAAACATTAAAAAACTTCTTGCGAAGTGAATCATGTGAAAGTTGAAGATTGTAGTCTCCCCTTGGCAACGACGTAAAACCGAACCTTGTTCCTTGGTCCTTGGTCCCAACGCTAACAAGGTGAAACTGCGTTCCTCTTTGTATTCTTTTATTATAGAGTATTTGAAGCGCGCACTTTACTAATTGAAACACGAGTTAACAAACGGGAAGTTTTTAACGAAGTGGCACCGAAAAATATAAGATTGTTAAAACCTTACGATTTAAAAATATACAGTTATTAAAAAATTCGTTTGAGGTCGCTGTATAATATATACGCCCTCTTTTTTTATTCTTCTGTGCTCAACATTTGACCTCCCATACTTTTGCCGCTACGTTTCTCTCTTCTTGTCTGTTCCTTTTTTTTTTAATTTTGATCCATATACTAGTCTTGTATGTCTCTGTCACTCTGCCCGTCTTCCACAATATATTTCTGTTTTTCTTCACCCGGTGTATGTTTTCCAACGCATAGTCCCAGCGCTGCAGTTCTCATCTGCATATCGTAGACCAATTTGTTCTCTTCTCCTAAACTGGCGCGCAGCTATTCTTATTTTCTCTGCACTTCTTCTTCCCCTTTACAGTTCCGGGAAATGCTCACCCCGCCGTACCATTTATCCCAATTACCCATAGTAATTCCATTCTCTTGGTCTTTCATTACTTTAATCGTTTGTTGCAGCATTCCTCTTTGCCCGCTATATATTCCACTTTTTCCACTTCCAATGTCTGCCGCGAAAAATCGCTCTATTCGAGCAAGCTTCTCCTTTTCCGCGCTTTCGCTCCACCTCTGAGTCCCCTTCCTTTTTAATTCTTGCAAAGCACTCCTCCGAAATTGACCCGGGCTTCCTTCCGTTTCTCGCTCCCTTTTTCATGGTTAATGCTCTTTTACCTGTTCTCGCTCTCCCCCCGTTCGCTTCATTCAGATCTGTGTACCTTGGGGTGCACGGAGCTCTAGCCTCCAGCATTCACCTTTACTTATCTCTCTTATGCTGTCTCCATTCCCATCCTTCCCGACTATCCCCGCACCATCGTCTCTGTGTCGCGAGTAGCCGCATCGAGTTTCAATGAAATTCTCTTGGGGCTCCATTGGGTCGGTCCAAACACGTTTCGAAATTACCAATTCTACTGGGGAAAAGTAAATCTGACGGTAAACCACTTTTAAACAGTCGGCGGAATTTCCATAGTTCCGCTAAAAATTTCATGTGCTTTTGATTCATACTTTTTTTTTGTAGAGAATGACGAGCTGCATCGGATAATGTATAGAAAAATATATTTCTGTTTTAAAAATTGAAGGTGACGACCTTGACATCTCCGAAACTCTTTCACCAGAAGAGAAATTGTTACTGCCATGTTGTAGTTCTCTTGATACTGAAAAACTTTACTCTTGTACTGAAACAGCGGAGATAATAATATATGTACTGGACCACCCTGTATATATATTTATGTATAGTTTCGTCGCTTACCTGTCTTATTAGGGAAGAAGGTGAAGACGGAGCTTCTAATTAGATGGAAACGTCCCATCCCGAAATATCTTCACAGTGGACGATTATGTAAGCTAATACAGCCCCGAAAGATTGGAGAAGCTGCGGGAGCTGGAAGCTGGAGGCTTCTTCCAGTTTTATAGCAGCTATCGTGGCTCTTGCACGAAATTGCCCTCTTTGTGTTTACACAAGTTTTCTTCTGCGTCCGATTTCCGCAGATACTCACGTACTTTCTCGCAAGGATTTTCCTCTTCGTGGGGCTGAATAAACAGTGGATGTCTGGCCACGGCCGTGGCTGTTTATAGAGCAAATTAATGTTTCTTAAAGAGCGTCCCCTGTTTGTCAACGAAAATCCGTTGATTGGAAATCGAATGCCTATCTCGGACGGTACATTCTTCCCTCTGTATCGAAGACGCAACCGTCGAATAGAATCCTAACCGAATCGCTAATCTTTTTGAACAATTTTTTTTTAATCACATTAGTATCATTTTCTACCTTACCGACGAATTTGGGGAAGGGCTCTGTCCTGAAACACCGTGTTCCGTCAATTAAAAAGTACAGAATTTGCTGTAGTGAATAAGGTAGGAAATAACAGTAGTATAACCAAATTTTTTTGAGTCGTCAAAAATCCTTTTGGGAAACATGGTTTTAATGCAAAATGGACCTATTTACCAAATTTCAATTTAATCGGATTTGTCCGATTTTCGGAAGTTTGGTCTAATATTGTAATAGAATATAACGCGTAAACTTAGAGGTTGATGTCAAATGTAAATTGAGTCTCGAAAAATACAAGAAGCTAGCACGTATCGTCTGTAATATTTTTTGGTAACAAAAGCAATGATGAATATCAGCAGTCCACGTATGCGAGAGCGTCGAACAAGCGATTCTGTTCTCTCTACAGTATCTAAACAAGTTCTTGACCGAGATAGTTACGTAATGTGCCGGAGGCATTGTGTCTAGCCTAATCTAATCTAATCGTATATTAAACCTCGTTCTTTCCACAGGTCGTCAAAACATTCGGGAACCATGGCCCTCGGCTCCACGGAAAATAAAATTCTACGCGTCGTCTGAGATCCCGGGCAGCTTTCCGACAGAAGAGTGTGCTAATTCCTCGAACCCGTCGCTCTCTTTTAAAGTTGCTCGAGTGGAGAATAAAGAACAAGGAGAGGAACCGAGAACGTTGGTCGATAAGTAAACAAAAAGGGAAGCACGCGGAAAGGAAGGACATCGCCAATTACCTTCGACCTGAAATAAGGTAAGCTGCAACGTCCTCGAGGAAATCTTCAACGTCGGTCATATTTCTTATTATAGGAATTTATAAAGTGATTTAATATCGACAGCGAATGCAGAACAATACCGGTCTCATGAAATCTCACGATAAATCATGAAGTCTATAAGCACTCATTAGATCATTACTACACAGCAGATTCTTTGAATTCATAACAAAACTGGGTAGATGAAAATGTAAAAATATGGAAACGATTATTTTCAAACAATCAGGAATATTTAATAAATTTTTATCGAGCTCCATTTCCTTGCAAATGGTGTATGAACATTTTTAGTTTGCATAAAGATCCGCAGTCTAGTTATAAAAAGTGATTAGAACAGTGTAAAGAATATATATAGTTTATAAGCTAGCGCTATATTAACTATATCCGAAACATTGTAAAAACGCAGAGATGGTGCAACAAATTATTATTAGAAAAAGGAGAATTGAGTTTGAGAGTAACAAGAATTAGGAGTGCAATTGTAATAAATTCATTTTTATATAAATCCTACAGTTAGTTATTGATCGATCTACATGAGAAGTATCTGCGCACTTGCCAATTTTCTCCAAAGACTTTTCGCTTCATTTTTCGGAGACACCCGGCAGCTTTCCCGTAATGTACGATGCTCGTAGAACGCGTACAGATTCCTCCCTCGGGATTTTATCCAGGATTTTTGCGGCGTCGGGCCGGGCCGGGCCGGTATTCCGGCTGTTAGTTCTCTCTTAGCTCGCGTAGAAGCGCCAGGCGGAATGGAGAGCTCTCGACGATTTAAAAATGGTTTCCACTGGCCAGGAAATGCTCTGTGTTGCCTCGCGCTACACAGAACAGAAGGCTCTTTACCGGAAAAATCGATTGAGAAAAACGGTCCGCAGCGTTATGAAGTTTTACTCATTCCGTTCCGCGCATAAACAGAATTTAACTGAACCGATTGATTGATTGGCTCAATTCAAACTTGAGTGTTAATCAATCATCCTCCCCCTCCCTTCGCACGATGAATGAATATAAAATAAAAGGCTAACGCGTACATTTCAAGTCGGCATTTAACGAGTAATTATTTAACGAACATTTAAGTAGCAATTATTTCATTGCACAGTCTATATGTGCACATTTTGTGCATATTTATGATAAGCACGAGTAGATCGAACGCGAAACAGTGAAAACATTTAGAGAATTTGGAGATACTGTTGTATTAGTTTCAACTCCTCAAAATTATTCAGAAATGAAGGTCACAAAAAATCACAAATATTTAACAAATATGACTCGCTACATTAAAAATGAAATGGGTACCTTTATACACTATTGAAAACGAAAGTGTATATTGACACGTCCAAAATGTCTCAACAATTTTTTCAACAAGCATTTTCTCATAACCTGTAACCCAAAAAATTACAATTACTTCTCGACGTACGTTAACAATACAGGTCTTGCAACACATTGACCTCATCATCTGGTTTCAAGTGTTAAATGAATAATGAGAAAGCAAACTAATTCGAAATATTTGCACGAGGAATTGCCATATCAACGTGTTGTTGCGTTTTTATTGTGTAATTGAAATGCAATGCAGTTGACAATTTCTTTTTGGTTCCTTGAAGGTTCGCAGATATGAAAACGCGAAGGCGCACGACGACGGAAATACTTTCTGCGCCCGCGAAAGAGACCGCAGGGTAAACTTTACTCGTCGCGAACTTTCTGCAATCGTTTCTTCCGCGTTGTATCCTCATCGATTGAACACACTCGTCCGAGCAGAACAGGCTCTCGCATTCTTCTAGTTCGCTGCTTCGAAATTCTTAGGAAAAAGCAATCCAATAATCTCTCGGGGATCAAAGACTTTCCTTACCTCGAGCTCTGTGTTTCTTTTTTCTTTCGAATTCATTCGCGGCGGTTCGGTTTTTGTCGTGGCATTTTCGTAAAAATAAAAGCCGGAGAATCTTGAAATGCTTGAAACTGTGGCAGCGAGCGAGCGCGTTATTACACTAACCGTTAACGAAAGATTATCCTTGAAAGAATTTCCGTTTGAAGTTTCTGAATTTTCTCCAAACAATTTCCTTATTAAGTTCTCCAGTCTTCTTTGAGCAACTTTCCTATTAAGTTTTTCAATTTTCTTTGAACTCGTTCGCGATAAAAGTCGCGAACTATCAAAATCAGCGATAGGAATTTCGCCCGGGAGATTTTATTGAATCGCGTATAATGATTATCCTCTGCAGATGCTATCCTAAAAGCAAAACGTGCCACGTGTTAATTGTAAACTATATTAGAGGAATTTAAGCATACTGTTACGGTGCTTATTAAAATTATTCAAGAAGAAGAATATTATTTCTTTTCGTGTTCAGCGGTAATAAAATAATGCAGTAAATCTCTTAATCGCGAGTGCGAATTTGCAATTTGTCCTGCGAAGGTTTTTCCCATGCCTGCTGTTCCTGTCGACCGCTATTCCGGGCAATCTGAATGAAACGCTCCGCTACAAGCACATATTGTAGTTAGACGACGGTACGGTAGCGTGTTTACGTTGGAAATGGCGTTAAGTAATCGTCAAGGCAATTCGCCGTGTAAGTTAATGCGAGCATTCGAACGAGCGGTGCACACTGTGCAAGCAAACAAGCACGCTATTAAGACAGCCAGGGAAACGAGAAGCAGAATCCGCTAAACTCCGGCTGATTCGCGAACGTTTGCCGGATTCGCGACGCAACGTTCGCCTCCATTGCCCGGCGCTCGGCGGGTCTCTCCTGACCCGTTGTCAAAGAGACAACGATCTAAATGGAATCTCTTGAACGCTGTTTTCCCTTTGCTAGAGAAATGCAAAACGCAAGAAATTAATTCATAGCCTTCTCTCCCATGATTATTTATAAACAATTCAAGTGTATTCTACCGTCGAAAATAATTTCACATTTTGTGCATTTGCTCCAACAGTTAGTCTACCCCAATTACTATATTATCGATCGTGTATGCTACCATAGTTTTTATAGAGCAGGTTTAACTATGAACGACCCATGGAAAGAGGCAATCGGGTTATGGTCTGATAACGCCTTCTGGGGCAAACAAAAAGTGTCTCGGTTATCGTTGTCAACGTGGCGATAGTGTTAACGGCACTTCGGGTGTAGTCAGGTTTACTATAATAGTAAAACATTATGCCAACAATATTGGCGACGTTATGAAGTTGTGGCATCGACATGATAACACCTTCTTATCCTTCTATGCGTCGTATATGCAGCTTTATTGCTTTTTCACTGTTGAATGAATCGACATTAATCGACCATCGTCGAATATAATAACAAGAAAATGATTCAAGAGGTTGTCGCATTTTATGAATCTACGCGCCACTCAGTATTTACCGAGCGAAGAGATACCACTGTGACAGGGAATATTAATTCTTCCTTTTCTTATTGATAACGGTGCTTTTCTTGACTCGACATTGTCCATATAAATCGTTGCTTTGAAGATACGTTCGACGAGTAATGAAGTTTCCCCCTGAACATTGTCCTACCGTTTTGTTTTCATCCAGGCCCTTCTTGCTTATATATTTATTCACGAAAGAATTCGAACGATACTAATTTTGCAAAAAAAAAAAAAAAAAATAAAATATCCGTGCTAATCTGGAGCGCTAACAGTATTACATCGACGTTCTTTAACCGGCGCTTCCTAGAACGAAATGGGCGAGAACGCTAAATCGCAGGAATCTACAGACCATGCTAGCCGTTGGGCCGTCTTCTCCCGACTGTGACGCGAGAACATTCACAGCACGTAATATAAATCGATTCGTTCTGAGGGCATCGATTATTATCGTAGCCGATTTATAGTCGGGAGAACGCCGCCCCGTTGCTCTTTGTTGGCGCCAGGCTCCCGGCACAGCCTGGTGCTCGTTGCATTCATATTTTCGCGAGCATGCTCGCTGATTACTGGCAAATAAATACCCGCAACGAGATAACGACGTCGCGAGAGACGAAAGAAAAAAGAAAACCCGGTGTAATTACCCGCGGGAATTTCATTGAGAGAAAAGTTCCATCGCGACAGCTTTCGCGATAGCAAATTCAGCATGATAGGAAATTTCAGGAATTCGTATCCCCCTTCGACCGTCTACTTCCTCGTTAGGCTCGTTTGCTTCCTATTCGCACCCAACGAAGCGATGACTCAACCGTCACCATCGCAGCCGTACTACAGTAAAGTTTTGATCTAAGCCGAACGGAGCTACGCGATCTTAGTTCGCCTATCCCCTCCACTGGGGGGCATACCCCGCGAGGGATCAAGAATACCGTGTCGGGTATATTGGTGTGAACCACTACTAAAACAATTACAAAACTTCTTTATTTTTCATTATTTTTTTATTGCACTTTCACCAACTTATTCTTTATTAAGCGCTGTCCTTTTCTACGTCACAGCATGGAACCGAGGATTGGGGTTAGATCAAGCCTTTACTGTACTTAGCAATCCGAAGCAGTCGTAACTTTGCCATTTCAGTGGATTTCAATATTAAATTTTGTGATAGCGTCATTAAGGTTCTTTTAAGAAATACGTAAGATTTTTTGGGCGAGTTACACGAGAAACCCCGGCTCAAAGCGTCAACTCGAATGTTACGAGGACGTTTAGGCATCATTTTATTCTTCGCTCTTTTCTGCGATGTTGCCAGGCATATCGGGAGCTGGCAGATTACCAGCAACCTGCACTCGCAGGAATGAAAAATCGCCGGATGTAATCCGCAGTGATGTATATTCGGCGGATCTTAGCGGATAAGTAGTTGCCTGTTCCCCGAGCTCTGTCTTCCTCTTTCTGCTTTCAAAAGATCCGAGTTCGAACGTACCAGCATGGAGATCCTTCCGACACTTATTTCGCGTTGTCACAGACGTTCCCGGTTACCGGTGAGTAATGGACCGTGACAATCTTTGCGGCAAGGATCTAACGAAGATTTGTTCGCGGCAGACCACCGACCACGACGTCGACGACATCTATTTTCCTGATGGTTCGTAGTTGAGCCCCTATATTTCACTGATATAGGTCGTACGATGGTAACGTCGCAGGGAGGAAAACGATCGATTAGTTTCTTTTGGTTCTGATCATTTATTTATGTAGGTACGAATTATTGGGAAGTCGCGCATTGTAAGTCTAATCTTGATTTTCAGTTCCCCAATTTTTAGACGAGTGATACATATCAGTGTTAACGGATTGGAACTGGTTTTTTGAAGAAATTCCATCAATTTTTGTTGTTTAAAATATTCTTGGTCACTGAATTCGTATTAACTTTTCACACACTTGTTAACTTTCTGAATATTGACCCTTCGCACTCGGAGCTACTTTAACTCGAAAACTTCAAACTATTTACTCGTACAATACTGAAATGTTTAGTAATCTATTAAATACAAACAAATTTAACAGTGTAATAAATTTTTTTTTGCAATTTTTAGTGGCGCCTTACAGTCGCCATTCGAGTGCTAAGGTTTAATCCTTCTTTGCTCGAATACCCTGTGCCGGATATTCTCGTTTGCCAGCTTTATAAAAGAAGGTAATTCTATGTTGTAAATTAGTTCATTACTTTGTTATTGTTCTTCCCGTCACGAATTTCCATTGAATTTCCACGGAGTTTATACCGCGGACCACTTCTAGGTCTTATGTTTGCTCTTGCTGAATTTATTTTCTACCTTCAGATCACCCTTTCGGGGTGAAAGTTTACCGTCTGGTCGTTGAAAAATAAAGCCCGAGATTTCGAAGCCCTGCTCCGGACAGGTAATTAAGCAGTTTCTTTCTTAGTTACCCGCTGTAGCCGCCGCAGTCTTTGTGTATCCTGCAGTCCCCTCGTGTTACATCTAAGGAACTAATTTCTTTTGTAGCTGTTCCTCTATCTCTGCGAAGAAAATATGTCCAAAAATAACATATCAATCTAACAAGAACACTCTGCGCACATATTTTTACTCGTGATAATTTTGTAAAAACAAAATAGCACACACACAGCCTGGACTCATTTCAAGCCTGATTTCATTTTTCTCTAAGATATTGTTACATGATGTAGCAGGTGGTAAATTGCGGATCCATTTTTCCCAAAAAGTGCTGCGACTCCTTAAATAGACCCACAGTTGTTTGAGTTGCTTAATAAAAAAAAAAAAAGGCAAAAATTTTGCATATGGTACCAATGCAATAGCCTGTGAGTTCGAATATTCGCAATCACTGTTTTCCATGGAAATACTCTTGTAGTCTTATTCTGATAGCTTCATCGTTTCCGAGCGAGTGTCACGCAGTCCTGGATCAAAAGAACGAATGCTATACAGGGTTAAAGCACTGCTTGGCAGTCTTTGAACCATTGCTTTTCGCATAGGTTGGCGTTAAGTCGCGGCTAGGTCTTAGGACTCGGCTGCATCAATCATTCAGAACTCTTCCTGCCTACGTGCTTCTCCCCTGGCTGAATAACTGCTCGCAAATAATTTATGCGACTTGGGGTGAGCGGTTCGGGGCAGCTGTAGTACTACCTGATTTTGCGCGGGGAAATATTGATTTCGGGTGAACCGGTCCGCCGATTAAATCCGATCAGAACGGAAGCAGATCAAGAATAGTGTACATGAGATTATAGAACAACAATGATTGAAAAAGATGAAATGTTTCACCTGAGTTCTGTAGGGCCGCCAAAGGGGTTAGTCCTCTAATTTATGCGTAGAGATGACATATACGAGAGACAATCCGATATTTCCGGTGTACAGAACTTGCCAGATTATGTCGGCACAGGAACAGTATAACTAAATATAATAGTTGCATAGACCCGTATCTCTTACTGACGCCGGTGACTCGAAAAACGCGAGATAGGCGGACTGGCGTCAAGAGGTTAACGAGTATATGACAGTACATAATGCCTGCGTATGGTAATGTACAAGATTAAATATCCTGCGGATAATTTATGTGGATTCATATTGTTGGATACAAACGTGCAGAAACAGTCATCAATCAGGCATTTATCTCTTCCAGTACGAGTTTCGAGAATATTTTAGTCTCCATGGTCATCACGTTAGATTAGATTGCTCGCAATGTCCACATGTTGCATATCACAATTTTAAAAAGCTCTGCTTCGGAATGCAGTCTTGGAAGTGCATCTGATATACGAATTTCAGAGCTTTAATCTCAACATGCGTATAACAGTAGATCTTTATACGGTAGTTGATAAAAATATCAAACAGTCAGTAAATAACATTTTGCGATACTGATTAATAAAACTGTTCGTTTACGATTCACGTACAAATCGGGCACGAACGCCTGCAATGATCGTTGCCACTCTCATTGTCACATTCTGTGTTCACAAAGGCTTCCGCGTGATTTGTGCGATCAAATAAGTTCCGTTAATAATAATGAAACAGCTGTTATGCTTTAAAGGAAACGGGCAACATCGTTGACATGGCCCAGTCGTAGCTATAAATTCACGTTCTCCCGCACACTCACCCATAAGTTTGCAGACGTCGTGAACCTACATACGTCAGTCGCATGCAAAGCTCTGAGTACTTGAAATTACAACCTATTGTCACGAAATTGTTCGCTCGAATTCGTTCAACCTTCGGCTGTCGTGACTCCATTGAACCTGCCCGGCCAAATAACTCTTCTTACATTCGTACTTTCTGTGTCACCTAAACAGCTTGTCACTATCCGGCACGATAAATAACGACGATTAAAAGCGTCGTTCGAATTCCACGCTGCAATTCACATTGAACCCCCCGCCCTCGAGTTGTAGAACGAGTATTTACTATTCCTTCCTCTCAATTTTAGGAATTTTAATATTTAAACATACTCGCATTTAAGTCCGCTCCCGGGAAGAAAAATTCCTGCACGCGGAACGTGGACGCAGGATGAACGTTTACCCGTGTTCAAATTTCATTTCTGTGTACAGTTTTGTTCTTCGCTCTATTTCCGTAACCTTGGTGTCTCTAGCAAAGAGGCTCTGTTTGAGCGTGGCGCGTGATCCTAGACGATTCCAACAATAACACGCGTAGCCGGGCTGCATTCTCTTCGTTGATCCATCCGTGCCCGTAGCACGGTGAAATTTTAAACTGGCAAACACCGTCGGCCGGGCAAAAGTCGACGATATTACGTTTCGCCGTTGCAGGGGGGGGGGGAGGGTCTGAAGTATTTCTTTTCCGGGGGAATAAATGAAAGTTCTTCGTGAATAATTTGATCGTCGGTCGGTCGGGTTGGCCCGCGAATGAAGGGAGAAAAAAATCACCGGGCACCGGTGGAGAATCTGCCGTGAAATTGGCGGAAGAGGCGTCGAGGGTAATTGCATTATTTCGTAATGCGTTTTGTAGTTGGCGCGCACCGGCCGAAGTGAAAACGAATATGCTCCGTTCCGATCCGCTCCGCTCCGCTCCGCTCCGGTCCGCTCCGATCCGCTCGGCTCCGCTCCATTCCGCGGCGCGTCGAGTAACGAGTTCATCCGTTCGTTTGTTCGATCGCTATTCAACCCCCATAAGCAGCCCGTGACTGTGCGTCGAGCGTGCAACTTTAATTAAACTTTCGCGCAAAAGAATGCCTTTGAATTAATCTAACTCGACCGGGCAGCTTCCTCGCGAGGATTCACATTGATCGGATCCGTTTCATCGCCTGCCTGCCCGACGTCTCGTCTGTTTAATTACTGTCGATTGGATTGTGTTTGACCCCCGTTCCTCCCCTTCCCCCTCCCGCGATGTTTTCAACGCGCTTTAAGCCGGGACTTCGACAGGATCTTCCATTTAGCGCTCGTTTAACAAAAATGCATTACGAAATCGCTTTGTATTCTCCTATTTTTTTTTGGTAATTTCGTACTGATTTACATGCGCAGTCTACGCTTGTATAAAAATGATTGTTGAACGCTTCAGAAAAGGAGTCTTTAGTGAATATCATGAACAGTTTCGACTGTCGGCGAAACGGTTAAACAGAGCCTTTATAATGTACGTTAATCGCGGGATTTTACTTACGTACCAGAACTTGCGAGCAACAGGGAAAACAGAATTCTCCCGTGTAATCAATTTTTCACTTCAATCCTCGGGGATCGAAACGCCTGTACGTTCAATCGATGAATTATGAATGCAGCGATCGACACTGAGCCGCCAACTTATCGCGCGGCGTTGGGAAAATATTGAAAAATTGAAGACTATCATGTATTATGTGAGGTAGCAGGTTGGCACAGGTGCGCCACGATCTCGGGGAAGACTCTCTAGTCCTTCGATTAACTGAATGGATTTTTCTCGACAGTTTGCCGACAGCAATTTGTCAGCACTCGACCAATAAATTCAACTTACTACTCCGTTTCCTTTAAAAATATTTTCATTTGTAGTAGGTACTTCAGGAATGACTTCGATTTCATTAAAATGTGATGAGATAATTACTGATCCTCGATAGACCAAGATGCACGCCACGGTACATAGGTACACGGCTGCTGTGGTTGCGTTTGATCGTCACCATGGGAATCGTTGGTGTCGTGAAAGCCCAGCTCTTCGGTGACCACGATCACGTTTCGGTACCGTTATTATAGATTAATCTAACCTCGCGCCGTAAACAATATTACCCCGTCCCGCCCCGACACGGCCCGACTCGGCCCGTCCCGGCCCGGTCCAATACGGCCACGAACGAGAAACGCGGGTCTACTTATACACGGGCCAACTAAATTTATTAGCCGCTCGGAATAATTGCCAGGCTCCCTTGGCTTCTCTCTGATTCGTATTCCTAATGGGGACCCATAATTACTTGTTGGGGACGTCGCTATGTTAAGTGGCCGGCCCTAATAAAATGCCGAGGCGAAGGAGGAACGGTTGCTTCGTAATTGAATCAAGACGCGATGCTTAATTAAAATCACTTTGCGCTGCGGTTTCTAAATTCTGATATTCTTCGTTTATCTAAAGCGAAGATCCTGACCATTAGAAATATAAAACCATTATGTAGATGAAGAAGACTGGAACTGTTACGTACACCTAACACGTTCAACCGATTGAACCGGTTATGGACTGAAGTTCCGAAATTCGGTCGAATCGGATTGACCTCAAATTTTTACCATAGGCCAATTTTGCATTAAAACAATATTTCCCAACAGGATGTTTGGCGACTCGAAAAAAAATTTTTTATCATATTAGTATCACTTTCTAACTTACCGACGAATTTTGGTTACGTCTTGGGTGGGGCTCCGTCCTAAAACGGTGTTCCGTCGATTAAAAAGGAATTCTGCTGTAGTTAGTGTCCAATAAGGTAGGAAACGATATTATGATAAAAAGAACTCTTTCGAGTCGGAAAAAATCCTTTTGGGAAACATGTTTTTACTGCAAAATGAACCTGTTTACGAAACTTCAGCTCAATCGGATTTGATCGATTTTCGGAACTTCAGCCCGATTATGAAATAAATGTCCACGTAGTTTCTGTGCATCCAATGAATGCAGAAAATCGGAATTTTCGATGCTATGCATCGTTACGAACACTATGACGTCGATGGCACATTCGTAATGAGAAATTGACTTGAAATCTTCTTCGTGCAAACTCGATCGCGCAGCGATGTTTACATGCAAATGGAGGAACGCGAGAAACGCACGCGCTTTTAGTTGACAGTGTGTCGAGGTTCGGTTAAATTATGGCATCTAATATGGAGTTCACCTTGCGCACCAAATCGGAAGGCTGTCCGCAAATCCTTTTTAATATGATACGAAGTCGACGGGACGATGATTATACGCGCGGCGTCGCGAGCGACCGAGCAATTCCATCGTAATGAAAATTTGGTTACGTTGCCGGGATATCTGATACGTAAGCGATTTAATTCATCTTTTTATTCATGTAATCTTCAAATTAAATCCCACGGAAAATTCTTGCATTCCCCGCACGGTATAATGAAGCAACCTTCGATCCGAATGAATTCATTCGACGAAATTCTTTCCATTCTATTTAAACGTCTCCTCTCAATGTAACCTATGTAATCGACAAATGTTTTCATCGTTCAATTTATACGGTGGAAAAATACGCGTATTATAACCCGATAAAATAAAAATTCTGTCGTAGAGAATTACATATTCTTTGCCTTCGGGATTACATTTTTATTCGGAATGTCGACTCGGAAGTCACCTTTGTGCAATCTTTTACGACTGCAATGGCGGATTGCCAGGTTTATTGCAAACCGTGCTTTTCATTCAAATTGCACGGAATATGGAAATGTCGCGTTGCTCCACAAAACATGTTATTCCCCACTTTGCGCACCAGAGGAACACGTTGCGGCCGCTGAAAAATTTTGCAGATAGTTTGACAAATTTCTGCAAAATAGTCGCATTGCTCGCCGCGAATTCTTACACGGAATAAGAATTAAGCAGTAATTCCCAAACACAGGCATATTTATTACTTTTCTAAATAATTTTATTGAAACGAGAGTAATCCATCAGTGTTTCTAAATTCTTGAAATATTTTAAAATTCGCAGCCTACTGTAATGCTCACAAAAGAATTGTGCGCTACGAATGCAATTTAAAATATTTATATCTCTTTGTGATTTCTTAAAAACTGTATGTTGCATCTTCGTCAGCCATCACGTAAGGTAGAATGAAGTTTGATTTAAATGCACAAGGACGCGTCGCAACTGCCGGCGCAAGCGAGAAGATCGCAAAAGCCGAAAAGTGGTAATCCTACGAGGGAAAAATGAGAAAAAAGAAATATGGAATAAAATTGTTTCGTAAATTGCTTCGTCTTCGAGAAAATTGAGTTTCAACTTCGACCGGGTACATGTGCAGCAAAGTGTGGTTGTTGGTGCTCGAGGAGTATGGCGGGGCCCGGGGGAAAGTCGGTAAGCTCCTACTGCGAGCGATGAACATTCCCCATACTTGAATGTACCTCATGAACGCGTGTAACTGCATCTCGGTGCACGCGCAGCTTGTCGAAAATCAAACTTAATTTTCTCGGAAAGAAAGCAGCTCCGACAACATTTCGCTTCGTAGTTTTGATTTTTTGTTCCGTTTTCCCCATTATCCTGCGAGCCGATTGATTTGATACTATGCCATTATAAAATTCGCAATTTCCTCGGGCTCTAATTTATCGTTCGAACACTTTTTGCGTTCACTGTGTTTCTAAAAACGGCGCTACGAGACTCGTGCGTCCCCGAAAGACAAAATGGAGACGCGGCAGCCGCGATCCACGTGATGCTAATAACTCCGGCCTGTTTATTCATTGCAAATGCAGAACACCGTGCTACTCCGCGGAGATTCCTCGGTCCGGTTGCGCAGGCCGTTTCCTTTTTTTTTTTTTTTCTTCCACGCGGAACACTGTCGTCGTAAGTTCACCTAGTCGCGGTGATCTCACGCTGCGTTTGATCACGAATTCTCCGTAACTGGCCAGATGTTCAGCGCGAGCGTTCTAGCTTAGGCAACCATGCGAAAGCCTTTACGATCGCAATAATGCTCGCGGATCGCCGGTATTCTTTCCGTCACGTTATTTCGGACATTCATTAAAAAAGAGACTGATAGCGAATGCGGAGCGTAGCTTCTGCGTTTTATGGTGCACGGACCGTTGCACGACAGGCCGTCCTCAACGGTTACGTCGAAACTTTACGACCGCCGAATAGCTTAAATCATCTTTTTTCACATTCAACTTTGCGCACCGCCTGTTCTCGAAGAATCTCTCCGAGCGTGTCTGTTGGTTTCTATGGGATTCAAAGAGCTTCGTGTCCCTCCCTTTCTTTTTTCGTATATTACACTGACATTTGACCTCCGGCTGCTTTTAAAGAAATTGCTCTGCGTTCTCTTTTATTTCATTTCGCGTCATTAGTGACAGTTCCTTCGTGATATTGTTTCCTCTTCTTTCTGGCTTTCGCTTTGGAAATAAATCATTTAGGTGCTACAAAGAGTATTCATTTTTGGGAAATACAAGCGAGTAGCCGAAGACAGATTTTTTCGTAAAGAAGCTACAAATTACCTGAGCAACGTATTACTAAATTACTAGTAAATTCACTTAGCAACGTAATTGCAAACAAAATTGCAACGTAATCGAAAACTGCGTTTGAAAGTGAACGCAATCAAATTTTAGTTTGCGAAAACATGATTGAAAATAATCGAAACTGATAGAGATATATCTGTGGCTAATGAACCACCAGTTTTTACTTGTTTTGGTTTTTGTATTTGGGATCATTAGTCGGATTTTCCACTGTTTCCGTATGAGAGGAGGTGAAGGGAATTTTTGACCAGACCCGCATAATGACCGGTCGATTATGGCCCATCTATTGAAAGGGCCAACATCGTCGATCTAAAAGCATCCGTTCGATTGTAAACTGAACACGTAAACGAACTATTCGTGGATCGTTCGAGGTAGACCGAGAACATGACCTGAAATTGGCCATGGGGTTTACGCGTAATGAAATTCTGATGGGACTTGTACGCGATGGTTGCGCGATCGATTCAATCGACATTTTGCGGTCGTCACGGACGGTCAGACGGAAATTCATATTTCGTCGGCTGCGAAGGGTGCCACGCGGTCGACGAAGATTACCTTCTTTTTGCGACGCGAAATCATTCGCGGAATCCGAAGGAGGGATGTTTAATCATGCAATCCGATTGCTTTCGCGGATTACGAGGAAAGTTTTGTCTGCGCTTGAAAATCGAATGTCTTGTAAACTATTATGTGACAACGTCAAACGTAGACCTTCAATCCCTATTTTTCACGATACGTAATTACCGTTGACTGTGGAATTAAGAAAAAACATTTTCTGGACGAGCATTTCTTTTTTCAATAGTTTTAATAATTTCCATGTAATGTAAAAATATTCTTAAATACTTCTAATATCTTTACAGTTTTTCCATTATCAATTGAAAACAAAGAAAAAAACATTTGCGACAACTTAATACATATTAGCTAATACTTGGATTGCCTGATTTTATGGAATTTTGCACGTTATTTAATTTTATCTTTTCGCAATACCGAAGTGCGCTAATTCTTGATTCTCGTCCGCGTCTCCGGTGATTCATGTCCACCCCCGTCCCCCTTGTTCTCTGTTCTATTCTTTAATTACATTCTCTGCTTATCCAATTCCATTTCCCGACGACCCGACAGATGTATCCCTTGGCATTGACCCTCTCGTCGAATCGAAGCACCGCTGGAAATTAAATCCCGAATTGATGAGCGCGGCCAAGTCAAAAACGCCTCCAACGGGATCTGTGCCAGAGGTTCCCGAAGGATCGCCGGGAAACCAAAGAAATCCCGATAAGAAGAGCGAAATTACCGTGCAGAAATTGCATCTCGTCGCCTGGAAATTGGCTGCAACACCGGTACAGTAGGAACGGTCCTTTGGGGAAAAAACTTTCTCTCTTTCTTACCTGCTGCGGGTGGTCCCCCCTGCTTGATAATAGCGATGGGCGTGATCCGGTTCCTTCTCATGAATTTCAACTAATTTCAAGCACATGCTTCTATGAAAGAATCAAAGCTATTTTAAAGTAAAGCACTTGGTATCTCCCAGAGATTCTCACAAAATCAGTGTAATTTAATTAATGATACCGAAACTAGAAATTTAAAATGTATTATAGGGGATGCTGTCTTAACCCTTCTGAATACTAAAGATCCTAATGAAATTCGGGTTGTCTGGATACGTCACAATAAAAATTAATTTCTAAACCTAGTCTAAAATCACTGTCAGTCATATGTGACTGACGTGGCAGTTAACGTGTTAACTGTAGGAAAATATTAATGAAAATTAATTCTTTTTCTATTTTACAAGGTACAATATTTCATCGATCGGAAGCCCAAACATCGAAGATTCGTCAACCGATTTCGCGGAACCTTTGTCTATGATTTGCTTAGATCTACAAAATGCATACTTTCAATTTTCATTATAGGTACAGATAAAAAATCGCAACCTTCACTTATTTCTTCCAAATTCCGAGCAGTAGAAATTGCAAAAAAATGTTTCTGCACGTTACCGACTAAACTAATAACATTTCAAAAAGGCTAATGTTGTGTGGTCCAATTTTGAAAAAGTTGTTAGTTCTTAAAGAGTGTTCGCTTAATGTCGTCCCCGATTGTGTGTATTCATACGTACCTTGGTCATATTTTGCTATTAGGAATCGATGCTAACTAGGGAGGACCATGATTCTCACTAGTCGATGCTTGTTGTAACGCGACGAGAGAAAGAGAGAAGAGAGAGGGAGAGAGAGAGAGAGAGAGAGAGAGAGGGGGAGAGAGAGAGCGAGGCGTGCGCATTCATAAGAGTTTGAATTTCCTTTTGCGCGGGGCGCGCTGGGACGAGCCGAATGCCTGGCGCGGATTAAATTATGAGACGGAGTTCTACACCCGAGCGCAACTTCGGAACTGATTTAATTGAACGTCGCTGCCAGATTACACGATTATTCCGTAAGGAATAAACTTCGGTTAAATGGATTTACGGGGGTCGATGAGTTTCATAGCACGGCTCGTTACACCGTGTCGCCTCGCCACGCCCCGACCCGTCTCGGCCCGTTCTCTCCGGGCTCTCTCCCTCTCTCTCGTTCTCTCTCTCTCTCTCTCTCTCTGGCAGAGCCAACACTCTCGGCGAGCGAAAATATCGCGCGCGTTAATTAATTACGTGCCGGCTGCGTCTGGCGTGCTCTCCCCGACCCGCTACGATCAGCTCGGCTCGGATCGGCTCGGCTTGAAGCGGAGCGGGTACGCACTCTCTAGCGTCTGCGAATCACCGCGTCCACGCCACGCCACGCCGCCGGCGAACAATATAAATTTTCATTCATAAAAACGGTCGACTGACCTCGCGAATACAACACGCTTTTATCAGCCGTAATCTCGTAGTGCATTCGCCTGGCAAGTGGAACGATTACGTAATCGCCTGGCGCAGCTGAATGGACGTGGCCGTCGCAGCAGAACGATTGTTACGTTGAACCGTAGGCCGGGCTTTGCGTTAATCTTTTCCTGATCGTGACTGACTACCACTGACTGCTCCTTCTTCTGACAGGCTGGTCTCGTTGTCGAGGAATCGTGGTACTGTTATTCCGTCGGAGACAAAAAGATAGGACACCCTACAGTTCTTCGCGTTTCAGTATACCAGAAGAGAATGTGCATTTCAGTAAATCAATTATATCGTACACGTGGCTGTAAATATGTGCACGGCAGATTATTATTTTCCCATCTCAGTTGAAAATCTGCGCAGGAAATGTTTCTGTTAAATGTCGCGAGAAGTCCCCTGTGCATGGTATTAGGTCGTCCCATGAGTTCGTTCCGTGGATATGTTTATATTACTCACCATCGAAAAGTATTTTAATGAAAAACCGCAGAAATTTTATAGTGACGGTATGATGCCTTTGCCAAAAAGGTCAGAAGAGGTTGTGGAATGAAAGGGCGATTACATATTTTAATTTTAGAATTTAAGTGGTACAAGAGTAAACGGCACGAACTTATGGGACGACCTAATATTTCATATAAATTTTTCAGTTGGTTCAGTTCATAACATGGGTCGTGGAAAGATTGAAGTGCGTGTGAAATGGAAACCGCTTTAAAAATGTTTCAGGAAAAGTATTCTATTATCATAATTGCTAGTCTTGAATCAAAGTAGAAACGCGACCAGTGAACATGTTAAAAATCTAGATAATTATGGCACATAAAAGAGGTCGCCCTTTGTTAACATTACGCGGAAAGCTCATTTTGCAGAATATATTCTCACCTGATAATATAAATCGAAAACGTGAACTGAAGCTTTTGGACGTAACGTTTCATTTCTTTTCTCGATCGTTTATTTTCCGCGATATTTTATAAGGGACTGATGCGCCCCTGTACAAAGTCTAAAAACTTCCTAACCGTTGATGTTTAACTTTTCTTACCTTTTTCACCCTACTTGTTTTAGTTAGGTAAATTTGAGGGAGGCGATAAAGATGAAGTAGCTGAAGTAGGGTAGCCGTTTGCGATCCCTAGGGAGGTTTACGTTGTCTTTCTGGAGTTGAAACTTTCAGAGAAAGTTCGCGGTAAAACCGTTTTTGAGGATTTTGGGGTGTTAACTTTTTTGTTGGAATACTCCGGAGATAAGCTATGCGACAGTTGATTGTGAAAACACATTACATCGAGTTTCAGTTTCTTAAAAATTTTTGTTAAAATCACGATATCAGTTTTTATCCCATTTCATCGTTTTATTCATCCAGCCACATTATTGGAATATTTTTTCCAATTTTTTGGTTGAAAATAGGAATCGACCAACAGGTCTGTTCAAGACTTGCTGTGTCTACTGACTGCGAGTACTACCAAACAGATCATTGTTTGCGATCAATGTAAGGCTTCTGTTTAAGAAGTGAATGGTCTAATGTACGTAAAATTTAAGAAAGTTTAAGTCATCATTCCGTCGCTTTCCATTCTGTTTATAAAGTACGAATTATCGAATGTTGAAGATTTCTCTTATCCGGTAAAAAGTTGCACGATGTTGCTTCAGTGTTGACATAGCTTCAGCTACGTATAACTGACCGCGTGATTTTGTCGGGACTGTAGCAGGTCGCGGTATCGTAAACGGCAGCGTCAATGCTCGCGAGCATCCTACGATCGTGCGTTATCAGCGACGCGACGTGAATGGTACACATCGCGATGCTTCCTTCCGACTACTGCGACGGTTATCGCAACGCATCGTTTGTGAAGTGTGCGGAAAACGATGATCCTCGTTAGTTTTCAACACAGCCGTTGCCAGCTTCTTCGGTTGGTTATCTGTTGCCAAGGACTTTTTAATCGAATGCTCGCCGCTAAGAGACAAAATTTCAATAATACAGGTGATAATTGGTGATACAACCGAAAACGGGGAGATTCTGCATAACAAAAATCTGTCGAAAGCGTAGAATAAAAATTGTCGACGTTAGCCTTTGTTCCCGAGAAAATCGGGAAATGTCTGACGCGTCTGATCATCGCCTACCGATTCTACTTGCGAATGCTAAGGTGCACGGACTCGACAGACTTTCGAGGTCGCTTTTCCCGAAAACAAAGCCTCGTATGAGAAAATTTTGTTGCACATTTTCCACTGATTTGTTTAACGCAGAATCATCCTGGTGGTACCACCATCGGTCGAGGAAATGATCTGCACGGACTAATTGATTTGGTCTAGACGGTAAATATGAGATCGCTCATAGGTTGGAAACGCGAGAGCATGTTGGCAGACGAGTTTCTTACGTGCCGCGTGCGTAGATAACGGAGCACGCGCGCTGCCAGAAGAAAAGAGAAAGAACGCGAGTCGGTCGAGTGATAAGGAAGTAATAAATTGCCAACGTAGACGAGATCATGGCCGCGTCAAATCGTAGACAGGTTACATACTATCGAGAAGCCCGTTGCAAAGAAGAAATGATTAATTGCTAGCATTCGATAGCTGCAGCATAAATATCTAGTACACTTTACAATCCCATAAATCTTCAAAACGTAATTGTCATATCATAGCTGCTTATGACAAAAATTTATAATTATCGCGTGGTAAAGTATAACTATGTATAACTATGAAACCACAAAAATTTTCAACAGTTTTGAACATTCATGTAATGATTTCTAATTGTTAGTAGTATTATGGGAGAAGAGTTAAAAAGAAATTGTAATACAATGAAAGTAGAGTGAAAATATTAAATAAAATTTGCATATGCTATTAAATGCATAAAGATCGAAGTGCAGAGGTGTTTCAGGAAATGCATCGAGTTTTATATTCGATCGAGTTTCAGCAATAAATTGGTATATTTGGTGAAAATTGTGGGTAGCGTTACAAAATTTTATATCACTCGCAACAAAAATCTTTTCACATTTCATACGTCGAAAATTGGACTGTTTAGCATTGTCTGGAACACTGTGCGGTGGTCGCGAGCGTGTCGCGACCGCCAACAAGCGAGACGTTCAGCGTGCGTCACATGCGATCGAAAATTGCATCCGGTACACCTATACGTACAGCCGCAACCTAGAAGACCACTTGTCGTTCAGCAATTACTGGAAAAAGATTCACCGTGCAGACGAGAAAAGTCGGCGAAAAGCGCGTGGGATTTGAAAGACCCTTGGAAGTTCTAGGACTTTGATGTTCTCGTTGGCTCGGCGGAGAGATTCGTCGTCGACCATGATGGGAATAATCGCTGTTCCGTAAAAAAGATCTTCGAGATGCAGATGGTAATGGCGGCGGCGGCGGTGGCGGTGGAATAGATGAGAAAATAATTGGCAGCGTCGTTGCGAAGAATCATGGTAGACGGTGCATCGCGATCCCGTCAACGAGTTATGGATAAATGACGCGTTTCCAAGAAAGTCGTCAGGATTGCGTTCTCCTCGTCGAGATCGATTAATTCATACTGTTGACCTCGTTCCGCTTATAAATGTATATCTCTCGTTCGAATTTTCAAAAAGTTTATTTTCCCCGGTTAACATCTCCGCATGGCATAATCCCTCAAGTGTACCTCCTTGATATGTGTAGTGGCCTTCGCAATGTTATTTTTTGCTTCACGGGATAAATGAGACAAGGAATTTTATCATATTCTTCGTAGTCCGGTCTTGCCTTCGTGCGATCGTCGTTTGCATCTATTTGTATCAAGCTCCTCGACGAAGACGCGTTTGAAAATCAGGAAAATGCCATGCGCAACAGCAAAACGAACATATTTTCTGTAATGATACTCGAGGTTTTTTAATTAATCAGATTACACAACCTTGTATCGTATCCTGTAGGATATGAAGGAGGATCTTATAAAATACCTGCTCGAATACGCTATAAATGGAGTTATAATTACGGGTAGGATGAGCGGTTACACGTTTATATTTCTGCACCGTTCTCTGTTTTTCTTGATAGCCTCGTAAATATTAAGTATCATAAAAGTGTGTTTACGCGAAATCTATTCTACAAACGTCCGAGAGTGTTCATTAATCATTTTTTTTGTGGGCACATTTATTGCCGACATGGATGTACGAAATTTTATTTAAATTAGTCAGTGTACGAATACTTCCCATAACGACTGTATAGTCACAAATCGAAAAATTATTTAAATCCGCGACGTTTGCCCGTTATAAATCATAAAACACTTTTTTATAGATATCTCGGTATCTAAAGTCGAGTGGCGGTGACGTATAGTGCAAAATATTTGCCTGTTACGTATAGCAATCGTGGTAAATAATCGTCTTTATCGTTATGCGTGAACGATGTAGACCTTGATTATCGAATACGGGATTGATTGTGACGAACAGTCGGATTTTATAAAAGTAAAGTATTATATTATTTATAATTTTGTAAAATAGCATATATGTAAGAATTTAAAATTACCGTTGTATTGCTTTCAACTTAAATTATTAAGAAAACGAATGGACGTGCAGCTTCTGCATCCTGCAATTAGTGCAGGCAATTTCTGCTTTGCATACGAATCTACAGTCGAGTCATTAAGTCGCATTTTGAGATGTACGGACCCAAGGGGATCAGCAGGTTCCGAGGGATCATGGAAACTGTGCGAGTAACGTTTTCGAATGGAACGTTCCCTGCAGTTGGACCAGTTTCAGCGGAGATTATTGTAATTGGAAAACATCGTGGTCGGCTTGGTTTCTTTACGGCGAGAGGATGCCCGACGTCTTTGATGTTCACGCTCATGTGAACGTAAATAGCAGCTGCGAACGGTACACGGATGTATTTAACGAGTAACAGTGCCGCGTACCGGGCATCACGGAATTATTGCTTGCGGTAATAAACAGTCAGAAAAACGAAACGCTCGCGATACCTTATTAAAGACTACAATGTGCCCAAGCTACCCGAGCCGTGATACCGAACGTAATTATTGTCTGCCGCCGCACGTTGCATATTAACATTTGAACATAACCCTACTCCGCGTAGCGAGCGGCGCGCTTCGTTCTACGATGGATACACCGTAGTTCTATCTGCTCGGATAATGATTACAAAAATCGTTCCTCGGCCGAAGGCGCGTCGGAACGATAGTCGCCGATAATAATGGCCTCCATTACTTTCAGAGTAATGAAACGACTAATGAAACGGTAAAGCGGAGAAAAAAAGAAGTCGACTAGGTTCGGCTCTCGCTGTGATGATGCTAGACATTACCGAAATTAATTAGCGTTTACGGCCACACAAACTGCTTCGCGTTATTCTCAAAATATTGCGATGTAGTGATACAGTGTGATGGGGAAATTAAATTGTTGCAGATTAAGAGAACTTGCGATCGAGATTCGTATGGTATAACTTGTGTGACGTGGTAAACTTTTTTTTGTACGCTGCTAATAAGTCGACTGCGGATTGTCTGCTTTGATTGCAAGCCACGGAAGACACACGTTTATTGCTTTTCTTGACAATTGTGGTCAGGTGAAAATAATACAACACGACTTTTTAATTCTTCGAATGTTTTTCTACTTTGCACGGGATCTTTTATTATAGCTCGTGCCTTTCGCAGTCAAAGGGTTGAAACGCGAATTATTTGGACGAGTTCCCTTGACTAAGCTCTTTGAGGTTGTCGAATTTCTGAGGGATGTAACGAGGCAGTCAAAGTATTGAAAAACGTTCTATGCTTTAAATCGAACCCATCAGAAAGTTCCACAACCTTTCGACCTCTGATCGGAGGTCCCGAAGGAAGGTGATCAGGACTTTCTCACGGGTCGGTACAGTCTGGTATCGCTTGTACCCCGTTTTCCTTGATCTGTCTACGGTTCTGCCACCTTTCCACCCTAGGACAAACTCGTTCTCCCTCGTTCGAGTAAAGCGTAGCGCGCGTATATACTCGCATCGTGACGGACATAATAATAGCGCATACTTTACGGCGGTATGTGCACAGTATCGGCCGGCAGCGCAACACGGCCCGAGAGCCGGTCCCCGAGACAGGATTCCGTTTAAGTGTTCCGCAAATACTGTTACCACGGATAGCGAGGGAACAATCCGCTCGGTCTCGCGGCTATCCGTTTGATAATGCGTTCTGCGACGGGATTCTATACGACATCGATTGGGCCGTTCCCTATCGGTTTTATATCGGATCTAACGATCTCCGACGGTGGGAGGATCGCCTCGCCGTTCATTCGCGAACCAGCCCTCGTTTACGGTCTATCCGCTGTAATTTCGTTGGTGTTACACACGAACCGCGGTTCTTTTCTTCCTCGCCTCGCCACCGCGGTCATCGTTTGTAGATACGATACCACCTCTCTCGACCTTGATAACGTTTTATGACAGCCGCCGTTATGAGCTCCTTCGGGGACCGTTTCTTGTAACGCTACGCTGGTTTCGGGGCGATACGGGAGAATTGGGTAATCGCGGTCAGCCGGCAATGATGCTCAGTATACTACTACGAAATCTAAACAAGCTCCATTTTTGTCTACAGCGTGATAATATCTTCTGTGCAGAATACAGCCAAACCTGTTTTTGTGCGGTAGATAGGGACCGCATAAAAGAAACCGCAGAAAAAAATATTCAGAAACTTCATAAATAGCTATAACAAATAATTTTTTACAACATACTAAAGAACATTTTTTTATGCGGTGGAAAGGGACCGCAAGAAATTTTTTTTTCATTTGACTCCACCTTTCCGAGAAATTTCAGTTCGAAAATTCGGCGAACACGCGTGCTATAAATTTTGTGTTATCACTGCGACAGATTGTTGAATCTCGCATCGATAATTGATTAGTACACGAAATATCAGTATCACAGAGCGTTTCACCGTGGAAATAAGACAATATTAGGGAGGACTCTCAGCGTTTGCGGAGTCGTCGGAGCGCGATACTATCGAGATAATTCGTCTGTTGTCACGCTTCCTTGCTAATTAAACGCGCTGTCCACGGTTGCCGCTAATTCTTGTTAAACGGTTGGATCGTTCGTGCAGTCAATTCCATATAGGAGATGGAATTAGGTCTGTCGATAATTGAACATTCTTTACCCTCGAACTGCTGATAATTACACCGGTACCTGTAAGTACCTCCTGCCTCTTGGGACATTAAATTGGCGAGCTCTTGCAGCGACGTTAATTTAGCAACTATTCCATCAGCCATATTGCTCGGCTACTTTCAAGAACCGTATCTGCTAGACTTGCAAACCGGGAAATATATTATGTAGTGAAAAATGTAATAGCATGTTTATGATGTATCCAAAATATTCTTAATACGTCAAGCGCTGAATATCAATCTAAAAAATTCCTACCAGTAATTAGGATATAATGATGATCAAAATAATGAACGGAACCGAAACTAGAAAGTTAGAATTGATCATAGGGATTGCTACTTTCTGATCCGTTCGCATTCTAAAAATCCTAATAAAATTCTCAGTTAGCCATACACGATCAACGCAGCAATTAAAAGTACTCTCGAGTCCGGTACCAGATGAAAGTAGACTCTGGTCTCTCCTACAACTTCAAAAGCTCACTCCGTCGGCGTCCTTACGCCCTTATCCCTTCATTCCATCGTAAACTGTCCCTTCCATGTGAAACGGTTTCACGCGCCGAAACGAAAACCGTGCCGGTCAGCTGAAAATAGCGATAAAGACGATGACCTGCATGTCAGCGATATTGCTCACGGTAGATCCATATTACCGTATTTTCTCGACTTCGACTCAAGTGCTTTCTGCCACAACAGAAGCCCAAAAGCCTTTCTCTCCCTCTGTGACGTCCTATCGGACGGACAACTCCCGACTACACTTTGTGCCGGAGATCCTTTGTGTGTAGGTGTCCAAGGTCCTCTCTGTGTACGCGCAGCTTTGCGCCTCTGTACGCTGCCATGCCACAGGGGATGAAAACAGACTCGGTGGAATTCATTGTAGTGCGGAGTGCAGGCGAATGATCGAGTTACTACCGCGCGGAAGTATCCGCGATTCGATTATATTCTTGAATTTCCCGCTAATAAACAAACGTATACGAATACTTTCGTGACAAACGCGATTTCACGTCGGCCTTGCTGGAGCGACAGAGAGAGAGAGAGAGTGAGAGACGGAACGACGCCTTTGAACATTTCAAACCAATCTTCAAACTTCACTCGGCACTTTTACGACGCGATCTCTCGCTTTCTGCGAGCCCGACAAAGCCACAGAGACGCATTCACGGTCGCGGCGCGGAACATCTCGCCGTGAGACGTTTCCGAAGTCGATGAAAGGAACCTCGCGTTCCAAATGCGCGAGATCGACTCGACACATTCTATTAACCCTCTGACTTCGGATGCTCGAGCACGTCGATGCGCGTCGCAGACGAATGGGAGGTCGTTTCTGTCCCGAGTGTGGCAAACTTGGACTATAATCGAGAAAATCATTGTCTCAGGGGGTATTCTGTCAATTTTAGACAGTTTATGAGATCGAAAATTAGGTTATTGTAGATCAAGCGTTTCAAAATTTTGTTATACTTGTTGTTTCAGAACAACACACTGTAATTTCCATGGAATTATAATAACACGTTAACCCTATGCACTCGAAGGTATTTTGACTCCAAGACGGAACATTTCTTGCGACCTAGAATATTTCCCTTCTATATATTTTTTTTATGTTATATATATATATATATATATACGAAAATGGTGCCATTTTCTCGTACAATACTGAAGTCTTTAGTGATTTATTAAACGCAAACAAATTTAATAATGTAAAAAATATTTTAAACAATGATACAGAAATTTTTAGTGGCGCCTCACAGTCGCCATTCGAGCGCTAAGCGTTAATTTTCCCGGCTGCCACGATATCTCAATGACGGATCGATCAATCTTCTTCAAATTTTACACACATGCGACACCACGTTCATCGCAGGGGCCTCGAATCTTGCTTGTTTTCGTGCAACGAGCGAGTATTATTGGGAGCTGAAAAGAAGTCGCAAGACAGAGTCGTCAGATTAAGACTTGCCTCCCACTCTACCCTTCCCCTTCACAGTGTCACAGTGTCACGCGCCTAATCCAGTGTCGCCAGATCAAGACTTGTTCCCCCACTCTAACTTCTCCTTCCGGTTACGTGACATCTGGCGACACTGAACTAATCCGATACCGGCAGAGAGGGTTTCACCTTTTCCTCTCGATTCGAGTCAGTTCCCCTGATCTGTCAACACTGGGCACAGCTTCCGTGATCTGAATGTTAGCCACAACATTAGCCGTGGCCACTTAGCTAATATATCGCTGGAGCCGGAAATGCCGCATTCCTCCAAGGTCACTTCTTTTCAGCTCCCATTGAGTATCCTCGATATCATCCTGAACAAAAAATTCTGAATTTGTGACCGGTATTCCTTGATTCGTGATCACAGTGAGCCAGGTCACAGTCGCTCGTAGTCCTCGGGCTTGACGACAACCAAAATCAGCAGATTCGCTCCAGCCGGAGTATTCAATCAGGGATCAAAGTCATCCCCTAAGATAGTTGATTACAAGCGGGCCGTCAGCGGATCCTATCAAAGCCGTCTTTTCTTTTGAGCCTGGATCGGAGCCATCGAAATCCTGGCGTGGCTCGATATACATTTAAATTACTCCCGGACCGTCTCGATATCTGGCCGGACAGCGAGACCTCTTCGCGATCATCCGGCAATACCGTTGGACTCGCGAAGGACTCGAGGAGCACCCAGGGTGCATCGATCGAGCAATTTTCCCGTCCGTCGACGCCATTGTCGGCCGGAGAGTGTACACGAAGCCACCGGTACCCGCCGACACCTTGTTCGCCAGGGAATAGGAACGGGTATTTCCATTCACCTGGCTCTCTGCTATTCAGACTTCTGATTCCCGGCGTCTGGCCGGGTCAGCCTCTTGCCACGAAGGTTCCGAAGTGCAACGGAGCCACCAGGAACATCGAGATCGATATTCCTGTATTCAGTGGCGAAATCGGCTTTCGATGCCGCCGACGCGAGCTGCTTTAAAGCCGGTTTCCATGACCACCGGCATGAACGAGGCTTTACGTATCACCAGCCACTTCGCCGCATCGTTTTCCGCTTCTCGCTCTTTCTCTCTCTCTCTCTCTCTCTCTCTATCTCTTCCGAGACACGTTGCCCTAACGAGTCCCGGACATTCTTGCGATAGGATCTCGCGGTGTTTAGGGGTGGTCGTGACGCTTGATATTTACGTCGAGTGGTTTTTCATGCGCCATAACAGCGCTCAACATGGACATTTCAGTCCATCGGGCTGCCGCTTTCAAATGGCTCGCAGTCTCGAAACTGTCAAAACGTGTTTCCGTAATTGCTCGCCATTTGTACGAGTTCGCAAGTGGGCATTGTTCCTTTGTGCCAGTGTTTTGTCCGTTGCGGATTGGCTCAGTCTCGAGCGAATGGTTGTTACTTGTTACACGGTAGTGTATTGATTGATGCTGCCGTTCCGGATCGAGCGTTTTGACGTTGCCCAGGCTAAGCTGTCTGGACCATTGAATTTTGTGCAACGCGAGGTTGGTTTCTCTTTAATCTTAGTGCCGGTTCACTGGGTGCGCGACCATTTTGCATGTTCATTTTGACGTTTCATTCCATTTCTTTTTTGTGAAAATATCACCGAACCGCTTCAGCTTAACAGTCTTTTAGACCCTTTTACCAAAATTTACATTCTGAAAATGAAAGATTATTCGGACCGTTTCAAACGTGAAAGCTTCGAACTTATTCATGCGCGTTTGAATGGACGATTATCAATGTAGGCACGGCTGCAATTTGACGAATCAGGAAGGAAAATTTTGTGAAAGGATTTTACTGAACTGCAGGCTCAATGTTCATTCCCGAGTGCTATGAATTAATTCGGAGAGCTATCTCCGGAGAGCTAAAAATTCATTTGTGCACCTAACACATCGCAGTTTTTCAGTATCCTCGAGACGTCGTCGACGTACAAATTTTCTTCAACGTTTTTTAATTTATTCTGAAAATTGACGGTGCTCGCATATCCCTTTCTACGTTATTTGCTTTAGCAACTTTTCCATAGTCCTGTAAAAATAGCACTCTTCCGGATTCATTAGATCCTTTTACCTGAGTTTACATTTTGAAAATGGAAGTTTACACGGCATACTTTAAATGTGAAAGCTTCGAACTTACTCGTACGCATTTTTATGTCCGGGATTCTCAAATATCGAAGTGTGTATGCTCGCAGTTTGATGAATGAAAAAGTTTGTGCGCAGTTTGTTATTTTGGAATTATTGTTAAAAATCGGACATTTCGTGTGCCTAATATCTGATATCGTTTCTTGATCAAAACGCTTCGTAGCATTTCGCGTTCCGAAGTCGAACATATTCCATACATGTGACGAGTGAATACATCGTAGCCGGAAGCACGCTGTCAGATAAATTCATTGTACGGTTCGTTACAAAAGCAGCCGCGCTGTCAGTATCGTGAGAGATCATCGGATCGCGGTGGCTCGACGAGAATGCCATAAAAGTCGGAAGAACGGTTTCATTTTGGCGGAGCTGCGAACGAACAGACTTTTATCCAATTTCACGTTCGGCCTCGAAACGGATTCTAAATTGCGTCGCATTCGTCGGCTATGGCAGCGTTTCCATGGCGACTTTGAACCGTAGGTGTGCGTGTCTGCAAACTCGACGTCTCACCCCCCCCGTAATCACTGGTTGCGTCGAGAATCCTTTTTTACCCTATAGTTGGCTTCTTGATATCTCCCATCCTCGTGCGACATTCGTGTTTGATCTAAAAGCGAAAGTCGTATCGCCGAGGTTCGAAGAGAGGATCGTAGATCTTTTCGATTCCTGAAACCCTGTACGATTGGAAACGCAAAAATAAATTTCCATCGATGGCTGACTTTGAATAGCAGACCGACTATTATTTTCGGAACGCAGGAACGTAAAACAAAAAGAAAAAAAAAAGGAACGGAAAGGGAGAGTTTTTATTAGACATTAAAAGGACTAATCGATTGTGCAATGCAATTCCGAAACGTGTAACTCAATATATTAGCACTGTGTTTGCTCCCATTGGTAAAGCAATTTTGCGAGAGTTGATGGCAGAGGTAGATTTTTTGTAATTAGGTAACTCTGTTTCCATGAAATTGCACGGGACAACGGGATATTCCCCTTTTTCTCGTCCACCGTTCTGCATCGGTACAATCGATTTCGATATTGATCGAACGCCTGGACGCATCAACCTTTAGATGGACTGGCGTGATACAGAAATTTCAATAGAAATAAGTTTAACTCTTCACGGTACTTCGTATTTCTCTAGAAGAAGCTTCTGTTTCTCATAGAAATAGCTCGACTGAAAATAAAATAAACTTCAACAGTTTGCGCGGACACGGCTAATAACAGTGTGCACGAAATTAATTCGATTTTCATTCGACGAAATAGAAATTCGAGTTCCCGATGCGAACGTATATTTTACAACAATCGATTCGTGTTCTGGCGAAACCTGCACGGTCGACACGTGTGTATGTTGACACACATACGCGCGAACAGAAAGTCCCGGTGACTCGGTCTTATAACGCAATTGTAGAACGTTTAATTCGATAAATTAACCTCTGGTCCCAGCCGTCGTTGAGGTCCATGGGGCAGAGGAGAGAAAGAGAGAAGGAGCGAGTCACTCGGCTAAACTGCGGCAGGAAATCTCTTCAATCTGCCCTGATGCGCCTCGTTAACGAGCGTTTGTTTTCTTACGCGGCGACCGCCGCCGTTTGCTATCCTCCGGTTCCTTTACTTCTCCAACTGCACGGACTTGTTTCCCGGTTCCTCCAATTGTCGCACATACACCGGATCCAAGAAGTATTTGAACGCTAAATTTCTCGTTCGCGAGAAAACATATTCAAGCCCGTGACCATTTCGAAAAATTATCCAATATATTAGGGGGACCCATGAGTAATCAATTATTTTGAAATCTAAAACAAACTTTGTAGCAAATTCCAGTTTTTATTTCTTAATTTATTATAGAATCTCCATCATTATCAAGAACAGTTTGCCATCTTTCCTGCAAATTTTCAATCCCCCTCTGAACTATAAAAGAAGTGTGAAAGAATACGTGTTTCCTCTTCAACGATCGGTACAGAACTGAAGGCAAAACGAATTCTTTCCAAATAATTGATTACTTATGGGTACCCCTAATATATGGACTCATTTTGAAGCTCGAAGCCTCCAGTTTCATAATCCATTGTTCATTTTATTCTAACATTTTTCTTTGAAAAAGCTACAGGTTCTAACGTCTCCGACAAATTTTTATTTTCGTGGTTGAAACCACCGTATACAGTGAATTCTCGATTTATGTCAACAACACGAGTCTTGGCAGCGTCGTGTATCATCCAGAAAACATACCCCTGAGCCGTGTTATGTTTACACTCCCGGCGTCCAAGGCCTCTCGAGCTTCTAGGCCCCTCTCGGGGTATACTACGCAACGACACGCAGTGCGTTGAAAAGCCATTATCCGAAAATTATAGGCGATATGAAAATATCTTACAGACGGTAGTTGTAGGAGAAGAGAGTTCGTGAGCATTTGTTTGACATCGCAGTGACCTTGAAAAGCTCCGTAGGGATTACAGTTATTTTGAGTGGAAACAAAGTGACCTTTATTTCTTTTTACAAAATGATCAGAATTTGAAATATCGAGAATCTTCAGGTCCATTATACCTTTTTGAATTTTGCATGATTACCGCTTCATTGTTTTAGCGCATAGAATTCATTTTATAACGAGGGAGGCAATCAATTTCGTTCGAACATCAAATGTCCGACGTGTCTATAGTTAATGAGAGATGTCCGTCAACAATTTGTGTATTGATTTGTTCGGATCTGGTACACAATCAGCTGCGCGAAATATCGTGAGATTACAACGAGGTTGTTAATTACGTCGAATAAACTCGTAGCTTTTTCAATTCATTTGTGCTATGCTTACTATTTTGTTTTCTGTCGGATGGGAACGTTAATGACTATGAAATGCACTTGACTCCGTTGATCATAACATTCTAATCGCTAAACTGTTCGAGTAAACAATTTCATCTCACGCTCTGCTGCCATCAATTCTGCTGTTCCGCAGGATTTCCAACTAGCTCTGCCATTTACTTTTTTTTTATTCATTAACACCGGAATTGCTAGAATTCAAATAATTTCGTGTAAATTCGGAACTTCAAATAATTATCTCGGACAAATATTCCTGTTTTCGTTCGTGCAATGAAACTGTGCGAGTTATTTTCGTAACGAACAAAATTCTCTTTACCTCCCGTTCGTATGAAAGTATTTCAATTGCTATTTCCAATATATTTTATTTGGAACCGACGCAGCTCTGCATAAATATAAGCTGTGCGTACATGCATAAAGGTTCACATATTAGCGATAAATATTAATGGATCAAAACACGTGGGTTGATTCCCGGTAATTAAATCCTCGGTAGCTCGCGCGTTTTCAAAGAAATCGTTTAAACGTTTTACGACGAGCTCGTTCGGCAAAGTGAAGTATTAAAACGAAGGGTCGCGCGTAATATGCATACCTAGACTGACGAGTGCTGTCAGCTGGTAGGAATCCTCCCCCTTAGGCCTTTCAGAAGTTAAGAAGTCAATAAATTCCAGCAGCGCATGAAACGTAGCCGAGAAATGCATTCGATGAATCAAAGAATATTATTCTCGGTTGAAAACGTTCTTTCCGACCGATCGCTTTCCTTTAGACCCCCGTTCGGAACATCGAGCGTATCTCCGCTGACGTGAAATACACCTCACGTGATACGGACATGTCTGATGATACGAAGCACGCGTTATATTGAGAATAGAAGAGAGGAACGTTCCATCAGGATCACGTGTCGTTCTCAGGACGCAATAAAACGGAGGAGCTTTCTGTCGCAGAGACGGGACATCTTACCCTTAATCCGCAGTTTTCTGCATTAGCGAAATTAATTTCTGTATTTTCTTCTTCGCAACGGAAATAATACTGCAGTTTCTTTCGTGTACAGGGTGTTCCGCTACGAGCGATGCAGACGGACATCGATTTAAGTATAAGAAATGATCATTTATAAAAATAATTTATGAAATTACTGAACCAAATAAAGATGGCCAAAAGTCTCATGCTTCCATAAAAATCTCTCGCACTTACTTCGTGTTCACTTTTAGAGGTAAATCTTACATTTCTTGAAGCAATTATTATTACTCTTACATTTCTATAACCAAAAATAACTGGAATCAAAATGCAATCCAAAGAATGAAGAGTGTCTCCTGGTATGTAAATTTGATAAAAAGTTACGTTTAACAAAATATACGTGAACTTTGAAGAATTTGTTGAATTTGAAAGAAACAGATTGATAGAAAATAGTAGGAGACCTGAAAATCCCATCGCGACGCGTCACCGCCTCGGCGTAGCGCAAGTAGAAACGACGAGCAATAGTCGGACACGTTATTCAGACATACTGAGGACAGCACGCTGCGAAGTTACAAAGTGAATGCTCTCAAAGACGAACGTTCGCGTAACAGAATTTCATTTTGTATTTTCATATGCTCTCACGCAAATTCAATTTTCTCGGTTATCACCAGGCTGCAAAATCTTTATGCAAAAGAAAAATTGTTCGCGTCTGTTGCAAGGAACAAGTTAGGAATGCCCATCTTTCTTCGAGGATTATATTTAGCAAAACGAAAGTAATATCTTAATAGTAATAACCTTTGTACCATCTCGAATTGCAGCTATTTATATTTACCGTAAATGCATAAATGTGCAATCTACTCAACTCGCTCATCCTCGAAACGTTAAACGAATGGTTTGGAGCAGAAGAAGGTTATAATTAGCAATTACCGTAAATACCAAAGGAAAATATGTCTAATTCACTGCAGATTTATTATCGCTAATTTCATCAGCCGGTGGAAATATGACAGCTATTCAATCCAAGTTATAGTTGATGCCTCTAATGGTTGTAAGAAGACTGCGAGGGTTTTTATTACGGGGAATAATTAAATATTGAATTATTACTTACAAGATAGTTCGAAACGTCCGTAATGATGGGTTGCCGGTACAGTCTGCCGTTCGATTGTTAGCCCACATACACCGGCTCATGACGTTGACATATTCGAATTATACACCGTGTGTATGTGATAGGACTGCGCCGAGCCTAAGATGAAATGTATTCGTTTGAGCGCAACTACTTATTACGTCCCGATTCCATTATAATTACCCGCTGTGAAAATGACACGCACCTTCATTCTCGATTCGTTTTATTCCTTAATGATGTCTCGTGCGTTTCTTTTTCCGGAATATTAAACGCGTTTGAGAATGCGGATATCATTGAACCTTAATCTTCACGATTTTTACCATTTCCCCGGTTATTTTACTTGCCAAGCGATATACAGGGTCGTCGAAGTGAATCCAGAAAATTCATTAACAAAAAGAAGGCTTGGCGCACTCGTTCCGTACTAACGATTAGCCTAATACTGAAATAATTTGTTGAAGGATTTTATAAATATAAGACTTGTCTCCCCACTCTACCTTCCCCTCCTACGACGTTACCTGGTCACATGACTAATCCGGTACTGGCAGAGAGAGGGTAACTGTATTCCCCTCAATTTTTTATTTCTCTAGACTCGTATAGAGGGCGCTGGGAGAGAATGATGAAATTAATTAGTGAGGAAAATTTTTACAAAAGAGTGGGAGGGGCATAGTTATTAAAGTAGAATGGTATTGTTAGGAAAATACAGTGGGAAATTAGGTAAGATTATTTTAGAAAAGTGGGGTCAGGTCAGGCGCATAGGGTTAAGGAGCAGACTAAAAACGATTATAAATAAGCGCAGGTATAATAGGTCGAAACATAAGGAATTAGAGACATAAAAAATTGTTTTGCTTATATTTGCCATGCCGACATCTTATTTATGGAACCGCCCGAAAACATTGCGGATTTATCTCGAGGACTGTGTGCTCGAGATCGTTCGAGATCTTCTGCTCGATGTACAGAGGAGATCTCTGCACTGCTCGTTCTTTTAATTACGAGAAGATCTCAAGAAAGCAGCTTCTCGATTCGATAACGACAGAAAATGAAGTAAAGCCACGGGAACAGAGTCGCGGAACGGAGATAAAATGCAATTTCAGTCAAGAGGATGATGCGTTCGAACTCATTTCGCATGCCTCCGAGATATTCGTCCTTTCCGTTTCACTTTTTTTTTTTGCTGGAATATATATCGCAAAAGTGGAAAGAGTGAAAGAGGGACGCGGCGAAGGTCGCGAATTTTCTTTGTGTTCCATCGATACGGCGGAAAGAGTGTCTTCCGCAGTATCGGTGACGGTTTCATTAAAAGTCGTTTGTGGCTTACTTTTAATATTTCATTGTGCATGTAAAATGCAACCTACTTGCGGCGGATAAGAGGCCCCGGAAAGAACGGATAAAGAAATAATACGTTGCACAGAAGGTACGGCCAAAGCGTGGAGGAAATTCATCTTTCCGCATTAATAAAAACATTGCGGAATTAAACTTACATGAGAGAAACGGGGAGAATAAATCGTCCGATATTCTGCTAATAATTATTTGAACGATCTTGCTGGTTTAAATTGTCGATCTGCTTACGTTCGTTTACTGACATTGTTATTAACGGTATTTGCTTGGGCGCATTTGCAACCGTACGTCTGTATTTATTATAATGGTCTCTTTAGACCGAATACATTTGAATCGCTGGCGATGCATTCGCGTTCTCTTCGGTCGCTAATGGTTTTAACAGTATTAGGCGAGTGCAGAAGTTTTGATAAGTTCCCCGATGAATTATTAATAGGTTGCATTTTCTGACTAAAGCTAATTTGTTTAGTGAATTATATTTCCAATTAGTCCGATGGCAGGATCACTTGGATCTTATTGTTCATTTGATTTTACTGTTTATTTCAAAATAAGAAAATCGTTGTCCTCTCTTTTTGAAGTTCTTCGCTTAGTGCCAGAACGAGAGGTTATGTCGTATACTATCCTTTTGGCCGACCACTTTTCGCTACATTCGAAATACGACGAAAGGCGGTCCCGAGTCATCGTCTTATATCGGAATAGAACTTCATTGGTGAAATATCTGTGTGAATCGGAAGCGACTGCGGCATAATTCTGGAATTCGCAGTAGTCCGAGGGTTAACTATAAGCTTGAAGTGATCGATCCAGATTTTCAGCATTTCATTACCCACTGTAAGTAAAAAATCGTGCCACTCTAACTTCGAGTGGTGCGTTCGAGTTACCGTGAACGAATAAGTTCTTATTCCCCCTCGGAGAAGTTGAAAAGCAATCTGATCATGCTCGAATTATACTCAACTTTTGTTCACATCCGATTGCTTCGCTCGTTCCGAAAGATTATAATTTCAAACTTGCGATCTCTTTGCCGCGACAGTTTAACGTTAACTTTCTTCTCAATAATTTACATTTATTTGTCGGCTCCGGCTAACGCGTCGATGTTCTTCAACGAACTTTTTTACGGTAATGCACAATTTTCAAGAAAAACTTTACATCGACAATTCATTTGATGCAACATGCACCGGACGGTGATGATATTACGCTCGTGCAGGGCATCATGCAATTAATATTGGAGCAGCGAAGAGAGCTCCTCTACATTAAAACATGAATCAGAAACGGGAAATATTAACTTTTTCATATAAAATTCTCGTTTTCCAGATAATTGATACCGAATATTTCTCTGATACGCACGAGCTGTTATTTATAATTATCGAACTGGGAATTTCAATATTTTTCACATTTTCGATAATCGAGAACTCAGTAGGTGTAATAAACCATTGAATATGATTTAATGAGATTTTCGTTTAGTCTCTCTGAGAAAATCTTTAGTCTTTATGTCCAAATTTATTATTGCACTATTTTTTTTTTTAAACTAAATCATCGTGATTCATATATCAACAATTACTCGAGAATCCGTAAATTAGTGTTCAAATACTTTTCCGCTGTATATTGTGTGTTATTTTTGCGAGAAGTAAAAACGAAAAATCATGAACACATTAATCAGTACGTGTCCGATACTTATCGCGCAGGATTTAGAACTGGATCTTATCAGAATGGGAGAGTAACATGAAGTACTATTTTTTCTCCGTTACTCGGCTTTTCATATGAAATCACATCGTGTGTACTGATATATTCGAAGTACAGCTGATTGTGGTACAAGATAAAACATTTTTAATCCATGCTTCCGTACATATTGATTGGAAAGCACACTTAAGATGATTGCTGTATCACTTTTGATATTTGTTAATACCACGAATGTAGAATATAATACTTCCAGATATCAAACTTTTTTCATTTTTTGCTGATAGGTAGTTCTTGCTACACGTGTTCAGGGAATACAGTTCTTTCTTGTAAGTTTCCACTTTATCTTGAGATTTATATAGCAAAAGTTTAATTTTATTGTTAGGGCCATCCTAAATAAGTAAGTTGTCCAATAAATAAACAACAAAATACAACTAATAAAAATATGGAACGTCAATAACTAATAAAAGTTAATTTTACAGGGGGGGGGTATTGGCTTTCATGTTAATTAGATATTTTTTACTCGTCTCGGTTAACACTAGGTTTACCTAAAATAACAAGAACGTGCTGCCCACATTTTTAGCAATATTTTCAAAATAATATGTATCCAAAGAAATAAATTCTCGTGTATGCAACCCTAGAATCTCAATAATTTTAAATTAAAAATATTGGAACCCGTCATTTTGACAAGTCCCATAAACCTAAGGGCTACAAATACCGGGTCCTTTTTTCATCGGGCTGTGATTTCATAAAAATTTTCTTCCGATATCCTATGGAAACGCGAAGAGACGTGTCCTGTCTTCTTGTCCCCGACTGTAACCGCTAAGAGCCGTGGAGCTTTAACAGACGGAATCGATAGCAATCGACGAGTCGTTCTGCCAACGACGAGGATGGGGTCGAACGCGCGACAGGGCGGCTCGGGCGTTATGATTAGTCGAGCACGCGGAATTTGTCGCTCGAAATGCGTGGGCGTAAAATATGGCTGGTAATTGGCGGTGGCGTTCGCCGGTAGCCGGCTTGTAAAACGATCCCCGATGTTGAGGATGGCCGATCGATACCGAAGATACCGCAGTTACAAGGAGCGAGGCACCGCTTCGAAACAACTAACGAGGAGCGGCGGGAGAGCCATACCATGCGATACGCGGACGGGTAACGTTTGAATAATGCATATGACTCGCGTAATAAACTGGTAGACACGCAGCCCGGCGTGCACAACAGTCACGTGTACCCCATCGCGCATAGGCTCGCGCGAAAATTATGGGACAGCGGAACCATAGGTGAGAAAATAAATTAAATTGCTGCCGTCGTTGCGTATCGTGCGCCCGCCCGCGCGCGCGCGAGCACACACACGAATTTAACCTCTCTCGTTCGCTCTGGCCGGGTAAAATTGATACAACGCGAAAATTCAACGTTTAGCGCACCGGTACATGGTTCGAGGGAATTTGCGCTACGAGCAAGGACCGAAACGTCGATGTACTCTGTCAGTTTCCACGCAACGATATCGGATCAAATTTGATGGCTTTGCTAGTCACTTCCCTGCGCCCTTGTGCATCAATCTGCCAATTTTCATCGAGCGGCGGATATTTTAACGCGTGCTACAGGCAACTCAGCAGAAGCATAAAAATGGGAAGAAAGCAGACTAAATTCAAACGGTGTAGCTGGATGAGGAAGCCGAAAGTGCGCCCAAACCGAATATTATCCAAAGAAAATACTCTGTGCAAATTTTCAACCCCATACGTCGACATGGGGGGTAGTAATGCGGTGACAAGGAAAATCAGGTTTTTCCGTAATTACTCTTGCCCTCTGCAATTGAAAATTCTGAAAAAAATCAGGTATACTTCAGCTATTAGAATGCAGGTGTATGAATTTTTTCAGAATTTTTAGCTTCGAATTAGCCTCTGCTGCATTAGTCTTCGTCACTGTCATCGTTGATCACAAGGTGTATTAAAATTCGATTTCGAACTAGGATCGAGGGTTTCCCTAACTAGTTGTCGGAAATCATTTTGTTCGCGTGTAATGTCCGTTGCGAGTCGACGCGAACTTCTTCTGCAGTGTCAAAGCGTCGCTCTTTGAACTCCGATCTCACTTTCGGCGATGAGAAGCAGTTGCTGGGAATAGTCATGCTGAAACAATTTCAGCGTCTCAGCGTAGATCTTTGAAACTCGACACACAATTTCACGTCCACCCTTTGCTTTCTTCTCAACCCGATTGGCAAATCGCCACCTGCACACAGCTCCACCGAATTGTTTGCAGCACATATTTAGACGTTCGCAGCTCGATGAAAATTGGCAAACTGATGCACAAGGGTGCAGCGATGTGATCGGCGAAGCCGTCAAATTTTATCCGATTCTGTTGCCTGGACACTGACAGAGTATATCGACGTTTCGGACCTCGTTTGTAATGAAATGTTTGTAAAAAAACTAGGTAACTTAGATACAGGTGACCAGCTTGTGAGCTGTTTGCGAGGATTAATATCGCTGGAGGGCAGTAGAGAATTTGATGAAGCAATTCGATGTACTAGAACTAATCCGCGTCTTGAATGCGAAACTCATTTTCATTAACAGCGCGTGAGGAACGACGTTGAGAAGGGTCAGCGCGAAATGAACTGTTCGGAATTGAATGAAATAATACTACCGGGAACGAGCAACGAACGAATTCACTTCAATAATTCGCCGTCAACGATTCCTTCATCCGCCTAGAAGTAGGTAGAAGCGCTCATAACAAGTTTCCCGTAGACCGAACAACGTCGAATAGCGCAAACGGAATCCCGGGTAAAAGGAACGGAACAAACTTCATTTCGTGCGCTTCTCTTTATTTAACTTTACCTTGCAACTATTCTATTTCTGCCAGTGAGCTGTTCATTATCGTTACCGTTCCACTGGGCGGAAAACGTTCCTGAATAGAAACCGCATAAGACCGAACTTTACCGTGTTCTACAGGGTGTATACTAAAATTTCCGAGAAACTATCGAATATTCGATACCATAATATGCGTTTACCGTTTCGCCGAGTTGAAAATTCTCGAATATTTCCCGACCCGATGAGAATACGAATAAATTTTAGTAAGTATGTATAATGTGAATCACGACATTATATTCCGTTCACTCCATACTTTCTTTTAATGGGCTGCAGAATTAATTTTCATTTCATACTTTTTTTATTCAGCATTCAATATTCGATATCAGGCAACTTTCTTTAACTTTCTTAACAACGAGTTAACGAGTGAATTCGGATGGTACAGTTAAGTGACTCAGTTTGCACCCAGCTGTGATCGCTGGGCCAACATGTCACACACAACCAACGAGTGTCCCATACATTCGTATCTGTGTGGTTAGAGCGCGTTATGGCTAATAAATTCGATCCAAATTTGCAATCCTTTAAATTGAAAGGTCGCTAAACATTATAAACGCGCGAAGGCCCGCGGTCCGGTAATTGCCGGATAAATTTTTGGAAAATCCTCTGGCAGACTGATGGTCGGATAGCATAATGATCGCGCGAACGACCACGGCAGGATTTTTAATGGACGGGAGAATTTACCGTCGGGCAATAATCGGGCCATCGCGGCTGATTTGGCTGAAGTTCGCTGTTACTGGTCGCCGCTAAATCCGACGAGAAACGGTCCGGTCGGTAGCTCGTTTCCACGGGCCATATAATGGACATCGAAGGCAGCAGCGTCACCGATGCAATATTTCATCGCGGCGGAGCGGAGAGAAACACAGCCCGGCGTTTTCGTTTAATTGCACCGCGGCGAATTACGTACCGGGGGAATATTATTATAACTGTCACCGGACAGCCGCCGGCGGCGCCGGTTATCCTGAAATTTCGTCGTGCGTTCTGACTTCCTGATTTCGGATATCAAACCCCCCCCCCCACCTCATTCGCTCCTTCGTCCTAAAACCGTAGAATCCGATAAACCGTCGGCGCGGTGACGCGTGGTATCGCTCCGCTCGTTTCCCTTGGTTAACTGGATGCTTCATCGGAGCACAATGCCGCTTCGGGTTCCGTGGTTTACGATGGATCGCTCCAGGCGAAAGAGTAATTAAATCGCGAAGTCACGGTCCCAGTTATAACGTCCGCTATAAGCTCGAAATCCATTTACGAACAGAACATGAAACTTTTACGGATGCTTCGCCGTCCGACGTATCTCTGATTAATTGTCGATGGAGATTGTTTCATATCCGTACGAACACGGCGAATTGTTATCAGCGCTCCGATTTATACGCGCCGCTCTTCGTTCGACAAAAATGGCGATACCGCGGGGCGCAGCGAGTTCGCGACGTTGATGTCTCATCAAACGGTGCGACGCGTTTAGCGTCGTTCACATTTACTTTATCGGATCCTTCGAATGGGAGTGTCGGATTCTTTGAATTCCATTTTTCCAAATTTACTTGGCTTTCCTTCCGAAAAATACGGCGTCGCGACGATTTGGAATGGACGATTAAAATTACGTTACCACGATTCAAGTACATTACTCGTATTTAATTTTGGTGTAGTATGGGTAAGTTCCACATGCGTAATTTTTAATTTAGAACGTTAGATATTTCATAAGAAACTAATAAAAATCGATTTTAGTCACTATTTTAGGCGCGGAGATAACTTTTATGCAATTTTCGCAAGCGTCCGGATACTTTTGAGCGGTAGTGTATATCGCAGTTGATAAGATAAATCACATATTTTGTTAAGTAATTGCTAAAAAATGATAGCTCAGTTAATTATAATGAAGAAATTCCTTTTTTTGAAAATTGCTTGCATGGTAGAAAGAATTTGCAGAATTGCATTAATTTTTTTTTAAACAGTCGTGCTTATGGTATAAATGAAAATATTGGAAAATGTTGACAACTTTCCCGACGGTGAAGCCAGTATTTTCTCTACGTAACGTTGGTAGCTCCGTTATCTAGACGAATTTGACTAACTTTCGGTGACGCTTTACGCTGCATTACCCGCTTAAATACCTGGCTGCATGCCGTTGACGAAAGAGTACATGTGAGGGCATAAGCTGTGAACTAAACGTTACGCGAGATCAATAACCGTGCCCTATAAGCGTCACCATGGAAAAGAACTTCAGCTTACGTCACGTTTCATTAGGCCATCAATAAATCGTGATGATTGCGAGTAATTTATAGGTGCTTCACCGATTACAAAGGGAGCATTCTTTCACCGAATACGTCACGGAAGTCAATTCGAACTGTCGCGTACCGAAACAATTGTGCACGACAACTTCCTGCAGCAGCAGTCAATTATTCGAGAAAGTTCTTAACATAATGGTCGGTGCGTGCTGGCAAGCGGCGATTCATTCTAAAATAATTTAATTGTAACAGAATGCTTTCCACGCATATGTAGGAATTCATATTTTAATCTAGTTCAATATATCAATACAAATAACTATATAAATAAATTTCATATTTAGCTGTAGCCTCGTGCACAATAACAATATGCAAGTTATGCTACTCAAACAATTACGAGTCGGGAATATTTTGTCAATCGAATCCCACTCGAAAGTTATACACACATAGACGGACAAGCTCATAAAATTGCTGATGCTCCAAACTGTAAAACACGAGAAACTGATAATGTCAGACAATTAGAATTTTTTCTTATCCGACGCGAGAAGGCACAGTCCCCAGCGAACATGAGCACTGTTCGTCGCAGGACTGTAGTATGCAAGAACGGGAAAACCCGTAGTAACATTCCAGTTCCTAGATCGGCCGTGTATTCCGCCAAATAAAATTGATCAGAGTGTATTGCTTGTCTCAGTTTTATCGGCGCGTGTGCAATAAAGCGAGATTGTAAAACGCGAGTTCTCGGAGCAGGGCGAGAGGACTCTGGACTACTTGTCTCGTACCCGCATGCGACACGATCCGTCGTGCGCGGAATTTAACGTCGGTTTGTACCTGTGTGTGCCGAATGAGAGTGCCGCTGTCTCGTAAACGGCGTAATGCACTTAAAATCGTGGCCCGACGTGACGCGATTCCACCTGGAAATTCGTCGGAGCCGCGGATAACGGACGCCATCGGCCAGACTGATCGACAACGGCCGTGCAATCGCGTTAACGTGTTGTCAGGACGCGGTCTGCGCCGAACAGCTTCAATGTCCTATGAAGATTGGGTCGTCGACGAGCATGCGAGCTGTATCAACTCGTTTAATTGACGTCCTATCGCCGGGCAGTGATTCAATTTGCGTTGATATTTTCCTCTTCCTTCGGTTTGCCCCAGATAGAACCCGTTGATCGTTTCGGGTACAGCTTCTTCCTGTTACTGTCGGAACTGCTGGGACATTCCGGAATCCCATTGGCTCCGCGATTGTGAAATTGTCCATCACGGATGGCGGAAAAGTCTCCTTTCTTAGATAAGAACGTTGCCACGACACTGGAACGGACTTGATCCATTTATGAGAAAAATGTGTAGGACTTATCATCAAATTATTATTATTGCTAGGTCATTAAAATCACTGGAGAAAGAAGGAAATTTCTTTTTCTACTCCCCAGTTCTTCCAATCGACGCAGACAATTTTTATTTCTAAATAAAACATCTGGGTCTGAAGCATCAGCAAATGATATTATAGTGTTTTACAACTCGGTAGAATTTTTCAGGAAAAAATCTACAAGGTCTTGCAATTAATATAGACAAAGTTTATTTTGCATACAAATCCGCCGTGAAATCGCGGTTTTTAACGACTTCGTTATTTCGTCCAACAGTGTGCACATCGGAGCCCGATAGCTCGTTGCCCGAGTGTTAAATAACAATCGCTCTGTGTCCGGTGTATTGCGGAATCGGCCGTGTCATTCTCTGCGGACGACAGTTATAAAAACGGTTTAGTATCCAGCCAGGAGTGCCTTGATTCGAGAACAGGGGAAGCGAAACCTGTTGGGGAACCGTGCGCGTACGCAACGGCACGGAGGTTTTCATAAAACAGCGGAATAGGACGTGGGAGTGGGAATAGGGTGCAATAAATGAGCACGGTGTCTCGTACCGTTTCCTCCGCGGGATAACCGGCTCGTATTTTCATCGGACCGGATTCCCCGGCTTGTACCTTTGTCGGTGTCGCGCGGTTCTAAAAACGGCGTTGAAGACGTCGGGCCGGATCGTCGTGGAACGGAACCGGGAGGATAGGGCCTTTAGCCAGCAGGCCGCGTGGGCGTTGAGGTCGTCTTCGCAGCTTCCTTCGTTTCAGTGCCGAGGAGATCGTGCGACGGAAGTGGTCCGCCACCGCCAGGAGGATGTTACAATTAATGCTGACCGGGGCTCGTTAGCACGTTTCCTTTTTCCCTGAGTCATCGTAGTGGAAGCAATCGCCGAGGAGACGACGACACTCGACAGGAAGAGTCTTCGGACGCATTCAGAGTCTGCTGAACGATCGTCACCGTCGTCGTCGTCGTCTCGCGTCGGGACCGAGTTCAATAAGAGTCGCATTAGTACTCATAAAAAGAAAGGGTTCGGTTCTCATGCACGTCCGTCGGAAATCTTCGTATGATTTTTCAAAGGTACGGTGGAGAACAGAGTGTAGTCGCGGATGGTACATATTAGGGGGACCCATAATTTATTATATAATCTCCATCATTATCAAGGACAGTTTGCCATCTTTCCTGCATACTTTCAATCCCTCCCTTATAGAAATCCAGGGTTCGTGAAGCAAAATATGACTCGAGGTGCCTCCTTGCATCTTCTACAGAAGCGAATGTTTTATTTCTGAAATAATGCTCCAGAGATCTGAAAAGATGATAGTCAGAGGGAGCAATATCCGGTGAGTACGGGGGGTACGGTAAAACTTCCCATTGCAATTCTTCGATTTTTTCCTGTGTGAGTTTCGCTGTATGGGGCCGGGGCATTGTCAATTTGCAGTATTACTGCAAATTTTAGGGTGTCGTTATCAAATTGAACTGGTCGTCCACTTCGAGGCCTGTCAGAGAGATCATAATCACCAGCGGCAAACCTCCTGAACCAACGTTGACACTTGTTGACCTTCAATACATCTGCATAAACATCGCAAATTTTCTTTGTTGTTACCGTTGCATTAAATCCCGCATGAAAATGAAAAAGTATGCAATGACGAATATGATCCTCGGAAGGTACGGTCGCCGCCATTTTATTACAGGGTTGTAAAAAAAATGGTACTTTTTAGAATATTTTGAACACAGGCTGCTTTACCGGAAACTGTAAAAGAATACGTGTTTCCTCTTCAACGATCGGCACAGAACTGAAGGCAAAACAAATTCTTTGCAAATAATTGATTACTTATGGGTACCCTTAATATTATTACTACGAAATGACGGGTCTTATGTTTTTCATTTTTCTTGTTTACGTCTTTCCTGCAAGTGTGCCTGGACGTTTTTGTAAAAATGTTCCTCCGTACTTTGAACACAACCTATTGAAGGCTTCCACGACCCTTTCGACCCCTGAAGGGTAGGGGAAGATTGCCGAAAGCTCTCCGAAAATGGACGCAGCGCGGAGGCGGAACATTTTTGCAGAAAGTTGGTGCACGGCCACTTAAAACTTGTAACGCCGTAAACTCCGTGAACGCTGAAGGAAAACAAACAAAGGGAGTTAGATTATTTCGTGGTTAATTAGGTCTTGGAAAGTAGGTCGTGGCGAAAAGCAACAGGGAAACGGAACTTCGCCGTCGTTCCGAGTGTTTTTCTTTTCTCGCGTTCTAGAGATAATACTGGCGCGGCGCACGCAACTCGCATTCAACATGAGCAGCCCAAGGCTCCACCCTTTCCTGAATACGGTTACACTTGTCCGATATTTGCGGCCGTTTCGTTGCACAAACATCCCAATTACACCGCTCATTACCTTCCTTTCCAAGGTACCATTTGCCGCGATGCTGATCGACGAAGAACAAAACGAAATTCCCCGTCCTGTTTCTCGTAGGAAACGCATCATTTTATAGGGAACATTCTGAATAATGCAGACTCTATCGTCCCTTTTACGAGCATGTTTGTCATGGTAATGTCCCGGCTTGACAATTTTACGAAGTGCCTTTTTATGGAACATTTATAGCCAGCGGTACGGTGCGAATACCGGTGATCACGACCAAGGAACTGCGATACGGATACGTTTTACAGGTTATGTTACGCAAACGTAAACAGATCTAATAGGTTCTGTAGTGGCGTTTCAATTTAGTAATTCCGGCATGGAAAGTATACAGGGGCTGTTTCACCTAACTTCAGACGCCGGGACGTTTCTACTATTATTAAAATTTCATAAAAATGGTCTCCACAAAAGTTTCGTGATTTGTGGCGACCGGCGAATAGTAATACTCGTTTTAACTCTCCTAATATTGATGGTGCTGCGGGAGACTGTGCCGGATCTGTGTACACTCATTATACTTTCTCTAATGTAATTATCTCCAACAGAGTTTCCAGAAGCGAGGTTATTAATTTTTCATAGTTCGTCCACGTCGTGCCTTGACTTGTCCAACACAAATGTCAAACATTGACAAACGGTCAAGAACATGGAAACTGTTTCAACATCGATTTTGGTTCTTGAAGTACAGTGGATAAGTAAATTATGACAATTTCGTCTTTTTAAGAAATGTAATGAAATAAAATATACTCTGTGCAGAACAAAATAAGCTTAGTTGTGTTGTAGTTTAAATAATTTTAATGATCGCAAAGTGAAACATATGTGACCAGTACTGGTAGGTTCAATGTTCAATCTTGATGCAGGACTGATCGATTCTTTGACTGATTTACCGGGAACAGAAGAGAAAGTCGAATTAAGAAGAAAAGCTGATGTCGCGATTACGAGGAAAATGAATGGGATAAATAAATAAGATGTCCGCGTCACGTTCTCTGTGCGAAGCTGCTGGATCAGAGGCAGTGCGATTGATCGGTGACGTCTCCGTTTTGATCGGCCTGGCAACGCTGACTTGTATCTTCCCGTCGATGCATCTGACGCAGTTTATTCGATTGCATCCATCACGGCGGATGTCTTGTCATGTTATCAAGTGCGAACGTCCCAATCCAATTAAAACCGTAGCTCTGTGCTTCGCGACGGTGACGGTGACGGTTCCGTTGCAGCATCAATTTTCATCCAGATTTCATACGAAACGAATTGGCAACCATTAAGCAGAGCCACAGGGCAATTCGCTTTCCTACTGGATACCGATCCGCAACAGGTTTCCTATAAATCTCGTGTGACGCGCTCGCCGGCTGAAGGGCTGAATTAAATAATAAAAAGAATTTATAGAAATCCATTTACAAGCATGAGCAACTGTTCTGCTGGTCAAACGAAACGGTACAAACGACATTTTTCATAACACCCATCGATAAGACGATTAATTGGGCTTTCGATGACTTTTTATTTCGTGTGAAAATCCGCAGTCTGTTCATCAATATCGCAGATATTAACGTGTCCGTGGTTGACTATACACACGGAACACACAGCGAACAGTAAATTCGAAACGGTAGGGCGAAGGGCGGTGAGTGGAACCCGAAATGTCGTCATTAATGTTAATTCAATGACTGCGATTTAATGCCTCGTACAAATATTCTCTGAATATTCCTGTCGGTATCTATATCGGTCGCGGAGAGACTGTTTATTATTGTTAGTGTTGCCGGCGATGTTATTATTATTATTATTATTCATGTAATCTGGTTCCGTTGGTAGCTTGTGGTGACAGCTGCGGGGGCGTTTATGGCAGTTTGCGGCCGCGGATGTCGCTGGCTGGTCGAGATTTTCCATCGATTAAAAGTTATGCTCGCGGTGGCCATGCTGCGATAAATTCTGCGGAATTGCACCACAGTTCGCCAGCAATTCATTTAGCCGTAATCCTGGTTCCGTAATACCAGTCCGTAGACCGTGCGAGATACTCTTTGATAGATAACGCTTGTTTTGATACCTTAAATAAAATTGTCGGTTGAACCGCTGTGCTGCTAACACAGAAACATCGCGAACTTGTTTCAGTTATTTTGATAGTAATCCATCGAGTCTAAAAGATTTTGTAAATAATACTGCGAGAGAAAAGTAGATTTACGTGTCAGTGTGTGTTACACAAACTTTTCTGTATAGGAGGAAAACGTTGGATTTTTGCCCAGAGGATTGATCACAATGGGTTCAATCAAAAGATTCGAGTTCTCTTTCAGTTGTGCAACAAAGCGCAGTTCCTTTTGATCCGAAAATCCAATTGTTGTTTGTATTTTCTCTTTCCTTACTTATTCCGAATTTGTACGCTATCTAATAAACAGAAAACCCATTTTATATAATCACAAAGTTTTCAATATGAAACTTTAAATTGTTCAAAATTCACTTAAATATTTGACCCAAAAATTGTCCTTAATTTTCCTCTTGCTGTATCGTGCACAAATATCGTAGAAAAAAATAAATGGTGGTCTGCGAAAGTAGGGGCTTCACGCTTTAAAACGAGTCCAGATTTATTATCGTACTATTATTTTTCACTAAATTGTCATAGTAGTAATATTGACAATTTCTCGAGAATCGGAAATTTCGTGATCAAACACTTTTCGAGCGCGCTGTACGCATGCAGAGAAATCTGAGTGACGCTATGTCTTTGTCAGCCACGATTTATACGGCCAATGTGTTCGGAGTTTCGTCATAGTGTCGCAAAGATGGTTGTTACGTCCCGCGACTGAAACAGGGTGTTTCAAAGCGGAACACAACTTAACGAGAACGTCATAAATATACGTCAACGCTCGTACGTCTCTGTCGACTAGACGCAAGGCGTTGTTTGAGGTCATGGGTTAAGGGTGAGACACACTACGTCGGGGGCGTTTAATTTCCGCCGACGACCTTGAGCAAAGAAATCGTAAATTTCCTCCGCCTATGCCTCACCTGGGCGTAGCCCTTTCAGAAAGTGAGAAAACAAATGGAGGAAGGATACGTCCGGGCTCCATCGCTTTTCCATTTATCAAATCGAGTTTCAGTCTAGAATGGCACTCTTTCATCTTTCACCGTCGGAAACACCGGCGGGGTCGCAGACTGAAATCGTTATACCTTAAATGTTATTTAATATTCTCGAAAAATTCTCTTGTCATTCTTCATTCAATGAATCGATACTGCGCTGTGTAATTTTTCTTTAGAGGTTGACAATCACCGTATACGAACTTTATATGAATATTAATTAACGTAATGACTGGTATCGTTCGCTTTTTGTGCAGGTATATAGTGCATGAAAGTACTCTACCTGAATTACAGCAACTAGGAGTTAAAAATGTATTTTCTATAATGGATTGCAAATAATATAACAGTATCTCTGGAATCTTCTTATGCTTAGTTGTTACAGATTATATTCACGGATGTTTTGATGTTCATAGTATATTTCGCATACTCATTTTTGTAATAAATGCATAAAATTCAAAAATTGTAATTTGCCGAGACACTTTCAAAATTACTGTACTGGAATTCAATATTTTTCCCTTCAAAATCCCCTAAAGCAGTGGCCGGGTTAGTTGAGTGTTACATGGTGATTAAAAAAGTGATTAAAAGGCCGGTCGAGTACACAGGTGTCTAGAGCTTATGTGTGCCACGATGCGACCCTTGTGACCAGTCAAGGGTTAATGTTTAAACCCCTGTAATTTACTTCAATATTATGAAGCTGTTTACAAGGTTCCTTTTATAGATAGAACACTGGAAAGCCCGGATATATTGTGTTCTAAACTTTCCCATTTCGACTGAACGTTTCCTCTCATCACCATTATTTCAATATATTTAATATGCACTACTCCCTCGCGTCAGCAGCTCTTTATATCTCGAATCATTAACGCGAAACACGGCCTCTTGTTCAAAGGCTTTTCGCTTATCACAAGTAGGCTCGAACTCGACGCGTTTCGAGCTCGTTATGCTCCACTCTTTGAACCACGTATAATTTTCGCAAACTGTACTCTCCATTTCCTTTTTGCAACCCTGTGCCCATGTTATCTCCGAAATTCTTCGGTTGCTCGAAACATTCTCTACTGGACTTGTTAATTATTAGACTGCGGATTTTTCTGCAAAATTTTCTACCGCAATTCCGAGAAACAGGAGCCAAACAAACATTTACATTCGTAGAGTTTCGGAGAAAATAATACTATAATATATGTTATACAGTGAATTCCCCGGTATATGTCAACAACACGGGTCTTGCCAGCGACGTGTATCGTCCAGGAGACATACCTGAGCCGTGTTATGTTTACACTCCTCGAGACCTCTCGAGTTTCTTGGCCCCTCTCGGGGTATGGTAGTGGGGATAATTCCTCGACGTTTATTACCCAGGCCTTGGCGACATATACAGAGAAATCACTGTATATCGCTTTTTTTTAATATTCATTATGCTTTAAAACTAAGTTTAAGGGTCCCTTACCCTACTTTTTATAATCTGCGGATTTTAGTATAGCTTTATGAATTTGTTCAAAAGTAGCAAATATTTCCTTTCTTTTTTCCTCTCGTTGGGCAATCGGCTGTCAGGCAATCTCCAATACTTGGCCGGGGCGTATGCTTCACACGAAAATTTCAAATACAAGGAACGACGGACACCCTGGCATTTGCGGGACGAAATGATCGTGAGGTATTGCGAGGCCTACAACTGATAATCAGCAATTCAGGTGTACGCCGCGCGATCTGCTCTAACCGGGAGCCAGTCATTTCTCGGGCTGTCCGAAAATTAAATTCCTAGTGTTCTACGAACGAGACGGAGGATTGCAGAGTCCTTTGACGTATCGCAGAGGCACGTCATTAAACGCCGCCGTCCTTTGATCATTACGGCAGCCAAGAAAGAGGAAATTGAAAATGATGTTGCCGATTCCAGTGGAACAGATACGGACGGAAGCGAGGAGATTGATCTTGCTGTAGTAATTTGATCTTGACTATATTACAGAGGGAGACTCTTCCCGCAAAAGATCAGCGTATATATTTTGATCGTGGTTAATTTACTCGTAATTATTCGAGCCGCAGGGCTTTCGACGAAATTTCTCAGTGGGAAATTTGATAGCCTCGCGTTATCGATTGCGTCGTTGTTGCCTACTGTACTGTTGTTAAAAATTGAATTTTTCATAGAATTAATTGTAACAAGTTCCAAGGGTTGCGTACGACAATCGAATGAAGAAAATATCGTTCGTTTTTCAGAATGGACCATGAAGGAGCGTATCGCGAGCTGGTAGTAGACGAGCGGTCGTCCTCTCCGTTGGTGTCACGACCGTCGTCGACGGGATCCTGCAACGTTCGATCATTCACCCTGCAGGTGTTGCGCACGGCAGGCACGAGGTCGACAGGTGCAATAATCGGGGGTGACCCGGTTGCTGCCGCCGGGGCGGCGATGCGACGATGAGCTCGCCGAGGATACTGCTATCCCTCTACACCCGACCAGAGGTTAGTCATTTACATTCAACAATATTTCCTTTGCAACCTGCTCGAAATGCATTTCATATTTTACCCTCGGACGACGGACCTTTCCCGCAACAACAACGTCGATGTTGCCTCGGATCATTCGCAAGTTCTGCTTATCAACTTTTTTGAACGTGTCTTCTAAAATCATTTTCGTAGACTCGTTAGTCTTTCTGCTGGTCCCCGTGTAATATTTCATTCGTTCCATTTAGAAGCTAGACATTAAGTAATTGAATGACAATTTTCATACTGTGGGTCGAGATGGACCCGGGCTTCGCCATCGAAGGGTTAACGTGTGTAATCAGTGGCCACAATAATTGTATTAACCCTTTGCACTCGGCGCTATATTCATTCTGAAACTAAATTTTTCTTCCGTCTTAGAATATTTTCATTTTATTCGTACGAAACTGATCCGATTTCCACATATAATATTTGAATGTTTAGTAATCTGTTAAGTACAAATTTTGTAATGCAACAAATATTTCGTAAAGTTAAAATTTCTTTGAAATAATGCCACAATAATTTCTAGTGGAGCTTCAGAGTCACCACTCGAGTGCAAAGGGTTAATTTTTTGGTTAAAATGGAATATATGTGAGATATGTAGTTGATTGCATCTAATAGATAATTTGAGAAATGTTTGTTGGTATCTATGTTGGATCATCTAGGACCTAAAGAGAGGAATTTTTAGAAAAATATATCGTGACGTGATGGTTGCATCTGAAAGTTGAGGTATAGATTTCCGGCTATGAAATCGTTTATTTTTCGCCTGTGAAACGTGAACTAAGCTCGGGGGAAAACGTGCCTCCGTTGTGCCCTGGATTTTCAACTCCGAAACAAGCTTGCAAAGTTTGGAATAAATGAAACCTGTAGATTTTGAGATATCGTAATCGTGGGTTTTGAATATGTGGTTTTAAACAATATTCGCTTACAGTACACGGAGCATCGTGAAACGCTCGTAGCGATTCTTAACTAAAAATGAAACAACATACAAATCTGAAAATATAAATATTTTTTATTTTTTTTTTTTTAGCGAAAAGAGTTCCGACAGTTTCATTTCTATAAATTTCAACAGTTTCCTGCAAATAAACCATAAAATGCAATAAAGTAAATAACAAATAATGTGATAAAAGGTGAAGCATAGATGCATTTGTTCCATTAATAATATTATTAAGCAAACAGAATGACGTACAATCTTGTAAAATTCCAGATAAAGGAAAGTGAACGTGTACAATACCTGTGTAGTATACTCAAATTAAAAAATTTTGATTAAGAAGGCTGTCTGCAGCAAGAAATCGAAACGAAAGTGAGTGGAAGTAATGAAAGAATTAACAATGCTTTTAAAAAGTTTTAAAATATTGGAAAAGCTACAAAGCAATGTGAAACAAAGCTGAGAAAGAAAACAGAACAAGATCAGCTTTACGCGCTGTTTCTGTAATACAAAAGTTGCTCTTAAGAAGATTACAGGAAATGAAATATTAATGTTGATTTCAACTATTAAAGGAGGAACAGAATATATTTCATGCATCAGAGAAAACAGCAAAAAATAACTCGATAAAATGTAACGTCGACGGTTCATTCGAGTTTGCGCCATGAGTTGAAACCAATCGATAGTATAATATAATTTTCTCGGATCATCAAGAATTTAATTTAGACGGACCGGATGATTGCACGTTTGATTATCACAATCTACGGAGTGAAAAGTGAATTCTCTTTTTTCATCATTCATCTCTTGATTCGATCGTGATATTGGCTACCGTGTCCTCCCTTCTGAAGTTTCTAATTCAGTAGTTAGACAGGGAAAACATGGTTCGAAAAATTGATGAAATATTCTTAAATTCAGAGATTCTAAAGAACTATAATTATTAAATTCGGTCTTCAAAATCGTTACTAAGTCATATACCTTCAATAATTGTCTTTACAAGAGCACGGACCTTTGAAATTTATTGTTCTCAAATTTTCTATATTTTCTATATTTCTGGTCATGCCTTCAATTAAAATCTCCAAGTACTTTTTTTTTTAGATATTCCATTCTCTCTTTAGATCAGGCCTGGGCAACTGTTTCTCCGCCGTCGCTTTACGACCCCCACCACCAGTGTACAGGTTCCCCCACCACTGGCCACTTCATATTACCCTACCGTGCTTTTATCTCTCCTGGAGACAACCTCCTATAGAGGAGCATGGTGGGGGGTCTCAGGAGTGGGAAGAGAACTCACTTGAGGCTCGCGAGCCACCAGTTGCCCAGGCCTGCTTTAGATTGAGTCCATTCATTTAGAACTGAATTCTTACCTGAATTCTTTACCTTTTAGAAATATCCTTATCCGCAATTCAAATAAAAACTGTAAAAATTACCGTCATTTATATCGTATTAAATCAAAATGTACAGTATAAAAGAATTGTATCTTTTGCACACAATTTCGTGTTTTCCAATAAATTGTATACGTCCCGTCATACCTTTTCTTTTTAACATTCCAGCATATATATTTAATTTATTGAAAAGCAAGCGAAGCTATTGAAGTGATGAGTATCGTGCGCTAATCCTTAATCGTTATTGAAGTTAGTATTTTGTTGCGCAGCATATTCATGCCGCCAAAGGCACAAACGGAAATCGGAAATGGCTTTCGGTTAGCTTCGATCAACCCTTTATATTCGAATTTCGGGCTTTATTTGCGCTGTATCCCATTTCAGTAACGCGAACGTGAGCTGCACTCGACAGAAATATTTCGAATGATGCGATTGAACCCAAAAGTCACTTTGCTTTGAGCGTTCACGTAACCAGTATAATTTGAAATCACGAGAATATAAATATTTGTAACAAACAGTTTGTTGGCTTTTAACGAAACATTTGAATCAAATATTTTTCTCGTAAGAAAAACTTTTCAAAATAAATTTTAAAATGATATTTTATCTGGCTATTATCACTGGCTATAATACAGTTTTGGCTCTCATTTTTATAAATCAGACTACCAAAATGAGATTTTTAAGCATCCGCAGTGCAGCAATAAATTATTCACGATTAACTAATGTAGGAAAACGAAATATTAGAGGTTCACTGTACAACGATATTTCATGAAAAAGGAAATTCCGGAAAAATGGCGGCAATTACGGGATTGGCCAGTAATATTGAAGCTATAAATTTTGCACCTGATGGCTCGGCTAGTTAGAAGCTCGACATGAATTGCTCCCAAACCGTTTTCTGGGAGATATTAATAATGGTCTGTACTATGCGTGCTACGAAGTCAATTAACAGCAAGAGTTCCTCGTGGAACGTAACTTTTTAATCCTTAATGTTTCTCCTGCTATTAATTCTATATGCAGTATCGGAGTTATGGTATTATCGCAATTATAAGTCTCATTAATATACGGAGGTTCGGTATTAATTATTTTTCCATCACCTGAAAACGATTTTTTATGAAATTAATATCTGACAACAGTCAATATTTACAACAGTTAAATCATTCACTTCTTTAAATGGCTACATCGTTCTATTAGAATTTTTCCATTTTTCTTTAAATCTACCGGCAGGTGCCGAATTATTAAACATTTATTGAATTTGGGTGCAGAAATGGTGTCCTTTCGATTGGTATCACAGAGTCAGCACAGCCATTCAAATGGAAATATTCTCAGCCGCTTGTGCAGTCTCAGGGCGTCGCACTAAACAATTAGCACAACAGTGCCTAATATTGAAATGCTGGACGTGACCCTATAAATCAGTAGTATTATATACTGTATACTACGGCAGTAAACTGCATATTCGGCGCTTCATGCTATTTACATTCAATCTCGGAGAAACCGTGACTGAAGCCACCCAAATGATTGCGCTGCTTATAGTGAAGGAACTCTGACTGATAGCTTGTTCGCCTGACATAGTTCCATTTGATTACCATTTCTTAGGTCACTAAAACATCATTTAGCAGACGCACGTCTTCCATCGGTTGGCATCCGAAAATGACCCAACGAATTTATTAGCTTGAAGTTGCTGAGTTTTAATCGCGATTGTTTACGCAGGTTCTACGAAGTTTTTGATGATTGAGTCGCCTTTATTATTTTTCAACCCCTTTCCGTAGGATCGCGACGAAGATTTCGAACAGATTATACTAAATATGAATGTCATTCGTTTCTTTTCAGTTGTAATGAAATTTTGTTATCAGTATATAAGGATTTATGTAAAGCTAACTTAACTTTTCTTTTTAACTTTATTATTATTATTTTATTAAATATATAAACAGAATATTTTTAAACGTCTTGTAAAATTTTTTGTTCTTCTTTTATTTAGCCTCACGGAATCTAATTAACTAACTTTTATATTGAGAGAGATACCACTGCACTGGACGGTGGTTAGTCGGAAGCAGTATTAGTGCTGATGCATTGCAAGTTTAAACTCGATTACATCATTTATTGATAAACTGCAGTATAGTAACCATGGGTCGTTGTATAATAAATGCGTCCAAGTTCGAAATTCGTGATGTTACGCGATGTCCGTAGGGAGACTGTTGTATGTGTATGTATGGGCAAAATACTGTGAATAAATAAAATTTGGTTTCTGCGAATATGGCACAATAAAAATGAATTTCTGAACCCGGTCGAAGGTACAGATGTTCGAATTATACCTTTTCAGAATGGCGAAGATAGTAGAACACGTAGTAACATTCAATCGAGTAATTAGCATTACTACACGTGATGGTAATCGAAGTTCATGATTATGTGATCAACACTTTGAATTTCATTACCATATTCACACTTTGGATCGTTAACGATTCCTATATCAGCGAGCGCTGCGTTAATGCTTGTAATGAACTGCTCCACATCTATTAATGGTTACAATAAAATTTTACGAGAGACCCTCATGGGTGTACCATGCTTCTAATTAATTAATGTGTTGAATTCGACTCGACATGGAGTTCTTGTTTCCTTCGAATCCGTGTCGATGATTCCAAAGATATCTCTTATAGCGTAATGATGAAACATTTTTAAACACAATATACAATTCTTCTACCAAATTACATAACGTACTTATATACTAAATAAGCTTCTTACGCTTTTAATAAGCGTAACAAGTATTTCTTTTTCCAACGAAATTATCACCGTTCAAATATCAACAATTTCTCGAGATCGGGAAATTTACCGTACGACCCTTCAAGTAGTCGTGACACCGCTATCGGCGATGCAGAGAAAGAGAGACGAATCGAGTTATGAAAAGTCCATCGATCTCGTTGCACGTACACGGCGCAAGAATCGAAAACTTAGATTACACGAAGATAGATGGAAGTGCATAAGTTGGATCTCTCGCGTCGTCTATTGATCTGTAGCCAGGGACGAAGAGACAGGGCATCGTAGGTCTCTTTGTGTTTCCAAAGGATATCGGAAGAAAATTGTCGTTTTAGTAAAATCAATTATAGAATTATACTTGTACGAGAAATTTCACTTACGCTATTTACTGAATAAAAATTGACGAATTAATAACCTCCTGTTGTGCCTCCTGTCTTTGTGTCCCCGACGGTACCCGTGTGGAGCGAAACGATAGCAACTCGACCAACATCGTGGTTGGATTTTCTGTTTCGCAGCCCCGAATAGTAGCAAGGCCGGGTCGCTTCGCAAGCTGTCGCAAGGTCGAGCAGAGAGAAGCGGAAGCCGGTTCAAGGCCAAAATTATTCGCCTGGCCATGGACCTCGAGGCGAGGAACGGAACCGGCGGGAATAACGACGACGAATATACGAATATTTACTTCATCGTTGGCGATCGCAGGAAGATGGCCACCTACAAAACGGATCAGGTCACGGACATGGAGCTTAAGGGTAAGTTCGTTTAATTGATCTTCACTTTGGTAAAAGTTGCGGAACATTTTTTTCCAATACGTACAATTTCATTCCGATATAAGACGACGCTTTGCTATTTCGAAATAAGAACATCGCTATCCCCTTTTCTTCTCTTCAAGAACGAGAGGGTATGCATGGTTTATCCTTTTCCAACAGACCAGTTTATATTTTGCCGCTACATTCGAGCCTCTAGCACATTCTCAAGCCGCGTGGGTACCTCCGCCCGAAATACGACGAGAGCCGGTCCGGAGGCGTCGTCTTATATCGGAATAAAACGGTATTAGAGTAATATTGGTGTCGGTCGATATTATTTCCATTATTCTATATCGCGACTTCAACTTGCGAAACATGTGCACGGTAATTGTTCGATTTTTGGGCTCCGTTGTCAGGGATGGTAATTCCTTAAATTTTCTGCCATCTTTTATTAAACACCTTGTTCAATCCGACGGTGCCGATAGAATTGGGCACGCGGAGAGTGTAACCCTCTGCAAATGTGCCTACCGAGCCGGTTTTATTGCGTTGAACATCCGTGACGTAAATCGTACGACACGAATCATCAAACACCACTTGCTCTCCATTTGGATCGGTCACTCAAAATTAATTTAGCGGGCGGCAGTCCGCATATACGTGGGGGAGAGGGGTCAAGATGGAGCCCTAAGAATAGACAGGTCGATTTGAAATTGGTCAGCCGAGCAATTAAGAAAGGAGAGTCCTTCGGATGAAATCCTGTATCTTGCTGTCAGGATTCTTAACGGTTACAATACCGTCTCTCTGTTGTAAACGGAAACATTGTTTAGTTGCAATGGGGAGAACAACGGTCGCCACGAGGATTGCTGCTGCGAATAGCGAAAAGGGTTTCTCGAAAGTACCTCGAAGCGGAGGAACATTTCGAGAGGAGAGTTCGGTGGCCATTTGTTTGCCCGCCGATCGAATCTTTTTCGCTCGAGCCCGGTGACAGCTATCGAGGCACTTAGCTACCCGCGGAAGATTGAGATTGCTCGGACGCGAGATGCAATTTGTAGATTATTCAATACTCGCGCAGTCCACTCAGTTATCGATCGGCGCTCTCAGTCAATAAACTCGAGTAATCTCCAACGAAATCTTTCCCGCAACGTTCACCTTTCACCCCCTCCGCCTGCCGATACGAAAGAGCTCGCGAGCACTACCGAAATTATGTTTACACATACTTCGAGCCGCGACCTATCGATCGCGCGAGGTCTCCCGAAAGCGACCATCTAGGACTCGAATTGCCAATCAACTGTGTTTCATTCTCCCGTTTCTAACGAGCGGTCGAATACACATAGCTTTAGCGCATAATTGCATCCACGCGTCAGATTTCGCTTTTAATGGTACATTAATCTTCATCCTTCCCTCGTTTTCACGCCCCCACTTTCTGGACAACGATGCAAAGTGTCATGGCAAAATATTATGTCGTTCTCGTTATTGCCAAGAACGGTCGGTTTCGTGCATTGACGGTACTCTACTTAATTAGAAACATAAGTCTGCGTTACAAATGGGGGAGTTGTCTTTTAATTTCCTCTGCTTTTTCCACGACAAATTAAAAGTACGATTATCCGCTCGTGGGAGGCTTTTACGACTCCAGATAAATACTTAATCTTCACTCTTCCCCATTGAGAATGCATTTCTTTCATCGTTTACGACGAAGGGACTTTCCTTGCGCGATTTTATGAGACTCGTTCAGTCGGTTGGTAAGAAGAATTGAATTTTTTTTTTTTGAAAGTCTAACAAATTTCATGTACTACGTATTATACGAATTAACCCTTTGCATTCGAAGCCATTTTAATTCTAAAACGAAACATTTCTTCCGATCTAGAATATTTCCCTTCTATATATATTTTTTCATATTATACATACGAAAATGGTGCAATTTACTCGTACAATACTGAAATGTTTAGTAATATATTAAATACAAACATATTTTATTTTGTAAAAAATATTTTGAATAATGTTGTAGCACTTTTTAGTGGTGCCTTACAGTCGCCATTCGAGTGTTAAGGGTTAATATTTACCACCCCCTACTTTTTGTAACTTTTGTATCTTCTACCAGTGCTGGAGCACTCGATAGAATAAACTCTCTTATTACTACCGAATCTCATGTTCTGTAAATTATATCATAAATACACGAATCTTTATACGTACTAAAGAAATTAACCGAAACCACGTTTCTTCTCTCAATCATTTAAATAAATCGAAAATAATACAGCAACGAGTTAAGAGCATTCAATTTAAAAAAAGTGCTTACTATTCAGGAATTTTGTGATGTTTAAAAAAGAAAAAGGCAATGCCGTCCACGATTTTGTATCAATTCTGCTCTTCTGACACACATATAATTTCGATACTATTCAGCGTACATCCAAACAGGGTGCAACATATGTAAACAGCGTGTAATACGGTTAGTTTGCATTCGAATGCACCTCTTCGATGACCCTTCAGAGATTCGTTTTGGAAAATTGTGCTAACCACTTGAACACGTCCGCGGTCGCGTGCTAACCCTTTTACTGCGGTTCGGTACGGTCCCTTTTGTAGGAAGCTGAACGGTACGCGTGAACCGGAAGCGTCAGCGCGTTTCATTTCGCTTTCAGTGAATTATAACAATCAGGACCCGGTCCTCGGTGCATCGGCGGAATTGATTTTCTGCTTGTTTGCTCGTTACCGTTTGTGCTCCCCCTAATCCCGGATGACGATTGCGTTCCCATATTTTGGTCTCGAACGCAGCAGTGTGTTTAACGTAATTAGTCGCGGCTCCTATCATTGCACTTGCGAGCTCCAAGACGCTCCCCTAATCTCGTCATTAACGCTTTCGCCCGTTCCAATCACGTGGACAGGCAGATTATAAGCTAATATTGATTTAAGCTTCTTTGACCACGTGTCAAAGGAAACGTCGAACGTTGGAACTATTTCTTAGGGGCACCATTATTCAAATAACCGACTTTATCGGATAGCGTTGCAAATATTTATATTTATTTCTGTTCTGCCCCGAGGGTTGAAAGGTGAAATCTCTGATTTCCAACGGTGTTCAACTTCTCGTCGAATCGATATTTTCTTCCAATACTCGTTATTAAATTGCAGATTTTTATTAGAGAAAAAGTGATCTGCATTACTTAAAAGATACTGGATAAACGGTTATTTCCTTCCTCAACGATTTTAACAAGTTAAAAATAATGCAATAGTATGCGTACAGATATTCAAATATGATCAAATTATAATCTAATATAATATAGATTTAAATATTAAGCTTCGCATAAGAGTCGCAGTTTAGTCGTAATTAGACTAAGAATATTTATGCGAATGTACATAGGTTGATGGAAGCGATTTAACAACACTATTTGCAACGCAGTTTACATAGAAATTTGTTTCGTTCGCGAAGAATCGCATTAAGTTCGATATTATCTTGCGTATTCACAATGCAGTTATGACAGTCGCGCATAAAATGCGCAGTATACACAGTACGCAGTCATAATGCAAATGAAATTTGCACATATTGCACGCCGACGAAGCATTAAACACGGATATTCAAAGCATGCAAGATGTGTATTATAAAATGTAAACATTGTTGCATAGCAACAACTTGCCATCGTGTAGATGTGTGATCGATTTTGTGTTCTGGTAATCGGTCCACCGGATAATTGGTGTTTCTGTTGTGCGTCGTTCGAATAATCGATATTCTATTGCATCTGCTACAGTGACTCGCATTAATATTCGGATAGCCTTTAAAACGGAATAACTGTTTTCAAATTGGAGCAAATCACTTCAGCCGTCTCGATCAGTTAGAAGGATCGGTGTACTAGATCACGTTTGAAATACTAATGCTCGCTCTTTACAACTTTTACGAATCTTGTAGATTTGTGTCAGTCGTGTGCATGCTGCAAATTTTATTGAAATCGGTTGACTGTGGGCATGTTAATAATGGTAAAAATTCTTACTCTTTCTGATAATTCGTATTCTTTTCCTTTCTCATAAACGCGACACCGAGTATAGCTAATTGAACCGACCTCCGCTGCGCTCGTAAATCAGACGTAAAGCCGAAAGCTCTTGGCTCGAGATCTGAAAGGATCCTTCACTTGGTTCTGAAGAGCTTTCCCTTCGACCAATAGCACTTTTTTTGCAAGTTTCGCTCGAGTATTTGCAGTGCGGTAGGGTTAGCCCGCTTTTAACCCGTATCGATCATTAAATGGTTACACACCTTTGAACGGTTGAAACACAAACGAAATTCGATAATTATTTCTATACATAAAACTGCGTTTCGTTATTTCCGTTATCTCGCGTTTTAACGGTAAAACTTCTTTTCATTTGACAATTATTCATATTATAAACTGCAGAGTTACTTTGACTGATTTGGTCGTTTCGTCGGACCGAACAGACATGCGAGAAGTCAATTCATGTGCAACCTGCTGGCATTGTGGACACACAAACGATTTTGTGCTGAAGTGCATCGCGTAATTAGGTTAATAACATCATTCCAATTTGCGCAGGTTTGTTGTCGACCAGTTAACGGGAATTGCTTTGCCGCGAACGTAGTTACGAAGGGATTCGGAACATTGCAAAAGCGTCGCGAACAATAAAACGGATTCTAGCAAATTGTCGTTAAGTTTAAATATAGACAATTCTTCCCAATTACCGCTCAAACGCTTCTTGGATCCACGATGCGAGAAGCATACTGTGCCAGCGGAGAAATACGAATTCGCCATTTCTTCTTTGTTGCGTTCCACTTCGCAATTCCCTTTTTGGTTCCACTTCGCCGGTTCGCGAACGCACGTCAGCCAATCGCGAAAGGGGTCCGGGAGGAAAACATGCTTACACTTTTTCTCGTGCCTGCGTTCCGCGCGCGCGTTCTGAAGATGCGCGACTTGTCGACTGTCGTTAATCAATACATTCTTCACGTCTTGAAAAATTCCAAGATTGCCGACGTCGAATGCAGACAGCCGAAAAATTTCCGACTAATTTTTCACGCCTTGTCAAAGGCGTGGGGAAGGGGAGGGGCAACGAAAAGCGCGTCGCATCTCTGATTTATGACAGGTACCGTCTACTTCATTGGCTGATGAAGCTATTAGCGATTTAAGACGGGGCAACCTACGGCACAACATTAAGCGAGAGGATATGTTACAGTGACCGACAAAAGACTTTGTGCAATATAAAAAAAAAACCATGAAAGTGGCAAAAAATGACCGCTTAAAAAATTAGTACGTAAATCGCAATGCTGATTTCTGACGTTTCCAGACTGAGGAATTATTAAGGGATTCACAGAATAGTCACACCGAAACGCGTGCAGCCGGCTGTTGTTCGATAACGAGGGATTACGGTGGAAATGGCAAACCAATAAAACGGCCAACACAACCGGAATGCAAAAATAAATATATAAAGAAAAACCGTGAAAGTGGCAAAAAATGACCTGCTCAAAAAATTAGTACGTCGATCGCAATGCTGATTTCTGACGTTTCTAGACTGGGGAATTATTAAGGGATTCACAGAATATACACAATTGACACCGAAACGCGTGCAGCCGGCTGTCGTTCGATAACGAGGGATTACGGTGGAAATGGTAAACCAATAAAACGGCCTACACAACCGAAATACAAAAATCCGTTCGGACAGAAATAAACCGATAACGCAATTTGTAATTCATTTTTCTGCAGAAAAGAGATACTGTTAGCCCGTGTGCAAGCGAACGATTTCAAAACTGACAATTACTTAACGAACATCGGCCTTCGGGCTTCGCAGATCCAAGTCGAAATGCCTTTCACCTTTTCCCTGGTTTCTCCATTCAATTCCACGGAGGCTCCGCCTAATTGCGATCTCATTTCCATCCTGATAAAAGTGTCTTAGGCAGATGGTAATCGTTTTTCGTTTCGCGGCTCTTTCGTACGGCCGTCGGGATAAATCCGGAATTCTTTCGAGTAGACCCATGAGCACGCGAATGGAAGCCATACATAGACTCAGGGACAAAAAAATAGAACGCCATATGATCATGGTAATTTTTAATCAGTAGAGATCGAAACGCCGTTACTTGTACAGGGTGTTTCAACATTATATGTCCTGACCACTATAGCGTGATTCTGGATCGGTGTCAAAAAACTGGACCCTAAAATTGACCTTAACCTAGGAACCTCAAGGTCAAAGTTGTTTTATTGCAACCATGTGTCTCGAGTCAATCGTCCTCTTAGAAAGCGACTATAGGGTGGAATAAAAGAAATGTTTGACCTCGAAAAAAGGGTGGTCAATTTTCCGGTCCATTTTTTAAACAGATCTCCACCTATCCAGAGGTGTAGAATCGCGCTTATGGCGGTCGCGACATATAATTTTGTAACAGCCCGTACATTTTCTTCGATATCATATGAGAAACACAGAGGTTGTCCTATCATTTTATCGCTGACTGTACTGTTCACTACATTTGTACAAACTGTGTACCGACATTTCCCTGGAGTTTGAAATGTTTTTCTTTTTCCAATGACTTTGCCGGACTTGCCTCGACGAACCTGTGTGTAGGGACGATCCAAGGAACACCTCCTTCCGTTTTGTCGCAAAACTTTCGATCCTCTCAGCGTAATAAACTCGTCGTTCGTCGGTTTCCCAACCCCTTTCGCAACCGTGGCACCCCCGCAGCGGTACGACCGTTTCGCGAGCGAAGCGTGTCGCCGGTACATTCTTCTCTTCTACTTAATTAGAAAGCTTTTTAACAAGGCCGGTCGCCGAGCCGAGCCGCAAGAAAAAGAAAAAAAAAAACATGCCGACGGTGCCCCGCCGCGAATCGATACCGTTTGCAGGCTAAATTGACCCTTATTGGCCAGCCAGCATCGCGGAATTTCCTCTCCGGGGAACACCGAGCCGGAACCGGTGCCGAAAACCCGAAAGTATCTTCGGGTCTCTCGATTACTCTGCAAGTGATTATGTCCGTGTGGTTAACCGAAAATTTTCGTCCGGCTATTCTCGGCGGAATTGGATCCGCGATTTCAAATATTGCCTCGTGATTAACTTCCTTCGTACCGTCGATTTCACGGAAAATATGATCGAACAATACTTGTCATTACACACCCATACTGTAGAAGTCTCAATGACGTCGCTCTTAAACATCCATGCGATTTTTTTAGGTTTCTGAGTTTTCACAACCAAGATTTTCAAGATAAAAATCTGAATGAATTATAATATATGTATCTGGATGTTTGACATCTTTTCAATTTTTTTTCTGAATTTTTGCATACTACTAAAAATGGCCCAAAAACTAAGTTTTTCCACTTTACTCCGTAACTACGATACTATGGCCATTTCATTTGGTTCGGGTGCATTTTTGTCCATCTTATCTGGCTGTACCCTTTAGCCCCTTGAAAACGCACGTCGATCTATTAGTGACATTATTTTTACTTTGCTTTATCAGACTGATCGTGTTGTTAAAAGCTGTTACAGAATTGAATAATATTTCTCCTCGCAGTGATAATTATCTACATAGTCTCGTATCTCTGTGGAGTACGTTATCAATAAACAGGATTACCATAATGAACTGACGGGAAATATCGACCGATCGTAATTAGCCACGTATCCTGTGTACAATTAACAAGCAATATAGTAATTTGAAACCATACAGTCAACAATACGCGCATTTAAATCTACGATAACAATACGGATAATTTTATTTTCCTTATTAGCTTCTTGCGTGTCGCTTATCATTCCAATATCGCATGATACCACAATTTTATGATGCCCCATAATTAATTCAGGCTGACGAATCGTTAATTATACATATGGTCGCCAGTTTCGTTGTGTCACTCGTACAAATTGATAATTGCCCGGCCAATATCGTGGTATCGATTTCACAGTAATTACCAGACCGCTAAATTATTGTGGCACCTAAAACATCATGCTACAAACAACATGCTACTGTCATTGAATATTAACAAGCAATTTCACCTACCTATTAAAACACATACTTGAGCGTTCCGTTACTTTTTTTTTCTATACTTTTCCGATGCAACAGAACCTCGTCGCCTCCACACTTCCAGCCACAAGGTATTTTTTTATGTGCTGCGTTAAACAAAACATTTTTTACACAAGTTTGCCCCCCCCCCAAAACTATTTTGCTAACAACGGCACGAGATATCGTAGACGAAAACTTCTGACCCTATGATTTTATGTAAAAAAGTACAATATAAAATTTATATGAAAAGATGTTGGATTGTTTATTTATAGTTTTCAGTAATGTGAAAATAATGTGAAAAAACTGCAAATAGAGACCATTTACCTTAATTCTTTATGCCAAAGGTTAATTTTGAACACGAAGCAACTAATTATATGGTCAATTGAACTATTTGGCCAAAAGTCATTTCGAGCCAATCAAAATTGATGGGTCCAAATTGATCTGTGGCAACTATAAATTTATATCTAAATCATTTACTCTTTAATAGATTATAATATGTACACGAACTGATGAAATTAAATTAATTAGTATGTTTCTATTGAACGGAAATGTAATTAAAATCGAGAACTTGTGATCACACTGGAAATAAACTACTCTACAAAATTAAAGGTTGATTACATTTTCACCGGAAAAGCTGCCTGTGACTGTAACTTCACGTAAAAAAATCGTACATTTCCCGGGCATTAATTTGAAAGATTGTAGTTTTAACTTTCGTGCACTCGAATTTAAATTTTTGCGAGTACCCTATTTTATTGCAGATACTTCGTTCGAATTTGCAAAAATTTGTGAAATTATTCAAATTCACGTAATTCTCCGTCATCACCTTTCTTGTTAAGTTTATCTCTGCGTTTTTACTCTTTACGCATGAGCAGTACAAAAATATTAATTTGTAATTCGTAAGTAACAATTGAACAAAAATATTAAACAGAAATTCGCGGTAGAACATCATTGCTATTTTAATGAGAGAATTTGTAAATTACAATGTTTTCTCCACGAAATACATACCATTAAAATATGTACCTACATTATGAAGATAGGAATTTCCATGAAATTAGAACTCAAGTGCATCTCAGCTTGCACGATCTTGGGATTTCTGTGCTGCTCTCCGCGAGCCACGTGCACGTAACACGGATAATGCTGCATAATTAGCGGTGTAAACTTCTATTCTGTTCTGGAAGACACTTAAAGAATTTCAATTGCCATCGCTTATCCGATTATGACCTTGCAGGTATATTCAATTTGAGCATCCGGAGTTTGTACAATTGCGCGTAGAATGAAACGAATCTTGGTGAAACAATGCTGTTCCGGAATTGTTCGCAGATGAATTTCAACTTGATCTTCGTCATTATTTCACACCAGGTAGCTTATAATAGTTTATACTTTCGCCGAATTACAATTAGAAGCGGTAAATCCAAATGAATAAAACCACCGAAAAGAGAAATAAATTCCCATTTGATTCCTATGTTTCGCAGTTAATGCAAAGAATTTTTATCTTGCAGTCTACATGTTACATCCTAATCGAAATTGCTAGAACCCCTTGTGACCTTAAGGTCGCGTGAATTCGAAAATCTGTTTGTCTTTAACAGTAGTGGGACGATGTGACGTTCGTTCAATTGAAGTGCACCGTTCGCGTTGCCCGTGTGTTTATGGGCCTACCTGGTGCAATGAACCAACAATTCAGGTACAAATGTATCGATTAGGGAGGTGAGGTTCAGCTTCGTGTAACCCCGCCTGCAAATCAATCCGAGCGTTCCGCGAACATCCCTTACTTCGACCCCGGGCCTTCAATACGTGTCGACAGTAGCAAGATTGAACACAGTCTTTCTATCTTTCCAAAAAACCAGAATGACCTGTCACACAACTTTTTTCCGAATATAGGATCCTTCGAGAATTACATAAAAGAGATTCGATTTCACCTAGCTGTGTTTCCTTCGGGTTCTTTTTATTGTAAATAATAATAATTCGTATTTTCCACATTCACCAAATGAAATATCTACATATACCTACATATGTACCTGTAGAAGAAATTAATATTCCAACACTATTTAGAATATAACAACTTTTAAAAATAATTAACACAACTCCTCCCTTATGTCCTATTTTCCTTTTCGTAAAATAAAATTCTATTAAAAATGTAAAATATTGTAGCTAAAATAATATATTGTAAATACTGCATGTAACGCAATATTGAGAGTTCCGTTTATTTAAAATATCACGCTCTTTTCAATCTGTTGGTTGAACATGTATGTTTTCCCTACGAAAGTTTACAAATGAAATTATTCCAGTACCTTCGTGTTCAATTACGCTTGCTATTTTCACTCATATGTTATTAACCAATGTTTGAAGTGTTTGTTGTAAATTTTACGCTTGCGCTGAACAACAGGATGAGAAACATGAGAAAAAAATTACACGAGTGTTCTACGATCATATTCGTGTGTTCGCAGCTTATGCTCAAAAACGTGCATGCATCGAAAGCAAACAACTCGGTGCTGTTTTTACCAAATTGGAACAAATATTTGTAGTAGTTATCGCTCATATTCTGTCTCTACGGGACGGCTTTAACCGGATAATTATATTTTTCATACTTGGATTTATTATAGCAGATTGAGGCCGGAATTCGTCAACTGCAAAAAAGGGAAAATCGATTTCATTCGAAATGAAAAACCGGAATACCCCGTTAACACGTTCCATTGGAAACAGTAGCGTTCTTAACAGAAATTTTTGGTCCGCTGTATTTCTTCGACCAGGCTCGGTGGAAATTCCGCGCGCGCGCGAAGGACGCGTCCGTGCCGAAAATAAAATCGGTCCTGCGTAAGTTTCCGTGGCGCGCAATCAGCGCCGATTTTTCCGTAACACCGAGCCGGGCGAGACCGAACGAACTTTCCACGAGGCGGCGATTCCGAGCGGAAATCGAGCGGACCGAAATTGACGGTGGTCGAACGGCCGTTTCCGGGACATTCCGATGGACTCGAAATGGCCCTCCCGCGAGATAGACTGCGCCGGTTACTTCATTTTTCGCAGGGAGAAGGCCGCAGAGGGACGGACTATTGGCAAGGCATCGGTTTCCCCGTAACGAATCCCTCGGTGACTGCTGAAAATAGTCGTATCGTGTAACTCGAAATCGATTAACTTTGTTGCAGTTATTGATTTTCCGGCTGCACGCGAAACGTGTAACTGTCCGTCGCGTAAAACATTTCCACCGCGAGTCAAGAAATAAAATATAATTGACGCGTGTGCGAGTGTATGTGTGTCTCTGCCCGCAACGCCACCAATTCTCGATATACAGGGTGATTTTTCTTGCAAATCTGTGGTAATTAATCATCATTAATTTTGATTTCGCGTCACGCTCATATCGACGAACAACATGTTAACGACGATCAACGAAGGTAAAATTCGAATAGCGATGAATGACCTTGATCGACCTTGAAACACCAACATACTCAGATCGACGAATTGATCAAGGAATGAAAACATACAGTTGTAGCATCATACGAGACGAGAACGTGGAGAAGCGCGCTTCGAGGCGTCTTTCTAATATCTCTTGTTTATACCTTGTCTTTTGTTTCTTTGTTGTTAAATATATTCATTCTTTAAAATACCAAAGGTTTTTTGTCATTCCGTGGTCCGTATGATCCTACAAAGTTCAATTCGAGAAGCCAAAGGTCACCTTGAGATCTGGAAAACGACCGCACCTAAACAAACCTGATGGCCATCGTAAGACATCCTCTTTGATACAGAACAAGTTTGAAATAATTTAGGAGAACAGTAGCGAGCCGAAGAGAAGTGAACAGCTGCTAAAATCATTGAAGAAAGAAAGACACTTCCAAGTGGCTTCTATTTCTTGCGAGAATTTTTATTTCGCACAAAGGTCCGCACTATACCGACGACCATTCGAAGACGTCACCCTCGACACGGAGCGACTTCGATTCGAGACGGTTTTCCGAATAGCAACGCGACAGTTTCGAACGCGACGAGCGAGACACCGTGTACGGAGGTTGATTTTCTAATTCGAGGGACGCGCAATCAAAAATAATAATAGTACGGGTTCGTATCCCGTAGGAACTCTCGAGCGATGCTTTCCGACCAGCAATGGCTTCCTACACCTCGTACCAATGATATTGGCCTCAACAAAATAATGAATAAATTGAGCGTGGGTCACAATAAAAATATAATCGTCCGCCGTACATCCATGATTCACGTTTCATTATCCTATTAGAGCCAATGGATGGTCGGAAGATAGCCTCTCCCCCTTCTTTCGGCTCTCTGTATATGTGCCACCACGTTCGTTTCGTTTCGTACGGAGCCGCGCGTCGCGTCGTCGTGTGAGCCAGGACGACGAACACGTCGCGCGTCCGTCGCCCGTAAAACCCACAGCCGCCAAGACACACTGCTCCTCTCTCTTCTCGCTTACGCGAACCTCACGTGTTCACGGCTCTCGTGTAAGCGGACGAACGATAACGATAGAAGGTAGGAACAAGACCACTTTGATTTCTCCAACCGGCTAACTTTACTTTCGGTACGACCACGACACCTATCAACTCGGCTGGGGGCGTGGGAGAGACCGAGGGAATCGGTGGGAGGATTTGTGGGGGGTGGGTGGGGGCGATCGGGAGTGGGAGGGGTACTTTGCCCCGGGGTTGGGGGGAGCGGGTGATCAAAGAGAGTACAGCAGGTATAGAGGGTACAGGGGACACCCTGTAATATCGAAGTGGCCGAAGTGGTACCCAACGGGTGTGACCTGTGGCCGGACCGAAAGCGCTCACCGTTTTACGGCAATTTAACCCCGTTTTAGGTGAATCACCGACGACTACCGTGCTTCGCATTGGCTCCTGCGCAGCCATGTTGGGGAGCACGTTGTCGACAACTCTGCGAACAGAGATCTCTGTACTGACATTGTTGGAGGACGTGCACGGGAACCCTTGTTCCCGAAACGTTCTGTGCTTTAGGGACGGTCTACTCTGAAAGGGACAATTTGTTTTGCGTCCGTTGCCAGTGCAGTAGCGCACGATTAACCCTTAACTACTGTAGGATAATTGTTGTTCCAGTAGATTGACGTCTTAGGCGTTGTTACTAGAATTTTGTTCTTCGTTTCATTATCTTATTGGATCTGTTTAATATAACCAGTGTTTTACATTTTTTATCATAAATGTCAAGTAGGTAGATGTTTCTTTATTACCCTTGATTGCATTTGATAAAATACAGTAATTGAGCCTATTATTTTTGTGCATGACGAACCATTGAACAGCGTGATTGCATTGATACGCGACTTCCTTTATATCCAGAAAACGTAGTGTGCAAATACGTTCCTGATCGATTGTATATCGAAGTTTAGTTCGAGTTGGCAGAGCCATCCCGCGATTATTAACACGTTGTCACCTCCATGTCACCAGAATTCAGGTGACGTGTAGTCCCCAATTGTGCGCCTCGACCGAATACGGATGACATATCGGTGGGTCATGAATGATCTAAATAGGTACTTAGAAGGGTAGCCTACAGGGTATAGCACAGCTAATAGCTAGACAGCTGATCTTTATGCAAAACAGGAATGTTCTGTCTCATTCGTAGCAAACTGGGGTACAATAGAAAGCTATTTCCGTGGTATAAAAATATCTTTAAAAATATTGATAAACAAAGCAATAGAAATTGTGAGAATGGCCCGCCATCCGAGTTCCTGTTCCGTGAAATCGATCCACAAACCTTTGTTTTTCCATAAAAATCCCTGCTCTATTCGCCGCTATATTCACTAAAGTCATAGGTACGCTACGGTTTTGTGGGAGATCGTAAACAACTAACAGTAACAGAAAAGCACTTCGATTGGTTCCCGCGAGGCCTCGTCGACCCGTTACCAACCCTCGAGTCAATTAAAAAAGTTTACTCGGCAAACGATCGCGCACGCCGCGTTCGAATTTTATAGCTTGTAAACCACGGCCTGCACCTTTTGACCTCCGCTCACGTCCCCGATTCTAATTCAAGACCCCATTGTTCTCCACGCATTTGCACGGGTCTCTCTCTCTCTCTCCTGGTTTTTTTCCCGCTATTCGAAATTGGCGTAACTCAGCGGAACCCCTTTCGTAGGCAATTCGAACGGCGGCCGATCGGTGCGCTAATATTTGATTTAGTAATTTGAACGTCGTATTATTGACGGCGGGAAATAATCTTTTATTGCGAGCGGCGCGGCGCGGCGCGGCGGCGCGCGGCGATCGTTCTTCTTCTCGCTCGGAAAGTTTTGCGGTGAATAAGCATCACCGTGTCCTCTGACGCAGTGGCGCGGTAGGGGTCCCAGCGACAGAGACGCTCGAAGGGTTGTAATTAACCCGTTGATGCAATTATTGTCTCGGAACTTGTTCCGTTGCGTCCCGTCGAATCAAAGTTTTCCCTTACGTGGTAAAAATAGAAAATCATTGTCGCGGGGAATTTTATTAGAAAACCAGGTTCAGAATAAATGTCATAGAGAAATGGCGCCGTTAAAAATAACCGATTTTTCTGCCCCGGACAAGTTTTCACAGCATGATATTTTCACACGCTCGGAAATATCAGATAAGAGTGTTCAGAGTTGCACGCCCCGGACAAGGAGATAGCACGCATTAAGATTCGCGTAACTTTCATTTATTTTCGCTGTGGAACAGAAAATTTGTATATCTATCGAATAAAAATTCGTGGCGGTTTTATGCGATCCGCGCGCACGTTTCCTCCCAAGGAAAAATTGCGCGCTCGTTCGTGATTTCTATCGGCGGGTCACGTAGATTTGTATTAATGAAAGACGGCTGTGACGCGCATCCGCTACGTAATTTTCTAAATTAACGCGCGACGGGGCGAGGTGGGAAAAAATGCGACTGAAAATGTTTTTCCGCGAATTTTCCGCCCCTCCGTCAATCCGCTTTTCTTCGATTTCAATTCGGTTTTCAGCCGGCGAAACAGGTCACCGGAGGATTTTCCCAACAAAAGAGCAGAGTTTCCTATATTTTATTTTATGTTTGCCGGAGAACAAATTGAGAGGAGGGGCGTGTCGAAGAAGGAATCTGTTCGCGCAGTCGTCCCCCATCGTTCACAGATCGATGGTGGATATACAGCAACGGAATAAACTGTGTGCACACACATATATTCCGTAACGTAAAATTGTTTATTCCAGGAACGAGCGCGCGCGTTCGGTCTCGAAATCAAGCAAAGGAAATTTAATTAAAACCGCCTCGCGGCCCCGCTTTACCTACGCGCGTCCCGTCTCATCGTAAATGCACCAGCGCAAAAACTGTTGGACGCGCGGAAAAATGAAAAAGCAACAGCTGAATTTTATAAATGGTCCTTGTATGACGTCCGCGGGAAAAGCTCATTTTTCACACGGAATCATGAATCTTCTTGATGCAACGGAGAATCACAGCCGACATTCCGTCGCGTCGAATCGATAATTAATATATTATTCAAGTTGCTACTGCGGGGCCGACATGAAAATACGCACGAGGAAAAGAATTCCGCACCGTGATTTCGAACGGATGCAACGTGAAATTGCACTTGCGGCGACAAGCATAGATAAATGTATGAACATTTGTTCAAGCTTCAGGATCGTTATGATAACTAGACTGCGGGTCTTTGTGCAAAATGAGAATTGTTTGCGCTAGTGTCAAGACAAAATTTACGTGTCAAATAGACACATAGGAATGTATTTTTCTCTTCGGTGGTTTTATCGAGTTCAAAATAGTATTGATATTCTTTCTACTGTTCGAAATTACACCTACCCATTTAAAATAAAATCCGCAGTCTAATTATAACAGACTGTATAACATTTGTGTACTGCTGCTGCGTGGTAATGCAAAATTAATTATACAGGAAACAAAAGATGAGCGTCATAGCAAGCAGAATATTGTTCCGACAGCGTCAGTCTTAATATAAACTGACCCTTTCCTACGATTTGATAATTTTCACGATGCTGGAGCAGCTCCGTGAGTAAACGCGGGAGGATGATCGCGTTCACGACAGCTGCAACTATTATTTAGTTACCTGCAGTGTTCACTAATTTCTCGTTTATTATTTGCAGCTCGGGCGTAGTAACATGTATCGGTTTATTGCGGGTATAAATCTACATTATACCGTGCATCTACGAACTGATGATTAATTGTTGCCAGAGCGGCCGCGTTCGCGCTACCATTACTCATTGAGGAACGTGTTAATCCTCTATAATATAGCGCCAAGAATATTTTCCGCTCCCCGTCTACACGCGGCATTCATCAACGCTCCACCAAGTTGCGTTACCCTCCAAATGGGATAGCTTGCGTGGCTCGGTTGTTAAATGGTAATTTTATTTCCATCGGACCGAGATTTATGCGGTTGTTCTTAATCCACGTTGTTAGTTCATTATGTTTGTTCAACGTTCAATTTATAGAGTTTAGTCTCCCGATCATCATTCAATGGAATCAATTCGTTCAGCGGGGACCTGTTCTCACCTGTATCGAGGAGTCTTCGCATTACTTCTGAACCAGGGAATTCCTAACATCAATGTTTGGATTTTTGGCATTTTCTCGTCAAAATCTACAGGATCACATTTAAAAAAGTTAAAAACTTCTGGGTCTCCAAGGTGAAGTTTAACCTTCCGAAGAGCAAGTTTCGATTTACTTGTTATTGGACGAGTGTACCGGAGTGTGTAAAGAATGGTTGAAAACGGTATTCTCTCTTGAAAAGTGTACGAATACTTTTGTGAGTCGCTGCAAGTAGAATATGTTTTTGGGTCCGGATCGTTTGACAGTTTGCAGACAGTTCGGAAGATTACACTCCCAGGCGGAAGGGGAAGCGCGAGGTACACAGTCCTCTTCTGGTTATTTTAAATTCCACGTCGCATATTGTACGGGGGTTCCAGGGATTCGTCGCGCTAAATCATTTAGTCATCCACTGAAAGCGAAGGGAAACGAACGTTATGACTGTCGTTTCGGCATTGTGTCCCCGCGTGACAGTAATTTCGCCGGCATAATACACGCGTTAACCGGAGTTGCACGTAACTGGACAGTCTATTTCGATTATGAATAAAACATGCACTTATAAAATGCTGTTCTCGCGCGTTACGCTCGATATAACAGAAAGGATACAGCGCAGCGACATTTAAATAATGTATTCGGCTGGCAGATATCGGGTGAACGCTTCCTCGTTGATTTTCAACGTGATGCGTCGTTTGTTATGGCGCGAGCCTCATTTTGTATACGCCCATTACGTAACAAATGAATCACACGTCCAACACGATAGGCGCCACAAACGCTTCCGAAACTTTGCGACCGTCTACGCTACAGCGCGGATGCTACAACGTGTGCTAAAAGAGAAACTAAACGCTCTACCAGCTTTACGAAGCACCGTAGAACAAATTTTTATATTTAATAATTTTTCACCCGAATAGTCCATGCGATTTCGATGCGTAAAATCGAGACATGCGTGTGTTTGTAAATTATTTGATTTCATTCTGTTTTCACAATCTTAACATTTTCATTATCGCAATTTATACATTTTTGTTCTCTTCTTTAAAAAACTGTTGGGTATGGGTATGGCTTCTCCATTCTCGAAGCTTCACCTGCACATTTTTTCTCAGAATGTATTCTTTCTCAGGGATACAATTACAACGTATCATTTATACAAATATAGATGAATTGTAATTTATAATTACTCGCATTATTTTCTGAATATTTTCACTTTGTCAACGCATATGAAATGTTTTCGGAAAACATTGTTTACTCGACGCGCTAAATGATACTTTATTTATAGAAGCATGATACAATTTTAATGATCCGAAAGTAGTGTGAATGGGGATGACAGTAAACGTTGTATGGCCAATTAATAATTAATATTTATTTGATGTAACCATAAAACTAAATGTCAATACAATGACAAAGTCGTTGCTACATCAATTTATAATCGATTTTTCCGATATTACGTACTGCAGTTTATAACCAATTAATAACAACTTCACAATTTTTCACAAGTAGTACATTGATATTCTTAAATTCGTTCAGAGTAATTAATGAATAATATATAACAATTGTACCTTCATAAAATCAGCTGGTAACGACACTTGACACGTGTCAACATTTCACGTTGTTTACAAGAAAACAAGAGCGTGCGTCTCTCGTATGTACGACCATTGTTACGCTATACTACTGAAATATGGGAAATTTAGAAACTGAGTCTTTGACAACGATCCAGGATGATTTTCAACGTGATCGGGTTACTTTTGCAATCAATAATAAATGTGGAGTGTGTACTAGCACATGACATTTGACGAGATAAAGATAGAATTAAAGAATAAAATAACACAATATTTTCGTCAAACAAGTTACAGATTTCACTTTACTGTCAATAAAGTAATAAAATTAAAATAATGAATTGTGTACGATGTCGCTGTATCTTAGCGTTGTAAATATATTTTATTGTATCCGAGTATACAGAAAATACGAATATTATTATTAATTCTTTGCACTCCGTTGGCACTGCTGCAAAGGCATTTGTAATACGTTCTGCGAGTTACTGCTAATCATAGTAATAGTATGTTAGCTATTGTTTTACAAAACTTTAGCTGTCCGTTCCCTTCGAAGAGTATTAGGACATTTTCCAAAAACGTTCTACGGTTCATTTTTTAATATTTCTTAAATATTTTATATTTGTGTATTTATGTAAAAAATGTTTTTGTTACAGAACTCTTTAGAAATGCGGCAGAGGCTGGTCCTCTGGACATCCTGAAGCTTTGCAAGGGGGACAAGCTCTTAAACATTTCAAGTAATTTGCCGGGGAACACGCCGGAAGCACCCTATGTTCTCGAGGTAATGATCCAGAAATCGTGCTTTCCCTATTTTCTTTTTTTTTTTTTAGAAAATCTCGATGGAGTTTCGTGTTTCACGTTACACCGATAACAAATCTTTGCTAATCTATTTATTTCAGTTACTTAAGTTTTTAAATTATTTTTAACAATTTTTTTTTAATTTCCGAAGTAATTATATTACTAGATTGCAGATCTTTGTGCAAAATAAGAATTTCTTGTAAAATTTGCAAGAAACACGAGACAAACATCAATTTCTTTCGTTTTTGAATAGTTTTAATAAGTTGGGAATGGTATATTGACATTCTTGAATTTTTAAAATTCGTCCATTGTTTTACATTTCACCTTCAAATTCGTTCCATAATTCCATTAAATCCGCAGCCTAGTCATTAGGTATAAAATGCACCGGTATTGTAATACGTCGGAAAATGAGATTGCAAGAAAGGTGAAATTAATTGGGAAAGTATATTCACATTGAAAAATACGACTTCGTGTCAAAGAAATTATTGTAAAAACTACTTGACATCGATTAAATAACTTTAGTACAGCGTAGCTTAATTTATTTTGCACAAGACTCGGCAAGCTGGAAATACTTCTGCAAAAGTTCGTTTCAATGAAACGTTTAAAAATTAAATCCTACATAAAACTGTTATCCGAGAATAATGGCGTAAAGAAACACAATTAAGAAAGTTTCAGAGTACCGAAGTGAAGTATACTTGGCTTCGATAATAAACTTATCTGAAGTTGTATCAACAAAAAAAAAAAAAAAAAAAAAAATTGGATCTTTTAATGAAAATATTGCTCAAGAATCTTTATTTTATATGTAATCAAATTTACATAAAAATAAATTTCAATAAAAATTGGGTTTTTATATATCAGATTTAAACTCCTTGCACTATACTGTCACATTAAAATTGAGCTTTTCTATTTTTCTTTTTTTATTGTTGTACCTCGCAACACAATAAATTGTGGTTGAAGTATGTTTCGAATGCCGAGCTATTGTGACGATAATTGCATCTACAGGTTATAATGGAGCAATCTGTATAATAAAATATTATATTGTTCACTTAAAGAATAAAGTCTACGAAGATATTATAACAACGTCGGAAAATTTGTGGCAATGATGTCGAGAAGCATGTTTCAATATAAACGCACGTACTACCCACATAACTAGTCCCCAAAGACTTGCGCAATCACTTATTTACCTCCTACGGAAGTGTATTGAAACAGGCTGACATCATGTAGAGTATATTTCGTAAGGTATGCCCCTAAATTCTTTTCCAGCTTCGTTATTCTCTCTTTTTAGTACTTCTTAAGGATAGACCGACAAAAAATATTTTACAAGCCTACTTCTCTGTCGATAAAAAAAGAAACTTCTCAAATATTTTGTGGCTAAACTATAAATGTGCAAAGTTTCGTCAAAATCGGTGATTGACAGTTGAGTGATGTTCCTTGTAAGTAGTGCGATATTGACAATTAAATCAAATTTCTGTTGAAAAAGCAAGTAAAAGCAAAAAGTACTTGAATAGCCATAAGCTACACACTGTTTAAAAACAAATGGGGAAAAGCTTGTTCCAGGCGACCTTAGGCGATTTTTGTAATGCAATAAAATATTTGTAACATTTATCATGAAGTGTAACAAAAGTTCCATCGACCATTTAAAATTATTTTCTGTTCGGTTTTGGATTTACTAGAACTGTGTATTGTGCACATTCTTGAAGGTATTTAATATGGAATTGCTTGCAATAAATAATGCTGCAAAATGTAAAATTTGAACTTCGAAATTTCGTTCGAATGTGTAACATTACTATAGGATCCACTATGAGACCCGACACTCAGAGTGCTATGGGCCCGGTCTTCGTAGATTCGCGATAAGGTAGAGTGACTACATTACCGTCAAAAAATGGTGTTACGTGCCTCAAGTTTTCGTCCTTATATAAGAATATTTTGTCGCTGGTAAAGGGCTCGTTCGAAAGAGGAAGGTTCAATCTAGCGCGCGCTGGTCATGAGCTGCCGAGATTATGCAGATATTTGGTAACATAAGCGTTAGAAGTAGGCCAAAAATTGACGATGCGCATGCCGTGGAATCCGAGCATTTTTATGCCATTGGATCAGTTTTCTGGATAAAATCGAGAGCAGCGCGCACTGGAAAATATCTCCAGCTACAAATTGAGCTATATTTTGTCTTGATTCTCTGCGACATAAAGCGAAAACCTTGAAGCACGTTTCTGGCGTCAGAATTCAGAATATCGATAATACAGAGCAAAAAATGTGACAAGTTTAGTCACAGACTCAAGACCCGTCGGATCAAGACCAAGACGGTTCTTAAGTCTGTGAATGGAAATTATTAAATAAAAAGTCACGTGACCATCCCGGGCCCTTAAGTAATTCAGAGACTGTACTTGCCGATTACTATTTCCCCGAGCTCGCGACATGCTCCCTGTACACACGGTGATCCGAACGTATCCGTAAAACGTGTTTCCTCTCTTGAAGATCGTCGGATCGCATCCGGCCTCGTCGGGGGTGATCGAGGCGGAAGTGCTGTGGGCTCTCGAGAGACGTGTGGCGGCCTTGGAACGGCAACTTCGGGAGCAACAAGAAGCTCTGTACGCGTCACCATCGCTCGCTCTTCGCGAACTCAAGCGGCAAGTCGATAGCTTCAAGAACAACTTGGAACACAACGACCAGTTCAATTGGCTGAGTAAGTTTTCCACCAAGTATCCACATCTACGCGCCGAACATTTTATCAGGGACGTCGTACGATCGAGTAAAACACGCATCGAATCTGAACAAACACAACAACTCGACTGCTATTTCGATTATAACAAACTAGAGTCAAATCCAAATTCTTTTCGCAGGTTTCGTAAAGTCGCATCAACTTCTTGGGGTTTATATCTATTTTATCATTCTTGTCAGTAATTTTGTTTCACTTAAGAACTTGCCAGACTTCCATTTTGTTTTCCTCGATTTGCATTCTCAAATTCTAAGATTTTTATACAATTTGTCGTCTACTAATCATTTAATAAGAATCACACGAGAATTTTTAATTCTATTTTATGAAAGACGAAAAGAAAAACCTGTGCAGAGTTAGACTACCTGACATAGAAATTTTAATTCTGAAAAAGATTAATCGAACTCAACGTAATTAATTAAATCAGAAAAATAAAATATTAACAAAGAACGTAAATACTGCATCGTCGTTGGACGCACCCCTCAAAATAATGTAACTTCGTCTGAACAGCTTTCTCGTAAAATCGAAAATAGCGGAGACAATCGGCACACGTCCGGTTAAACAAGGTTGAATAAAAACGTGTGAAGTTAATTTCGCTTTCTTCGTACAAGCTACGATTGATGGTAAAAATTTTCGTCGGAGAGAAAAACGGTGAAACCTGATAAGCCGATCTGTTATTTCAGCCCGATTCCAAAAATCGAGATATCATCCGTGGCGGACATGTTCCAACGGCTTTGGATTTCATCTCGAAAGCTGATTTTTCCGTGTTTGTTTTTCCCCTCGATTTTTCGGGCAACGAAATCGTAGGACATTGCCGCGATCGACGAACGTCGAAAGCCGATCCTGCTGTTTTTTTTTCCTTTTTTTTTTTTTTAATTCAGCGCGTTTCGCAAAATTCGCGGACTTTCGGAACGAGTCGGAAAATCAATCTGCCCGTGGACGATCTGACGGGGACGATGGATATACGCGCGGATAAACACCGGCCAGGCTGAATACGCCTACCGCTGAATAAATATTTGCCCATGCAAGGAACCGTCCCAGCTATTCCTATCTTCGGTTTCTAGCCAAACGCATATATACTGTGCGTCCTCGCCGAAGTGTAAACGTACCATTATCTCTTGAAGTTTCGTGGCTGCGAAAAAGATGTGTTCGTGGAAGGTTGCATTGTGCGAAAACATTTTCGGCCGAGGCGCAGTTTCCTTTGCATTATTTAGTCGAGAGATACCACGGTCAGATTTCATACTTTGACTGGTACCGAATGAATAGTATCTTCTGCATTTCGCTTTCTTAGTTGTGAACGACGGACTGAACATACTCTCTTAAATGTGAATGTTATTAATTTCTTCCAAATCTGATGTTAACACGTTTGCTGCCAACGTTTGCCTCGGTAGCGGTCTTCCCAATTATTTTACTAAATGCAACAATTATTAAATATGGAATTACGTCATCTGTTTTTCGAACACCCACGAGGGTAGTTACTTTCATTAGGAATTCGGTGACTGTAATTGCTCAAGGTCATTCAGGTTCACAGACAGAGGAAACGTATAAGATTGAAAATATGAGAGAGAGACTAAATTCAATTGGACCAGTTATTTTTTGTTAGTCCAGTAGTAGAATTTGGAAAGTACATTGGAAGAGAAGTTAATTGGTCAGTCAATCTAGACGGGCGCTGTCAATGAAATTGGCCCTGAAATCAAATCTCGATCCATGAGAAGTGAGGCTCGATTGATAAAATATTGCTGAAGTTGCGGGTTCAATCACCGGACCTCTGTCGCTTTCAGGTTACTACAAACAGCTTCCAGAGCCTATCTACGCGGATTCTTGTCGCAGATTGCAGTATCGTCGGAAGAGCGACAGCATGAAGCGAAAGGTGCGGGAAAAGTTCCTCAATATCTGGTGAGTCTATAAAAATGCTATTTTCACCCTTCTGCTATTCTTCTTGTGGACCCTCACGTCAAACCACCCTTCCTTTCAATTCGTATTTCGATTGCAATCCGGATAGAGAAGACGTCAAACAGAAGTACAGTCACGAACAAAAGTATTGGCACAGCTAGCTTTTAACGACAGTGGCCTACAGATTTGTTTGCAGAATGCTTTCGCATCGATTTCTTTTCTTACATCGGAACTTTGGATGAAGATTTCTAACACAACTGTGAATCGTTTATCGTTTAAAATTATTGGCTATTGTGTGTGACGTCAAAGCCTAACCATTGGGTGCCAGCGACGACCTACTTCGATACGTGACTGTCGCGCGCCTTTATGACGTAAGCAACGTACACCTCTGTTGGACGGGTTGCCGCATTTCAGGCGGATCTTTAATTGATAATAAGTAAACAATGAAGCCGAAATCGCAACGTTTTTATTCTTCATTTTCGTTTTATATTGTCTTGAAGAACCACACCTTAAATTTTCTCCAGCCTGTAGTCGACCACCCTGCATTTTAAAAAGTGATTTTTCGCGAGGAAAAATATTTTGTTCTACTTTCAAGAAAATAGAAGTATCTCATTTTCATAAAAACATATGGAATGAAGTTTCAATCGATTCGCTGCATTTTACAACAGTTTCCTTCGAACAGAAAGGGTAGCAGTCGTCAAGTTATAGTTATCGCATAAATAATTACGTGCGTCCTATGTTCGTGCACTTCACATCATTTTCATCGTTCACTTTTGACCAATAAACGTTAAATTTTCCGAGTACGCATTATCAGTTAATTCAGATTCATGTATCGCATTAAATTAGGATCGAATATTCGCATCGTACGTTCGGGGTGACTATCAATGAGGTACCAAGAGCCCGTTACCCTACATAGGCCACGAGGTTTCGAGATGATTAACTACCGTTGATAACCTGATCTATTAAGCTGTTGTTTCCAACTACAATGTTGAATGGACATTGACGGCTTCGTTAATCCCAAGGTTCTTATCGGAAAGGATTACGACCGGTTCTGACAAGTCATCCCCGTTCGAAGCGATCGACAATTTTCGTCATTGAGTGCCCCCTATCTTCATCATTCATCGTTCGAGAACTACTTAATTCAATTACAATATTTACGACATGTCGCTGAAGGCCAGACTAACTAAGGCTTCTACTAAATAAATTCCTTTTCTGATTCTCGAGAAATTGCCAATATTTAAACTATGATAATTTCGTTAAACAAAGTAGTACAATAATGAATTTGGGCTCATTTTAAAGCTCGAAGCCTCTACTCTCTCAGACCATCATTCATTTTTTTCTGAAATACTTGTGCGTATTTTAGCAGACGAAAAACTGAGGACACGTCTTTGGTCGCAGCCTAAGTGACAAGTGATCGAGCGAATGTAATCCTTCTTGCATAGATAAGACGTAGATTAAAGTAAAAATGTTTAAACGGAAAAATAATCCCAAGTTGTACAATGAAAAGGCAATTTACATACATTTAATATCTGATGAAATTAATTATTATTTAAAATTCTGAGTGGTCTAATGTTTTGATCCTAATATTTTTGCCTGAGCAATGAAACGTGCAAGACGCTTTTAATGAAATTTTACGCAGCTTGAGGTTAATTTCACGTTTCGCGTAGAGCGAGAAATATAATTATACCGCACTTTGCCGTTTTATATGTGTACAGTTCGGAGAATATGAAATGCTGTCAAATATTTGCCATGCATAAGTACGATCAAGGAAAGTTTCACGATGTACGGAACGTTTTAATTATCGTTTTTTAATTGAATTCTAATTACTGTCGTTGATGCCACGGAATGGTATTTTTAATGAAACGTTACTTTACTTACGGGAACGTTTTGTTTGTTTTTGAAATTATAACACACTCGAAACTTTCGAGCAGCGGTGCGCCCGCATGAAATGCAGCGAATTTTGCGCTTTCGTGCGAGATATGAACTTTTTAAATTGTTTTTTAAACGTACCGCTGTGTTTACGATGACGTTTTCAGTGTTTGAATATGGCAACAAATTGAACGCGAATAATTGAACTCGCCACGCTTGCAACGTCCATTTGCAAAATTTCAGCGAGTGAAAACCATCTCACGTAAATTTTTTAGGCGCAATGAACCGAAACAGAAAGAAATGTCACTTTTTTAATGGAAAATTAACGAGCAGTAATTTTCAATTTAAACTCTTCTAGACAAATCATGCTACGAAAATAAACGGAAATTAAATAAAGGAAAATGAAAAAGCAACTGAGAAATAGAAATGTTAAATTAAGGGGCCACAAGAGGACATAAATAATGGAAATCTAAATAATCTTTGCACGAAAATGGCTATTGTCCCCCGGGGACCAGATCCAGTAGTATAAGTCATCGTCTAGTCAGACGTAAATGTCGCGTACCTATACTTGCGCTTAAAAGACAACATCGATGAAATTGATTTACTCAATGCGATCATTTTTTAAAGGAGTTCTCAAGGGTTACAATTCCCTTCGTAGGAATTCAACAGGATATTTTGTTAAGGAATTTTTGGGAATTGTTTTTTTGTAAAACTATTGAACCTTTTGAATTGAGATTTTGCACACATATTTACTGATACTTGAAGTACACGTGTGATTTTTTACAAGTGAAAATAATCAGCATTACATGAGTTATTCATGAGTGTCGCATTTTGATCGTCTTAAATTAAATTTCAAGCACGTTGGGGTACTAGGGTAATGGAGGTTCGGATAATGGAGGTCGTACTGTACTATCGTAAAAATATGCTGTGAATTTGCGGGCGGTGTTTCATGTGTTTCACTCATTAACGGATAGCCGCAATAGACGTCGGCTTCAGCAATTAAATGCTACGTTCTTATCAACGTTCAATCTATCTCTGCGAATGCGATGATAGCGCACCTGTGCTATCTTTTTTTTTTCACGAATGTAGAACGGACGAACGCGTTTCAAGCGAAATCGATGGGGCCGTGTACCACCTCTGACCCGCTCGAAAAATATGAACCGTTGGATATTTTTTTCCTTCAAATTGATATATCCCTGTGATTCGATTTGCCGGCGATTTTTTGTTTTCCGCTTCGAGGAAATTTGATGGACGTGAATCGAAGCGAGGGCATTCTGTGAAATAGCGACTACGATAAATAATAGTCCGATTTGATTTTGTCAGCACGTGAAGAGTCTCCATTTGATTAATGGCGAAACACTCGTGTGCCATTGAAGCACGTGTGCATTAATCTGTGCAACGTTCAGTGCACTTCTACTAGCGTGCATTTTACTTCTGAACTACTACGTTCTATCCAATGAGAATCGATTGTCTAAATAGCCAAAAGAATATTGCGTTTGTTCTTGCACTAGCTGTAGATTTTTATTATAAAATATAGTTGTCACCCGTCAGAAGGAAGTACAATATTTTTGGGACACCCTGTAGAGTTTATAGTGCCCACTTAGAAGTGAAAACGGGGTTAGTCAGACTTTGGAGACTTAATGACTAATGACTAAGAAAAGAAAAGGTGTGCCATAATGTTTTGTTACACATTTGGTGTACGGTCGCAAAATCTCACACTGTGCGACCGAATAAAATGGGAACGAAAGAGTGGAATTTTTGCAGAAATAATAGAAAACCGGCGATCGAATGTCACCGGTGAGAAATTCGTTGGATCAGGCGAGCGGTAGAGATTGACTGGAGAGGAGAAACGGCGAGGAGGAAAGATTCGTTTCCTGTCCTACTCGACCACGTTCGGGGAGATTATAAATCAGCCGGTTTTATTTGAACGCGCGGCGCACGCGAAGTGAGGCAAACACGAAGTTTCATAATAAATCAAGTCGTCACCCCGGCGTATTAATGTCCTTCGTTGATCGCTGATAGTACGCGCAGTTTATTTAAGGACTGACTTCGGACGGCGAAAACGGAAGGGCCGGAAGGTTGCCGCGGAATTATTTATCCATTTATCTGCGCGAGTGAATCGCGCGGCAGGATGTGATTGGCACCGGTCCGCACCGCGAGTAAGATGCGCCTGGAATTTTCAATGATCTAGGAAAGAAGGAGGACGAAGGAGGAACTTCCGTCCCCGAGAATTCCGTGTTCGGCGAACAAACCTGCCCGAATTTATTCGAAGTGAAATCCTCGAAACAATAGAGTCTGACCTGTCCAGAGAATAAACATAATTCGTATTAAACATAACATCTACGTACCACACCCACAGTTGGGCAAAACGTAATTTCAATTACTATTACAATTACCAATTACTGTAATTTGAAATTGCAGGAAGAAAATTACAATTACATGTAATTGTAATTGGTAGTTGCAATTACTTGATGGATCACTGTAATTGTAATTGTGGTCCGCAAATACAACTACTGGTTGAGCAAAATTAATTGCAATTGCCAATTACAATTATATGTAATTGTAATCTTATTTATGCAATTACAAGTAATTGTAATTGGTGGTTGTAATTACTTGACGCCAAAATGGCACTAAAAAAAGTGATCGGATACCGATTTATTTATTTATACCTATGTATTTAACCCAAGAGGTTGTTGATGGGGATTGCGGCCGGGTTGACTTTCGTTCAATTGCTCAATTTTTTTTTGGTACTTGTAATCCAATTACTGCAATTACAATGTAATTTTAATTGCCAAGACTTAAATTACAATTACAAGGTGATTTAAATGACAAGTAATTGCAATTACTTCGCTTCAAGAAGTAATTGTAATTGAATTCCTCAATGACAATTACAGTAATTGAGTAATTGCAATTACTTAACACGATTACAGTAATAGTAATAGTGACTAACAATTACTTCAGTGTAATTGTTCTTTCAAACCACTAATTTGTATGTTTTGTACCATTTAACCGTTTTCTTATTGAAATTATAGTCCACTTTTGCTCATGTAATTGAAGATGCAATTAAATACTCATGTAATTAATTACTGCCCAACTCTGCCAACGCCTCTTTATTTGACTGAATAAAATGTGTAAGAGTTCCGGTTCTTTCGAATGTTAATTACTTCTTAAGACCTCAAATGGTGTATGTAAACATTTTATTAGCGAAAAAATTATTTCTTTTTTGTTAATCGAACAAATATGGCTTTCGTATAATAACTTGCGTACGCTCAATTTTGTGAGTAACTGTACGCGTGTTTAGCACAGTCGCCTTAATAATTTGAGCACCCACTGTGTTTGGCATGTTCCCCCGAATTGCAGGAACGCGTTGACCTCTGACGCGGCAATATTCAGAGAACAGGCCGGGCCGGCTGTGTTTGAAATAAGAAGATCTCGAAATTTCGCTTTTCTCGGTTGAACCCGTTTCTGGTTCGCGTTACAGCGCGATGACGTGCGTGCACGCGAAGCACGCTTTGAGATGTAGAACGGCACCGGTACGTGATCCCGACGTTTTTGACCATGGTCGCGGCGGAGAACTAGAAATGTTCAAAGTGTTCGTCTCTGAAACAATTTTTTTTTCAGCGAATCAAACACCGTTTTCCTGCCGAGGAAGAACAGGAACGGAAAAAAAAGAAGAAAATACATTAAACGACACACGCGGCGGGAAGGGGAGAACGGAAAATTGTGGGAGTGCACGCGATTGATCGGACAAAGAGGAATTGCGCGCATGCAATCAAATTTTATTCGACTGATATTGCGATTAATAAAATTGCATCGGTCGCTTTAATGAAATCGTTCTGAACGATTCGCGGGGCGTTTTCAATGTCCGGTTGATAAACAAGAACCGTCCACCTCTGTATTTTAACGGTTTTGAAACGGTCGAAAAGTGTGTTTTCCTTTCTTCGAATGTCAATGAATGATTTATTTATCGACCTCTGTAGAACGTGGAGGAATTTTCGTATGAATAAATAATAATGATTCTCGCCGAAGTTATAGCGGTTTTACCGGGGCGCGGTAAGAAGAAAAACTTATTTTCAAGGCGGGCATAAAACCAGCCACTTTTCTTGAAGTATAAAATACAGAAAAACATTTTTACGCGCCGCGAGCGTGGCCATCGCTTACAGTAGAATGAATAAAACATAACGAACAATAAAAACGGAAAATGGTGTTATCACGAGTGTCGATTTGATTCGAATTCTCACAGTAAAAACGCACAATACATTGAAAATATTTGTGCGTCTGTGCAGAGTGAAATACGAAAAATTTGCATTAATAGACGGTAAAGATATGTCCGCTTCTAGTAAATATCGACTACTGTCAACTTATTAAAATGATTCAAAGAGGAAAGAAATCTCTATTTGGCATCCATTTTTATTTTGCATAAAAATCCACAGTGTAATTATAACAAAATTTCTTTTGCGGAGCGAGTTTTTTTTCGTGGTATGTAATTTAAATATTTTTTAATTCTGTGGAAACGTGAATAGTAAATTGTTTATACGTTTAATAGAAAACTTTAATATTTTCTGCGAAATTAACAATCTGTAAAGGTGAACTCCTCGGAGAACGTCTCTTTCACATGACATCCCTTTGACCGCATCTTCAACGACAGCTGGCAGATATTAAAGAAACAGGAAATTTTCGAAAAATTTCAATTTTCTTGATGGGTCGCTGGCTCGTAAAGAATCTTGATAAAAGTGTACCTGCTATCAAAGCAATTTAGCTGTCGTGTGGTTGAACTTTTTCTATAAAAAAAAAAAATTGTTCACAGCAAAAGTTTCATATGTTTTACGAGTTTCGAAGTTTTACGATTTTTCATATCGTTTTCATTTCATTGAAAAGTTTGGTATCGAAATTAAATTTCGCGTGAAACCTTTCTCCGGCGAAGATCTACCGATAAAAACTTCCAACGCGGTTCTATTAAAACGCATTGCGCTGGGTTGCTGCAATTTTCGTGCGCTTAGACCGCGAATTTCTCTGATATATGCACGTACGTTTGAAATCGTTTCGCGGCTGATCAGGCTCGTAGCTGGAGGGATTTTTGTAAATGGAATTTCAAGGCGAGTCGGGCAATTCGATCGGGCAAGGAAATTTAATTTTAACGTATGCGAATCGCTGATGGAAAAGTAATTCGGCAGAAACGCTTTAAAAGATAGCGGACATTTTGAATTCCTTTATGTTATCCTGTGTACCATCACCCGGTATGCAGCATTACATTAAATAATCATTATTTCGCAATATTTATAGACGATTCTTGCAATTATTTATACTAAATATACTCTGATGCCATGGAATCGCGGATAGTTTCGTCCGGGAATTAACAAAGGCAAAACAGTAAAATTCGAAAATACTCCTTTATTATTTTCGACTAATTAAAAGTATTCGGAAAAGAAATAAATGTGCATGTAACTCTTACACGTTGCGATTGATCTAGGCAATTTTGATTTTGCATAAAAATCCGCAGTCTAGTTACGAGTGAGATACTCTGCTGAGAGAATTCCGTGGTACTCTGCGTTTCCAACTGTCTCGCGTGAAACTCAAAGGGATGACAGGATCCAAGAGCAAGCATAATTGCGAAAACGAACGAATAGTGAATCGAGCATGCTTGGCACGAAGATTAAACCTTTGAACCGATTGTGTTTCAAGTTAATCTTTTCGTGAGCTGCAGATATTCCGGCACGGTTCGAATGATGCGTAACAATACATCGATTTTGTAACAATACACGACTTTGCGAGCTAGTCGGTTATTAGAGATCTAATCAGCTCAGAGGCAGGTCGGTGTCATGATGGCTGGGGGTCTGTCTTCACATCCCCAGCATGCATTGCCAAAGAGATTAATTTAATACCAGCATGGATCGCCTGGTGAACACACATAATTTTCACTCGTACGACCAGACATCGAGCCTGGCGAGTTTTAATGAAGATGAAACACAAAGATTCTCACTCGCTTGATTTAACGTGCTTAATAAAAATTAACGAATGGTGGAATTAATATTGCACATGGACCTCCATAAGAGCGATATATATCAAGGCAATGCTGTTTTAGAGAAGAATATTGCGTGTATTAATTTGTGCACCTCGGAATTAATCACCTGCAACCTTGTTTTAAATTCAAGTTTACTACCAGCCACATCGGACTTTGAACGTGCCAACCCCCAAAATGTAAAAACCATAACTGTATTGTATTCTCTTTGCAGTTCAATTGAAGAAATTGCACATGCAAAAAGCGGTGTCATTCCTGACCAAATGATGCACCCCAAAGCAAAGATGTATTTTGAAGTTATCTTCGAGTTATGAGTAGACTGCAGATTTTATGCATTTATGCACACAAGTGAATCGGCAACGCCGAAAACAATGAGAACGTCGGAAAAAGTAACCTGGTACTGTTGTGTAATTTTCAACTTATAGAAATTATTAAGAGAAGAAATACAGTTTCACTTAATCGATGCGGACTATTTTCGCCTAAAATACCGCGATCTATCTGCGAGAAATCGATGTTGCGTCAATTGGTAATACCATTTAATAATCCAGCAGGTTACAGCTTATCATGGATTACGCAGAGTAAGCGGCTAATGCAAATATCGCTGGTATAACTGCGATAGCTAATATTATCGTTAAATTTTACTATTTGATGTTAAACATCTAATGATCGAGAGGATTCCAGTCGGAAATTTCCGAGCTGTTTGTAGACTGGCAATGGAGACCAACAAACCTCCACTGTTGATGAGAAAATTGACCGATCTCGGGTGTACGTATACATGACAGTAGTATCGAGAAGGGCCTCGCGTAGGTCCTCTCTATTTACTAACTACCGAGGCCCATCTGTAAATATATCCATCGTCAAAACAAACTTTGAAGGCATTGGTCACCGATACAATCGATCTGTCAAACGAGGTATTCACTCGAGAAACTCGATCGACACTTTATAACATCACCTACGAGTCGCGTTAAATTAGATTACCTTCCCTTTCCTCGCGATTCTAAATAATTCATACGTTAAACGTTCGTCAGAATTATCACAAGCAGAATACGCGTGTTCTTCGTGTAATTCTACGAAATTAAGATGACGACATTGAAGACGTAAGCGTTTCTCGTCCTTCCTCGCCGGTGTGTTCGAAAAACGAATCGCGAACGTTGTTTGCGGACGCTTGCTTTCCGCGGGGGAAAAGAAGCAGCGCGTGAGAACACAAACGAATTGATTTCTGCGTTGTTGAAACCGGCCAAATAAACTGGAGCGAACGTGTTGTGCATACCAAAGCGTGTACGAGTACATTGATCCGGACATAATGCAAATGTTGCGGGTATGGCGCGACATTCGAGAAAAACACGAAAATGTGACGACGCGAATTTCACTTTTCGCCGGAACCGAAACGCGGAGAACAGCGTGTCGGGCATTTACAATTTTTCTCGAATCGTATTATCTCGTTAAATTGTGATCGCTGGACTGCAGATTTTATGCATGAGAAGAATTTAAAAATGCTTATTATTTATTAAAACTACCACAGAATGAAAATAAATTTTTGTTTCCCGCTTGGCGCAGTTGGCGTTGGACATTTTTATTTTGCACAGAGATCTGCAGTCTAGTAATTGCTTGCATTCACGTATTTCTGTGTCGAGTATGAATTCAGCATTGAAATTCGAACATTTTGTAATTATTCAAGAATAAATGAATTCTTTTCCCTTGTGTGTTCTATCCTGTTTCCCACGTTTTCCGGTGGATTTAATTTACCTTCGCATGATGTTTTCCACCGCGTAATGTAATCCGCGTTACGTTTAATCAAAAATGTTTTTTCCCGTCGGTGTAAATAAAATCTCCGACTAATAATTTCATATTACCTCGTGGCATATTAAATTTTTTATTGTGCAGTTCCGATAAAAATGAGAAAACACGAGTTATTCCGCCGGCGTTGTTCACCAGTGCGCGCAGCCGCCATTGTTGGGGCGAACAACTCGGATAGAAAAGCTCGGCTGCAATTCAGCAGTACCGAAGCGTTTTCAAAGCGTCACTTCTCATTGTGGGCGGTCGTGTTTTGTACATGTATACATTCGCCGTTTTCGACAGGAACAATGGAGCATAACGAATATTGAAAAAAGAGTTATTAAATATTTTCCATTGAAATCAGTTAATACGTTACATATCTCTTTCGTCAATATTCGTTATGCTTTAAAAATAAGTACAATTAATGTAGGCACAGGAGTTTGCACCCCCACAGTAATATGGTCCCTTAGCCTACATCACGAAACAAATCTTAGAATAAAATAAACAACGGATTGTGAAGTTAGAGGCATCTAATTTTAAATTGGATACAAAATGGCCGTATCATTTTTTACGAAATCATCAAGCGTAGGCAATTTCTCGGAAATCTGATATTTGGTGTTCAAATATTTCTTGGATCAACTGTACATGAAGTGATTATTTCCGAGACCGTTTGAATAAGAATAAAATGTCACGCGTAACCATGAATCCTATTTTAATATCGTCGATCGTGTTTCAGCGATGTGTCAGTGTCAACGAGTGTTCGAGAGTGGCTCCGTTCGCCTGCGTTCGACGCGCGACAGTGGGAAGACGAAGAGCTTCTGTTGATGCTGCAGACGATGTTCGTCGAGCTCGACCTACCTCAAAAGTTCAACATTCCTTTACCAATCCTGAGGAACTTCCTCTACGAAGTCTACAACAACTACAACGAGGTGCCATTTCATAACTTCAGGCACTGTTTCTGCGTGGCGCAAATGGCAAGTACACATTACGCGCATCAATACCGTTCAGAAACGAACGAAATTAGCTTCCCAGGATGAACCACCTGTTTCTCCCCAGTTGCGACGCGTCGCGTCTTAACGAGCCGACTTTATATCACACGCTTCTTGAGGAAATTATAAACGATATCTAAAACCATCATTTCCGAGCACGCTAATGCACGAACGTGACCAATTTAATATATATTCTCTTAATGATTATTTTTCAAATAATTCCAAATGTCTGTTTCAGCCTTGAACCTTTTGATCAATTAATCTTCTGGTTTTGTAGATGTACGCGATAGTGTGGGCAGTGGATCTGCCGTCACGGATCGGCGACCTTGAGGTTTTTATACTCATTGTGTCCTGCATCTGCCACGATCTAGATCACCCGGGATACAACAATATTTATCAAATAAACGCTCGTACCGAGTTGGCGCTCCGGTACAATGATATCTCGCCGCTCGAGAACCATCATTGCTCCGTGGCCTTTCGCGTTCTAGAGGCTCCCGAGTGCAACATATTGGCGTCCTTGGATAACGCAACGTATCGAATAGTGCGCGAAGGGATCATCAGATGCATCCTTGCAACGGATATGGCCAGGCATAACGAGATCCTCTTGCAATTCACCGACACCATCCCGGAATTCGATTACTCCAGCAAAGCCCATATCAATCTAGTAAGTCGCCTCTTCGAAACGCGTGTCCGCGACGCATCTCGCAATAGTTGCGAAAATCCTAACGGTACACCGTCGAAAGTTCATACTTGCATACCAGTCTTAACAGGAAAATTTAACAATTTTTATGAATTTCTTTTTGACGTCACGGTGCGTCTAACGTTATAATTATTTTGTGCTTTCCTGTTTGTCACACGAAACAATTCTCTATAAAGCCCTAATTGATTGTTTCTTGGTTTTAGTTCGCCTACGATAAACGTGCATGATCACAAATTGTAGCTCGTCGACGTGACTGTAGCTCTCAAGGCGCACTGAAACCAACAAATCAAGAAAATTTAGTACATTCATTGTAGTATTGAAATCGTGTAGTTTGTGATCGGAAGAACATAAAAATGTGACTATGTCGTTATCGATTTATTAAAATCAAAAGAAATCAATGTCTACCTAGTATTGCGTAAACATCCGCAGGGCAATTGTAGGGTGTAGCTTGAAACACATCGATTTACCGTTTCAGTTGTCGATGATTCTCATCAAGGTCGCCGACATTAGTAACGAGGCCCGGCCGATGGAAGTTGCAGAACCGTGGCTGGACATGCTGTTGCAAGAGTTCTTTAAGCAGAGCGACGCGGAGAAGCTCGAAGGACTTCCGGTGACACCGTTCATGGATCGTGACAAAGTAACCAAACCATCGTCGCAGGTTAGCTTCATCGGCCTGGTACTACTTCCTTTGTTTGAGTCCCTTGGGGAGTTGCTACCAGAGCTGCAGGTATGTGTATCGATACTTTCGTTACGGAGAGAAAAGAGATTGGTTTCTGTGACACAGACTGACTCCTGTTTCCGATAAAACTAGATGGAGGGCAGTGAGAACGTTCATCGTTCCCGATTAGCGTGCTGCACTTTTAGACATTAATATTATACATATAACTTCATGAAACGATCGAGAGTGGAAATACCATTTTTCGTAATTCCTTGCTCTTGCAATCTCGCGGACAAACATGTAATTGTTGCAAACAATTGTTATTTTCCATCAAAATCCATTGCGTAATTACTATAAATCGATTAAGTCTCGAGACAGGTGATAACGTGGGTAAACGGCTTTGTTACAGAGTCTAATAGTCCAACCAGCGAGAGAGGCGCTGGAATACTATCGGAGGCTGAACGAGGCGGCGAAGGACGAGCGCCATCATCGAAAGAGCGTCGCGGACGTAGGCGAATCGACGCCTATGGCCACAACACCTGGTGGCACGGGCTCGTCGACCGTGGTGAAATCAATTTCATCGCACAGCATGCGCTCGAAGCGCTCGGTTGGTACGGTTCACTCGAGGTCACGATCCACCGACGAGGACATCACGGAGAATCTGACGGGGGAGGACGCCGAGAACATCGAGAGCTCTGATGCGGAGACAGCGACGGAGGTAGAGATCAGCGAGCAGACGTTAAAGTTCAAGATCTCGACGGAGGGCACCTTATCAGGCACGGCAACAGGTAGGAAAAGCTACCCTGGTAGCCGGAAGGGTAGTCGGGAGAAATCTTCACTGGATTATCATAATCACGACCTGGTCAGGGCTGTCAGAGAGCACGAAAGAAGACGGAGTAGAGGAGAGAATCTTGGTAGCAACCTGAGTTCCCCGGTGAGCGCGAGATCAGCGGAGGAAACGAGGATCCAAGAGGAGCTGGGCAAGGAGGAGGAAGTGATCCAGCAGGACGCGAAGATGAGAGAGGGAAGGTTGGTCGAGGGAAACGGGAACGTGGTGGTCCAACCGCAACGGAACAACTTAAAGAAACCGAGCAGCTCGATGGAGAACGATCAGGAGGTCAGGTCTAGTCGCAAGGAAGTTCGAAGAGAATCGATGGTACTGCGATGCTGCTGCGACGACAAAACCGGATCGAACAATCACAAGTCTATCCTCTCCCGGCTAAGGAACCTCATGGACATCGGCTTCGAGTCGAGAGACTCCCCTTCGCCGAAGCCGACCAAGCACGTCACGAAGACGCTGAACAAAAGCAACTCGGTGAGCAACGCGTCCGCGCCGACCACGTCGTCTAGACACAACAACTCGTTGTCGGTGTGCAAGCGGTGCAACCTCGCGAAACCCCCGGTGAAAGAAGCGAAGGCTATCGCGACGGTGGTCGAGCTGCGATCGGTGGACAAGAGAGCGATGACCCTGCCGAAGGTCCGGAAGTCCGCGGACTGCAAGAATAAGAGCTGGAGGACGGTGTTCGCGAAGGAGAAACGATCGTCGGCCTCGTTGGAGATGTTGCCGAGCGCGATGGCGGACATCTCGTTGGCGAAACACCGGCGAAACTTCTCGAATCCCGAAGGTAAATCATCGCAGAGCCTGAAGGAAGTGAAGGAGCAGAAGAGCGTGGACATCGAGTTCGGGGAGATCAACGTGCGCGCGAAGAACCAGCCGCCGAAGCCAGAGATCGTTGTCAAGACCGAACACGGGTCCGGGGAGGAGTTGCAGAGCAGCACGGCCAAAGTGGAGATACGAAGGAGCTCGGCGAGCATGGAGGACATATCAAAGATGACGAAACAGACTGAAGCGGTTATGCTCGGATCGTTGGAGCCAAAGAAAGCGGAGGAGTGTCCTCTCGCTGGTAGCCTCGACTCGATGCTGTGCAAGGACTCGACCAAGTCCCGTAAGAAGCCGATCTTCTCTTCGCCGGCGTCCACGAAGAAGGCGTCCCCGGGCCTGTTGTCGCGGTTCAAGTCCGGCATGAGCGTGGACAGCACGAGGAGCAACAGTAACAGCGACTCCTTGCACGATCAAAGTTCACAGTCGACGAGCGGTTGGATATCCACTCTGACGGCGAGCTTCCGGCCGAAGAGACAGGTGACAGAGGCTTCGTTGTCCTCGCATCCTCCGCGTTCGCTCAGCCGGGAGGAGATCAAGTGATACGGCCTGGTCGCCGGGGACTCATCCGAGAAACAATTGTCGGGCCTGCACAGGTGGCTGGCTGAGAATTTCTTTTGTTGCAGTGGTTAACGCGTTTATACCGGTCGTCAGTCCTCGATCAAACTACTGTGTCTTTTCCGTGTTAATTCCGAGGAAAAGTTGTACCAGATCGGAGGAGGCAGACGGAGCCAAAGAGAGAGAGAGAGAGAGAGAGAGAGAGAGAGAGAGAGAGAGAGAGAGAGAGAGAGAGAGAGGGGAGTAGCTAAGAGACCCGGGCATCGGACAAGCCAAGATCGACATTCGAGGATTCGCGGTCTTCCGGCAATTCACTCGCGACGCGGATCGACTGCGTTCCAGACGATCTCTGTTACTTTCGGAATTTGTTATTTAGCTCGATCTCGCACGGTACACGTTCTATCGAAAAAAGGGAGGCTCCGACGAAGCTCTCACGAATTCTTCTCGAGTTTATGCATCACGAGCCGACCGGCCAAGCCCGTCAAGGATTACGGAGCCGTGACAATCCTCTGGTCCAATAGAATCTGCATTCCGTTAAGAAACACGTCCTCCCGGCAGACTTCGTTACGGACTCTCCTGCGTTACCGGTCGAGTGTTTTCTTTATTATTCTTTTTTTCACGCCAGACTGAAGAAGACCCGATCGCCTTGCGCAAAAAAAAAAAAGAAAGAAAAATGTTGAAAAACACGTATGACAAATTCGCGCGAAGCGCTCGATCGCTTCGCCACGTCGAGGACGGCCTGTAAAATAATAGCGGAAGAAGAGGAGGATGGCGAGAGACAGAAAGAGCGTATGTTGCGGTGTGCGTGCGAGCGTGAAAGGGAGAAACGAAACGATCGAACGTGACTGTGTACGCGCATGGATGCGAGAGAGATTAAGAGGAGGAGAAGACGGCGACGCGAAGATAACACGTTGTAAACGAGAATCAAACGCAATTTCAAAAAAATGTCTTAGTACGTTCGTGTAGTAGGTCGATTAGCTGTTTCCAAATGTAGCCAGAGAAGTGTGTGAATCTAATTAGCATTCGTGTCGAAGCCAAACTGTCGAACAGGTGGCAAATACCAAATATACATGTATATTGCTCCTAAATATCGATCTCCGTTTTGAAAGCATAGGGTGGGAAAAGTCGGCAGGGAGTGAATTAGCAAAATTGCGAACGACGGGATTCGCACGTTGACGCGAAGGAGGGAAAGTCGGAGAGAAAAATGCACTTGGCTTGTGGGGGATGATCAAGGGGAGAGAAAGAAAGAAAGAGCGAGAGAGAGAGAGAGAGAGAAAGAGAAAGAGAGAATGATGCGCGGTATATAAACTATTTTATTTATTGTCCAATTAAAAGAATAGCCTAATCATTAATGTTGTTCGTTATTATACATATATACATAAAGAAAAAGCTATATATATATATGTATATACATATATATATTATATATTATTCTATATGCGTATATCTATATACATATATATAAAAATATATGCAAGATGCAATGTATACAAAGACATGGAAAAAAAATATGCAACTCTGATCGGATGCGTACGTATATAAATATATAGACATATAAGAAAAAGAAGATATAAAGAAGATCGAATCTATACGATACGGGAGGAGAGTTAAGCGCGTAGATAGATAGGAAATGGAATGGATTTCGAGACGGACACCTCGTGTCTAAGTTGCAATTGAACATCTAAAACAGCATAAAAGTATAAGAAAAAAACAAGAGTAATGAGAACAGTACGGGTGAAATTTATTCGTATATCGTGAACACCGCGAGGAAAGAGACGAATTAACCGTGAACACCGATGGAGAACGTGTTGGACAACGATTTCGTTGATCTGTCAGAAATTTAGAGGCATGTTTAAATAAATGGTGTTTGCTCGTGACAATGTGTCTTCCTCTGATCGAGAGTCAATAGTAATTCGTGTGACACGCGTCGATGGAACGATTCTACCTTCTAGTAACGATGCTTATGGCTTTTTCTTAACGGGGTATTCTCACTCAGGAAGTTAAACAATTGTCGAATATACACGTCCGTTCTTTGAGCCTTTCGATTTATTTTTAAGAATTTTTAAATTGCTGTCTGACATAATCGAATGGAATTAAATATATCCGTGAAATGAACAAAAGACAGATTCCTTTTAAATATGTATTAAACGTGTCTGTGAAATAATCTAGACATAAATTCATTTGGAATATGACTGTATCTTCATTAAATTTTTCAATCACCGTATGAAACAGTCGAGTGGAATTAAACGAATGTGCGAGAAACACTAGATTCTTTTTAAATATGTTTATAATAGATTTTTATATTTATATTTTACGTTATAATCTTAAAAGGGATTGCAGCTAGTCAGATTCAGTTTACGAATCTGGGACGAACATATCAGTGCCAAAAATGGATACCTATGGACAAAGAGTCATCCATTTTTATAGAAAGTACATAGTAGCGCTGTGAGGACCTGCTTTGTCAGTAACTTTTTATCAATGACTAGCTTATCTATTTTTGCTTAGCATTAGAAAAAAAAAAGAAACCTGACTTGTATAATTTTAAGTATCCGAGCATAACAAATGAAAGTAACATTAGGACGGTGCGTCATCGGTCGCGATAGCGTTGAATATTGCCCAAAGTTGGGGAATGCCCCCTTAAGTTCCATTCACACCATTTTTCCGTGTATCCGTTCGTTCTCTTCGTTTGTTTCCGAAGAAGCTAAATTTTTAATAGATCGACAAAGTCAGCTCCAAGTCCGGGACACGTGACTACGTTTTAGAGGAGAGATCGACCGAGAACAATACACACGTGCACAGCCTAACAGGGTCTTCCCTCGTGGAGAACGGAACCCACGTGACTAGTTCGTCCACAGCGCGCCATTACGCATGTGTTTCTCAGTCCTGAACACGATTAGTTCTCTAACGTCGTCTCGCTTTCATTTATCATTTTTAGATGTTTATATTTTTATACTCCAACCAGTGTGTCTGTACGGCGATTAAAAACCGCATGTATTGTTGAACTCTAGTCTTACGTTATTGTCTTCAGCACCCAAAAAAAAAACACGTTTTTTTTTTTTGGGCACTCTCTTCGGTTTCTACGGCGATCGTAGAGCGGAAAGAAGGAACCCGCGCACGTTTGCAACTCGCGATTCGCAATACGCGCGAACTGAGCGACCCTCTGCGTTCCGCGTAAACAATTGTTCGATATGTCACTTCGAGTCTGCGGGAAGAGATTCGAGCGAATCGGCGAGCGCCAAAACGAACGACCCGAACACAATAGTTAACGTACACGAACGGCGAACCAAGGGAATCCCAACAGCGATAAGAAGCACTGGGTAGCGGAAGAAAACGATTCGAACGCGAAAATGTCCGTCACATTTTTCCAAATTGTTATCGATTTTTAGCCAACGTTCGAACTCATCTCTGCGCTACGTTGCACGGACCTTGCGAGTATTGTTCGCGAGGCGAGATGACGCTAGAAATGTAATTTTCTATATATTTTATTCGAGTATATTTTATTCGAGTCGCGGAATCGATGTTTCTCTGTGCATTTTTATTCGTCTGCTCTACATTTGTGGATAACTATTCGAAAAAAAGCGTTAAACGGCCGAGCAGTTTAATTTACAGTCAGCGCTGCAAAGTTCTGAATAGAGGAAGACTCCGTGCTACCTTAGGTTCAAGTGTGTTCAATAACAATTTCGTCTGCCTGCTCAAAATTAGTCATAATTTATTTTATTTTTACATTTATCATGTCCATGTAATAAAAGTGAATGTTTCCAAACCTGTTCGTTTATTATATTTTTCTTCTGCGATTACTAAGCCAGACTGCGCTAGACTGTTACTAAACCGTATGTTTCATTCGTTAACAACACATATTCTTCATTCTCTCTATGAACTTTTCATTCTTGACACGCTGAAACTCTCGCGTTACGGGTTCTTTGTACGTCGAAGAACGTTTCCATTACAAATCTCTTCCCGCGGCACTGAAAGATTTGCGCAAATGATTTTCACCGCGACCCTTCCTGCGTTGGATACGTAATCTCGCCGCGCCATCCGTAACGATAAACTAAAGTGAATAGAAAAGATGAACAAAAGGTAAGGGAGAAGCGAAAACGTTCCGCTCGTGCAAGCTCCACGAGAATTCTGAAACGTGTGGAGGATCAAAAAACAAAAAAAAAAAAGGCTCGACGAACGTGAGAGACTCCACGGTGTCTTCGAGCAGAGTGAGCTACGTCGAATCATAATAACGTTGTATACACGCTATAATATAAATTATTATACTTCCGGCGGTACGAAAGGAAAAAGTGTTTGGTCGTCCGTCGATGGACAAACCGCGCGACGTACAAACGGGGGTCGTGTCCTAATCAGCTTCGAAAACAAGAAGCGGACGTAGTCGACGACACGGGTCGAGCTCGAACCTCGCAGTGGTCGATCAAAGTCAAACACTCTTTTTGTTCTATCGCTCGCTGTCTGTGCCTGACCTTTGTCAATATTTATTTGTCTCCTCCTAGACAGTAAAACCGATTATCCGTCAGATGTATTACTGAGGCGATTTTCCTAAATCTTTCGGACCAGCTGTGCCGACAATCGTACTTTCCAATCACCAACATAACACGACCGAGCAACACGTTGATCGTCGCAAGTCCCGATCAAGTGATCCCGGTTCTCGTAGGGAGCCAAGATCGAAGATAAATAACGAAACTCGAAAGGTCCAACGGTGCCGCAGCGTGTTGCGTTTCTACTCGTCAATTTCGTCGTTTATCCGCGCCCGGGGTAGTCCTCGCGCCCCAATTATTCTCGTCAATTACGTGGAACCGTAATAGATCATTCCTATTCTCCTAGGAACGTGAGGCTGTGTCCACACCGAAGTAACGTCGAGCGACTTTTCGTCGCCTCTTGTTGCCTTCTGCTTCTTCTTCTTCTTTCATTCGGTAAAAGCGGCGACTTCTTCAAGACACGCGCGACGTCAACAATTGCTCGTTGTTGCTCCAGTGTGAGTACATCTTAAGAACGCGACTGCGAACGCCGTGGCAGCGTCCGGACTCGAGACTTCCCCGCGAACCACAGTAGTGCCCGCTTAAGTGTCCGCGGTCGGTACCGAACGCGAAACCGGGCGGATGGCTTCTGCGAATTTAATTGACGGAATGACAGGGGTGTATGCGAGCGAGATACCGATACACGTATCGATGTTCAATTGGCCCGCTCGAAACTCGGTCCGATGTCCCATTTCATCTTTTCTTTTTTGGAATTACGGGGGCAGCCACGGACACATAAATGTGCAAACGAGCGAAAGTTTAAGCGGGCACTACTGCGTTCACCTTCGGCTCGAGTTCCTTTTTCGCGTGATCGTCATGTTCCCGGTCTCATCGTCCATTCGATCCCCTTTTTTAAGAGATCAACTAAAAAATAAAAAAAAAACGAACGACCTACAGTTACTGTAATAAGAGGAACAAGTTGTGATGTACGTATCGCACGAGCAAAACAACTAGTTTATCGTATAATGTATATTTGTCCGACGGGAAAAAAGAATCATGAAACGATGGACGCAGAATGCTTGCTGAGCTCGCGGGCGAGTTACTACCAGGACATTGTATAGTTATTATATGCGTGAAACAACAAAAAAAAAAAAAAAGAAAAGAAGAGATAGTGGTCCATAGATATGGTCAAGGATGTATGTCAGCTGTCGTTCTCGTGTAATCACTAGACTGCGGATCTTTATGGATTTATTGTACAAGAAAATGTGCAAAATACAAAAAAAAAAAAAATAAAAATTTGAATTAAATCCACTGTAGTTCGTCGTTTCTATTTCAACCTGATCGAACTTCGAAGGCGGGGTTTTAATGCTTTTTATCGAACAGTTGCGACAGAGATTCAGATTACGTAGGAAACTGTAACGGACAACAGTCTGACACGCAATCACTGCGATGCAATGTGGGAATAGATCAGCAATATTTACATACTCTCTTTAATCTCTTTATGCAGACATTGTTCACTGTTTTTGTGATTCTGTACAGGTATTATACACTGAAGTCGTGAACCAGCTTATGTAACGATTTTCTGAATATTCATGTGCAATCCCGTCAGCGACGACGTAATGGTTGCTTTCGGGTCCAAGATCACCTTCGCCGGTGTTTTTTCACAAGGTGTGACCTCGAATTTGCTCAGAATCTTCAGCAATCCAAGTTTCGATTGCAAAAGGCCCATTCGAAGCCCTGAAACATGAATTGATCATCAAACAGTGATAAAAGTAGCACCAGAATTACACGATTGAGATCTCAATCTTAAACATTCGAATGTAATTTATGCATTTGTGAAAAAATTCTGGAACCTTTTTAACAGGTTCTTTTTCAAGACATGGTTTAATTGGAACTGTTTCGGAAAACGTTCTTACAGTATAAGTTCCGAAAAGTAGTACTTTCGGTTCGAACAGAACTTGTAAAATATTGAAATATAAATTTTTCTATTACAGGATCCGTGATACTGTTGGTCGACGTAAAAGTTCGAACAGAATTGTTTTTTTTTTTTTAACGAAAGATAACTGTTGTGACGTCTTACTAACCGATGCAATTTCGCGGTCCCTCCCCGAAGGGGAAGTAAGTGAACGATGGTCTGCTCTGTTTATTCTCCTCGGTGAATCGCGTGGGATCGAAATTTTCCGGATCAGGGAAATATTTCGGGTCGTAGTGCATCCCTGACATAGAGATATACACCGGAGTATCTTTCTCCAGGACCAAATCGGAATTAGGGACTTTGTAGTTGGTGTTTACGACGCGTTCCAGAAATCCTAGTGGTGGGTGCTTGCGAAGAGTTTCTGAGACAACCATATCAAGATATGGCAGTGTCATCACCTGTAAAGAAAATACATTTTGTAACAAAGAAATGTTCTAGATACAAAAACAAACGAAATATCCATTAACAGTGAACGTATGGAGCACTAAAAATAGATTTTTCGCAATTTGGATAATGCACATGAAAGAAGAAATTTATTCAATAATGTGTAATGGAAGCATCTTTGTAATTTCATTAAAAAATGTGAAACATGTCATTTCGCAAGCATATCGAATTTCTGTTTGAAACTTTAGGGTGTAAACCCTGTTTGCATTGGTATTAAGTAAAATTAAAAACTCGATTTTTATCTTAAAGAATCAAAAAGTATAAATAAAATCAGCTGGTTGCTTCTAGTTAGATTCTTGGAAAAGTTAAGAAATTTATTTTGTTGCGCATCGGATTTCAATTGCGCAAGCTTCGATGAAGTTCAATACGACAACGTCACTTATCTCATACTGGCGATAATTTTACGCATTTGTATCATTTTGTTGGATGTTATGAGCATAGCGCGGAATGTGTTCAAAAAATTATTACGGAATGAAAGATCTTTTCACTTGGCTCTTGTTTCTCACAATCGATGCACAACATTTTTATTTTGCATAAAGATCCGCAGTCTAGTCATAACAGTTTTTCCGAGTGAACGAGATTTGTAATAATAATTCAATCTGCGTACCATATCGTATGTGATTTTTCCGTCATTTTGTTCGAGTGCTTCGACGATCTCCTTTCTTAAAGTTCTTTGTACGTCCATGTGTAACGCGAGTTCATACAAAGTGAAGGCTATGGCAGAGGAAGTAGTTTCAAAACCGGCAGTGAAGAAAGCAGCTGCTTGTGCCACTAAATCGTCCCCGCTGAATTCTGCAATACAAATCAATCGAAATTTTACATTGTGCAAAAAGAGAGATACAGTTTTCTTTCGATATAAAAAACGATTCCGAAATAATCGGAATTGATGGCTTAATGATAAATGTAGCATTTGCAAATCTGTCGTATCTGGAATACAACCGTTTCTTCATATCAGGGCGTTATCTTGTGCTTTTCAAACGAAACTACAAAAAACAATTACGTGTCGATGTAACATTTATCAGTTACTTTTATAAAATTGAGAAAAGTTACATTTATCAGTTTTCTATGTTTCTTAGTTTTATCAGTTATATAAACAGCGCCATGTCGTCTTTTAAAATGCTACTGTGTACCAATTACGTACTCCTTGTATGATGCATTAATATTTAATTTGATGTTTGAGCGTTTCACATTGTATTCAATTACACCTACAATATTTCCGCTTTGTTTAATTATACAAGCAAATTAATAAAGAAAAACATGTTTGTTTCAGTGGGTCAATTATCGTGATAGCGAAGATTTGTTGGTAAGTATGCAGAACAGGGGACGCCACACAGATTTCAATCACCTTGAATTATGTTGTCAAGGTCATCGTTTACTTGTTACTGTAACTCGACCTTAGTTTACGATATATTTGTACAAAAAAACTAATAGGTCCACTAAGGCTAATATTGTTAGGGAGGTGGGAGTGCCTAAACACGTGTTCGGTCGGTTAATAAGGGCAGAGTTCGCAGCAGTGAGTGTCCGCAATTTGTTTGTGAATATCTCGGAAACTAAGGCTGAGCGGCGGTCACATGTATAGAATTGTTCAGAATGATAAACTTGATAACATATTTGAAAGTCATCCAAATCAGTCAGTTACGTAATCCCTTTTTCTTCACAATTGCCTCTTCGTATCGGATCATGTAATTTAATTAGTGTAGCGTTAACGGAAAGATAAATTTAATCATGTACAATATACCACCTTTCAAACGATCTTTAGAGGTATTTTTCAATATACGAAAACGATATTCGTGCTTCCCTTGCTGTGGCAAGGTTGCATTTTTATTGTTAAAATTCATTCGAAAACAAATTTAGAATTGTACTAGCAGATTAATTGAATAGAACCCATACTTCAACATGTCAAAGATATTGTTCAGTTATTGACCTTAATCCATTTCCATTTACAACTAAAGATTCATGAAACATTGAAGAAATAACTTACCAACTCCATTGATATTGCCCTCGCTCTCGTGTTTCAGCTTCAGTTCAACTAGAATGTCGATTAAATCGTTCCTTTTTTCTCCTGTCTGAATTCGTCGGTTCATCACATCCCAGAAAATGGTTCGCATATATTTGCTGGTTTCTTTGCCAAAAAATTTCGCGCGAGTATACTTGGCTAAATACGGCATGAAAAATATAATAAGAAACTCGAAGCCACGGAACACGTCGTACTCGAAGATCTTCCTGCCGAACTCCCGGAACGGGTCCTTGGGATTTTGCAACGAATTCACCTGAAGGCCGAAAATCGTGGTTGCAATCAAATCCGTGTTAAAATTCGCGGCAAGGTCTTTCATTTCCACCACTGTCGGAGTAGCTGCAACAGACACAGAGACATTGTCATCGTTAGGCTTCGGGTTTTACGCACATTTATGCCAAAAATATGTCGGTGAAATACGAAACGGTAATTGACGCGGAGAATGTTTATTTTGCATAAAGATTTCTTTATTGATGATATCGAGAAACGTTCCAAAGAGAAGTTACAAGGTTTCGAGAGGAGCATAATTTTGTCAGAAACTTTGTCCTATGCTAACCTGAATATGATTCTTCAAGGAATCGATCTAACTCGTCAGCAACTGGAAGCATCAAGGTGAACATTTTCTTTAGCTTTCCGGATGTGAAGACCGGCGTCAGCTTCGATCTAAGCACTTTCCAGCCCGGATTTTTCATCATGAAGAGGTTCGCATATGCAAGCCTATCGTTCACATCTGGCGAAATGTATCTGTTATCGAATATGGCAAAGTCCTTGACCATCACCTGTTTGACAAGTTCAGGGTCTCGTAGGAGGCAGAACGGTTTGTCGAAAATATAGAATCCCACATAAGGCTCTCCTTCGAATTGTTCGTACAGTTCTTTTGTAAACTCTCCAGCTGATTTCTTCTGCGTAATACAGTCACCAAAATTCCCAACGAACGGCGTTGGAGGAAGTTCTTTAACACCTTTTTTGGCCCAGTATTTAAAGTTTCGAGTCGCGTACATATACGCTCCGACGATTAGGGAAGCGAAAATTAGGATGCTGTCTAGGGTCCAGTGTGGCGTGAGGAGGGCCATTTTGGAGAAATCTGAAAAATGAGAACGATTGTTACTTTTACATGCAACTTCGCACGACCCTCAGAAATAGTAACATAAAAGGTCCTAAGATAATATTTCAACCATTTTATACTTTAAATTGAAATGAAGAGGATTGAAAAAACTGGAGTTTTATACTTACCCAGAAGTGTTTTTTTTTTTTATTAGAAAGAATAAATGAAATCAGGATGAAACGTACGTATTTACGATTTTTTGCAGGTTCCCACTATTGGTATAATAAAGACACAATTCCGTGGCCTACAACCAAACAACAATCACACATTCTCAAAATTCTCTACCGTGCTTATCGGTCAATTTTTGAAGCGTAAATGTGGATTATGTGCGCGTATGTGAGTTTTTATATGATTATCCCCTCTTTTAAGAAGCGCGTGTTGTGCTTCATCATTGATAGCTAATGTAGTATCTCCGACAGTACATTATATTTAATTTTATATGAAGAAAGAGCAAAACCTGCGACTCATCACATCTGCCACGCGCATAGCAAAAGAGTCAAACTGTCTTGTACTCGTATCAGTAGGTTTCTACATTACCCATCAGGCACTATTGTCAATGCGCATTTTCTTTGTCAGTGGTGTAGCCGAAGGGTACAGCCGAATAAGCGGGTCAGAAGTGCCCCTGAACCAAATTCGGCTTGCGATGGGTCATTCGATAGCTTAACAAAACAGAATAATTTCTGGTAATTTTGAAATTTGTATCTTGACTTGGACAATTTCGCTTTTATTAGCCACCTACCCGATAGAGATATGCCTGTGTCGAAACAGCAGTTAAAGGGGCGTGTAAATAATTTATTTAGTGACTCTCGTACATTCCATCGATCATTTCATTCTATCATTTTCTTTTAAGCTTCTTTTGTTATAAGCTACTTGTCCTATTCCTTTACCTAAACACCTTTACCCTTCAATTAGTTCATATGACGGACGCACTATTATCGACAATGTTATAGTTTACAAAATATAGTTTACATTCTGTATGGGCAGTATGACGCAGCACAACATGCATTCGTATGGAACTTGTTGTATCATTTGATTTCGCAATGCAGGTAATGTATATAAACGGAGTTAGTTGACCTACATCGATAGATGTACTTGAATCTACGCCTTATACTACGTACATTTTTTCAGTCGGTTTTGTGAAGTAATTTGATTACAGATTTACTATCTCACAGCTTTGAAATCGATCTATAACGCCAAACCACGTACATAATTGATAGAAACTACATATAGTCTGTCACAGAAATATTGGGACACTTTTCAGATGACGATAACTTTCCTCAGATTGGACAGAACACGGCTTGTCTGGGCCTGTATTGAAAATTGTAAGAAGATTCGAAGAAACCAATCCTTCTAACATCTCGAAAAAATTAAATTCGTTTTGGGCCAATCTGACGAAAGTTACCGTCTTTTTAATAGTGTCACAATGTTACTGTGACTGACCGTGTATAAATCAAAAATTGACAAAATATATATTCTCCAACTTGACACGGAAATATAGAATATCATAGATATGTATACATAAAATATGAGAATCGTTTAACCACAATTAGTTAAGTGGCGATCTTTCGCAAATTTAAGAATAATCCTCCCATTGGTGCGGTTGCCAATGACTTTGGATCTAGAACCATAGGCACAAGTGTTTCCTTGCATCTTGTCACCTCGTATTTCCTCAGCAACAGCACCACACCAATCTTTACTTGCTGCATACCCCACCGCATTCCTGCAATATTGAACATCATTTAAAGCAACGAACTCAACTAATATTGAATTTCACATAAAAGGATTTGACAATTTTGTAACATAGAAAGTCACATTTTGTATTACGCAAAAGTTCTCTTGAAAGGGACTATGAACCCGAACGCACAATGTATGACTTGTCGTGACTTGCCTGGAAGTGCACCCCCTTATGAGCAAGTTCGCGGTCTTTATACTATAGTGCAAAACTGGAATAAAAATGAAGTTCGGGCTATGCGCCCATCTGGGTTGAACTCTTGGAATTTCTCTACCCTGCGACACCCCGTGGGAGAGTTGGTTTTTCGAGTATACAAAGCAGATCCCGTTGAACTACATATGACTTCAAGGAGGGAGTAAAAGAGACATCGAAAATAGTCTCCGTATGTAACATATGCAATGAACGAGTATCCAGATTTTGCAAAACGTGTAGCGAGTACTGCGTTTGTAATTTATTAAATACAATTAACATAATTAATTATTACCCAGTAAATACTCAGTTTAGAACTCGGCTTATCAGATGCAAATTTCCTATTATAGTGTTCCCGAAAAAGGTAGACCCAGATATTGTAAACTGTTACTAACCCGGACAATTGCGAGGTCCTTCGCCGAAAGCCATGTAGGTGAAAGGTCGAATCTTATGTTTGTTCTCGTTGCTAAATCTCATGGGATCGAACTTCTCCGGATCAGGAAAGTACTCGGGATCGTAGTGCAATCCGTGCACAGAAATGTACACGGGAGTACCTTTCTTCAAGACCAAACCAGTGTTTGGAATCTCGTAGTCTTCGTTGGCAAAGCGATCTAGAAATCCCAGTGGTGTATACATGCGTAGGGTTTCTAAGATAACCATATCGAGGTAGGGCAGGTTTTGACACTGTAATGAAAACACATGTATTCAAGCCGAGTCGTCTAACATTTTCATCTGAAATGCTTCCGTGAGACAATTGTCCCGATAGAAAAGCTTTTTTTCTCAAGGTCATATGTTCCAAAATTTCAATATTTTTTTTACTTTCTGAAACGGGACGAAGCATTCTGATTAATGTGGCGATATACCTAATGAAAAGTAAGTTTCGACCACGTTGACCTTTAAATAACTTTCAGCGGAGTTACCCTTTAAAAACCATAACTGAACGTAAGAAAACAATGTTTGTGCGCCCCGTACTCTAGTAGAGTTCCACTATATATGAAAGATTATTTTTACTTTGTACGATCGAAAAATAGAAAGAGAAATAGCTGGAACAGTTGAAATAGTTGCAGCATTAAATCGTGGATAAAATATATATGGAAATATATGTACAATCTCCTTTATTTTCGATAAGCAGAATGGAATGATACACATGACGTCATTTTGTTGGACGCAGCAGGCAACGGCAGTTTCATGACAATTTAATGTACATACCAATTCGTACGTAATTTTCCCGTTCGTTTCATCGAGTGCATCGAGGATCTCCATCCTTAATTTTTCCTGGACGTCCATGTTCATTGCGAGTTCGTAAAGAATGAACATCGTGGTGTCAGAACTACTTTCAAACCCGGCAACATAGGCACCGGCTAATTGTGCCACGAAGTCATCGTCAGTGAAATCTGTTAGGCGAATCAATCGAAATAATGTAATTAACATCATCAAATCCTACATAGTATCAGACTGTAGAATAATTAATTAATAGTATAGTTATTTCTCTGTATTTGTCGCCAAGGCCTGGATGGTAAACGTCGCGGAATTATCCCCACTACCGCGAGGTATACCCGGTGAGGAGCCAAGAAGCTCGAGAGGGCTCGGACGCCAAGGAGTATAAACATAACACGGCTCGGGTATCTCTCTTGGACGATAAGCAAACGCTGGCAAGACCCGTGTTGCTGACATATATCGAGAATTCACTGTAATTGGAGATAAGAACTTACTCATTCCACTAGTACCGCCCTCGTCCTTGTTCTTTTGTATCAGTTCCATCACATGAGAGGCAAAATCACACCTTTTCTCGCCCGACTGAGTCCGTTGATTTACCGTGTCCCAGAAAAGGGATCGAAAATAATCGCAGGACTCCTGCTCCATAAATCTAGCACGAGTAATCTCTGCTAAATATGGTATGAAAAATACTACAAGGAAATGCACAATTCGATATGGGGTTAACTCGAACATTTTCCTGCCGCATTCTCGGAACGGTACACTATCATCTGCCAATGAGTTCACACGTATACCAAAAAGAGTGCTTCCCATCATGTCCGTGTAAAGGCACGCGGTAAGGTTTTTAAATTCCAAAACCTTGCCGTCGCCGGCTGAAACGAATATCCAGATATTTTAGTAACGTTCCCAATACTTAGGGTTAAATGGTACCAACGTACACATCTAAAGCTAGGAATTAACTAACTCAAGTGTTCAAAATATGTTAGGTCACTTGAAGTTGCTTAAGTAAGACTTGTCAGTGACGTATTAAGAAATTATAAATTCCCTGTAGTAGGTTCCCTATATCTCTACATGAGTTGCTAAATATTGTTAGCCTACAAGTACTGACATACTAACTCAAATTTAATCCTTCGAGGTACTGATCCAAATCATCGGCGACCATGAGCATCATATCGAACAGTCTCTTTAGTTTCATGGATGTTACCATTGGCGACATCTTTGCTCTAAGGATTTTCCAGGCTTCATCCCTTACCGTGAAAAGGTTCATGTATTCAAATCGATCAATCTTTGCCGTATTAGCATTTCTATTAATAAACACGTTGAAGTCCTTCACCATCACGTGCTTCACAATTTCAGGATCTCGTATTAGAAGGCATGGCCGATCAAAAACATAGAATCCCACGTAAGGTAAACCCTTGTACTGCTCATAGAGATCCCGTATCCACTGTGGAGGTGACTTCTTCATTAAAACGATGTCTGTGAAATTTCCCAGGAATGGCGTCGGAGAGATTTCGATGGCGCCTTTTTTGGCCCAGTGTCGAAAATTCCGCGTCATGTACAGGTATGCCGTGACGAGAACGGATGCAAAGAATAGAATGCCATCTAGACCCCAGTGGGACGTGAGGAGCGCCATTTTACTGAAACCGGAGAATAAAAACAATTACTGTTCAGCACTCAGTGTCATCCAGCAATCGGTCGGCACGGGGATCTTCCTGAGAGACTGATGAGCGAGGTTGCATTGCCTAAGGTAGAGATGCCAAACTAGTGGTCTACGGGCTGGAAGCAGTGTCGCAAGATGAAGGAAGGGAGAACTGTTTTAGAAAATTAAATATGTAATTCACTATTTGTTCACTTTTCAACATTACACTCTTATACTGCCCTACATTGTACGTTCCAAAGATCAGAGCAGGACAAAGAATGCATTTTAATTTTTTTACGCACGGTTGACGATGTTACGTGCCGAGGGCTAGGGCAGTCTATGCGTGGACTGAGGTTTGCTCGAATATGCAGGAATAAATTGTCTAAATAAATAAATTCCATCACCGGGTTGCTCACTACAATAGGATGGATAAGCGGAAGGTTTTCGGAAGTCGGCCCTCGTAACGATTGTTGATACACCTCGAGCGATAAAGGTGTATCTATGTGGGAAATACTAGTTACTGGAATTCTAAAGGATGTGGAAATGAGTTTGGAGACTCTGGTATGTTTGACAATAATATAATATAAATGTAATAGGGGTCTACAATTGTGTATTGTGAAGGATTGTCGTGGATACTAAGTTCCGTTCCTCACGGTTTTGACGCACTGAGAAATGCGCGGATTGTGTTCACTGACTTGCCTTGAATAACGGAGGCAGCGGTTAAGAATTGATTCAAAAGGGACTATGAACTCAATCTCACGACGCGTATCGCTTGGTCTTCAGTTTCAAACTAACCCGTCGATGAGCAAACGGACACTTTAGATAGTCAGATTTGTTTAAAAAGAAGGATGTTTAATAAGAGACGTAGTTGTTTATCATGAAGCGGTTAAAAGACTCACGTAACCAGAGTCTCCGTGCGTAACAAGGAAATAAAGGGAATTGAAGTAACTGAACATTCCTACACGAGCTTCGTATCTTTCCGGAAGTGTCTTTTTATTAGAAAGAATAAACGATTTACGTATAAACGCATACTTACGATTTTTTGCAGGTCTCGACTATCGGCACGGTCAAAACAGAATTCCGAGACCCAAAACAAAACAAAAGTCACACATTCCTGAAGTCTCCTCTCGTGCTTTACAGTCGCTTGTTGAACTGAAACTGTAAACTGTGTACATATATCCGAATTTATATGTGATTATCCCCTCTTTTAAGAAGAGTGTATTTTGAAACATCGTGAATGGCTCAAGGATTAACTTCTACCACATACGTAGTGCTTTGCATGTGTCTTTATATTCAGGTTTTTTACTCGTTACACATGCCATCCGTTTGGTGAAAATGTCAAACCAGCTTGTGCTAGATCGTCCCCAGGCACTCGTATCTGATTGACACTCGTATCAGTATTTCCGCATTACCCATCAGGTATAGTTGTCAATGGTTTTTCTTTTTTCTCAGTGGTATAGCCGAAGCGTATAGTCGAATAAGCGGATTCGAAGTGGCCCTGAACCAAAATTGTTAAATTTAATATGTATCTAAATAATTGCAGACAAATAATTGCAAAATTATAACAAATACACATGGAATATTTTTTGTTCATCAAAAGAAATATCGATGGTATTGTACTGCTTGTGTTAAAAGAATCACGAATTTTAATTGTAATGTTTAATTTTAATTTTAACGGTTAATGTTTAATCTTAATATTCAATTTCAATTTTAATGGTTAATGTTTAATTTTAATGTATAATTTCAATTGTAACGTTTAGTTTAATGTTTACATTTAATTTTAATTTTAATGGTTAATGTTTAATTTGAATGTGTATACACAAGTGTTTACTCGCAACGAGAGAAAGTATATTTTACTACCACATTTGACCTAGCATAACCTTCAATGATAGCTCGCTGAAGTTGTCTCAACACTGGCTATCACATCGCGACAAAAAAAAACATAGCAATCCATTAAAACAAAATAGAGATGACCTGGAAATCTCCATGCCTCCACCCACGCAGAAAATGTTTGTGTAACAATAACAGTGTAAGTTTTGTATATAACATTTTTTCATATTATTACAAATAACGGCAATATTCAAAGTGGACATAGTTATTGCCCCATCCTGTATTAACGAAAAATTAGTATAAATATGATCCGAATGATATTGTATTTGTTGTCACTTTAATCAGAAAAATGCCAGAAATATATTGGTAAAAGTTTCACAAAAAATAACCAATAATTAAAAAGTTCAATTTTTGATTTAAAGGCCTGAACTCTCGCGAGCTTTTGAATTGTGCTGGCGGTCGTCTCTCCCCGCGTATCTTTCTTTTCTTTTTCTTCGGAATTTTTTAATTGGTCTTATAGTGGTTCACACCGGTATGCCCCACCCGTATTATGTCACACTTCTCGGCGACAAAGCTCTCTTGACCTTTGCTGTCCTTCGCCGACACTGTCTCGAAGAAAGCCACTCTCCCAGACTTCTTGTCCTTGGCAGTCTCATGTTACCCGTATTGTGGATATTCATCGATTAAGGTAATTTACGATTCCAGCAGTATTCCTAGACAACCGAGACCTCTAGAGGTTCGATGTCCTTTCCTACGTCCGGCGTGAATCAAAGAATAGCTTCTCCTATCCGCTACATGACCCTCGCCACAATCGTGTTGTGGACATTTATCGAGTAAACACTGTATTTACGGTGAAAGAAGAGATGCAAATAATAGAATGCCATCTAGACCCCCATGGGACGTGAAAAGTGCCATTGTGCTAACATATGAAAATAAAAACGATTACTTTTTGTTCAACGAAAATATATTCCAAAAAATACGTGAAAGAATTAATTACTTTATATGCAGAATGTTCACGTAGTTAGTATCCGTCTATTCTTTCGTAAATACAAATTATGCGGAACGAGGGGAACGCAAACAAGTCGTATTGTTGTTTATAAACGGTGTTTTTACGACGAATTTTCCTTATTTAGATACATTGTTATTGACGTACACCAAGTTGCATTGTGAAGTGAATTGTATGGTCCGGCAGATGTAAACACCAGAAATATTGATAAAGAACAACATTGTAACGATGTTATATGGGGTGTGCCGGTGTTGATGGTAGAACCGTGGAGGGGGTAATCCTATAATCTAATAAATTATTATGAGAAAATAAGACGAAAATATAGAATATATTCATTAATTTTATTCAATAACTAATTTCCTTTCAATTTATATTGACAGTGACTCCCACAAATATTCGGACGCTTTTAAAAATCGTATAACTTTGTTATCAATGGACCATAAGACTTGCGGACATCCTCCAGGAGAGATCCTAGCGGGTGACACTATACGGCGGCAGCAGAGGATCTAAGACGTTTAAAAGACGTCTTTAAGACGTACAGTTTCGTAACAAAGACGTTCCAGAGACGTTCCAGAGAGGTTCGTAGGACTTTCAAGACGTCATTAAGATGTCTCTGTGTTATCTAGGCATTACGGCAGCTGGGAAAGCAATCCTTCTAACATCTCGAAAAATGTAAATTCGTTTTGCTCCAATCTTACGAAAATTATCGTCTTTTTAAAAGTGTCCCAATGTTACTGTATCGAACCGTGTATAAATCAAAACAAAATTTGTATTCTCCAACTTGACACGGAAATATAGAATATCATAGATATGTATACATAAAATATGAGAATCGATTAACTACAATTAGTTATGTGACGATCTTTAGCAAATTTAAGAATAATCCTCCCATTGGTGCAGTTGCCAATGACTTTGGATCTAGAACCATGGGCACAAGTGTTTCCTTGCATCTTGTCACCTCGTATTTCCTCAGCAACTGCACCAATCCAACCTTTACTTGCTGCATACCCCACCGTATCCCTGCAATATTGAACATCATTTGAAGCAACGAACTCAATTAATATTGAATTGCACATAAAAGGATTTGACAATTTGTAACATATAAAGTCACATTTTGTATTACGCAAAAGTTCTCTTGAAAAGGACTATGAACCCGATCGCACAATGTATGACTTGTCGTGACTTGCCTGGAAGTGCACCCCCTCATGAGCAAGTTCGCGGTCTTTATAGTATAGTGCCAAACTGGACTAAAAATGGAGTTCGGGCTATGCGCCCATCTGGGTTGAACTTTTGGAATTTCTCTACCCTGCGACACCTCGTGGGAGAGTTGGTTTTTCGAGTATACAAAGCAGATCCCGTTGAACTACATATGACTTCAAAGAGGGAGTAAGAGAGATATCGAAAAAAGTCTCCGTAAGTAACATATGCAATGAACGAGTATCCAGATTTTGCAAAACGTGTAGCGTGTACTGCGTTTGTAATTTATTTCATACAATTAACATAATGAATTATTACCCAGTAAATATTCAGTTTAGAACTCGGCTTATCAAATGCAAATTTCCTATTATAGTCTTCCCGAAAAAAGGTAGACCCAGATATTGTAAACTGTTACCAACCTAGACAACTGCGAGGTCCTTCGCCGAAAGGCATGTAGGTGAAAGGTCGAATCTTATGTTTGTTCTCGTTGCTAAATCTCATGGGATCGAACTTCTCCGGATCAGGAAAGTACTCGGGATCGTAGTGCATTCCGTGCACAGAAATGTACACAGGAGTACCTTTCTTCAAGACCAAACCAGTGTTTGGAATCTCGTAGTCTTCGTTGGCAAAGCGATCTAGAAATCCCAGTGGTGCATACATGCGTAGGGTTTCTGAGATAACCATATCGAGGTAGGGCAGTTTTTGACACTGTAATGAAAACACATGTATTCAAGCCGTGTCATCTAACATTTTCACCTGAAATGCTTCCGTCAAACAATTGTCCCGATAGAAAAGCATTTTTTCTCAAGGCCATATGTTCCAAAATTTCAATATTTTTTTCCTTTCTGAAACGGGACGAAGCATTCTGATTAATGTGGCGATATAGCTAATGAAAAGTAAATGTCGACCACGTTGACCTTTAAATAACTTTCAGAGGAGTTACCCTTTAAAAACCATAACTGAACGTAGGAAAACAATGTTTGTGCGCCCCGTACTCTAGTAGAGTGCCATTATGTACGAAAGAGTATTTTTACTTTGGAGGATCGGAAAATAGAAAGAGACATAGCTGGAACAATTTAAATAGTTGCAGCATTAAATCGTGGATAAAATATATATGGAAATATATGTATAATCTCCTTTATTTTCGATAAGCAGAATAGAATGATACACATGATGTCATTTTGTTGGACGCAGCACGCAACGGCAGTTTCTCCTAAACAACATTTCGAATGACACAACCTGTCTGCAACGAAAATTTAATATACATACCAATTCGTATGTAATTTTCCCGTTCGTTTCATCGAGTGCATCGAGGATCTCCATCCTCAACTTTTCCTGGACGTCCATGTTCATTGCGAGTTCGTAAAGAATGAACATCGTGGTGTCAGAACTAGTTTCAAACCCGGCAACATAGGCACCGATTACTTGTGCCAAGAAGTCGTCGTCAGTGAAATCTGTAACGCGAATCAATCGAAGCCTACATAGTAGTAGACCGTAGAATAATAAATTAATAGCGTAGGGTTATGAATGAGACACTGTATTAGAATGATTGTTTAGAGTGACTGTGGACGCGTCCATCGTGCCGACAACGTGTTTGGGTCCGGCGTGAATGGGACTCTGTTTGGGCCGAAATGTGAAAGAAGAGTAAAGACAAGAGTAAAGTGTTCAGGGGCGCCAAGCGCAGGGCATACGTGACTGTTTGGGTTTCCCGAATGGATGTGAAATTGATAGAGAGAGAATGAGAGTGCGAGAGAGGAAGAATGAAAGTGGGCCTTGGATAAAAGGGACGAATGCGAGGGATGTTGTGTCAGTCAGTAGAGCGAGATCAGAAGAGCGAGAGTTAGAGAAGCGAGAGTCGCGAGCGAGTATGTTAACGAAGTATCGAGTTACAAACAGTATAAAGGACTATAGCGAAATCGGAATGAGATCACTCCACCCGATACGTCACACCTAAGACGTAGGAGTTCTCTTAATATATTCCTACAATAGTATAGTGATTTCTCTGTATATGTCGCCAAGGCCTGGATGATAAACGTCGCGGGATTATCCCCACTACCGCGAAGTATAACCGGTGAGGAGCCAAGAAGCTCGAGAGGGCTCGGACGCCAAGGAGTATAAACATAACACGGCTCGGGTATCTCTCTTGGACAATAAGCAAACGCTGGCAAGACCCGTATTGCTGACAAAAATCGAGAATTCACTGTACTTGGAGTTAAGAACTTACTCATTCCACTAGTACCGCCCTCGTCTTTGTTCTTCTGTATCAGTTCCATCACATAAGTGACAAAATCACTCCTTTTCTCGCCCGACTGAGTCCGTTGATTTACCGTGTCCCAGAAAAGGGATCGAAAATAATCGCAGGACTCCTGCTCCATAAATCTAGCACGAGTAATCTCTGCTAAATGTGGCATGAAAAATACTACAAGGAACTGCACAATTTGATATGGTGTTAAGTTGAACATTTTCCTGCCGCACTCTCGGAACGGTACACTATCATCTTCCAAAGAGTTCACACGTATACCAAAAAGTGTGCTTCCCATCATGTCCGTGTGAAGGCACTCGCAGAAGTTTTTAATATCCAACACCTTACCGTTGTCGGCTGAAACGAATATTCAGATATTTTAGTAATACTCCCAATAGTTAGGGTAGGGTGGTACCAACGTACACCTCTAAACCTTGGAATTCACTAGCTCAAGTGATCAAAATAAGTTAGGTCACTTGAAGTTGCCTAAGTAAGTCTTGTCAGTGACGTATTAAGAAATTATAAATTGCTTGTAGTAGGTTCCCTATATCTCTACATGAGTTGCTAAATACGGTTAGCCTATAACTACTGACATACTAACTCAAATTTAATCCTTCGAGGTACTGATCCAAATCATCGGCGACCATGAGCATCAAATCGAACAGTCTCTTTAGTTTCATGGTTGTTCCCATTGGCGACATCTTTGCTCTAAGGATTTTCCAGGCTTTATTCTTTACCGTGAAAAGGTTCATGTAATTATATGGATCAACATTTGCCGTAGTAGCATTTCTATTAAAAAACACGTTAAAGTCCTTCACCATCACGTGCTTCACAATTTCAGGATCTCGTATTAGAAGGCATGGCCGATCAAAAACATAGAATCCCACGTAAGGTAAACCTTTGTACTGCTCATAGAGATCCCGTATCCACTGTGCAGGTGACTTCTTCATTAAAACGATGTCTGTGAAATTTCCCAGGAATGGCGTCGGAGAGATTTCGATGGCGCCTTTTTTGGCCCAGTGTCGAAAATTTCGCGTCATGTACAGGTATGCCGCGACGAGAACGGATGCAAAGAATAGAATTACATCTAGACCCCAATGGGACGCGAGGAGCGCCATTTTACTGAAACCGGAGAATAAAAACAATTACTGCACAATTGTTCAAGCAAAATTTACTCCCAAATATACGGGGGAGAATGAATTTAGTCTATTGGAAGAGCACTCTGTGTCATACAGCAATCGGTCGGCACGGGGATCTTCCTGAGAGACTGATGAGCGAGGTTGCATTGCCTAAGGTAGAGATGCCAAACTAGTGGTCTACGGGCTGGAAGCAGTGTCGCAATGTTATGCCGCAGGAAGGGGTAGATGAAGAGTATCCTCGAATAAACTCCAAACTCTTCCAGCACAACTTAGGTTTATTTGGGAATAGGTCGCCAAGCAAGAATACAAGCGATTTTGTACACGACGAATAACTTTGTAACAAACGAGTCGACTGACGGGCTACTTGTAGCTTCTTCTCTGTCTCTGTCCGCGCCCTTTCGCAGGGCCTTATATAAGAGTACAACTATGGAAGTTTGGTGGGGATGGATGACACTAGCCCTTAGAGATAGGGAATGACGTGGAGGTCGGAGTTTTCGCAGGGTTGGACTTTAACATGAAATCTCTGTACCGGTGAGTAATTTTGCCTTAGTCTAGTAGATGAGAAAGCCCGTGAGTTCTGACTCATCTATTTGTCTGACTTATCTATAGAGAATAGATAAGTCCGGTAGTCTCGCATAACAGCAAGATGAAGGAAGGGAGAACTGTTTTAGAAAATTAAATATGTAATTCACTATTTGTTCACTTTTCAACATTACACTCTTATACTGCCCTACATTGTACGTTCCAAAGATTAGAGCAGGACAAAGAATGCATTTTAATTTTTTTACGCACGGTTGACGATGTTACGTGCCGAGGGCTAGGGCAGTCTATGCGTGGACTGAGGTTTGCTCGAATATGCAGGAATAAATTGTCTAAATAAATAAATTCCATCACCGGGTTGCCCACTAGGTAGGGAGGTCGTGAGCTAGCCGATGCCTGTTTCATCACCGGGTAGCTCACTACAATAGGATGGATAAGCGGAAGGTTTTCGGAAGTCGGCCCCCGTAACGATTGTTGATACACCTCGAGCGGTAAAGGTGTATCTATATGGGAAATACTAGTTACTGGAATTCTAAAGGATGTGGAAATGAGTTTGGAGACTCTGGTATGTTTGACAATAATATAATATAAATGTAATAGGGGTCTACAATTGTGTATTGTGAAGGATTGTCGTGGATACTAAGTTCCGTTCCTCACGGTTTTGACGCACTGAGAAATGCGCGGATTGTGTTCACTGACTTGCCTTGAATAACGGAGGCAGCGGTTAAGAATTGATTCAAAAGGGACTATGAACTCAATCTCACGACGCGTATCGCTTGGTCTTCAGTTTCAAACTAACCCGTCGATGAGCAAACGGACACTTTAGATAGTCAGATTTGTTTAAAAAGAAGGATGTTTAATAAGAGACGTAGTTGTTTATCATGAAGCGGTTAAAAGACTCACGTAACCAGAGTCTCCGTACGTAACAAGGAAATAAAGGGAATTGAAGTAACTGAACATTCCTACACGAGCTTCGTATCTTTCCGGAAGTGTCTTTTTATTAGAAAGAATAAACGATTTACGTATAAACGCATACTTACGATTTTTTGCAGGTCTCGACTATCGGCACGGTCAAAACAGAATTCCGAGACCCAAAACAAAACAAAAGTCACACATTCCTGAAGTCTCCTCTCGTGCTTTACAGTCGCTTGTTGAACTGAAACTGTAAACTGTGTACATATATCCGAATTTATATGTGATTATCCCCTCTTTTAAGAAGAGTGCATTTTGAAACATCGTAAATGGCTCAAGGATTAACTTGTACCACATACGTAGTGCTTTGCATGTGTCTTTATATTCAGGTTTTTTACTCGTTACACATGCCATCCGTTTGGTGAAAATGTCAAACCAGCTTGTGCTAGATCGTCCCCAGGCACTCGTATCTGATTGACACTCGTATCAGTATTTCCGCATTACCCATCAGGTATAGTTGTCAATGGTTTTTCTTTTTTCTCAGTGGTATAGCCGAAGCGTATAGTCGAATAAGCGGATTCGAAGTGGCCCTGAACCAAAATTGTTAAATTTAATATGTATCTAAATAATTGCAGACAAATAATTGCAAAATTATAACAAATACACATGGAATATTTTTTGTTCATCAAAAGAAATATCGATGGTATTGTACTGCTTGTGTTAAAAGAATCACGAATTTTAATTGTAATGTTTAATTTTAATTTTAACGGTTAATGTTTAATCTTAATATTCAATTTCAATTTTAATGGTTAATGTTTAATTTTAATGTATAATTTCAATTGTAACGTTTAGTTTAATGTTTACATTTAATTTTAATTTTAATGGTTAATGTTTAATTTGAATGTGTATACACAAGTGTTTACTCGCAACGAGAGAAAGTATATTTTACTACCACATTTGACCTAGCATAACCTTCAATGATAGCTCGCTGAAGTTGTCTCAACACTGGCTATCACATCGCGACAAAAAAAAACATAGCAATCCATTAAAACAAAATAGAGATGACCTGGAAATCTCCATGCCTCCACCCACGCACAAAATGTTTGTGTAACAATAACAGTGTAAGTTTTGTATATAACATTTTTTCATATTATTACAAATAACGGCAATATTCAAAGTGGACATAGTTATTGCCCCATCCTGTATTAACGAAAAATTAGTATAAATATGATCCGAATGATATTGTATTTGTTGTCACTTTAATCAGAAAAATGCCAGAAATATATTGGTAAAAGTTTCACAAAAAAATAACCAATAATTAAAAAGTTCAATTTTTATTTAAAGGCCTGAACTCTCGCGAGCATTTGAATTGTGCCGGCGGCCGACTCTTTCTTTTCTTTTTCTTCGGAATTTTTTAATTGGTCTTATAGTGGTTCACACCGGTATGCCCCACCCGTATTATGTCACACTTCTCGGCGACGGAGCTCTCTTGACCTTTGCTGTCCTTCGCCGACACTGTCTCGAAGAAAGCCACTCTCCCAGACTTCTTGTCCTTGGCAGTCTCATGTTACCCGTGTTGTGGATATTCATCGATTAAGGTAATTTACGATTCCAGCAGTATTCCTAGACAACCGAGACCTCTAGAGGTTCGATGTCCTTTCCTACGTCCGGCGTGAATCAAAGAATAGCTTCTCCTATCCGCTACATGACCCTCGCCACAATCGTGCTGTGGACATTTATCGAGTAAACACTGTATTTACGGTGAAAGAAGAGATGCAAATAATAGAATGCCATCTAGACCCCCATGGGACGTGAAAAGTGCCATTGTGCTAACATATGAAAATAAAAACGATTACTTTTTGTTCAACGAAAATATATTCCAAAAAATACATGAACGAATTAATTACTTTATATGTAGAATGTTCACGTAGTTAGTATCCGTCTATACTTTCGTAAGTACAAATTATGCGGAACGAGGGGAACGCAAACAAGTCGTATTGTTGTTTATAAACGGTGTTTTTACGACGAATTTTCCTTATTTAGATACATTGTTATTGACGTACACCAAGTTGCATTGTGAAGTGAATTGTATGGTCCGGCAGATGTAAACACCAGAAATATTGATAAAGAACAACATTGTAACGATGTTATATGGGGTGTGCCGGTGTTGATGGTAGAACCGTGGAGGGGGTAATCCTATAATCTAATAAATTATTATGAGAAAATAAGACGAAAATATAGAATATATTCATTAATTTTATTCAATAACTAATTTCCTTTCAATTTATATTGACAGTGACTCCCACAAATATTCGGACGCTTTTAAAAATCGTATAACTTTGTTATCAATAGACCATAAGACTTACGGACATCCTCCAGGAGAGATCCTAGCGGGTGACACTATACGGCGGCAGCAGAGGATCTAAGACGTTTAAAAGACGTCTAGAAGACGTCTTTAAGACGTACAGTTTCGTAACAAAGACGTTCCAGAGACGTTCCAGAGAGGTTCGTAGGATTTTCAAGACGTCATTAAGATGTCTCTGTGTTATCTAGGCATTACGGCAGCTGGGAAAGCAATCCTTCTAACATCTCGAAAAATGTAAATTCGTTTTGCTCCAATCTTACGAAAGTTATCGTCTTTTTAAAAGTGTCCCAATGTTACTGTAACGGACCGTGTATAAATAAAAAATTGACATAATCTGTATTCTCCAATTTGACACGGAAATATACAATATAATTGATATGTAAACGTAAAATATGAGAATCGTTTAACCACAATTAGTTATGTGACGATCTTTCGCAAATTTAAGAATAATCCTCCCATTGGTGCGGTTGCCAATGACTTTGGATCTAGAACCATGGGCACAAGTGTTTCCTTGCATCTTGTCACCTCGTATTTCCTCAGCAACTGCACCAATCCAACCTTTACTTGCTGCATACCCCACCGTATCCCTGCAATATTGAACATCATTTGAAGCAACGAACTCAATTAATATTGAATTGCACATAAAAGGATTTGACAATTTGTAACATATAAAGTCACATTTTGTATTACGCAAAAGTTCTCTTGAAAAGGACTATGAACCCGATCGCACAATGTATGACTTGTCGTGACTTGCCTGGAAGTGCACCCCCTCATGAGCAAGTTCGCGGTCTTTATAGTATAGTGCCAAACTGGACTAAAAATGGAGTTCGGGCTATGCGCCCATCTGGGTTGAACTTTTGGAATTTCTCTACCCTGCGACACCTCGTGGGAGAGTTGGTTTTTCGAGTATACAAAGCAGATCCCGTTGAACTACATATGACTTCAAAGAGGGAGTAAGAGAGATATCGAAAAAAGTCTCCGTAAGTAACATATGCAATGAACGAGTATCCAGATTTTGCAAAACGTGTAGCGTGTACTGCGTTTGTAATTTATTTCATACAATTAACATAATGAATTATTACCCAGTAAATATTCAGTTTAGAACTCGGCTTATCAAATGCAAATTTCCTATTATAGTGTTCCCGAAAAAGGTAGACCCAGATATTGTAAACTGTTACCAACCTAGACAACTGCGAGGTCCTTCGCCGAAAGGCATGTAGGTGAAAGGTCGAATCTTATGTTTGTTCTCGTTGCTAAATCTCATGGGATCGAACTTCTCCGGATCAGGAAAGTACTCGGGATCGTAGTGCATTCCGTGCACAGAAATGTACACAGGAGTACCTTTCTTCAAGACCAAACCAGTGTTTGGAATCTCGTAGTCTTCGTTGGCAAAGCGATCTAGAAATCCCAGTGGTGCATACATGCGTAGGGTTTCTGAGATAACCATATCGAGGTAGGGCAGTTTTTGACACTGTAATGAAAACACATGTATTCAAGCCGTGTCATCTAACATTTTCACCTGAAATGCTTCCGTCAAACAATTGTCCCGATAGAAAAGCATTTTTTCTCAAGGCCATATGTTCCAAAATTTCAATATTTTTTTCCTTTCTGAAACGGGACGAAGCATTCTGATTAATGTGGCGATATAGCTAATGAAAAGTAAGTGTCGACCACGTTGACTTTTAAATAACTTTCAGAGGAGTTACCCTTTAAAAACCATAACTGAACGTAGGAAAACAATGTTTGTGCGCCCCGTACTCTAGTAGAGTGCCATTATGTACGAAAGAGTATTTTTACTTTGGAGGATCGGAAAATAGAAAGAGACGTAGCTGGAACAATTGAAATAGTTGCAGCATTAAATCGTGGATAAAATATATATGGAAATATATGTATAATCTCCTTTATTTTCGATAAGCAGAATAGAATGATACACATGATGTCATTTTGTTGGACGCAGCATGCAACGGCAGTTTCTCCTAAACAACATTTCGAATGACACAACCTGTCTGCAACGAAAATTTAATATACATACCAATTCGTATGTAATTTTCCCGTTCGTTTCATCGAGTGCATCGAAGATCTCCATCCTCAACTTTTCCTGGACGTCCATGTTCATTGCGAGTTCGTAAAGAATGAACATCGTGGTGTCAGAACTAGTTTCAAACCCGGCAACATAGGCACCGATTAATTGTGCCAAGAAGTCGTCGTCAGTGAAATCTGTAACGCGAATCAATCGAAATAATGTAATTGACATCATCGAAGCCTACATAGTAGTAGACCGTAGAATAATAAATTAATAGCGTAGGGTTATGAATGAGACACTGTATTAGAATGATTGTTTAGAGTGACTGTGGACGCGTCCATCGTGCCGACAACGTGTTTGGGTCCGGCGTGAATGGGACTCTGTTTGGGCCGAAATGTGAAAGAAGAGTAAAGACAAGAGTAAAGTGTTCAGGGGCGCCAAGCGCAGGGCATACGTGACTGTTTGGGTTTCCCGAATGGATGTGAAATTGATAGAGAGAGAATGAGAGTGCGAGAGAGGAAGAATGAAAGTGGGCCTTGGATAAAAGGGACGAATGCGAGGGATGTTGTGTCAGTCAGTAGAGCGAGATCAGAAGAGCGAGAGTTAGAGAAGCGAGAGTCGCGAGCGAGTATGTTAACGAAGTATCGAGTTACAAACAGTATAAAGGACTATAGCGAAATCGGAATGAGATCACTCCACCCGATACGTCACACCTAAGACGTAGGAGTTCTCTTAATATATTCCTACAATAGTATAGTGATTTCTCTGTATATGTCGCCAAGGCCTGGATGATAAACGTCGCGGGATTATCCCCACTACCGCGAAGTATAACCGGTGAGGAGCCAAGAAGCTCGAGAGGGCTCGGACGCCAAGGAGTATAAACATAACACGGCTCGGGTATCTCTCTTGGACAATAAGCAAACGCTGGCAAGACCCGTATTGCTGACAAAAATCGAGAATTCACTGTACTTGGAGTTAAGAACTTACTCATTCCACTAGTACCGCCCTCGTCTTTGTTCTTCTGTATCAGTTCCATCACATAAGTGACAAAATCACTCCTTTTCTCGCCCGACTGAGTCCGTTGATTTACCGTGTCCCAGAAAAGGGATCGAAAATAATCGCAGGACTCCTGCTCCATAAATCTAGCACGAGTAATCTCTGCTAAATGTGGCATGAAAAATACTACAAGGAACTGCACAATTTGATATGGTGTTAAGTTGAACATTTTCCTGCCGCACTCTCGGAACGGTACACTATCATCTTCCAAAGAGTTCACACGTATACCAAAAAGTGTGCTTCCCATCATGTCCGTGTGAAGGCACTCGCAGAAGTTTTTAATATCCAACACCTTACCGTTGTCGGCTGAAACGAATATTCAGATATTTTAGTAATACTCCCAATAGTTAGGGTAGGGTGGTACCAACGTACACCTCTAAACCTTGGAATTCACTAGCTCAAGTGATCAAAATAAGTTAGGTCACTTGAAGTTGCCTAAGTAAGTCTTGTCAGTGACGTATTAAGAAATTATAAATTGCTTGTAGTAGGTTCCCTATATCTCTACATGAGTTGCTAAATACGGTTAGCCTATAACTACTGACATACTAACTCAAATTTAATCCTTCGAGGTACTGATCCAAATCATCGGCGACCATGAGCATCAAATCGAACAGTCTCTTTAGTTTCATGGTTGTTCCCATTGGCGACATCTTTGCTCTAAGGATTTTCCAGGCTTTATTCTTTACCGTGAAAAGGTTCATGTAATTATATGGATCAACATTTGCCGTAGTAGCATTTCTATTAAAAAACACGTTAAAGTCCTTCACCATCACGTGCTTCACAATTTCAGGATCTCGTATTAGAAGGCATGGCCGATCAAAAACATAGAATCCCACGTAAGGTAAACCTTTGTACTGCTCATAGAGATCCCGTATCCACTGTGCAGGTGACTTCTTCATTAAAACGATGTCTGTGAAATTTCCCAGGAATGGCGTCGGAGAGATTTCGATGGCGCCTTTTTTGGCCCAGTGTCGAAAATTTCGCGTCATGTACAGGTATGCCGCGACGAGAACGGATGCAAAGAATAGAATTACATCTAGACCCCAATGGGACGCGAGGAGCGCCATTTTACTGAAACCGGAGAATAAAAACAATTACTGCACAATTGTTCAAGCAAAATTTACTCCCAAATATACGGGGGAGAATGAATTTAGTCTATTGGAAGAGCACTCTGTGTCATCCAGCTATCGGTCGGCACGTGGATGTTTCTGAGAGTATGATGAGCGAGATTGCATTGCCTAAGTTAGAGATGCCAAACTAGTGGCCTACGGGCCGTAAGCAGTGTCGCAAGATGAAGGGAGGGAGAACTGTTTTAAAAAATGATATATGTAATTCACTATTTGCTCACTTTTCAACATTACACTCTTATACTGCCCTGCATTGTACGTTCCAAAGATCAGAGCAGGACAAAGAATGCATTTTGATTTTTTTACGCAGGGTTGACGATGTTACGTGCCGAGGGCTAGGGCAGTCTATGCGTGGACTGAGGTTTGCTCGAATATGCAGGAATAAATTGTCTAAATAAATAAATTCCATCACCGGGTTGCCCACTAGGTAGGGAGGTCGTGAGCTAGACGATGCCTGTTTCATCACCGGGTAGCTCACTACAATAGGATGGATAAGAGGAAGGTTTTCGGAAGTCGGCCCTCGTAACGATTGTTGATACACCTCGAGCGGTAAAGGTGTATCTATGTGGAAAATACTAGTTACTGGAATTCTAAAGGATGTGGAAATGAGTTTGGAGACTCTGGTATGTTTGACAATAATATAATATAAACGTAATAGGGGTCTACAATTGTGTATTGTGAAGGATTGTCGTGGATACTAAGTTCTGTTTTTCACGGCTTTGACGCACTGAGAAATGCGCGGATTGTGTTCACTGACTTGCCTTGAATAACGGAGGTAGCGGTTAAGAATTGATTCAAAAGGGACTATGAACTCAATCTCACTACGCGTATCGCTTTGTCTTCAGTTTCAAACTAACCCGTTCATCACCAAACGGACCCTTCATATAGTCCCTTTATGTCCCTATACTCCCTTTATCGTGTGATTTGTTTAAAAAGAAGGATGCTTAATAAGGGACTAGTAGTTGTTTATCATGAAGGGGCTAAGAGACTCACGTAACCAGAGTCTCCGTACGTAAGATGGAAATGAAGGGAATTGAAGAAACTGGACATTCCTACACGAGATTCGTATCTTTCCGGAAGTGTCTTTTTATTAGAATCAATAAACGATATTTGGATGATGAACGCATACTTACGATTTGTTGCAGGTCTCGACTATCAGCACGGTTAAAACAGAATTCCGAGACCTAAAACGAAACAACAGTCACACATACCTGAAGTCTTCTATCGTGCTTTTCGGTCGCTTGTTGAACTGAAAATGTACATTGTGTACATATATCGGACTTTATATGCGACTATCCCCACTTTTAAGAAGATTGTAGTTTGAAACATCGTGATTGGCACAACGATTATCTCCTACTACGTTAGTGCTTTACATATATTTTTATATTGTAGTTTCTTTATCGTCACATATGCCATCCGTTTGGTGAAAAAGTCGAACCAGATTGTGCTAGATCGTCCCCAGGCACTCGCATCTGATTGACGCTCGTATCAGTATTTCCGCATTACAAATCAGGTATAGTTGTCAATGCGCTTTTTTTTCTCAGTGGTATAGCCGAATAAGCGGGTTAGAAGTGGCCCTGAACCAAAAATAGTTGAATTTATAATGTATCTAAATAATTGCAGACTTATATCAAACAATTTTGTTATTATAAAATATAGAACACAGCGATCTGTTACAAAATATGGAAACCCCTCTTTCAGTTTAACGAAATTCTAACTTTCGACCAAGCGGACAAATAATCGAATACGTTCTGTCGAAACCTACTGGGGGTAGTATAACCCTTAATTAAGGGGGCCGGCAGGCATTTGGCCTTGACTGTCACGCTATGTTATCCTGTGCCTGTTTTCTAGACATTTTATGTCTTAAATAAGTAAGTACGCAATTAAAAATGCATACCACCGTGTTTGTACATGTCTTCGCTATGTCTGTATGGAGCCCTTTTTTCGATACGAACACTAAATCTCGCGAAATTAAGAGAATCTCTCAGCGGCAGCCATCTTGTGACGTCATACTTGCTTCAGAATTCGAATTTTCTGCCGAATATTGTTAATTACTCCCCGATGAGGTAGAAATTCGAAATTTGGGCTCTATACAGACATAAATTGGACTTTTAGGAAACACAAGTGACCACTTTTAAACTGCTCATTGCAATATTGAAGCGATAGTTTGAAAAGGTTTTGACCCATGCATAAGCATATGGATTTCAAACCCTGCCGGCCCCCTTAAGGGTTAACGGACCCAGATAAAATGCGACGTCTTAAAGACGTCTTTTAAACGTCTATTTTACGTCTGAAAGTCTTACGTCTGGAAAAGACGTCTTTACGACGTCTCATTTGGAGACGTCGTTTAGGTATGAAATAAAACGCCTTTAAGACGTTTTTTTCGAAATGTTTTATTTCAGAGGTCTTAAAGATGTCTTTTTCAAGGTTAAATAACTTGAATTTCTTGGAGATTCGCGATAGAGATTAGTTTACTGTACAATGACTAAAATACTGTTTCTTAATTTTGCTAATGCTTGGAATGACAAAAAAAAAAAGAAATAAATTTCATTTATTACAAACACGTGGATTAGGTACATAGTGCACAATACAATTGTATATACGCACTAATATATACAGTATAATATATATAAATTATATTTGTGCTGAAAATTTTCGTTAATTTTTTTTTAGGATACAGTTTGTCTGAATGCTACTCGAATTGTTGCAGTAGACTAAAGTGCCTACAGTGCACAAGAGGCGAATATATGCTTGGAAGCCAAAAGGACACCTAGGCAGCTATATAGATGTGGCTGAAGAGGGCGGCCAATTGTATTAATTATTATTAATTCTTAATTCTTAATTATTAATCGTTAAAAACATATCTTAGAATTATTAACAACATTGCATTAATGTTTAGGTATCCATAGTTACGATAGAATAGCAAAATTATAACAAATACACATGGAATATTTTTTGTTCATCAAAAGAAATATCGATGGTATTGTACTGCTTGTGTTAAAAGAATCACGAATTTTAATTGTAATGTTTAATTTTAATTTTAACGGTTAATGTTTAATCTTAATATTCAATTTCAATTTTAATGGTTAATGTTTAATTTTAATGTATAATTTCAATTGTAACGTTTAGTTTAATGTTTACATTTAATTTTAATTTTAATGGTTAATGTTTAACTTTAATGTGTAATCACAAGTGTTTACTCGCAACGAGACACCTCGTATTTTCTCAGAAGTTGTACCAGCCCAACCTACATTTCCTGAAGACCTCATCGAGACGTTATACATATAATGCCGAGTCACGCAAAACATCAACTAACATTGAATTGCAAATAAAAGGATTGTTAAGTTTACTAACAAGGTAACTCAAGTTATCCATACTGCTTATATTGTAAAGCGAGCAGCTTATAATCCGACTACACGTCATCAAGTAGAATTAACATAACTAGTTATTCTGATTACATCACTACACAGTAGTCTGTACCACGTCATTTAGCAGATTTAGCAGATGATAGCTCGCTCAAGTCGTCTCAACACTGGCTGTCACATTGCGATAAAAAAAACATAGCATTCCATTAAAACAAAATAGAGATGACCTTGAAATCTCTATGCCTCCACCCACGCAGAAAATGTATGTGTAATAATAACAGTGTAAGTTTTGTATATAACATTTTTTCATATTATTACAAATAACGGCAATATTCAAAATGGACATAGTTATTGCCCCACACTGTATTAACGAAAAATTAGTATAAATATGATCCGAATGATATTGCATTTGTTGTCACTTTAATCAGAAAAATGCCAGAAATATATTGGTAAAAGTTTCACAAAAAAAATAACCAATAATTAAAAAGTTCAATTTTTTATTTAAAGGCCTGAACTCTCGCGAGCATTTGAATTGTGCCGGCGGCCGACTCTTTCTTTTCTTTTTCTTCGGAATTTTTTAATTGTTCTTCGAGTGGCTCACACCGGTATGCCCCACCCGTATTTTGTCCCACTCCTCGGCGACGGAGCTCTCTTGACCTTTGCTGTCCTTCGCCGACACTGTATCGAAGAAAGATACTCTAGCAGACTTCTTGCCCTTGGCAGTCTCATGTTACCCGTGTTTTGGATATTCATCGATTAAGGTAATTTACGATTCCAGCAGTATTCCTGGACAACCGAGACCTCTAGAGGTTCGATGTCCTTTCCTACGTCCGGCGTGAATCAAAGAATAGCTTCTCCTATCCGCTACATGACCCTCGCCACAATCGTGTTGTGGACATTTATCGAGTAAACACTGTATTTACGGTGAAAGAAGAGATGCAAATAATAGAATGCCATCTAGACCCCCATGGGACGTGAAAAGTGCCATTGTGCTAACATATGAAAATAAAAACGATTACTTTTTGTTCAACGAAAATATATTCCAAAGAATACGTAAAAGTATTAATTACTTTATATGCAGAATGTTCACGTAGTTAGTATCCATCTATTCTTTCGTAAATACAAATTATGCGGAACGAGGGGAACGCAAACAAGTCGTATTGTTGTTTATAAACGGTGTTTTTACGACGAATTTTCCTTACTTAGATACATTGTTATTTACGTACACCAAGTTGCATTGTGAAATGAATTGTATGGTCTGGCATAAATTATAACTAATAACATAATACGTTACAATATCACGCAAGTACACATGAATTCCATCTTTTATTTAGCATACAAAATAAGTTGTCATGAATATAAATATATTATATTCTGTCTGATACATTTTGATTAGTTTTTAAAAAGTTGGAAACAAACACACTTTAAATTCTTTAAACGCCAACGTAGTTAAGTCATTGACCAAGCGGAGAAATAATTTAAAACATTTTTGGTAAAAGTTCACACGGGATCGAGGTGGTTTAACTAGCTTCAGTGCTGATCTTTCGGACATTCAAATATAGTCCTCCTAGTGGCGTGGTGGTCAGTCCCTTTGGATCCATTTTCACTGGTACAGATGTCTTGTCGCATGATGTCACCTGGTATTTGCTCAAGAACTGTACCAGTCCAAGCTTCGATTGCATAAGACCCAATCGCTGTCCTAAAACATGTAAAATTACAATTAGTAACACTGCGTTCGTAATGTTAGCGCAACAAGAAAGTTACATCTTCCAAAAGACGATAAACAAGTTTCAGCAACATAGTAAATAATAAATGGTACTAACCGATACAAATGTGTGGTCCCTCGCCGAAGGGGATGTAGGTGCACGATGGCCTGCTCTGTTTATTCTCCTCGCTAAATCTCATGGGATCGTATTTTTGTGGATCGGGGAAGTATTCCGGATCATAATGCAATCCTGTCACAGAAATGAAGACCGGAGTGCCTTTCTCCAGCACCAAATCAGAATTAGGAACCTTGTAGTCGCTTACAGCGATTCGATCCAGGAATGACAATGGTGGATACTTGCGGAGAGCTTCTGCGACAACCATATCGAGGTATGGCAGTGTCATGATCTGTAAACAAGCCACGTTTCATTCGCATTATGTTTGCGTCATAATATGTCCCCCTCTATACCGTGTAAGTTTTGTATATAACATTTTTTCACATTATTACAAATAACGGCAATATTTAAAGTGGACATAGTTATTGCCCCACCCTGTATGTTTCTGGTTTTTAATGATAGCTTTTTTAAGACTGGACCATACGACTTGAATTTTTGGAGGCGTTAGCCTAACCGGTGTCGAATTATTCTATCCGATACGCCACACTCAACGAAATCCTTTGAAATATTCCTACATTATGAAAGATCTGTCTCTAGTAAGTGTAGCATGACATGACTAATTACTGCCCCTGCAAGCATTTTACGTTTCTACGGAAAGAGAGGTTGCGTAATCTTGATTACTGTTTTCAAGTCAGCTCTATTCTTTTTATCAAGTCAGTCATACGTGCATTTTATTTTGCATACCATGTCGTACGTGATTTTTCCATCGTTTTTGTCCATTGCCTCGAGGATCTCCTTCCTCAAAGTCTTCTGCACGTCCATGTTCAATGCGAGTTCGTAAAGGGTGAAAGACATTGTAGTCGACGAAGTTTCGAAACCACCGGTGAAGAAGATGGCTGCCTGTGCCACTAGATCGTCACCGCTGAAGTCTGTAACGCGAATCAGTCGAAATTGCCATAGATGTCATACTTGACGTAGTTTGTGTTAGACTTCGAATAATCCGATACAGTGAAAAGAAAAATTGAACCAATGGAGCCATCTCTTTAAAAAAATCATTATTTTTGTATTTATTGAGTTCCAAAAGTCTTATTATTTATTATCATGTATTCAATAATAATAAGTTCATTTTTTTAGCCTCTTGGTTATGAAGGACCCGATTTTAATCATTTTTCCCTAATGTTAAACGTTCGTACCATTCCCTTCCACACAAATCCCATCATTCATGATTCATCATTGTTTTAAGCGTTATTTCTAAAGTGAAACTAAATCAAAATAAATAAACTGCTCCCATAAAATAATCAAACAACATCAGAATCAAATAATATACTTTTGTTATTATGAACTTCCCAAAAATCTTATTGTGTATTATTTATTCAGTCCCAAAAATCATAAGAAGCTCACGATTTAAAATTTATTTCAGCTTGAGAATAAAATACTGCAATTAATAAATTAAATGTAACAGAATGTCAGAATTCATTGTTGAAGAAACCGTCAGCTGTTCTTTTCGAATCCTCCGAAAATACGAATTGGTAAATTATTGAGAAAACGACTTACTAAATCCACCAAGATCACCCTCGTTCTCATGCTTTTCCTTGAGTTCGATCAGAAGATCGATGAGATCGTTTCGTTTTTCCCTCGACTGAATTCGTTGATTGATAACGTCCCAGAAGACGCGTCGAAGGAATACGCTGCTTTCCTTGCCGAAGAATTTAGCGCCGGTGTATTTGGTTAAATGCGGCATGAAGAATATGGTGAGGAACTCCATGCCACGGAACACGTCGTAGTCGAAAATCTTTCTGCCAAACTCGCGGAACGGTGCTTTCGGATCCTGCAACGAGTTCACTTGCAAACCAAAAGCGGTGCTACCAATCATGTCCGTCATAATGTTTGCGCAAAGATCTTTCATTTCCAACACCTTTCCGGCACCTGAAACAGACACGCGTATTTGTGATCGATTCTTCGTGGTAGATACTTCCCTTTACCGTAGAGAAATAAGATCGCTTTATTAAATCTTTTTACTTCAACCCTTTGCCCTAGAGGGCATTTTTAAATCTGGAGAAATAATTTCTTTTCCCAGAAATGTTAATTCGCCAAGCGCTCTTTATATGTTTAGCGTATACCAACCCAAATTTTGTTTCTCCAGATGTTTATCTAGGTCGTCGGCGACGTAGAGCATCAGCTCGAACATTTTCTTCAGCTTTCCGGACGTGAAGATTGGCGTCAGCTTCGCTCTGAGGATCTTCCAGCCAGGATTCTTCATCATGAAGACGTTCGCGTATCCGAGTCGATCGGTCACATTCGGCGAACCGTATCTGTCGTTGAACACGTTGAAGTCCTTCACCAACACGTGCTTCACGAGTTCTGGATCTCGTATCAGGAAGAAAGGTTTATCGAAAACATAGAATCCCATGTAAGGCAGTCCCTTCGCTTGGTTGTACAGCTCCTTCACGTATTCCCCAGGCGATGTTTGAAGGAAGAAGCACTTTGTGAAATTTCCAATGAACGGCGTTGGCGGGATTTCCATGATGCCTTTGTTCGCCCAGTATTTAAATTTGCGGGTCGCGTACAAGTATGCGGCGACGATAAGCGACGCGAAGAGTAGGATGCTGTCGAGGCCCCAGTACGGTGTGAGAAGCGCCATTTTCGAGTAATCTGAAAGAATGAGAGCAATGAATCTGTGCGCGTGTGTGTAGACAAACTTTATTTTTAAAAGTAGCAAGAACAAAGGACGAAATAAAAAGTTCAAGCTCTTCGGGGAAACACGAAATTACTGACAAGTAGACCACGGATCTTTTTGCAAAATTAAAATTGACAACCTCAATTCCAACGAACTGCAGTAAAATAAAAATCTATCTCCTTTATAAATCCATAAAGTCCGCAGCCTTCTGATAAGAACACCAACGACGAATGCCATGACGACGAAATTCTTAACTTCTCTTAGGTACAACAAATTTTAGAAGTAGACGCTTATGTGTGGTTTTGATCGAAAGCAGTGTTCGATCATATGTGCGTACAGTATTTAACACGTTAATTGCCACGTCAGTGACATATGACAGAGTGATCTTTGACTGGGTTTAGAAATTCACTTTTATTATGAGATATCCAGATAAACCGAATTTTATTGGAGTCTTCCGAATTCAAAAGGGTTTAAGAAAGCATCCACTATAACACATTTTAAATTTCTAGTTTCGGTTTCATTAATTAAATTACTCTGATTTTGTAAGAATCTCTGGGGTTGATATTTGGCACTTAACGTGTTAAATAATGATTCCACTAGATTCCTTGATTCCGCCACACTCCGTTCACGAAAATGCTACGTTTATCAACTAAACTAGATAGTTTAGTTTGGTACATTATAACTAGACTGCAGATTCTATGGATTTATGATAAAAATATGTAGATTAAATGTAAAACAATGAAATATTTGAGAAATTAAAGCATGCTATTTTATTGTCTCTAACCCATTCAAGTTATTGAGAGAAGAAATAAATGTCTATGTAGATCCTGTATCTTGCAATTAATACGGGCAATTTTTGTTTTGCATAATAATCCGCAGTTGAACTGTAACTAAATACTTTATTAAAAATTCTATTTCATTCCAATTTATTTCTAAATTAGAATAAAGTAAGAGCTGTTAGTGTGAGATATTTACTATTTGTAACAGTTTCCGGTAATTGACAGCTCGAAAGATTTACTCAATACTGTGTTGAGGAGGAAAACACCGTTGTAAGACCACGGACCTTCGTCGGCACTTCACTGACTACGGGAGAAGCGAGTCCCATTACTAATTGCACCAACAACCATGTTTCTATATATATGGCTGCCCCCACTCCCATGACAGATATCTGTCATTTACGTGTCATTGCCTACAGAATTATATATCATCTGACACAGAGTCTACATGCCACATTAGAGTTAAATACCGGCTTGGTATTTAACCTTACGGCAGTTGTATTGCAACTGTGCGATCTATTGAGTCTCAACTAAAGTTGTCTTTGTTGCAGTTTGTGCGCACGCTTGGAAGCAATAAATCAGAGTAAACAACTGTTTAATTAATCGCAGTTTATGTAAATTAGCCTACATAAAATTTTAAACACAGTTATTTGTAAAATTAACACAGTCTTTCACATCGAACCTGCAATTGGAATTGCCCAAAACATGTTTACTCATACCTCTATGTATCATTATTGCAAATTCTCTACAATTACAAAAGTATATGGTGGGCATGTAGTATCCAAATCGTTACTGCTGCTATTGCTATTGCTATTAAACATAAGCAACCGATGTAAAATGTTTTTGCTACTATCTCAAACTTGAACGAACGTACTGCAAATTTTTAATAATAATCGATCACATACAAAATAATGATCACAAGATTTGACGCGTTCACGACGAGTACGATTTTCTAAAATTCTGTATACTTCAATAATCGATCACTTTCAATGAATTTTTTATTACACTTGGATTTGATCGAAATACTTAATATTAGGTCGTCCCATAAGTTCATGCCGTTTACTCTTATACCATTTAAATTCTAAAAATAAAATATGTAATCACCCATTCATTCATTCAAATTTCTGCGGTTTTTCATTAAAATACTTTTCAGTGGTAAATAATATAAACATATCCACGGCACGAACTTATGGAACGACCGATTATAAAGTATGATAAACGTTATCGCTCGAGTTTCGGGAAGATTACTTTTTTTATCGAGCAAATCCAATGAGAGCTAAACGAAATCTTCGTAATGTCCACGATCTGGGTTATCGGAATGTACAAGATCTGAACTAGTCGAGTTCGAAAGGTTATTACTTATACATGCAATGTTTTTTAATGTATGAAAGCATTCGTTTTATCCTATTTATGTAATTCAAATGTCCCAACAATTACATGAAATGGTCTAAGTCATGGTGATCTTTGATCTAATAATGTGCGTGCATAGCGTTTTGCATAACAAAAAATAAAACCACTATGTCTAATTATTTGTATTCCTGATAACCCTAGGCCTTAGGTAAACGCCAATGCATCACGATAATCATACTATAGACGCGTCAGCCAGAACACTTGAATCATTACGAGTAAACAAACCCTTTAGAGTTTGTCTCTTCCACGTCATCCCTTTCCACGTCATCCCTTTCCACGTCATCCCTTTCCACAGCAAACCTTTTCTACTCCCTTCCGCATTTACCTGAACACCTCACCGTGTACTTAACCTAAATAAAACTCTTCTCGATTTTATTATAATCAGTTGTACTCGATTTCCAAAACCCGGAATCCAACAAATTCACTAATTAGATGCTCCACGAATAATTTCACGAAATCTCTCACTATTTCTTTATTCAATTTTATATTAATTTCCATTCTTTGTAAATAGAAAGACAATTCTTCTATATACTTTCTAACTCGGACTTGTGCGAGTATAACATAAGTACTGATATAGTACATGTAAAGCTTTTTTCACGTCGCGAATCAGTATCTCTAAAAATAATCGATATTCTATATAATTATCATTAATCGAGTGTTGATAACATTTTAAAATAAAGAGACGAAAAAGGCTTCAGTGAACAAACAATCATGGACGTTTGAGCGATTGTGATAAATATATCAATATTAACCAGTACCAATGCATAAGAAGATATACACGCATAATTGCACAGGTATAGAATTATACACAAGATAAATTACTAAATATAAATATATTCTTAATGAAACAGCCTTAGAGATTAGCATAGGCTCAACTAAATGATTTCGAATGAATGCCTGATGACATTCAAGCTTTTAGATTAGAATTCTAATGGTGATGAAGGTTACGTTAGCGTTCAAACGTTTAGTTCGGATATCGGATATTCGGATGTCCAATCAGATAAATCAAGGAGATCTTGATATTGGTTCATGATGTTCAAGTCACAGATTACATTATCTTATTGGTATCTATAATTTTTGTTTGCAGCTCAAGTAAACAAAGACTTTTCCGTACTTGAATAAAACAATCTTACGGATCGTTCAGATGGTCAGTATTATCAATATTGTTGAAACAAATGGACACATTTTTACCGTGAGTTTGACCGTGAGGTAAGATTGGTGCGTTCTGTGAAAGTCACATTCAATTTTTCAAATGGAATCCAATATTTTTTATTGTAATTTCCAAAACACTACCTAAACATGTATTTTGCGTAAGCCATCGTCGAGTTACTTCTCGTGTCGTTGATTCACTCTTCTCGTTCAATAACGACAGCCACGTAACATATGCAGTCTAATGTCAAAGTATACATTTTAATATGACGACACGGCACGCTATGTACTCAGTAATAGACGTCTGCAATGGCGTGTAGAAAATTTGAGTGTGTTGTTCAGAAATTGTTGCTCGCTTGCATGCCTCCCTTTTCCAGTATGATACAGCAATTTTCGAGTCGCGACAATTTTCTGCATTTAAGACTGTTCGGGATTCGAATTCTGAAGCTGCTGGCCGTTACGACAACCGTCGAGCGTTCGCTCCAGTTCCTCTTTTTTTTTTCTAATGTGTTTCGAGTCGCGTAGCGATCGCTCGTTACCGTTCGGAGAGGTCGCATAATATTTGTCAGAGCTCATTGCCGGTAAACCGAATCCCAATAAACCCAATCGAACAAGTTTCGCTGATACGTAGTTAGGATAAAAATTACAATCTCATTAAAGATAGTCCAAATGATATGTTTGGACTGATTTTGATCGGGATAAGCTCTACAACTCATTCGTATTGGCAATATTGTTCTGATTAAAAACATAAAAGCATAAATTGCCAATAATGCTCGATTCTCCATTTGCTTACATTGTATGCCGTTTGTCAGTCGCTGGGTCTTCGACGTTCGGCGCTTGTCGGTCCTCGTCGGGCGCCGTCGCCGTTTATTCGTCGAGCTGGCAAAAGTTATATAAAAGATGAAAAAATTATTCGAAGTTCAAATAAATCCGCTTCGAATAAAAAAAATTATCTTTATTCGTCGGATAAATTCTCATCGAATACAATTATTTATTCGATACTCGTCGAATAAAGATACTTTTTTTATTCGAACCTTCGAATAACGAATAAAAATTTTTTTATCTTTTATTCATTATGCGAAATTTTTATTTAGATAAATATTTTGCCCAACTATGCTCCCGGCCCCCAGGCGAGTCCGACCGTCGGTCGACGCCAAACAAAGACAAAGGACACTCTGTAGAACAAAAGCCACGGAAGAAGGAACGACGTAATTAATTGCACTTTTCTGCATGTAATGTTTTTGCTCGCGACGCATGATAGTTGACATATTTTTTAAGTGAAATTCCATCGCCTTAACTGTTAGAAGCATGCAATCTTTTGCTGCAGTATTACTTTTCAGCTTCTCCCTTACATTATGCAAAACAATCTTGGAAAAAAAAGAACAATGGTTTGCGAAAGTAGATGTACAGTACATAAATCGTAGAGGCTTTAAAATGAATCGAACTTTCTCGTTGCACGATTATTTTTTACGGAAATGCCAATTATTATTTTGAAAGTCAACGGTATAGTCTTTCATTAATTTTTGCAGACGCGCATGCACTCGCAACTACTACTCCCTCCATCGACGTGATGATATGTCAAATACCTAATTGCATAAACATCGGTAAGACTGCTGAGTTCAGATTGACTACAGTGTAGCAATGTAGTTCTTATCTAACAAGTAGTTTGTATTCAATATGTCCAAAATATTCAGTAGTATGGAAAATAAAAGGAAACTTACGGTTCCATAAATCTTTAACATAATTTTCATTTTATTTTTAATAGCTTTAACTACTAGGAAGTTGTGTTTCTTTAATCTTACTGTTTAAAATTGGACATTTCATATCTAACATCTTAGTAATAGCATGTTTGGAATGGCAGATGCACAACATTAGAATGATGATCGGTTGATCTTCGTGGCAACCACGGAAACTGCCTCTAGGGGGATCAAGGTCCACAGCAATTTCCATCTGTCGTGCAGTATCTACATTGTACCTACATTGTGGACTGCAAATCCCGTCGAGTCACGAAATTTGCTACTGTGATGCTCACGCGAGCCGCGGACAGGCCCACCATCGACGATCTGAGAGAAGATTCATCATATTGAATTTCCCATGCTCTTTGTATACCAGTCCCGTACAGCTATCGCCTGTGCGGGCAGAGAATTTGGTTGCATTTTTGTTCCTTAGTCCTCGAATGGCGACTGTAAGGCGCCACTATAAATAGCTGTATCATTATTCAAAATATTTTTTACATTATTAAATGTGTTTGTATTTAATAAATTACTAAACGCTTCGGTATTTGTACGAGTAAATTGCACCATTTTCGTATGTATAACATGAAAGAAATATATGTAGACGGAAAATATTCTAGGTCAGAAGGAATGTTTCGTTTTGGAGTTAAAATAGCTTCGAGTGCCAAAGGTTAACCCTCCAAGGGTTCATATCTTTTTGGTGAGCACTCTCATATCTTCTCTGACACGATTAAAGATCATAAAAATCGTGCCCTCTACTTTTTTCTTCGTAATTACGACGAATAATCCCTAGGTCGGTAAAGCAGGCAGCTAGCTTTCCTAACATTGAGCCAAGAGAGTCTGCAAGATGTTCGGCTTATTGACAGAAGATGATGTGCGTGTTCTATTCTTATACCTCATCTGAGGTTTCAGCATTTCCTCATAGATGGCGCCTTTGTTTATTGGGTGCACTAACTTATCGATATTTATTCGTTTACCATTTTGAAGAGCTTTCTACGGATGACGCCACATTATTAAAAAATTAATCCGTCTCTCAATAGAAAAGAAAAAAAAAATTATGACCCAGACATACGGATTGTAAAAGCGTAATACTTGTTTATAATAATAAAAAAAAAGGAGAAATTATGACTACGTAGGCATATATAGGCATTTGTAGGCATCTACACGTAGTAAGACTTTATGTGGTATTAACAAGTAATTCAAAACGATATTAGCACGTAGAACAGTTAAAATAAGTAAGTAAGATATAAGAAGTTTAAGTGGCTAACAAGTAATGCATTACTGCATATGTTATTTATGTCATTAATACACTTTATATAAATTGAGCTAAGGCTTATAAATTGTAAAAGTCTACGGTTTTTCAATAAAAAAAAAAATTATGATCGGATTAGCAAGAATCATTTGTAACTGTTTCATTAATTATTCGTATAAACAATTACAGCCAACAGTTTTCAACACACAATATCGATGAATCTACATTTATATTCAGTATTTACATTTAATATTTACATAGAGCTGTTTCTTATTTATTAATGTGACCACACACATAAGCGTGCCAACTTATTCTCGTCCAGTTTCCATTACTCACGTTACCAAATCAAGGCCAGTCATTGCAAAGGGTATTCCCAGAAAAACAAGTTATTTAATTTTATTATAAAGAACCAATTTTCTGATACCATGATCATTTACAGAGCGATTACTGACGCGTCTATCATTGCCAATACTTTTCGAGCCAGTCCGTGTCGATATTTCTAGTTAATCCATTTGCATCATTGGCGTATATATACGCTCAATTTTCCTGGTCACTATCACCGGATCGTATATATACGCTCAATTTATTTTGTCTTATAATGCTGAAATATGACGTTCTTTTACTTGTAGTCGTTTTTGTACTTAAATATAATGAAGAAAAAAAAGTTTGGTGATAAAGGCCTTCTTGTCATATTTCCTTATGATGCAAATGGGTTAAATCTTGGAGGAGAATGATGCAGTAGAGGTTTGAAATCGCAAAAAGTTCTTTCCCTCTCATATCGCAGAGGTACGAATCGTTTCCCCGATTGGATTCGATCCTTTTTTTCCCCCCCGTGCGGCGAGCGGGGAAGCGGCGTGGATTACATGGTATCGCATCGGTCGTCTCATGAATTAGGCATCGGACAAGTTAATGAAAGTTTTCCCGGGCCATTACGTCTAATAATAGAGCAGCCGGACGCTGTATTCTTGGTGCTCGCCGACGGATGAAACCGAGAACTCTGTTCTTGTATATCCGCAGGACACGTCCCGCCGCACGGCGAATGGCAGGACGGAGAGAAATAAAATTGGTAACTTAAATAACTCGCGGTTGATTATAATTTTCGATGGTGGTTTCGCGCTGGGCCAGCTCAAATACTTTATGACCCGTAGCCGGCATACAGAATAAGGTGATACACGTAAATTATAGTTATTTCGCGTCTGGACCCATTACGGGTCTCGCATAATAGGCGCGACCGATGCGTATAATTATTATGGTAAACTTTACCGCTGGCGATCGGCCCTTTTTCGCAGGACTTTGTAACCCGCGTAATGTGTTCCGTTGCTGGGAAATGCTGGTATCGCACGCCGGCCGATTTGCATTATTCCGGCATAAATAACCGACGCCTCAACGAGGGATAATTTCTTCGGCGGGCAGCTAAACGAAGGATCGTTTCGCAAATTCGCGCGACAACGCGCCAGATCAGAATTGATTGCGGACCAGTTTTCACGATAACTTGGCCCTCGGAAAACGTGGAAACTTTCGTTAATTCGTGCGCGTGGTCGCGCCAGTGAACATTAAGTTTCTGCGCACGTGTGCTATCTTTTCGTCCCGCCAGATTTTTGCAGAAACGTTATTTTCACTTATACAGATTTAATAAACGCACCTTGAAATATTGTACAGGAACAAATTTCAAAAATCATGCGAATCTTAACGTGTGCTGTCTTTTTGTTCCGGACTGTACCAGCTGAAATAACACCGATTGCTTCGTCAACTGTTCCGGTAAGTATGAAACGCAAGTAATTTTTCTTGAGACATTTAGACTTTCGTTTTTGTATTGATTAACACAAGCATAACAGCGTTACAACGTTCTTAACACATTCATTACTAGCATGTTTTCGCTGCTACAAAAAAATGTGTTCAAATGTTTTAGGGAATGCGACATACCTTCTTTACGAAATATTGTTTTTTTTTTTAAAGCTAGGATGAATTTGCATCGTGCGCATTAATCGAAAACGAAACGAACTTTTGGGATAACTTTATACAATAAAAATATATATATATATATATATATATATATATATATATATATATATATACAGGCATGGGCAAAAGTGAGACAGGTAATTCTTCCAGTTTTTACTGCGAAACTTTAAAGTGTATATGTCGTTTTGAGAATTGCAAAAATAAAAAGAATTGTTTAAGATATTTGAGCGGGTCTTAGACAAGCACGCGATCGGACCTGAATTTGTATCGAGACTGATGCGCTTATATCGCCGGCTGGATTAGCGCGACGGTACGCGTTATGCGCGATGTTTAATGCATGGCGTTTCGCCGTGTGCGTCGGGGGCGTAGAAAATTGAATCGGAATTCGGATCGATACACGACAGGAGCTCAGGAAGTTCACTTATCTGGTATCTGGACCCAACGCCGGACCGGTTGCGTCGAATAGAAACGACCGATTCGCTTAATCGATCGGCTTAGACCGGTCTCTCGCCGACTTACATAATCCAAAAAAGATCTAATTCGGAATTCATGCGGGAATTCTTATTCCCGGTTTAACTGTTCGCCGGTTTTCTGGCGATTCTCCCGAAAGTTCGCTTGCGAATCAGTCGAGTTCGCGGGAGTTTGCATGCACGCAGTTTGTTCGCCGCTGTTCCAAATTTTTCTACGGAAATGGCCATCGTCGACAACTGGCGCCAAATTCCCAGCTACAAAGGAAATTTGCCACCGGGTGAAATTCGCCGCGAGATGAGTGAAACGGTACACCCGCGAAAAGAAGAAAGTTTCGCCGATGTTTCGGCCAGAGAGACACGCAACTTCCACGACAACTAGATTTTCCTGGACGCGTGGACCGCAGCCCGGATTGGCCAGTCCATCCTGCAGGAAACTGCACCGGGAAAGACGAAATCGGAAACGGTGAGCTGCGAATGCGGAATCTACACGAAATTGCCGCTACCTCGCTCGTCTGCGCGCCAGACAAATGGAATTTCCGTTTGGAAGTTTGGCTTTGCTCGTTTTGCAACCAACCCGGACGAAACGAAAGGAACGCAAAGATTGCCAATACTGAAATTTACCGCCTAACGAGATTCGTTTTTATGGGATTACGTTCGTTTAACAATTAACGCTCCAGTTGTCCAAACAGGGTATTCGACTACAAGTGCGAGAAAATTTAAGGGGTGGTTCTTTGTGACAATATAATACGAAAATGAAGAGTAAGAAAATTGTGATTTCAGCTTCCTCTTTTAGTTATTGTCAATTAAAAATTCGCCTAACAGCGGCAACCCGGCCAACAAAGGTGTACGTTGCGTACGGCATAGAGGCGCGCGACAGTCAGGTATTAAATGACAGATAGTCCGCTTACCTGACAACAAAATTGGGTCATACTACATGCATTTTCTGTTCTAGCCGAATTATTGGCGAAAGTGTGCGACGTCAAAGCCTAACCATTGGGTGTGAGCGAGGACCCCCTCTGATACACGACTATCGCGCGCCTTTGTGACGTAACCAACGTACACCTCTGTCGATCGGGTTGCCGCAGTTTAGGCGGATTTCTAATTGATGCTAATTGAAAAATGAAGCCGAAATCGCAATTTTTTATTCCTCATTTTCGTCTTATATTGTCTTGGAGAACCACCCCTTAAATTTTCTCCCACTCGCAGTCGAACACCCTGAATTTCTGCGACTATAAAGTTTTTATTATTCCCGCATTCGGTGCAAGAACAAATATTTGTTTAAAAGATACGTCTGCGTGTCTTTTAAGTATCAAGGACAGTTTTTGTTTGTAGGTGTACAGAGAATGAATTAACGTTAAAATGAGTTAACATTAGATTAATTGAATACAATTTTGAAGACATTCACAACTCAGCTGAAAGATACGAAACAAATAAACAATGATTACTATACGAACGTTAATATTTCGTAGTCTAAAGATGCATTTCACAATGACCTGATAACATCGACCGCTGAACCCTTGCTTGGGAAAATGGCCGCGGGGTAAGACAGAAAAAAAAAACAGTCCTGACGGTCTGTGCGATTTACTGCGCGTTTTGCACGCACTAAAATGGCGCCACGCAGCGTGCACGCAATTTCTCATTGTCCCACAGTGACCCGACCTCTCCTCGTCTTTCCGTTCTACACGCACCCGAATTCTTTCTATCACTCGGTATCTCTCTTCGAACTGTTGCTCATTGTGCAAGTAGGTTCCCGGGCCCCGCAACTGGGACCCTTTCGGAGGTAAGGGTCGCACATGGACACGCATTCCCGTGGAATTTATGACAGAAAATACACACGCGATAAAGCCCAGCGTTGCGACACAGTTGCAAAAATACGACCGGTCAGAAATTATGCGGAAAATGAGGCCCGCCGTCGCCGTCGGACAATCGTTCCGGCTAAATGGCGTGTCTCGGCTGCCGTTTAAATAACTTCCTCGGCCATTTTTTGTTCTCGCTAACATCCAGGGGATTACGTGCGTTATTATAGAAACGACGAAACAATTGCGAGGGTCGGACAAGTGGAGATCGAGGCAGGATTTATGAGACAGGTGGTAACCGCCGCTATTTTTCGTATGTGAAAATATGCTGAGGACTTAATTTCTGATGTACTGCGTATCCAAGAGTTTTTATTTATTTATTTCACTATTGTTCAATACCGGGAACAATTATAAACTACACCCTCTCTCCTCTTCCTTCTTCCAATATTTATTTCCCCCGTTCATGGCAACGGATTTTGAATAAATGCCGTTCCAGCACTTCTGTTTCAAATTTTGAACTTCAGACATGGGTGCATCGCCAGCCAACAAAGCCAGGCCCAAACTGCCGCGGTCAACAAATCACAAATATACGCCTAACTGACTCAACGAATTTCAATCGCCGTTGCGAACAATATTCACCGGCGATTCTTTCTTGCCTTCTGAGAACCCGGTGTTCCGATTCGCTGGCCGCGGAAAAATTCGTCCCATGCAAATCACCCGCGTCGTTCGAGCCTCGCGGGCATTCTCCCTTTAGAAAGCCAGCCCGGAAGCTCTTTCAGACCGTTTGCCTCGGAGGAAGGGGTTGCGCGAAGACGGTCACTGAATTTATAACGCAAAATACGCGCAATAAAATCGAGGCTACCAGGCCGAGGTACACCAATACTCACGCGATTAAAACAGGTCGGTAGCACACTTCCGAAACAACCCTCTTCAAGGTTGCGCGGACCGTCGCTCGCTCGTCCTTTAAACCATCGCCGCCGATTTAAATATTACCTTGTAAGGGGGATGGGTTTAATACATTTATAATTGTACACGGGAGTGTCAGGGCGGGGCTGGGTCATTGGTCGGACATCAGTGACCCTTCCGGATGACCTCCGGGAAGGGTCATCGTCCACCGGCGTCTTGTAACCTTTCTCTCTTTTTCTTTTTTTCTTTCGGGACCTCGGACACTTCACTCGGAAACTGCAGAGTCGATCGAGCGAAATTTGGGGCACGGGCCTTACCGGTTTCCCAGTGGCTGACCCCCTTTCCCTCGTGGCAAGGGTTACTTCCTGAATCACCCTTCGGGTTGGTCACCGAGGATCGGTTCGGCACTGATGTCGAGATCTTATCACGGATCATTTTCAATGACAGAGCTCTACGATACTTTCTTCGGCTTGACGCTTGAATAGAGTTACAGTAGCTATTAGGCGTGTAGAAAATTCTATCGGTTTCACCGCTGCCCACCAACGGCTATCTTGTCCGAATAAATTATCATATTCATCGGGTGATCGTAAATTTGCGACAATTCTAATGCAGCACCTGTGCACGCAGAACTTTAACACGGTTTGCTGCTAGTATTTGTTTCGTTGCTCTTATTCGTTGTTAAAATATTTTACTAAACTTGCCTGTATCATATCGAAACAATTTGACAGCAAAAGGTCGTGAAACTCTCTTTCTGTTCTTTCTTATATTTCCCAATCAATTTATTCTAATATATTTCAATTTCGTGAAACCAGAGTACTGTAATCGACTGTTTACGAATGGCCTGCCATATTTTTTTAAAACAACCACACCAAATGTCACGTACAGAAACAAGTAGTTGTAATTCCAAACAATCTAAAGACGAAAATTGGATACTGCCGTCCTGTTGAAAATAGCGAAGAAAGGACGAATTTTATAATTGGTACCTGTTTCTTGCAGCGGATGTAAATCATTTTTATCTTGCAGAAAGATCTGCAGTCTTTGGCCCAAAATTGGCACTTTTCCTCCGCGTCCTCAGCGATGCAGAACGATCCAAAGCGTCGTCCCAAAAACAAGCCCCGTTTAGACATTCTCGTTCGTCATCTTCTGTTCGAAAAGGAAAATCGCGGCGGGACAGAGCGCTGAAGCATCATCCTCCGGAAGATTCGGAGGCGTCTCGGATTACAGGGACGTCAGTCCGTCTGAAAGTAAAGCGGGGAAGGTTCGACGATGACGACGGTATTTTCAACCGAACGAATTTACAGGACATTTAAGCCGGGCGTCGTCGTCGCAAGTGCTACGGTCGCGGCCGAGAGCCTCATGAGAAACGTATTCCGTGCCACGGGTCGAGAGCCAACCATAGACACACACACATACACACACACAGCCGGTGTCTTTCTCTCTTTCGCCTGTTTGGCCGTTCGCGTACGTTGGAAGCAGTCCAAGCGTTTTAATTTCGGAAGACGTTGCAATATAACGGTTCCTAGCGAAATTGAAACGCAACCCCTACGACGGCCCTCGCCGCCGGCCGTTTCGGTCTTCTCCGCTTCTGCACGCCGAGGACCCCTTTTCTAATTGTTTGGGAGGCCAACGATGCCCGGTGCCATGCCTCTCGCGCATCGCATACATTACGCATGAATTTTGCCTCTGTCCGTTCCTCCTTCCGCAGGACATCGGCCGTGTCAGCCCCGAGTTATTAGCATCCCTTCTGCTCTCACCCTTCGCTCGCAGTACGCTCTTTTCGTTCCGTCGATTTTCGCGACGAATCGACAAATTATAGTCACCATTTGCCAAATGATACTACGATCTCTAGTGCGATCGTCCATTTTTACCCCGACTACGTTCCTCGAGTTGATCCTGCACGAAAGGTCCGCGGGACAAACATGTTCGTGCACCCTCCCTGCTAAAATGACACATCTCGACGATGAAAATTTTCGATCATTCGAGTTATCACCAGGAAAACGCTGCCAGGACACTTCTTAACCAATTATGAAAATCCTGTTCATTTATATACATAATTCGATCGGTAAAAGGCAGTTATGTCTGTGCTGCATTGGACTGCGGGATCTAATAGTCTACTGATTTCAGTTTAACAAAAATATTATTAAAAATACAGCTAGAGTAAATACATGTGGGTACGCAGAATGTCCCGAGGTCATTGCAAGGTCAAATAAACGAGATTGTGATATTTTGTGCATTTATGGTGTGCGCCAAATTTTAATGATGAAAACTCTTCCCGTTGGTAAAAGGACTTTCCCATCACTCTGATTTTTATAAAATAATTTATGTAGATTTGCGCACAGATTCGCAATATACTCATAGTAGTGCATCTACAGTATCCGTAGTAGTGATATAATCTGAAGCTTTAGGTCCACCGTAACAGTTGCAATAATTTCTCTATATAAGGCATAGATGATGAACGTCGTGGAACTATCCATAGCGTATCCGTAGAAGAGGTTCTATAACTGTCTTGGAATTGACATAAAACCTAAAATATAACAATTTTATAGAATTGACTGATATAAGAACCGAAACTGAAACTGATATAATCTGAAGCTTTAGACCCACTGTAACAGTTACAATAATTTCTCTGTATAAGGCATAGATGATGAACGTCGTGGAACTATCCTCACTACCGCGAGGTATACCCCGCGAGGGGCCTTGAACCTGGACGCCGACGAGCGTAAACATAACACGGCTCGGGTACGTCTCCTGGACGATTCATGTCGCTGGCAGGACCCGTGTTGTTGACATATATCGACAACTCACTGTATACAAAGTAAAAGTTTATCAGAATTGGAACCGACATCCGCAACGACGCGCTTCAAAATTATACAGAATGCAGAAGAAAATTATGAATTAGTCAAGTCTCCAGTGACAATTGTTTATTCGCTGGACAGGTCACCTTGTAAAGTGTACTTAGCTTCATATACATAAAGTACAGTGACTCTCGCTAATATTCGGACGCTTTTAAAAATCGTATATCTTTGTTAATATTGGACCATACGACTTGGATTTTTTTTAAAGAAGTTGGTTGCTACGTAAAGAGAAAGATAATTTTGACAAAAATTGCAATTGGTCGAAATTGCAGAGACAATACTAAAAGTTGTACTGTAAAGTACGATATCTAGATCTGTGTGAATTATAACATATTCTAAGAATTTCATCAAAATCGGTGAACAAAGGTTGGTTGCAATGAGCTACGACATGCTTCAAAATTATACAGTCGTGCGAACGCAGAAGAAAATTATAAATTAGTCAAGTGCTCAATAATAATTGTTCATTCGCTGGACAGGTCACCCTGTGAAGTGTACCTAGCTTTAAATATACGAAATGCATATATAAACTTGCGGAGCGTCTTATTATTTTGTCGAGCAGTGTATTAACGCTGGCAATTGTTCATTCGCTGGACAGGTCACCCTGTGAAGTGTACCTAGCTTTAAATATACAAAATGCATATATAAACTTGCGAAGCGTCTTATTATTTTGTCGAGCAGTGTATTAACGCTGGCAACACGTTTTTAAAGAACGTCCGAAGGAGAAACGGAGGCACGGGTCGCATGTATCGTGCACGAACGTCCGACGATGTCCGTTCTTCCGGCTACCTAGCGGGCGCAACACGCGGCTTATATTATTAGCGTCCTCCTCGTACCCCCGGCCGGAGCCATTACGCTCGTCTATCTTGGTCCCGCGCATTGTTCTTCTAATTTATGCTAAGGTGGGTCTAGCCGCCGCTCTTCCATCTCCCTTCGCCCCTTCCGTCCCTCAACCGTTTCCATTTCTATTTCACTCGTACGGTGCACCTTGAATTATGGAGTCGGCGCCACTAAATCTTCGGGGCTAATTGAATTATTGCTCGAATCTCGGCCGCACAATGTGCGGGTCTTCGAAGTGGAGGACAGAAAAAATATCTACACTGTGAAAAATAAAATAAAAATTAAAAAAAATATAAACTCCTTCCTGTCTCGTTCCGGCCGGTCCTCTTTTCTCGTCGGCACCGGACTCCTCGTCTCTAAATGACCTTGTTTCTTTTTCAATTTCGTTGTACCGATCGATTGTACTCACTGTGCTTTCTCTTTTGCTGTTTTGTTTTCTTCTTTGTTGTTGAACCGACCACCTACGTTTCTCGCGAGCGCGATAAATTCGACGGGAGGGAACAATACCTGCCCGATCAGTCACGAGATCGGTTAATAGCGAATAAATTATACATTCGCGAGACCAGGCTGTTACCCTTTTCCGAAAACTATGAATACGCGCAGACTGGTTCCACGAGCTGACAGGTTTACGAAGTCATACTTCATAAACGTTTTTCTGCACGAGCCGGCCCGCCTCTATTATCACTCTCACGCTGATTTCGTAGATAATTTCCGATTCGCTTTTTTTTTCCTCCCCCCGGCATAGTGCACGGGCCTCACTCGCAGCCGAAATTTAATAAATACGAAACTCGGCTGATTTGCATACTGATGAAACAAGGAGTCTACTGCCCCGAGGAGAAATCATGCGATTTCAAAAATAGAATCTGCTTCGCTGTTTCTCCAAAGAGAACACTCTTCTGCAGGAAGTTCAAAATGCATCAGCAGATTACGTAAACGTAACCGCCGAAGAGTTACAGTTCGACAAATGTTAGTTTAAAGTTCGATGGTATTTCGATCGGTAACTGTTAACAAATTTTTGTCCGGCAGAAAGAAGAAAGCCCGCAGGCGTGTTTTACGGACAGCACCGAGATGCCAGTCGTTCTATCGTATAATAATACAAAGGCGACAGCGCCGGCGATCGATTCGATGATTATCGTGGAAGAGTAAGAGATTCTTTGTAAATGATGGGCTCGGGAATTTTGAAAATCACAGGAAAGAGCCGGCTTCCACGAACCGTTGATTTATAAACGGGGCGGCCGCCGGTCCGCAAGGATATTCGTCGCGGGCACATGAATAATGCGACGATGACACGCTGGTATTAATATGATAATTCGATTTATTCGAGACCGCCGCTCCCACGATTTCCACGCCGGCAATCAGCGGATTTCAGAGAGACGGAAAGACCGCCGGCATCTCTTTAAAGGCAATAATAACAACGGAGAGAGAAAGAGAGAGAGAGAGAGAGAGAGAGAGAGAGAGAGAGTGAAAGAGTCAGAGAGGGCGGGGAGGAGAGCGAGGAGGAAAAAACGAGAAAGAGGAGAGAGAAGAAAAAAGGAAGCAGAAAGTAGTCGAAGAGGAATCTCGACGCGGGTCGATCAATTCCCGAAACGTTCCGTTCCTCGCTGTCACTCGCGAATCCGTACATTGTAATTACGACACTCTAATAACTCGTTGCCAGACTCGAAGGAAACTCGAAAGCGGTGGGTATCGTTAATTTTGTCTTTCCGAGAATCGAAACAACGCGCCTGGAATATCTCCTTGAAACCGATGAAACATTCTCGAGCGCAGACGCTAATATCATCGCCGATCCCACTGTATTCAATGTCGCGTATCCGCGTACACCATTGGCTGGTTTTTATTATAGACGGGAGCCCTGTTGATTGCACTCATGTTACCGGGCACAGGTGTTAACCCTCCGGGCCGTTTAATTATGCTCGAGGAATTTTGATCGGTAAGCACATTAGCGCTTTTATTCAATCAGAATCACCGGGTTCTCAATATCTGGGAACTTTTCGATTCCTAATTTCACTGCAATAATAACTTAACACTAGAAGCACAGAGTATTGAATGCGATTATTATTTTATGAAAGTGGTAAGACCAACTTTGTTGAGATTTCGTATGATTTTTATTATAATATTACGTGCCTCAATGAAGAAGTTCGTCCGGGATTTTCTCACGAAAACGCATCCATAATTTAAATAATTGCAAAAGGACAAATCAGGGACAAGTTATTATATTTTCGCAAGTCGCAAAGATTGTCGCGAGAATTTTGCCTGGCAAAACGCTTATGGCTTTAAGCTATAGAGCGCTGCAATTAAAATGAAAAGAGTATCGAGAATAACAATAAGTTTGAGCAACAGCAAATTCTGTCGAATGTTATATGCTATCATTTTTTGAAAATGTTCAGGAGCCATATGGCTGCATAAATATCCGCAGTCTAATCTTTCGCATACACCGAATACATTGAATAGTTTGGAGGAACGATTACCATAGCATCCGTTACAAATCCTCCAATCGAAAAATGTAACAAGCATGGCGGCGCCCTGTTGACAGGCTGCAACGGGTACCAAGGATCCTCAGGGATCTTCCTTCTTTCGGACCTGCGGCTGACCCGAGGACATTATCCTTGCTCGTCCCGTGGACGACCCTAAATTAATATTCAAATCTGTATCAACGGCCCGGGCATGAATCCCGTCAACGGCCGAACGCCATTGTTACGACGAATTCCGTGTGTCCCCGTGTTCTTAAGTGTCCTTCCCGATCGTCCGAGGATTCTACTGATTCCGTTCCCCCTCCACCGGCTTCTGCTCCCTTATAGCAATCAACGAGTGGCCAAGGGCCTTCCGCAGGATATCCTTCGCAAAGGTTCTTTTTTTTTCTCGCTCGAGAACGAACGCCATTGGTCGGTCAGCGTTCTACGTCTGACCCAATTACAGCGGGCCCAGTGAACTAGTTGGCAAAGGTGTCATTTTCTGACTCGGTTCAACTTCCTCGCTAACTTTTGCCGGTGTGAATATTAATACATAACGTCCGGAAGAATTTGACAAAATTATTTTCTCACGTTTCCAAAGCTTGTTCACGCCAATACCTAAAATTTCATACAATTTTTGATATTGTGTTTCACAGTTTCAACATGTTCGTCGACAAGAGCGTTCAAGGAATTTTAGTTATAGATTCTTTGCGATCATAGTATTATAGTCTCTACAATAAAATATTATGACTAGACGGTAAAGAAAAACAACACTATGAAAACATCCGAAGAATTAACGAATACTTTTATGTTATTTATTGTTATTGATGCGGACAATTTTTATTTCGCATAAAAATCGATGCGGTGCCATTTTTAGATCGTCGAATACTGTCGCATTCCGAGTAATAAAAAGAATAATGTAAAACGTGTAACAGTACTGAAAACATATTAGAAAATGAACATACAAGGAATACTAAAGTTACCAACATTTATTTTCTGTTATACGTACTTTGATCATGAATCGTCAAAGAGGACCTATCTTCTTCGGCACTCTGCCACTTAATGGTAAATAGTGGACCACCTGATCAACAGTGGCCATAATGCGCAACCGGGAAAAAGGATGACAGTATTAGGAAGCACTAATCGCATCTCGAAGTCACATATTCTGACATCTCCCGCGAACACGTTAAAACGGCACCTACATCTGCGGTTCCCTTATGAATCCGTAACACATGAAAAAGCATAGAGCCGTGACACCCATAAACCGATCAAATTGCGCCCCTCGAACTATTTACATTTCGCACAGATTCTCGCTTTATTCGTAAATCCGTGACACGATTCGGTGCCCTTTTTCGAGTCTTCGACATTTCCACGGTCCTCGGTCGTGGTACGTGCCATACGAACCTTGAGACGATATATCGTGCGGCAAGGCGATCGCGGACGAAAAAGCGCAGCGAACCAAAGCGATCACTCGTAAAAAAAAGCGATAAAGGACCAGAAGAAAAAATTCGAACGATTCGACAAAAACTGTCTCCCATGTTGGAAGTAAATATTCCCGGCGGGTTCGCTCCATTTATGGTCAAATTGCGGACAAATGACCACGTCTGTGTTGGCGATTTAACAAACGAGAGGAGGGGACTGCATAATACTACATCGGAAAGAAACTGCAAAAAAAAACTGTCATTCCCTAAGTCAGGTTACGAATTTTTGTAAAAACGGGACCCAATCTAGAGGAAAAGAGAGAGAGAGAGAGAGAATGAGAGCAGCGAGGACGAATAGAAAATGGCACGCAGGCGTATTGTCCCCGCGACGAGAGGAATCGTGAAATACGATCGGCTTTTAGTAAAATGAGACCAAAATATAGGGTGTCGGGGCTGCCTGTCTTTCCCCCCACCTCGGATCCTGGCTCCTGCTCCGTATTTCTCTTCTTTTCTCGTCCTGCAGGACAATAGGAAACGGGCCGTGTAGTGACCGTGCCGATTCGCCTTTTCTGGAAATTCACATTGTGGCCGTATTACCACCACCAAAAAAAAAAAGAAAAAAACGATCGTTTTCCTCGCCCTCCTCCTCCTCCCGGTGTTTGTTCCCCGAATCGCCCAGTCTCGTTTCTGCTTCGCGTTTGCCCTTGTTGGATTTTGATTTCTGTATTCCTCCGGTGAAGTGCCATTTGACCGACGCGGGACCATGGCGAATCGCATCACGTCGCCCTTTGATGTCCCCCGCAAGATCCACGGCTAAGGATCCGCCGGAGAGTATAAACGGGATCGAAAGTCTCGTCCAGGACGTCCCCCCTTCTACCTTCTATTCTATTACTTTTCGGTGAGAGGTAATAACAAAGACAATCGCGAAAAGCGGTTGTAATTTATACAACTGTTACAACCGCGAATTTTATGTATTTCAGACGAAATTAGGTGAGTGCTGTTTTCCGAACAGTAGAAAGATTTACCGTATTATTTTCTTCGTACAATCCTTAAAATAAATAAAATGTAATATTTAAATTTGTCTTTAACCTCCGTACGCCACTATAGTGGCTTCCGTGGGACGCATCAGTTTGAACGCTAACGCCACTATAGCGGCTTTCGTGCCATTCGCGGCCAGGCACGCCGTACCTGGGAGACAGAGTTGCGGACAAGCGAGCCGTGCTTAAGGGGTTAATAATGTCCCAGTGGAAAAAGAAATCCTGCATTTAGCGTACAGTTGCTGCTTGAATGTTCGTAACAGAAAAATAAAATTGTGTTTTCGACTGAAACCGGTAGAAACGTTCGCCGAGCGTTTAGGGGGCAAATTGATGGCGAACACTTTCGTTTACTTCTCCCGATCGTCCGGTGCCGAGATTACATTAGTTTCCGCGCTAAATAGCGTCGGCGTCTCTCTCGTTTCCGATATGATACTCGAACGGGCACTCGGCTATCGGTTCGCGGCGCGGCGATCGCGATAATTCACCCCGCCGAGAATCCATTTAAGAGGCAAATTGATGGCCGAGAGGCTTGCGAGTGAATGGCCCGGCCCGGTTTTTTTCAGATATCATTACACTAAAGGGAGGACAGATGCAGCAGGAGCGGGAACAGCAACAGCAGCATCCCTCTGAGCCACCCTTCGCGGTGCCACGAGTAGACCCTTCGTTTTCAAGACATCCCTCCGAGCAGAATGGAGCCAGAACAATCTTCCCTTTATAGGAGACATACGAAGCCATTCGAATCCTGGGAACCGTTTTTTTCCCCCTTTCTTTATTTATTTCCACCTATCTTTTCTATTTCTCTCCTTCCTTCCGTCCCTCCTTCTGCCACCGACTCGTTCCGCAGCGCCTCTGTCTTTCGTGCAGCAATTATT